>NC_091821.1:14992200-15639700 GCF_038994185.2 Dermacentor albipictus
ATGATGCAGGGGGACCGAAGTAAAAGCTGTCTTTCAACAGAGCAACGGCCCCCCTTTTTTGGCAGTAGCATACAAAGTGACATAGAAAGAAGATACACAAAAAGAAGCACTGCTCACGGCGATCACATTGCACTACAGAACAATATATAAACATGTTACATAAAGGCTGCATCTGGCACATCAATCTTTTTTTGAAGAATTAAGCCAAACACTGATGGCAAAAGAAATGAAGGATTCTAATAGTTTGCAAAATGCAATGACATGGCAAAGACACTTTAACAGAAATAACATAGGAATAACGTCGAGTAACACCATAATTCTGTAAAGCGATTGGGCTTTCGTTGCATAAAGAAATAACCAAGAAAAGTTTAGGAAAGATAGTAAGCCAAGAGTGTCCGAAATGTGACACATAGGGGTGTTATATTTTGTCTCAATAGGTCATTAAGAAGTCGTGGAAGCCGGTGTTTTAACGTTTGTAGAGCATATGTTGTTCGAAATGTTTTAATTTCCCACATGTCCTTATTTCTTGTAGTTTGTTCGCGCCTTCTTAGGCCTGAAAGAGTTTGAATAAAAGATGTTTTATTTAAATGTTCTTGTTTAAGTGTTCGGCTGAGGCGATAGTCATAGATTTTTGTTACTGGGACAATTTTGTCTTCTAAAAATATTTCTCTTCTGTGATGTAACCTCAGTAATTGCTTAACAATCCGCATTGCTTTTTTTGTAATACAAGTAATTTGTTCAGCTTTGCGTCGGTTGTAGTTCCCCAGATAAGGCTACAATAGTTAAGGCGAGAATGAAACGAAGAGTAATAAACCAACATCATAGCACAAGACGGTAAGATTTCACGGTTGCGATAGAGCAGACCAATTATTTGTGACAACTTGGAAGTAATCTGGGTCGCATGATCGTCCCAGGACATCTGCTGGTCCCAACGCCCAGAGTTTTGAACTGTGGTACTATTTCCAGCGGACAAGATCTAAAGTAAATTTGTTTTGTCAAAGTAACTTGTTTATTCTTGGCCCGAAAAACAACTTCTTTTGTTTTGTTCACATTAATTTCCACATGCATAACGTATACTCACTCTTCAGGAGCGCTCGGTCGTTGCCACAAGCGGCCGATCGCACGGCTTCTATGGCAGTTTGGAGGACGGAGAGCTGCATGCTGTCGCTGTCGGAGCAGCCTTGAAGCCTTTGAGGCTCGAGGCACGATGCCGGCGGGGGACTGCGCAGAACGGAGAACGTGGAGACGAACGCGTGGGTTACCAACTCTTAGATATAAGGGATAAGACATCCAGAATGAGACAAAATCGGGTCATAAGCACAAAGGGTGCAGGCACAGACTGGAAAGGAAGGAGCAGAAGACTGGATTGACAATTTTTCTTGGCAGTGTTTCGGGACTTGCAGAGCGCAGAAATTAAACAAGAATTACAGGACACAGTGGACAGGAAACGGCACCCGGTCTTGACTGTTCTCGTTTTTTCGCTGCGCTTTATGTAGGATGCTGAAACACTGCAACGAAGAACACCTAACTAACTATAGCTTGGCGGCAAACATATTGGATTGGCAAAAGTTCGCTTAGTCTCCTCGCTTTCCAGTGAGCGAACACGGCGACTTAGAACGTTCCGAATCGTAATTTCGCTCAAGTTTTGCGGGGGTCTGTGTGGAACCACCAAGACGAAAGACGACTCTAGCTCTCGCGGGTGACGCTCTTCAATAAGTTCTGAACACTTCTGTTCGGCCCCACCAGAAGCTGTAATTGCTTGCAGGTGGCAACGTTTTCATGGCGTAGGTTGTTTATCAACAATTATTCAACATTGATTATTTATCAACGTCTCAGCTTCAGCGATCGTCGTATACTTGCAAGCAAGGAATGCGTGCACAGCACAAAAAAGAGCAAGCAGACTGTCGAAACGTGCTAGCCCCGGACAGTTTTCGCATGTGGTTTTCGCATGTGTAGGTGAACGGGAAGTCCCGGTTCACCAATGCCTGCCATACCGTCTCCAAAGATAGTCGGGGAGCTACAATAAATAAATAAATAAATAAATAAATAAATAAATAAATAAATAAATAAATAAATAAATAATATACGCTCATGCATCTATATCAGAAAAGTTTTCCACTCGCCCCTTTCATGCTTTCTTACGTGCAGCCATTCTGTTCAACCGCAGCTCCGCTGTCGTCGAAGCCCATAGAGTTTTCCAGGCCTCTGGCCGACATTTTGAGACAGCGAAACGCGTCGTCCTTGTTGCACTGCTGCTGTTCATCGTGACCTTCGGGGACAGGGGGCGCTGGCTGGGTTGCTGCGAAGAGGAATACCATGATGCACTAACAACAGCGGACAGGGATCAATAGCTGCAGAATACAGGCGAATAATAGACGGTAACACGGTCTCTAACAAAAAAATTACCGACGATTACGTTACTTCCTAATGCGAAATTTGAGCGCAGCAAATAAGCTGTTTCACCTTTTCGATAGATTGAGGCAAAGAAATCGAGCAACACATGTATGCGCTATCACAGAATTTTTTTTTTATTTTTCACACGTATTCCTTTAACAAAGACTCCACTAACAGTTCTTGACAGTCATGAAGGAAGCTTTGTGGTCGGAGAAATAGGCTGGTATATGTTCGACTTGGTACACCAATGCTTGATTCTCAAAGACGAGATCTATACAAGTGCCTCGCGAGGTTGTCACAGCCGTGGGACGCGTTACGAGCGAGAGGAACGGGATGTTCTCCCGCATTCTCCCACAACCCGAGACTCGCAGGAAGAGGGGGGAGGGGGGCGGCGTGTACACCCAGCGGCAAACGATGGGGGCAGAAGCGCGCGCAGCAAGCGGACAACACGATAAAGGGAGGAGGGAAGAGATAGCAGCGACTGACTGATGCCGCTGACGCCGATAGTGACTCAACCCCTATCCGCCACACAAGAACAGGGGGGGGGGGGGGACCCTTTCGTCCTCTTTCTGCATGGCGGCGACGGTGTTCTATGCAGTCACGTTATCTTGAATCTCTAGCGGCGTCAGCGGCATCCAGCGGTATCAGTCGGTCGCTGCTAGCGCTGGGGGGATGAAAGGGGGGCGGAGCTGGTTACGAGGCCGACGACAACGCCGACGCGAAACCCAGGAACGGACGCCAAAGAGCTGCGCTCTAAAAACCAGATTTATTAGATCTGTCCAACGTTTCTGGATCCCTACTACGTCGGCAGCGGAAACAGTCGCCTTCGCGACGTTGTTCAACGGAACGGAGCCTTTTATTCGAGCTCAATGCGTTCATGCAAACCTACGGTTGAAGTGGCTAAAACAATTGAATGCGAGGTAACGGTGTCAACTCCTCTAATCAGTTACGGCAAACGCGTGGATTTGTATTCCACCCCGGCCCTCACTGAGCGCGTCTTCCACGTGATGCCCTCTGATGCAATAAGTGTTGCGCCAGCGCTATTTAAAGGATCATTGCTTAGAGCAGAACGCTTTTGGATCTTACTTCTATACGAGAAACGTGCTTCGAAATTTACACAAAGACCAGATGTCCAGGGTGTCTGAAAAATAACTGCGTTGCAGTGAAAAAGGTGTTCTTATAATTTGAATTTCCAGTGCAGTGATCACTACAGGAGGTGCTGAAAATGTTCACCACCGGCTTGAATACATGACTGCTCCCGTCGCTGGATATTGGTAAGCACCCGGCGGAGGATTGCTGGAGTTATCTGCGCAGTGTGCTGGGTAATGACTGACTGTGGCTCTTTGAAGTGTGCAACGATTGTTCTCGTAAGTCCGTCCTTTGCGCGCACCCCACAGACGTTATCGGACGATCTATGGGTATTTGCGCTGTCTATACGGCACGTGAAACGGCGACGTCATTGAAAATCATAATATTTTTGTTCATTTTCTCACTGCAGAGTTACGTTTCAGACACCCTATATGTACTGCTTAACAAATATAAAAATAAGCATATACTATTGCAGTAAGTGTGGGGGTTTGCTCGATTTACAACACATCCTGTGGCGCTGCTTGGCGTTGGCCGGTGATGGTTCTCGAGGTGAACAGTGGTGGCAGCGAATGCTGCACAGTGAAGTGCTGGCGGACCAGCTCAGGGCTGTCCAGAGGGCCCGTGTGATAGCAGAGGGGCTCGGCCTCTCTGTACCGACGTGGGAGTGGCCCGCATCAGTCCCAGACTGATCCCTCAGGACCTAAATAAAGTTTTTCATACCATACCATACCGGGAAACTTGCGCTAAAAATATGTGTTGACTGGCCGCCTCATCAATGCCCGTCTTGTAAGACAGCCACTTTCAAGGTATGCTGATAATGAGTGAATCAAACATGAAACACTTATTGATGCGAAAGCGTCAAATGGCCCATTGAGTGAAAAACACAGGAACAGTATGTGTTCACTGGCCGCCTCGTCAATGCCCGTCTTGTAAGACCGCAACCTTCAAGGTATGCTGATAATGAGTGAATCAAACATGAAACACTTATTGATGCGAAAGCGTCAAATGGCCCATTGAGCGAAAAAGTCAGCGGCGCCTGTAGCAGAACGAAACCTAACTTTCTACTGGCCGCGACGCCACGTGACGAGCGCGCCTTGCGTGTTCGTGACGCTGGCCTGCGCTTACTGGCTCGGACTTCGACAGAAACTACACGAGAGGCAGAATCAGCAAAACTGCCCTCAGAATACTCAGCGGAGCCACCTCCGCCGAGAAGGAAAAGCCCCGACACAAACTAATCTGGATCCCGGGTCACGTAGGCATAGTGGGGAACGAAAGGGCAGACAGCCTAGCTCGAGGTGAAGCGTTCCGAGCTGGGTGGTCGAATGCCCCGGAGACCCACCTACAGGCTTGCGAGGGGGGATACGCAGACACCCTGAACTTACATAGAGGAACTAGAATTAGATATCCGCCACCACACAAAGACCTCTCAAAGGAGGAAGCGACGAGCTGGCGCAGACTACAGACAAACTCCTTCCCCAACTTACACGTGCTCAATAAGATGTTTCCGACACAATACAGGGCCACCTGCCCTTGGTGCGGTGCCAAACCTACACTCTACCACATCACCTGGGAGTGCGAACGCAACAAAGCATTCCACAAACACGAACACCCGAGTGCGGAGCAATGGGAGAGTCGGCTCACCAGCAGCGAGCTCACGGCCCAAAGGGCCCTAGTGCAGCACGCGAGCGATGCAGCGCGACTCAGTGGAGCCTTGGAATAGGGGCCCACCCTTGCTGTAGAGAAGTCTCCAGTCGCCAGCGCCAAGAAGATGAAGACGACGGAGACCTCGTAACCGCAAAATTCTCGAAAGACTCAAAAGTTTTCCCTCCCTCCCTCCCTCGATAGAGCAGAGCGGGTGAAGGGGAACACCTGCTGGACCGCGGTATTGGATGAGGGGGAGGGCAACGCCGCGACGCCACGTGACCCTCGCTCTCTGAAGCCTGTGTTATCGGTGCGTTACTTGTCCGCGCAAGCTGTCACCTGCGTTCTAACTGCGCCTCGGCCGAAAAAAGACGCGCCAAGCCTCTCAACGCCCTCGCTTGCCTGAGAGGTGTTCCTTACTCGAAGGACCCCTCAGTGGCGTTCACTTGAGCATTAATGCTTTCTCACTGACAACTCATAAGAAGTGCTTAGGTGTCCTGGAATTTTTTATTTGTTTATTCATTGAGTTTCATTGAGTTTAATGAGTTTCATTCATTGAGGTTCTTTGAGTGACATTATTTCCCCAAACTACGTGAGCACTACGAGTAACAAATAGTCGCACCAATTTGATTGGTGTAAAAGACACGCTTTCGTCTCTGTCGTCTCATAGGACTGCTAACACCTGGGCCTGTATATTCACAAAACGTACTTACGCTGGAAGTATTCGCAAGAGCAGATGCCAACGAATCATGATGTTGGACACATCGTCCTCATCTGAGAGACAGTTATTGCGCTGCACTTTACCCTATGTTTTGCCTTCCCAAATCAAGAATCTCTCTCTCTCATTAGGGAAAGCATGGTAGTCAACGGCAAACGGCAATTACGAACGAAAATTTTTTTGAATTCTGCGATGGGACATAACTAGTCGCGCGTGCTTATAACAGTATCCGAAGGTAGCCGGAAAGGTCTCATATTACAGCGGCGAGAAGGATGTGGGACGACTTCTCGCGATAGACGACTCTGGGTGAGGTGAACACTTACTGGGAACAGGCTGCTTTTGTCTGCAGCCCAGGAGCTCCATACCAG
This sequence comes from Dermacentor albipictus, assembly GCF_038994185.2. NCBI lineage: Eukaryota > Metazoa > Arthropoda > Arachnida > Ixodida > Ixodidae > Dermacentor > Dermacentor albipictus. The sequence continues at coordinate 14,998,411 of NC_091821.1, forward strand.
GTTTCAGCAGGTCGGTCTGCAAATGCCTCTGCGACACGCACTCGCCGAAAAGCTGCTCCACCGTTCTGTAAAATTAAACAATAGCCGATGAATTTATAAGAAAAAAGAACTGAAATTAGGGGTCGTTGGTACAGATTCATCATGGTGGCCTAAGCGCCACGAAGAACACGAGAGAAGAGGCAAGACAACGGCGCTGGTCATTGTGTAAGCTGCGGCTGCTCGACATTGTTTACCACCGCAGGTATATTTTGTTCAAGAACCGTAGTAAGGAAGACGAACTCGTGGAAGCATACCATATTTTCAAAAATTGTTCTTCAGTTGTACGGCCCGCTAAGGAGATGTAACCTTTGGAAGGCGAGTGAGTAGCGTTTCTTCCTGCACTTTGGCCATTCTTTGGTTTACGGGCATGCGTGACTTGGGTGAGCATTTCTCTGATCTCTTTATTCATCCGGGCCTCTAATCTTGCACTCTGCTTGACACCTTAGACACCAAGATGGATTCCCAATGGAATAAGCAATGACCTTCGTTTGGGAGGAAGGCATCTGTTGATCGTGCTGTTTGCCGCAAAAACATTCCAGGTCTTCATAGCTTGACTGCTGTAGAGGAGTTTTGAAATGCGCGGTCCATATAATACCACATGACTTTGCGCCACATACGTTTCACGCTTCCTGACATGTCTGAGATAAACAAATAATTCGCAACTCTCACAGTGGACGAAATGGTGCGGGTCTTTTTAGGACAGCACAGGCGAGTAGTAGGTGGTGAGAAGTCACTGGTTTTGCGATCATGTGATTCACACAGCACCTTCACCCAACCGACACAACGGTATTATTTCGTAACGGTAACTTTCCTTTGGACCAGTCAATTGTTCAAACAGAACTGGACCACTTGCACATATGGAGCACATCAACAAAACTAATTTTTTTTCAGCCCAGTCAATCAGTCTCCGCGTTTAGTAGCACATTTAAACTTGGTCATGGGCTATTCAAGTCACTAACGTTACTACACGAATATCAAGATGTGTGGGTATGCTTCCTAAATTCACATTATTCTTACCAACAGTGGTAGAGCCACACATATGTAATACGTACATTATTCTTACATATTAATTATTGTGCGCTTACCCAGCATGGATAGGAGTCACTGCACAGTGTGCATTATGCAAATTCGCCTGGCCGTTTCTGCAAAAATTGGCTTCATCTGTACACATGATATTGCTCAAAAAGTCCGGTGACTCATCGGCTTTTGTGAGGACCCAATTCGAGAAATCTAGAAGATTCAGCAGGTCACCATCTTCCTAGGCATTGGTGCAAGTTAAAGTGGTACGGGTTAAAGCCCAAGTCATTTAGAATCCTCCAGGCTAATGAGTTGGAAATTGGTATCTGGGCGGCCACGTCCCGCACGCTAACATGAGGGTGTTAGGCATTAAATGCTAGAACATTCGTGCTTAGACTAGGACTGAAGCAGATGGAGTCCTCCGCCGCTGTTTCTGGAAGCTACTGATTTGTCTCAGGTTTTCATCATTTCTGACGCGTTTGGTCTGCCGCCGCACTTCCATGATTGATTCCTTCCTCTTGTTGCCATTTGCAGCTCCCAAGGCAAGGATCATGTTTTCCTTCTGCTCATTGGAGAAATACATGACGACTGGGACGAAACAAAACGCCTCTTTAAACCTTTGCACTGACGTTGTCAATTCGATTTTGTGGTGATTGGTATTGTGGCAAAAAAAAAAGCCATCCGTGCATTTAATCTACGCTGAGACAACAGCTATCGCAGCTTGTTTCCTACTAACACCAAACACGACGTATTAATTCCGCCGTAGCATACAGATAAGGAACTAGCTCAATCACGATGATTTTTCTTTATTTTCTTTATTTCGTTGTGGTTAATTCAGAGGGAGCTTGTTCGAGGGCGCTGCTTTATGATGCGAGTGGGAGCGCAGTCACGTGGTATTCTTCATATTTCGCGGGGTTTGTTTATCAGTCGGAAGAAAATGGTGCGCAATTAGTGCGCCGCTGAAAATACCGGAATTAGATTTCCCTTGGCTGTGCCTACAAATACATCATTGACATTTTGATAATTAGGATAGTACCTCTCCAGTTAGATAATTAATTACAATTACCTGATTAAATCTCAATAATGAAAAGATTACTGGCAGCTACTCTACTGTATCGAAAACAATACGCACTAGGTTTTCTTCGAGTAACACAATTACTCTATCTTTAAATCTGGGTACATGGTAGTTAATTGGGACACCCTGTATTTAATTAGGACCTCTGCATGCAAGCGACGACGTTTCCACCCAGAATAAATGTTGTAAATGATTAGAAGTGTCTTTTTATTCATTCGCTAGCTTTGCTTACTGGAAAGAGAAGCGACACTGAGACGCATATAATTCACGTGCATTTCCCAAGCCGTTGATAAGAGACTCGGCCGAAGGGTTCACTAAAGTCTGCAGGTTTTTTTCAGGGTCAAACAAAGCACGCAAACCATTTTGAAGGGAGGTGAACATGCAGCAACATATTCATTTTCTTGGATTGTAGCGTGAAGTGAACACGGACACAGAAAGGAGCAGACAGGACGAGCGCTCGTCCTGTCTGCTCCTTTCTGTGTCCGTGTTCACTTCGCGCTACAAGCCAAGACCATGTTACCGTACCAACTCGCCCAACTTTCTATCCTTTTGCAACATATTCATTCTCTAGGCATAAGCTATCCATACCTTTCGAAATAATTGTTAATTGGTGACCTCCTTCTCTCTAAAGATATAATAAACTTTGTCCTGTGTACATATTTAAATATATTGTGTATGTGCATGGTGTCTACAGTGGAAATTTAAAGCAAGGTTGAAGTGAGAAAATATGGACGAGGCAGCCGCCGACTTCTAATGCGCTTGTTCTCCTATTGTCAGGATTTGGAGAAATAAAGCAAAGTATGAATTAAAATCCGTGCACGTCCGCGCCAACAATGATGCAGTAAGCTACCAGCCACAATAAAATTTTAAGTGAAAAGTTCGAGGCAAGTCAATAGAAACCTCAAATTATATGAATGAGAAAACTTTGGTAATGACATTTTAGGTGTGTGTGTGGGGGGGGGGGGCGGTGTTGGCTTCGTCACGAACACTGCGGAGGGGGTTCGGGCCCCAAAGACCCCCCGTAGTCGACACCTATGTCAACAGGTACGAGCCAGGCTTCAGCGGGCGGCAACCATGACAGCGTCTTATCTCCAAGAACAAGGCCTCAGTGTGTCTCCCGAAAAGTGCGCATTGGCTAGCTTTACGCGCAAACAAATGTGATTGTATACACCGTTTCAATCAATGGTCAAGCTGCGTCCTATGTTAAGACGCGTCGCTTTCTGGGTGTCATCAGTGACCGCAACCTCTCGTGGAGCCCTCACTGCGTCTATCTGAAGAAAAAAGTTGATTGACATTGCTCAGGTCTTCAAATTTCTCTACGAGAAAAACTGGGGTACACCAGTCCATTCTATGATGCAGCTGTACAGGGTAGTGTTTCTCGGACTCCTACGTTACAGTCTACTAGTGTTGTCAAATGCGTGCAAGACGAACTTTCGCGCTTTGGAGAGCATACAAGGTCAAGCACTACGCACGTGTTTAGGGCTGCCTCGGTGCACCTCCACAGGAGCGACAATTGCCATCGCTAGAGACCATATTGTCCAGACGCACGTAGCTGTCGACTCTCCCAGAGCACATTCGCCCTCTGTAAAGGATCCCCGACCATCACTTTGCCTCCCTACCAACCAAGAGACCTCAAGCGACCTTTTCAAAAGTGATCAGCGCGCATCAAGAGTGCATACCGTCATCTCATACACCGGCGGCGAAGCCTTCATCTCCCCTGTGGTGCCTACGACAGCCTCAAGTGAATTTGGCTATTTCCAGTATTACAAAAATGACCAATCATCCGTCGCCGGCTCTGAAGCAAAAGACGCCCCTATTAAAGCTCCAGACATATCATGACCACATACATATATATACCGACGGTTTGATCTCAATTACCAGCTCAACTGCCGCATTCGTCCTTCCAACTAAGCAGCTTAATTAAAATTGTAGCACATGACTGCATCTACGTCGGCAGAACTTGCAGCCCTCCATGCCACTATGACCTACGTCACCGAAGAGCCAGCACAGAAATGGGTCATATTTTGTGACTCTAAGGCAGCTATTCACAGTATAAAGTCTGCCTTACATCACAGAACTTACGAGCAGATGATAACTGACATCAGGGAAGTACACCACCATGCTCTGGAAATAGGGCACAACATAATATTCCAATGGATCCCTGCTCACTGCAGCATCGTCGGCAACGACTTCGCTGACAGGGCTGCCCCGTCTGCCCGAGAAGACACTCAGACGCGCCCAATACCTTTAGCGAGGACGGACAAAGCCAGGGAACTTCGCCTGCTTGCACGCAAAAACTTACAAGCTTTCTGGAGTTCAAGTGCCTTCAATTGCCGATTGCGTAAGCTGGACCCCTTGCTACGGCTACAACTGCCATCTAGCCTTTCCTGCGGCGAAAGAACTTTGCTGTGCCCCTTGTGGCTGAGAGTGGCGTTCACGAACACTTACTCCTATCGTATAGGAATTAATTGCCGAGAGCCCGATGTACGACTCCTGCAGGTGCGAGAAAACCATCGAGCACCTATTGTGTACCTGTCCTCACTACGATGTACAGCGCACCTCTCTCAGGACAACTTTAAACCGACTGGACTCGAGGCCGTTCTCTGAGTCAAAGACTCGAACCGTGGCTGCACCCGTCACTGGCACAAAAAGCGATTCGTGCATTAATACAGTACGTGAAGTGCACCGGCGTAAGAGGCCGTTTATAGTATCCCTGTGCATCCTCCCACGTGCACTCATTGCTCACTCTCTCCCTCTTTTCCTCTTGCTATTCCACCTGTCTCTTACCCTCGGTGTACGGTACCAAACCGGGCGCTGGCCTGGTTGATCTCTCTGCCTTTCCGCTCCTTGTTCTCTCTCTCTCTTTGCAATACTTAGGGAGACCAGATAACTCGGCACTGTCTTCCAGTTTACTAAACAACTAAATGCAAGTAAAATTGAAATTGAGAATCGAAGCTACACCTACCTAAAGTTTTTCTTTGTTACGCTTGATCGATCGTGTACACACTTCAATTTGGAGATGTTAGATCCTTTCCTTTTTCTCTTTTTTAAAAGTTTTGTTTCAATGACTATCATTCGTTTCTTTGTGTGTAATGATCTGTATATAATGCTACTATGCATTTCTGTTTTAGTATAGTTCACAAGCTGGTGTAAATCAATACTTGGGTGATTATATTGTTCTAAACCACTTATCAAATCAAGCGTTTTGTGTAAGTAGCCCCCTGATTGCGTGTTATGCCAGTTATAAATTTAAAACCAATGTTTTCTGTATCTGAACTGTCATGTGAACGGGGCTCATACGCCTGTCAAGCCAATTTATTTTGCTTTTGCTTCGAGCCTCCCTCCGTTTTCTGGAAGGGAGAAATAAAAGTTGTTCTTGTTCAACGAACTGTAGCCTCATGGTAGATGCTTGAGTGCCCGAAATCGAAACGAGAACCAGTCAGTATCGAAGAAATACTCCACCTCCCGTAAGAAAAACGGTGATTTCAGTAAGTGTTAATTGTTTTGCACAGATTGGCGCAGATGTTGCTAGTAAGCGACGCAAAGACCAAAACGACGAAGTTTTGATGCCTCGCTTCTGTAGTCATTAGAATGTTGGAGTTCAGAGGAAGAAACGCGACACATACGTACCCGCATTTGTCTAAGTCGCCCTTAAGTACTTGTTTTGTTGCGTCCAAGGCACCCTTGCATGGGTCATTCGTTTCAGAGAACAGGATACCCATGAAACCTGCAAAAGAGTTGCGGCACCACCAGCTTGAATCAGTTCGAAAACTTGTATTTCCACAATTCCGTTCCTTTAGAAATGAGTTGCTGCGGAGAGATTCAGGTAGAAAACACCTCGGATGCTCCATTTCTCTCAGTCATAAAGCAAAGCGAATTTGCGTGACACGCCTCGGCAGGCTTAACGCAAATGAGCGAGCGGGAAAGAGGTGATTCACGGTGTCTGCTATGTTGGAGAGGTCACGGACTGGTACGCCTTGGTGGCGCACAGGGTCGGTGCTAAAGGGGTGCGAGGGAGCGAACTTAGCGCGCGCGCTTATTGGAGGAAGCCTACATACAACCTGTGTCGCTAAGGAATGCCGAGAAAAGCTGTATTTGTCCGTGATCTCTCACGTATCCCGCTATAGAAATGTCACACCATATATACCGATATATGTTCGGTCTGCGCTCGGCATGCCTGTTGATTTTGAGTCCACATTAGAAACTGCAAACGAGTTTGTGTACTTTTTCATAAACATTTTTGTACTTCGCATTGTTTCTACTGCTATACACACTATATATATATATATATATATATATATATATATATATATATATATATATATATATATTGTGGTAGCGTGCGGCAACCGATGGCAACCGAGAAGCCGTACTCCGGAAATGACAGTGGCCGGTGCAGAACAAGGAATCAGCCTTGATTCTTTAGCACACGCTTTTTATAGGCAGCGGTTACTTATCCGCTGCTGATATCAGTGCCCGTGATGACGAAGTGGCACGGCATGCGCTTGGCGTTACGTCATCACATATATATATATATATATATATATATATATATATGTATATATATATATATATATATATATATATATATATATATATATATATATATATATATATATATATATATATATATATATATGTATGTGTGTGTGCATGTGTGTGGTGTACGTGCGTGTTAAGTGCTTTCGCTATGCTATTTTTGCACCTATAGGAATTTAAGGTGCAACTTCGTGAGTTCATAAACAAGATGGACGAATCATTTTCCTTAATCATGTCAAGCGCACAAACACACGGACGGCGTAACGAAGACAAACTCGAGACTAACACGTCTTCTTTTCGCATTCCGTGTCTTTGCGTGCTTGGCCTGCCTTAAGGAAAATGATGCTGTGTACCAACTAGCTCGGATCCAGGCCCTTGTTCAACATGGAGGAAGCATTTGTGAAGTTGGGCCAATTGCGAATAATACCTAATAATAATAATATCTAAGCGTAGTCCAGCGTTAGTAAAAATATTTACCTTTTCCACATTATGGACAACGAGGAAGCAACGTTTAGGAGCCCGAAGGGGCAGAAAATTAGGAGGAGGGGCGACGCGGTATCTCATTGGACAGCCGCAATAGGCGCCACAAACCTTACATAATCAGAGAGCCTTCTGCGCACGTCTGTTTGAATATATATGTGTGTGTGCGTGTTTCAGTATACAGAGCTCTCTATACTGAATGTACAAATTCTGACAAGTTTAAATTCAGTAGTGGATGGTGCGTTAATATATTTTTTTTAGTGGCACGAGCATCGAGTGACACTCTTGTTTCTTGCGCAGCACTTCCGGTTCACCTCCTGAGACGACCGGGGACGAAATTCAAAATAAATAAGAAAAAAAAGAAAGAAATAGTACAGCACAAAATTTACAGGTTTCATTACATATATGATATCAGAGCATAAGTTTAGTTACAAGTTGAGTTACTGTAGTCTCTGGAATAATTAGAAATAATTAGAAATCACTCTTTACGGCGCACCAAAGCATAGAATCGAAGACCCACCACGTGCGCACGACTTTGTCGAAATTCCTGGAAACACGGAAGTAGAAACTGGAAGTAATGACGTCACTAATGGCGTGACACACAAGAAGGTGGCATTATATTTAACCAGCTAATTAATCGAAAACGGTTGCCTGGAACAGACTGAACATCTGCCTAGCAGAGCCGTTATGACGTCACTCCTTCCTCTCTCACTTCTCTCCCGGCGCTCACCTGCTCGCTCGCTCGCTTGTTTGCAACAGCTGCGTGCGCGCGCTCGTTACATGCTCTGACGTAAACACCGGAGGGGGCTAGGGTTCCTCGATGCGCGCGATCCCCTCCGAGGGCGCGCGCGCATCGAGGAACCCTAGAGGGGGCACGTGAGGTGCGCTTAGTGCATCGCTCGCTAGGGGGCTGCACCCCGCCAGGTGGCGCGTGTTGCACTTCCTCCTTGCTCTCCGCCCTTTGGCTCCTCGCCTGCACATCGCACCAGGGGAAAGAAGTTCGCTCGCTTAACCTAAAGAGCACCAGCGCCGAGGCGCGAGAGCCACTAAGAGACACCATGCCACTTAGAACCATTTTTTCAAGTTAATGCCCATGCAAACGAAACTATTTGCAGTTCTCCACAATACTCAATGCACGCAAACATCTATTTTTTTTCTCGAACCCGATTGCACCCGAATGAACCGGTTCAGAAAGCTGCAAATCGGCTCAAGCCGTAATAATAGTTCAGTTAATCGTTAGAATTTTGTACCCGAACCGAACCGAACGTGAATAAAAATTCGCTTCTGCATCCTGATGTCAGACGCTTGCAAGGGTGCGAGTTTGGCATCGAAAATAAAATTACAATAATTTCACGGGTTTTATGTTCTAGAGTCACGATCTTGTTATGAGTCACGACATGGGGTTCTTTAGCTTGCGCCTAAATCTAAGTACCTAAGAGTTTTTACATTTCGCCGCCATATAAATGCGGCCGCCGCGGCAGGGACCGAGCCCGTGACGTCGAGTTCAGCAGTGCAACGTCATGGCCACTGCGCTACCGCGGCGGCTCACTGGAAAAGAGAAGCCAAAAAGCGAGTAGCCAAGCGTGTATACATTGCAATAATGCTGGACACCGCGCATAACACATTTTTGGGGCCACATCACTCTATGACCATTTTGTCCCTCCCACCCCCCCCATTGCCTTTGTCTTGCTTCATATCGCCGGTATCGATCACTCGAAATGATGGATGACAAAAAAAGGAACAAATAGAACAAATAAGTGGCAGAGTCCCTTGATGGGGCATGACTCACGCGTCCAGGTCTCTTTGTCGCGGGCGCAGACGAACCCCCTTAGTTCACTGTAGACTTTTTCACGCACTTCGATTTCGGGGCGTTTGAGACACTCCTTGAAGGCTTCGATTCTGCCACACGGCGAGGGTGAGGGGGCCACGAGGCTGTAAAAAAGTAAAGGAAAGGAACAAAGAGCGTCAGAGATTATCATTACTTGTTCGTCATGGGGGATAACGGACGGGCTTGCTGCGTATTATTGCTCTGGTGTAAATACTTTTATGAGCATCTTGTACTTCTTAAGATATTGTTCATCAATGAATTAATTCTGGGGTTTTACGTACCAAAACCCCAGTATGATTACGAGGCACGCCGTAGTGGGGGTCTCCGGATTAATTTTCACCACTTGGCGTTCTTTATTAACGTGCAGCGGGGCGTTTTTGCATTTCGGCTCCGAAACGCGGCCGCCGCTGCCGGGATTCGAGCCCGCGACCTCCGGCTTAGCAGCGCAACGCCAAGGCCACCGTACGCCATCATCATTGTTGGTCATTAAGATATTCAGGAAGATATTCAAATTTTTATTGCTAGCAACAGGCCACCGACCCGTCCGGCTTTTGCTAAGCTTCTGTATCTCGTAGTCCCGCTTCAGTATCCTGTATACAATCGTGTTTTCGCCGCCATCCTGGGCTCGCAACCATGTGAAGCCAGATAACGAAGCCGAGGAAAAGTAACTGCTGTTTCAATTCCATTTCCGTATTTTTTTTTATACTTCACTTAAAAAATTATACAGTTAATTTCCCAAATACTTTCCTTAGTGGTTTCATTAATTGGTCACTTCATGTGGTTGTGAGCCCATGAGATGGCGACACCTACGAACTGAAAATAAAACCGTTTGTACGGCTGTCGTTAGGCATGCCCAAAACGAGGACCTACTTGCAGAAGCGCTTGTAGTCGGCCAGTTTTGCTTCTGTTGGTTCCGGACCTGGAAGAGCCTCCACCTTCTCTACAATCTCCTTCCTCAGCTTCTCGTAGCACTCCACAGTTCTGCTGCAGTCCTGCTCTTGAGACGCTGAACGCCCTGCGAGTGGAGGGGCAGGAAAGCGCGAGGGCAAACCACTAAAACAAAAAAAAATTCACTGCTGCGGCACACCCCTGTGCTCTCCCTGATTTACCCGCCTTTCTCTTTCTTTTTCTTCGTATACCTAATGTGTGAAGTGCCGTACACAACGTCGTTTATGTTATGTACATGTGTTTCATTAAAGAATACTTATCGAACATTCCTTGCAGTTTTTATTGAAATTAAAATAAAGGAAAGAGTTTTAGTCGTCCTTGTATGGTGTCGTGACTGTCGGCTACTCCTTTTCACGTAATTGTAATCGAATATTAATGAAAAGAAAAAAAAAGGATGGTGAGATAAGAAGAAACGTCACAGGTTTAGAAAATGTAGAGCGGAGTCAGCTAAAGGGGATTAAATGATTTCCGCATATATAGTCCTGGACACACTGGAATGCACATAGGCAAAAGGCTAGAACAACGCGCACCACACAGTATGCTGAGTTCGCAATACGTGAACAAAGAAATCCCGTCATTCAGTGTATGACACAGTATACGGGAACTGATAAGCTAGGCCGTTCATGTATACTGTGTAATACACTGGATGATGCGATATGTTTGTTCACGTATTGTGAACTGAACACACACAAACGCACACACGCACGCACACGCGCGCGCACGCACACACAGGGTGTCCCAGCTTACTTGGACCAAGATATTAAAGCTACCCAAGAGCTCTAGAGAAATCGTACCGACTGCATAGTAGCCATAGTCGTATGTACTTACGGCCAGCATTTTTTTCATCACGAAGCATTACTTAATTAATTACTTTAATCGCAAACTTATCAATTACAAAGTTGTTGGGCACCTCAAATAACCTTCGAATCAAGCATTTATTTCGTGCTGAAGTGGTCCTGGTTGCTTTTTTTTCCAAGAAAAAACTAAATTCCGCGGAATACGAAATAGATGGGCACTCGCACGCAGCTACTCAAGCGCCTACAAGCAACCATTGAAAGATATACGGCTGCATTGTCTTATCGCCGCATCGTACAAGGCTCCGCAACGCTTATCAATGCGTCAGCGGCGTGTTCTCTCGATGCCGCGACCATCATATAGCGTGAAGCCCTGTATCGAGCTGCCGCCGCTAGTGAAGCCGTGTATCCGTGCCTATTCGCTTGGGAGCGCTTCAGTAGCGGCGCGCGAGCGCCTATGTATTTCGTATTTTGGATGCTTCGCGCGCTTTTCTTTTTTTCTCGGAAAAACCAACGAGTATATACGGAAACATCAATATATATATATATATATATATATATATATATATATATATATATATATATATATATATATATATATATATATATATATATGTTGCGTCTTATCAGCATGTTTCGTCGCGTACTTAGTTTCTGTTTACGTTGACTATATATATGACTAGTTATTGGCTGTGGGCAGCGGATAACGGCAGAGTTAAGCGAAGCCGGTGAAGAAAAGCTGCACCGTGAGCGACTCGGCGCTTCTGCACAGTTTGTGTTTTGTATGCCGAGTGTAACGCCCTTTCATTCATTCATTCATTGTGTTTAATTGGTCAAAGCAACACTGTGGCTATGATGGACGACATAGTGGAGGGCTTCGGATTAACTTTGAGCACTTCGAGTTCGTTAACGTGCACTCAAAGCAAGGCACACGGGTGTTTTTGTTTTTGTTTTACATTCTGCTTTCGTATGAATGTGGCCACTGCGACCAGGAACCGAACCGGTGACCCCGTGCTCAAAAGCGCATTGTCATGGCTGACTGAGCCGCCGCAGCCTGCAAAGCGAACGCTGGCGCGTGTAAGTGTGCATGCGAGGCACAGAGGCGCTTGTTTATGCAGATGCGTTTTATCGGTCGCTTGCTTATGACGCTTGCTTTATGACGCGACTGCAGTTCACAGAGACCGCAGAGCATTACACGCGTGCTTATCGCTGTACTATATAGGAACAATGTGTTTGTGCGCATAACTTGCAGGAACATTCCGCGACTTTAGTGCGTCGACTCTGAACTCGTGGAGCACAACTGACACAAACGCTATATTATGGACTCGTAAAAAAAGAAAAAGGAAACGAGCTATGCGTCATGTGATAAGCCTCTATAAGAAAATAGAAAGAGAACACTATGGGAACTTAAGGTGAGTCAGTTGAATGCAGGCAAACGCAAAGAGATGAGAAGCTTAGAATAGTTTGCACGGATTCAGTGGATAGATGAAAATGCCTAAAAAAAAGGCCGCAATTTTCCGTCTTGAATACTGGCTCACAGTGTCCAGAAATTTTTGCCACTCCTAAAGCACTAGATCACACTAAAGCGTCGGTATTGAAACCAGCTTCTGAATAGCTAATTTGATGAGGCAGAAATTGTAGTGCTCCCAAGAAGATCTGCCGAATGTTTAGAACCCCCCCCCCCCCCCCCCCGTCTCGTAATGAGTGTGTCCGATTCTAAGAGTGAGCCCAGAAAACAACAGCTCGAATGCAATTCCGGTTCGTTGAGAATACGTGCCAGCCAAAATTATCATAGTAAATCATATGATTATGAGGGCGGCAGTCAGCGACAAATAATTATTGCGAATAAAAAAAAAAGTCGTGAATTTCGCCGAAGCTTTGAGCTTGTTCTTGTCGCGTTCTACGAAAGGCGTAACAAACCTCAGAGGCTGCTAATAGCAACACGCGAGTTCGTTATGATTATTAACACTTGGTAGATCCATACGCTGCTTTCTGAACTCTACTATATGCATCGGTGCCCAATGCTTTCTCTATAGAATTTAACTAAAGGTCCCTCAACAGAATGACGCTGCGTATAGTCCTCAAAACAACTAACAATATCGCAGAAGCGTGTTGCTGTAACAATTGCGAGGTCTGTGCTGCCAGATCAGCAGATGTAATCCTAAGCCGACTTTGCGGTTGTGTGGGTGAAACTTCGCAGCACAAGTTGTATCATCCGTGAACGCAGTGCGACACCTCTGAAATCGCTGATTGTTGGTATAAAAGGCAGCGCAATTGTGGGCGCATGGACGAACACAAAAAGCAGACGTATACGAGCGCGGCCCTTGTGTTCGTCCATGCGCCCACAAGCGTTATGGACTGTTTTAAAAACAACAGGGGTAAAATCAACTACAGTCCACCAATATCTCACGAGCTGGTTACCGACGTTTGGAGAAATCGTGACAACTGTTCGGACCAGACGTTCCCACCTGCAAACGCCAGAAGCAGCAAGACGATGATGACCGCTGGAACCATCTTTGCGTTCTGATGCGTGGGCCTTGCCTCGCCGCTCCCTGACCCGCGCAACGTGTGCGCCGCCACTCCCAGCTCGTCGGCTTTTGTTCCCTGTGTAGTCCGACGAGCCGGCGGTGGGAGTGCACCCGGGGCACGCCGATAACGCGCCGGCACAGCGTCACACGCAAGCGCGGCGGTCGATGAGGGCCGCCCGTTGCAACTGCGCCTCTGATATGGAGTTTGGATTGAAATTGCGTGCGCACGTCATAGGTCACCGCTAAATGAGTGCGCGCAATGCACGAGCTCTCCGAATGCGATACTGTAGTGTCGCGCGCGGTATGTGAAGTTCCAGGTATACGCGTCAGTAGGTCGTAGCTGGAGTCGTTTTCTCACCTCTGTACTGGGTCACGCGAGAGCCGTTTTCGAGGCTGCTGCTGCTGCTGCTGCTGTCGTTCTGTTTGTTTATCTACGGCCACACTGTGTAACTGGACCTGAAACGGAGTCCGATATTGCAAAACCACAGCTGAGAAAGAAACAAAACAAAACGAACTCCAAGGTATGTAGGTAGAGGTAGAGAAATGACAAGATGAAGCGGCTCACTGGCATTTAAACGTCTCATTTTTTTTATCGCATACGCTGGGGTGTTAGTGCACATTTTTGAGGCCAGAGTTTGCGTCTTACATTTCAAATTCTGAATTTAAAATTTATTGAGCTTCACAAATATTCGCAGACGGTCACATCCCTGTTTGGGTTAGTAATGGTTCAAGTTTGAAGTTAACTACATGCAGGCAAGGCACAGTTTATAAAATATATAGTGATTGCGAATACACATTAATATCTACATAAACTCTATTGCGCGAAAATGTCAATAAGCTGATATTATTAGGGGTGTGCGAATATTGAAATTTTCGAATACGAATCGAATACGAATAAGGCGAAAAACTGTCTTCGAATATCGAATCGAATATCGAATATATGTGTAGTATTAAAAAATTGCAAAACGAGGTAACAATAGCTTTATTACCCTTTTAAAACTAATATTGCATTTTACGAGGCTGCTTCAGGTTAAAGAGGCATTCATTATAGGTAATGCACTCAGGTTATGTCAGGTAATGCTCTGTCAGGTAAACGCTTGGTAGAGGTTACTGCGAAGGAAAAGTGACTGCTCAACATGTTAACAAAGTTAGGGCTCTCTATGCACTGTGACAACATTTGTCCAGGTAACATTTTCTAGGTGCATATTTTATTGCGCATACTTACAAAGCCCGAAAGTACATCATATGTTGTTATGAAAGAGCCCTGGAATAAAGCTTGGTAAAAAAAAATCGAAACTGATCATGTCTCACGGGCCTGATGCAGGTAGACTGGAACAGAGCGTACACATTCATAGTAAGGTTCGTTACAGCACTTAGGATCACAGTGCTGTAACGCTGTGTCGTCGCTCGGTACCTTCCTTTGGCCTTGTTTTGTGTTGCGCTGTAACGAACCTTACTATGAATCCCAACCAACTGGCACAATTTGCCATCTTGATGCAGAGCATACAGATAATGAGCGAATCATGTGAAGCTCTCAGTGAATAAACATGTTCTTAGGAGAATGTGGGGCAAGCATATAATTCGTTAATTGCTAAATTATTCACAGTCTGTCCGAATATTCGCCGTTTCGACCATTATTCGGCCGTCCTCGAATATTCGGGAATTTACGAATATGCATTTCTCGAATCGAATACGCTTCGAATAAGGAAAATATTCGATTCGTATTCGAAATTTCGAATATTCGCACACCCCTATATATTATGCATAATGTGCACAAATACCAACAGTAGTCGCAGACAATGGAAGTAACACTAAGGCTGCGTTCACACTTGGTCTCGGAGCAGGCGCAAGCGGAAGAAAATGCACAAAATCCATCCGCCTAGGCGGATAAACAGGCGGAAAACCATTTTTTCGCCACGGCGAAGCGGAAAGCGGTTTTGCTTGATCGGAAGCTGCACCAGCATGTAAACATCTAGTCGTAAAATTTAACATTTTTCGTTCTTCATTGTCTATGTTTAGGAAAAGCAACTAGCTAAAAACATCGAAACTATGCCTTCTTTATCTTCCATGGTAGACGAAAGGTAAAGATGACACGCGCAGTTGCGCGAAATGATGGCTTTTAATAACTGATGGGTGAATGAATGAACGTGTCTTGAAATAGTGTGCTGAACCGCGCCGCCATGCGTACAAAAGTGCGCAAACTATATGGATATGGGTGAAAGCGGCAGTGGTTTCCGCTGCAGTGGCGAAACAAATTGAACATCTTGTACATGCGCGGAAAAGATTTTCCGCCTGCTTTGGCTTTTCCGCCCGCTTTCCGTTTCCCAAGTGCGAACGTAGCCTAAGCGTACAAAAAGAAAAAAAAAGTCGAAAGTACAAGAACGTAAGAAAAGTAACGAGTAATAACACGGTAATTATAGTGAGGGAGAATAGTCCAGCTGATAGGAAAACACAACAGAACCGACAGTCCGTGGTATTTGCTTGTGAAAAGTATTATTGTTTACTGCAGGAACGAAGTTTTCTGTCGTTGGTAAGCTCAGATAGTAGTGCATACAAAACTTTAGAGCCGGCAAATTCCGTGCCTCCACGCGCTCTAGCAGATTGCGCTCGGCTGGCCGCACTAATTGCGGTTCTTCGCGGTGCGAGGCGCCTGCGGGACGCGCTTGGCGCACCTGCGTTGCAGAGCAGGGCTGTCACCGTGCAGTGGAAGCAAGTTTCACCGTCCGCTGCTTGCAACGTCCCGCGTTTGCTGGGGCCGTCTACTCTAACCGTATTTGAAAACCCGGAATCAATCTTGCTTCTTTAAGTTAATTTGCCAGTCTGTAATCAGTGTTTCCACTTTAGTCACTTTGTCGCTAGATTTGGCGACAAACGTTTCTATTTAGTGACCGGCGGCCTTTTTGTTGCGGTAGAGATTAAGTGAAGTTTCAGCGTCGGCGCCGCCGTGTGGTTCCATATGTTCAGGCATATGTATGCTATATGCCACGCGGTATATGCGGTTTATATTGCCACACCATTATATCGCTAAAGTTGCTCATACCAGGTCTTACATTCTTGACCAAATTATCTTGCAGTCAATATCTTCATTTTATCTTAACATACCGGCACAGACGCTGTTTTTAAGATGCGAAACTAGAACAAATGCGCTTGTGTCTGCTGCTATCCATTTTCTATATATACATGTACCGCTTCGAAAAAAAAACCACGCGTTGGATGTTAGCGCCGTGTCCACGTCTTTCAGTCCTGGGTTCTTTCCTGAGCGGTAAAATAAGGTTGTTGCTACAGGTTACCAAAATTCCCAAGCATACGCTCTTTCATGTCATATACTGAAAAATCCATATGCACCTTAAATCCTATATCCAATAGCCCGATATGAAACACATAGGATCCCATATAGAAAACCGTTTTTCCCATATGTCATATGATGTTATTGGACAGAGGAGTTAAGGGGAATACGTTTTTTTTTTCAGCAGGGATATATTCCTCAGAATTTTGAGAATGGCAGGCCACAAACAAATGTCATGAAACAAAACGCCGCCAGCGCGTGCTTTTATTTTAAATCTTCTCAGACTTGATTATTAAAAGTGCGAAGGAATAAAATTGGTCAAACCTAAAATTTATATAATTTTATTTGCGCGGCTCTGCACTAATTCCGTGGTGGGCCCATGAAAGAGGTTTGAAACATGCCCAATACAGAAAAGTGATGGTAAAGTCGCTAAGAAAGAATTTCGCTTTCATTAATAAACATAAAAGAAATTGCCCGATGGCAGGATTCAAACAGAGGACCCTATAGCACAACAGCCCGTTTTTACTTACCTTACGTTTACTTCTATTCATGCTGCCACTACAGCTACAAGTCTTACAATTCGTGTAATATTAAATGTTGTTATCGCATTCATTGCTTCGTCCTTATGGGGAAACTGTGGTATTTTTAGCGGCCTTAGTGAATAATTGGAGAGATTTTAGCGCCTTTGTGGTTGGATCATTCCACGTGAAACGTCCCAGACCCGAAAACCGGTCATCGCCGATTCTCTTGGAAAAAATGTATCTAGTTGGTGATTGTGTGACTGCGGTTTCAGCAACGTATTTTTCTCGAAAAGAGAAATCGGTATAGCAATCCCACACAGCCAAGCTGTTCGTTTCAAGCGTACATGGACTAAAAAAAAAGACGACTTTACATCGAACTGTGCACAACTTACTGTAACGACTTACTACAACAGCGTTATTTTCCCTCTCTTGTCAACGACGCGGTTCGAGAAGCAGACAACCTTGATCGTCACGCGCTCGTCAACAGCAAACCAGCTCCACCAGATTCATGGACTAACCTCATTCTCATGTATCCAGCATCAACTTCTAACACAAATCGTATCCTCCAGAAACATCGTACCAGACTCCTTCAGAGCGAGAAAGTGGACCAAATTGTTCCTGAACCTCCGCGAGTGGTATACAGACGGGCCACCAATCTCAGAGATGTTGCCACGTCTTCATCGGGTAATTTCAAAGCCTGCGCACGATACGAAAAACTTTGATGCAAGCTCTACCACATGATGAGAACCGCTAATGTTTCCAAGAACACCACATCTTCGTTTTCATTCAGAATCCAAGGTGCTTACAAATGCGACACTTGTGACATCGTATATCTCCTCGAATGCACCATTTGTCGCGAAGAATACATCGGACAAACGGAAAGCCCTTTTGGGCTACGCTTTAATAATCACAAATTACATGTAAAATCTCATCGGAGCTTCCCCTCTCCAAACATATGAACACACTAGGCCACTCTTTGGAAAAACTTAAGGCCAGTATTTTGAGATCAGGATTCTTCACTCACTACGACAGAGAAGCTTGCGAGTCAGTTCTATTACAGAAGTTCAGCACACTTTCTAGAGGAATTAATGAAAGTATGCGCAGGTTGACGTGTATGCCCATCTGGCAAGAGACATGTTTCCAAGCACCAACGAATATTTCTCCTGTCTAACTCATATACTAACGGTTATATAGATGGTACATAAAATATAGCATGTTTATGAAACCATACGTATATTTCCACATCATTTATTAGATATTCTTCTGGCCCTCTTATGTTGATGTTTAGTACTTATCTTTGTCGTATAATGTTCAATCATTTTCTATTTGATTTTTTATGCACGCATACGTTTTGTATCAAAGGCTCGTTTGCCCCCATAGGCATATTACCGTGGGAGGGGCAGGGGGGAGGACACCTTTCCCTCCCACTGTCAGAAGTGGAGGCGCAAACTATGCCATTTGACCCCCCCCCCCCCCCCCTTCACGCACACACACATACACTTCGGAAATCGGGTGCTTTTGGTTGGATGCTGGAAAATCCAACAAAACAAGAGCTAATACCAGATTTTTTTTTGTGGAATGCATAAGCCACGTAAGTAAGGCTTTTATTTATTACGTCTTCCCTGTTTGTACAGTGAGCGTTGTCTTTCGTGCCTCGCCGCGAATAGCAGTAGCACACGACGAACGGGGTGCACCATACATGCTGGCATTGCGGAGAAGGCTGGCACTGGGCAGTTCTCGCCACAACAAATTTCACGTTGCGCTTCTTGCATCATGCCCAGTTTTACGGAACCACATAATCATATCTCAAAACACAAAATTAGCTTGGTATAATAAGCCTTAGCCGAGGGATCATAAAGTATTTTAGTCATCCGCGTTACGGCATGAAATTGTCGGATTATCAAATACCGGAACTACTGAATCTATATATGGGCATCCCAGCTGGTCTATTTATAAATGGGTAATTCAGCTGACATTAGGAAAGCTGTTCCACAAAAATAAATGATATACTCCGACACGGTGCAGAATACGTTCTTAAGACATACCGAGTTCGGGCTTCACAACTCTGATGACCGATCACTGTAGGTTTTATAACTGCGTCTTGCACCGTCTATTTTATGTGTTTTTTCATTGAAAAATTTGGCTTACGTTAGCTGGGACGCACGGTATATGTCCAGAGGCTGTCGAATTTCACTGTGTATTCACCACTTATCCTAGATATGTTGGGGAAAACGACCTTGAGGAATGTCGACAGTTGGCCGGGTTGGGGACCAATAAGTGTGGCAGCGGTTGCCACACTTTTTTGTGTCGTGTTTTTGTTTTCTCCTTCATGCCTTAAGAAGAAAACAACACTGAATGAGCAGGTCCATTAAAATACCATTACAACAATATTTAGACTTTTTTCTATTGGCATGTGTCACTTCTGACGTTTTCTGTCCATATTATTTTTAGGCTGTTTCAACGTAAGAGTTACACCAGCACACGTTTCCTGGCACATGCAAGAAAAGAAGAAAAGCAGCGATTTCATACTTTGAGGAAATGGGGGCCACATTTTTGGTCATATACATACATACATATATATATATATATATATATATATATATATATATATATATATATATATATATATATATATATATATATATATATATATATATATGTATCGAGAATTTGAACGGTGTAGGCTACCCATGAGCTTTGAAAATATTTACAAAAAAAAATATATCTACTAACTCCGAACTTCTACGCGTTATAAAAGTAATTTAGTTGGTTTTCCTGGTTTCTTCGGTAAACTATGTGAAGCACGGTGTTTATTTCGTTGAAGTAGGAACCGTGTTTGTAGTGATGGGCGAGATATGTTTAATCTGTGTGGGTTCCCTGAAGCCTTTGTAGAAAGCTACTTATTGAAGCTTTCCAAGATGTCATACTGCCGTTATTCCAAATGTTTCCCAATCTAATAAAACAACTGCATGAGGTACCAACTTCTAATCCCGTGAAAATGGGGACATTTTTTAGCGTTAAGTGCTGAGATGTTTTCACGTGGTTGCTTTAAATGTAACGTTGCAAATTTTTGTTAGTCAAACGAGGCTCGCGGTTTGTTCCTCCGGTGCCTCCATTGGACCAAACAAGGCACCTGGTTCACATTTGAGGAGAATTAGGAGCACGATATGCTTAATGCTGCTGGGATACTGGGATGCTGGATACCGCTTGCTGGGATACTTATGCCGTAACTTCTCGCGTGCTCCATCTCCTTTAATATTACTACTTCATAGAACACTGTTGCGGCCAAAATTAGAATATGCTGCAGCTATATGGGACTCCTTTCACGAAAAATAATTACAGTCCCTTGAACTAATACAAAACAACGCAACTGGTTTTATTTTTTGGAACTACAACCGTGCTTGCTGCGAGAGTGTCGTCAATGAAATCAGCGTGCAATGTGTTTTTATTCTAATGAAATCAAACCTGGGTCTTCAGCCAGCTAGCAACACGTCGAAGAATTTCCCACCTTTCATTTGTGTGTAAGCTCTGTCACCACCTCACTCTCATTCGAAATTCATGTCGCGACCATATATGTTACTTATCTCACCGTACTGATCATCAGCATAAAGTTAGAGTTGGTGCATATAACAGGACATATTTTTTACACTCATTTTTGCCATGTACGTCGAAAGATATTGGAATGAACTAGCTTATGATATTATTTCCATTAATAACAACGATAATTTTCGAAAAGCACTAGCTAACACTGTGTAATAGCAAGCATTTGTACGAACTACTGTTGGTTGTTTTCTTTTTTATTGTTAGTTATATATGCCATGTTCTATTATTCTATTTATGATAATTTTAGCTAACATTGCATAATTAGCAAATATTGTGCATGAGCTCGTAATATATTTCCTCCCTTATTTCTTGTATAAGCCCTTCCCTCTCCAATGCCGAAAGGCCCTGAGGGTAAATAAGCAAATAAATAAATAAGTAAATAAATAAATAAATCTGCAGGCAACGTTAGAAGCAGGGGGGGGGGTGCAATGCGCGTTTTTACAATAGATTACGTGTGCAAGTGGACCGGAGCGTTATTATAGTGTGTTTTACGGGTGGCGTAAAACTCGTACCGCTGCCCTGGCATAATTACAATAACAACCGAGGTAAAATTTTGCAAACATAGGGGAAACGCGACGCGAAGTTTGTTTTCGATGTTAAATGCTTGTTGATTAAATACAGCTTTTGTAAAAAAAATATTATTAACGAAAAAAAATTCAAGCAAGCATTCGAAAGTGTAAGCTGCCGTTATCAGTTACATTTCCCAAGATTTCGAGAGAAGTCTGCATTTCGCAAGCTTTATATTTAGAAGGAATGTGAGCAGCTTAAGTAAAATGTGTTGTGAAGTTATAACGTTTGTGGCTTACTTAGCAGCATTACGAATAATTATTGAACCTTCATTTTTTAGGTTTTTGAATGCGTGATACGTATATTGGACTCGTCTGCTGTTCTCAGTCAACTAAACGAGGCAGCTTCTTTATGTTTCGTGGCAGTAGGGCCGCGGTAATGGGTGATGTGTAGGTCAAGTTCAAAGCGTGTGGGTAATTGTGGCCGTGGTAACAAATTACGTATGCGTGTGCTCCAGACCATTACGAGTGTGTCTAACTAACGGGACAGAATTTAACCCGTTGTCCTGACAGAACTACAAATGCCACCGAGATCAAATTTAGCGAAAATGGGTGAACCTTACGAAAATATCTGTTCGAAGTCAAATGAGTTGGATCAAACGCAGGTTTTCTCAAAAAATGTCTTAGTCAAGTTTTAGAACATGCAATATGGCCGCTATCAGCTATGCTCCCCACGGTTCCGACATAGCTGTAGATTACTACAACGATTACAACGTGTTTATATTTTGTGAAAATAGGAGGGTTGGTTATATTAGGTTCCGTGTCTGACATGTTCCTGGTCGAGTTAGAAGTGTTGCAAATAATTACTCAACCCTCGTTTCTTTTTCCCATTTTCATGCGTCATAAGACGTTCGTAGTTGGTTTCTGCTAGGTCCTCGGTGAACTAATGAAGGCACCTTGATTATACACTTAGTGGCATATAAAAACGGTATATGCAGATGCAACTCCACCGGTAGCTCTACGTCGGTGCGGTGCCAAAAGCGTGCTTAGCGTAAGACTGCAACTCCATGTTTAAAACGGAAAACGACCAGGGCTTCGTCCGTACTGCACCGTGAAACACGTAGTAGCCGTCTTTCAATGACAGCCAGCGAAATTATTGAAAAGCCCCGGCGTTGCATTGGGGTGGCAGTTCGAAAACATCACGTTGCTGACCAAGTCTTCTTACAGCGTCGTCCCTCTCTTGTTGGTGGTGAAAGCGCGTGCCTGACTTTACGTACTCGTTTAAGGCGCGGTAACTCTGGGTCGATACGAGACCGACAGTACGCTGACGCCAACGTTTGGCCGAATATTCAGCGCAGTGTGTCGCTGAGTCCATTTTATCATACTAGGCCGACAACGACGCAGCCGACGAGCGCGGGTTGTCGTACACGGACTTTCGTGTCGACGGCACCGACAAAATCGGCGAGCCGGCCATCGTTCAACCGATGCCCGCGCAATCGGCCGCCGAACCGACAACGCGATAGCCGCAGTGCCTTCGCTTGTTTATGTAATTAATCGCGCTCAAAACGAGTCGGGACGTGCTTTCGTAGTTGAAATGCACAAACTTCAGCACTTTCAAGCCGTGCACGTGAAGTTTTAGTCGATTTTAATCCTCTTCAGCGAAGGTCGTCGAGAGGGTCACCCGCTACCGGCGGACATGATCTGGAAAAAAATAAGCAGTTAGGACTAAGGAAACTGCTTTTATGGCTCAGTTACTTAGTGATTTCAAATCAGCCATTCTTCACTTTGTTCGGTGCGCACGAAATAAGCGGTAAGCGGCGACACAGCGCTGTGTCAACATCTGCATAAAAAAAAGGAAGTTTATTTACTGGAAAAGGCAGAGAGGTCGGCCGGAAAGTGGAGTATCTGGCCTGCTACTCTGCGCAAGGGAAGAGGCAGAGGAGAAGAAAAAGGGTCACAGGGTTGGGGGGGGGGGCGATGACGGACAAACGAGATGACAGAACACATCGCATAAATGCTACTATCACAAGCCCGAGTACAGGCCCGCGTGTCGCCTAAGAAACGTGAAAAAGCACGCATTGCTTCTATCGTCTGTCAACTTTCCGGACATGCGCCTAGCAGGAGGTCCTCCGATAGTGGTCTGCTGTCTAAATGCCTCAAGGTAGCTGCCAGTGTCAGTCTTTCGCACGCATACACAGGGTGCACCACGATCACATGGTCCATAGTCTCAACAACGCCACACGCTGAACAGTTTGGGGAATCCGTCCGTCCAATGATTTCCAAGTACCTGCGCGTAAAAGCGACGCCTAAACGTAGTCTGTGTATCACGCAGGCATGAGAGCGTGGAATTCCACGCGGAACAGAAAAATACATAGCGGGATTCAGCCTTGTAAAGCGGACGTGGCAAGCGTCTGGCTGGGCCCAGTATCTTCTCGTCGCACTCCTCATTAATTTCGACAGGACTCACATGATGTCCGGTCTACAGAACGGCACAACAGTTCGCAGGCCATTGCTGAGGGCGCACCTTGCTTCAGCATCGGCCGTCTCATTACCATTGAGCTCACAGTGTCCCGGGATCCATTGTAACTCTATTCGATGGTCTTAAGCGCATGAAAGGCCCTCGGTGATCTGCAGCGCCAGAGCCTGATAGGCGGTGCGGCGCAGGAAGCACCCCAAAGTTTGCAGCGCGGGTTTCGAGTCCTTGAGGATGCGCCACTCCTGAGGTCGTTCCCCGCAGATGTGGCGAATCGCTTCCCGAATGGCCACAAGCTCTGCAGCAGTTGATGTAGCATTATGGTCTAAAACGAAACTTCGAGTCGCCCGCTGGGTGGGTATCACTACAGCTGCTGTCGATGCCTTTCGTGACGCGGATACGTCAGTGTACACATGAACATAGGCCTGATATTCCGACCAGATGTATGTACATCAAAGTTCCCGAAGGCTGCCAGTCGCATTCGTTGCGTAGATATGTGGGCCTGTACGTGTTGTTTTGCTGACACATTTCTTAATTCTCGATATAAGCTGTTTACCGCTAAACTAGACGGGAAATAAGAGATCGTGCATTCGGTACAGCGGCATATACGTCCTTCAGTTGCCAACGTTGTCAGTGATGGCATCTTAATTTTTGTGAGACTATTATGCTAATAATACTTAACGGAACGCGCAAACTGTAAATGCAATGAACTTAAAGAAAAGCGAGAATCAATATAATAGCAGCCCGTAATATATTTCCCAGTCGCCGTTGTTTAAGGAGCTCGGCCGCTCATATTAACTCATCTCAGGGCAGAACATATGGGCAGATATGTATGTTTTGCTACGTTTTAAACTTGGAGGTTACCTTATACTAATTAAGCTCGGTATTAATCTCATCAGGCTCTTTGATGGCAAAGTTAACGACTCCGCTCCACTCCGCGCGCGGCTTCATCAAATTGCAGGGGTATATTCTCACCTCCTTCCTGCGACCGGGCACTTTCAGAGCATAGTTAGTATCTGAAAATTTGTGCAAAACTTTAACGGGTTAGTCCCAGCGAACTTCAAGCTTGTACTTTCTTGAAGGTTTGAGGATCATTACTTGGACCCCAGCGTGAAACGTTCGAAGCCTCGCATTCCTGTCGTAATGGAGCGTGGCGTTTGTTTGTGCCATGCCCATGTGTTCTTTTCGACTAGTTCCAGCAGATTTAGCCCGTACTCTATCACCGTTTGACTCTCTCTTCTTTCCTCCCACAAGTCTCTCAACATTCTGAGTGGGGAACGGAGTGTCCTCCCATACACTAGTTCTGCTGGCGAGAACCATGTAGCTTCATGAGGAACCGTTCGCAAAGCAAAGTAGCCGGAACACAATTCTCCCACTTCTCTTTGAGCTCTTAACAGAGTGCCCGCAAAACTCACCTAAGCACTGAATGCCACCTGTCTACTGTCTTGTAGCTCCCGGCATGGTTTTCCATTAATATGCAGGTCATGAAGATGCGGGCTTAAAAGCTCCTGTTCTCGTCTCTTTCGTCCACGTAGGAAAAAATTACGCTACGCTTCGCGCAGTTCGCAGCGATATGTACTAATTTGTGGCACTTATAGCAGCGGATTGGTCTAAAAGATTCGAATTCCTTTTTCTGCTCTTTTTGTACGGTTTCATCATTTGCCTTTTCCTCGCTCTTTTCTGACGTCCTTTTCTCTGCGTCTACATGCTCCGGTCGTTTCCTCTGCGATCCTTTTTTGAATGGAAATTGCTTCTACGGTCCATTTGACCATCCGAAATTACGTTCTCGGCGCTCAGCTTTCTACGCGTTGCATACTTTTCGGCTAATTCGGCCGCCCTTTCTACATTGTCTACGTTTCCTCTGTTTTGCACCCACAGCTTCACAGATTGTGGGATGCTTTTTTAAAACTGCTCTAGACACATGCATTCAATAATCATGTCTCTGCTCTCGTACGCTTCCGCACTTTTCAACCACTCGGCTACGTTTGCCTTTAAGCCATATGCAAACTCCGGATATCCCTCGCTATCCTTCTTTACCGTGTTTCGAAACCTTTGCCGAAAAGCTTCGGCTCAAATGCCGTACTTCTTCAAAAGGCTAGCCTTAACCTTCGCACAATCATATGCATCTTGCGCACGGAGTCTGGCGATTACTTCAGCAGCTTCACACGGCAACATAGATAGCAACCGCTGTGGCCATGTACTCGGAACAAAGTTCCCTTTCTCCCATCTCCCACCCAAAAAATATTTAAAAAACTTTCGCGAATATGTCGGCTCTGAATTCATTTACTGCCACATTAGCGGGCTCTCACAACCAGACTTGTACACGTTAGCTACAGAAAAAAAGCAACCGATTACAATCACAATTACTTCATTCAAAAATCTAACTGATTACATTGACCAGTTACTGCCCCTCCAAAGTAAATGAGCAATTACTAAAATGTAATGATTACTTTTACGTTACTTTCCTGTGAACTTTCTTTAACATTTCAGAAATGCAGTAAATCTAACTATCTGGCCTGGCTTTTTCTGTGCTTCCTCAACAGCCATCTACACGTTATCTTCGATAACAATTGGTCTTTAAAATTTTCATCGGTCATCGGTCATTTTGTTTAAGGTATCAGCAGTGACGCCGAAAACTGGCTCGATGTGCGCGCTCAAAGGAAGGGCGGTATTGTAACGTTGAACACGTTGCACAGAATATTGTGGTTACCCAACGTCGCGATGCTCGCGTCTGGGTACTCTATGAAGCTCGATGCTTCGTTACTACTGGGGCTTGGAGAAGGTGGTCCTGCTAGGGCCAATGAAAAGCAGAAAAAAATCGTCCGTAGCTTTTTCTCTGGCATCAACATCCGATGTGACCATTGCTATTGACCCATTGCAGCTCCGGTTCAATTCGTCGGTCAACATCGGGTGGAACGTTAAAGGAACACTAAAGGTTACGAGAAAGTCAAGTTAAAGTGATAAAGCAATGCTCTAGAATGTCTAAGGCGTCAATATAATCGCGAACAGAGCTTTAGTTACCGAGAAATTGAGGTAAATGCATGACACGATTTGAGACCCCCCCGCGACATTCCGGTACTAGCCCGATGACGAAAGCACTCCTCATCATAATTTATGTCACTGGTACTCAAGTACTCGTATTGAAAAGATCATTTCATTAGATTAAAAGACGGAAGGAAATGCTACTTGTCTACTTCTATTCGTTTCTAAGAAGAAAAAAAAATAATATTTTGACATTACCCTTGAGTAGTATGGGTGATCGAAAGGTTTCGTTTTCGCTCGACTCTGCGCGCTCAACTTTGCCCCTCGCGTGCTTTGGAGTTTCAGTTGTTTCTTTATCGCATCGTGCTGCGGTGGTCCTGCTGGCTCGCGAAACTTGCATTTGGAACAAGCGGCGAGAATGCCACGTCCATGTGATGTCGTGGGATGCGCGAACGGTCCGCGGAACTTGGCCAAGGGCAGTTGCAGCGGCGAATCCAACGTTACTTATCACTGTGTGCCAACGAGTGAACCTCTCCGTTCGAAGTGGTTGAGTGCCGTTCCTCTAGCTGCCACAGCGCGCTGGCAAAGAGCCGAAAAATCACGTAGTGTGCTCGCTGCACTTTCGTCCAGAGGATTACGAGTTCAACGCCGACTTACTGAAGTCGCGTGAAATGCCTTTCAAAGCAGGCCGTTGTCGTAGTAGTACGCAACGACGCCCGCAGCACGAGCCCTCAACAGCAGGTCACGTTCATCAGCACTTAAATAGCTGAACTCGAGCCCAGCATCGCGAGCCGATGTGTAGTTGTCAGGGTCATCCATTGCAACGAGCGTCGAAGTTTGCGTCATAAAATAAAGAACCAACTTATCGTCGTGCGCTTTCCCTTCCGCTAGCCACCATAGTTCCGCTTTCGCGCTGCTGTCGGCTGTCTCGGCTCTGTTTCTAGTCGCGCGTTTGCGTTTTGTGCAGAAAAGCTGTAGCGCCGTCTGCGGGAGCCGTTCTCCTCACCGACGGCGCAACGTCACTATGAGACCATGACGTCAATACTCCTCGATCGGAGGGCGGGTGATTTGAACTGCGCTAGAGGTACGCGGACACTTCAGAACGCATTTTCTCTTGAAATAAGCCTCTTCTTCGCACGAAACAAGCGTTTCGAGGATTCTGGGATGGTATTTCAACAGTCCACGTTGACTTAATATTAACCTTTAGTGTCCCTTTAAGATGAGCAAATAAATATTGAGCGTCCTGGTTTGCCTGTCTAAACATGCCCATCTGCGAGGCTGCAGTTGCAGGCACGACCGCGGACATTCTACTGTAATCAGGGGCGTATGCAGAGGGGCTGCGTCGCCGTTGCAGCCTGCATCATCGCTAAAACAACCGGTCACGTCTCATCTAATTAGTTGGCGAAGAAGTAACCGAGTTGCAGTGTGTCATGTAATTTGTCATCCACCTATACATAGTGGCATGGCTGGTTTCTTCTTTTTCTTTTTTTTTCTTCTTTTGTGCGAGTCGTAAACGTCACATCTCGCGATGGGCACAATGGTGAGTGGGTCGTCCTGTGCGATGAACGGAGCTGTGTCGATTGCCGACAGCTGTGGAAACATCGAGCGGCATACCAAGCCTGCTCTTTATCGTCAGTGATAAGAGAGCCACAGATTGAACAAGGCGAGGGCTTCCGCCATCGAGAGGGCAGGCTCGTGGAAGAGGGCGGCGTGCAAGGGGGTTATCTCGTCGCGCGTGCGCTCGAGTTGCGCGGTCATAGTGTGTCACTGCTTCCTCAGTTGCCGAAAAAAAAAAAAAGTCACCCGCGCGCATAAACCACGAATGATGGCAAGACAATAGCGAATGTTCGGTGTGGTCGATACTGTGGAGTTAGAATCGTGGCGCGTTCTTCGCTTGAGCGTGCGCTGCGAAAACTTAAGTATCGAACCTTAACGGTGTTATATAATCTTGGTAAGGGAATGCACAGTTAGTCCATTGTTCCATTTTCCCTTCGGATGATATCGTATACGGCTACCTGGACTATCTACAGGCGTGAAATGGAGTAACGAGAGATGCCACATCGCTCGATGGTCATGTTACCACGAGGTGAAATTAATAACAATAATTTGATAAGTTCAAACTTGACTAAACAATGCTTTTATGTGTACGTATTGTAGACTGTTGCTCTTGCAAAAATGGATGAGGATAGCAATAGGGGCTTGTTGGTACGGCATATCTTATTTTGTTATAGCGCAAGCTTGACAAGGACAAAAGAAGGCGCTGTGTGTGTCTGATGTGCCTTCTTTTGTCCTTGTCAAGCTTGCGCTATAACAAAATAAGCAAAAATGGACACTTCTCTTCCACCCGAAGGCTCAGCTGCACACCGAAGTTTTGTGCCACACACAGACCGATGTGTAGTACTGTTACGAAATTGACTGAGTGGTACACCAAGGTAACGCGCAGCATCACTATACCAGTGAATACCGGCAAACTGCGACGGAGTCACTGCGCACTGACAAAACCACAATTCTCGGGCCTTATCATAATTAACAAAGGCACTAGTGGCTGAAAAAAAAAGAAAACGATTAGATTAGGCACATGTTCGACACTTATCTGAGCATAGGAATGCGACGCCTTCCAAATATGCGAGGACTTTGACTGATGAAGTGCCATAATCAAAGCCCGTCACCATATTCTGCGAAATGACACTGATACACAAAGGTTCTATGTAAAGAGCGAAAAGTGGGACGAAAGTGGGCACGCTTGTCTCACAGCGGAGCGAATATAGACAGGAGCCGAGAGGGCGCCATTTACAATTAATCATGTTATTCCACCGCTGTAGCACATCCTCTGTAAAGTAAAACTTCTCAGTACTGAGGTCACTTAGTAGCTGAAAAGGGAAGTCGTGGTTCACCTTATCAAATGGTTTAGCCAAATCAACTTGGGTGAGAGCAACCTGGTGAAATCTGATACACGCTCAAAAATAAACGGGAAATATGTATATTTGTCTGTACGGTACGATCATGAATGCCACATGTCTTGTGTTCTCCGACTAGGTCACGAATGAAAGTTTGTAGTATATTAGCTAGTATTTCTCCGAAACTCTTATGGCCTATGCTACATAACGATATTTGTCGATACCTGCATACTTCCCATGTCGCGTCAATGGTCCCTTTCCAGAGCTAGAACGGTGTATATATACATATATATATATATATATATATATATATATATATCTGTACATATGTCATGTCATATAATACGTGACTTTCTTGTTATTGTGGTTTCAATTTTGTTTGCTTTATGTACTCGCGCTATGTACGTTATTTCGCGCAAGTGTTACATTGCCTTTTATGTTAGAGTGAATTGCCCTTTTCATTCCTTTCCCGATAACGCTTTGTATTGATTTAGCGTTTTTTTTTTAAACACTGTTTGGAAGCATGTGATCATTACAAACATTTTTAGCTCACATTTTTTAGCGCTCATGTATATGTTTTCTCTTGTCATTTGTTCAATGATCAAGTGCATATATATATATATATATATATATATATATATATATATATATATATATATATATATATATATATATATATATATATATATATATATATATATATATATATATATATATATATATATACAGGCTGCGAAGCAAATCAAAAAGCACTGTTGGGCAGTTGTCATGGATACGAATGTACATTCCGGGGAAGCGCTAAATATGTATAGTATACTGCAGCAATGACGAACTCATTGTTGCGACCGAGAAATCGTTTCTCTCGGCGCAGTCTGGCCCCAGTCAACAGGGTAATTCACAAGTGTGTATAGCTAATAACGGTATGCAAACAACGAAATGCTAACAACTGGATGACGAGAGACCGGGACGCGCGCTAAACTTCTAACCAAGGTTTATTGTCAAACTGCAGCGATATACAGAGTGTTTCCCGTAACTTGTGCCAAGGATTTTGAAAAAGTGGCTCGCCACAGCGGAATGAAACCAAAGGCATATGGTATGGCGTCATGTGGCACTCCTTCGAGTATTTTTTATATTCTGCTTCATTGGTCAATTAACTAAGATGAATTATGCAAAAAACTTCAATATTCACTTTAGGTCCAAGTGCGTTTCGTTGCGCTGTAGAGGGGGTTCACCAACGAGCGACCCAATTTTTTGTGGCAACGTGCATGCTGCGTGTTGTTTTTTTTTGTTTGGCGTTTTAAGAAATCCCGCGAAATATGAAATAAAACCGAGTGACACGCGCTGTCGTGTTGCAGCGCTCTCAATCGCGGTTCGTGCGGAAGAACCGTGCGCGCGGACCGTGGCGAAGTGAGCGGCCGCGGCTCTAGGCATCGGCTGCACGGTGCGCCGGCACCTTTGGCGGTGGCACACGGAAAGGATGCGTCGTCGTCCCTGATAAGCGATAGGCTCGACGCACGGTTGAGAGCCCTGCAGTGCGATAGCGCACGAGCGCAGCCACGGGGTTTGATTGCATATGTCGCAGGATTTGTTTAAACGCCGAAAAAAATCGCCACGCAGCATATATATATATATATATATATATATATATATATATATATATATATATATATATATATATATATGTAGTCATATAATGAGAAGCCAACAAACACTGACACCAAGGACAACATAGGGGAAATTGCATGTGCTTAATAAATGAAATAAAGTAATGATAAATTAATGGAAATTAAAGTGGATGAAAAAACAACTTGCCGCAGGTGGGAACCGAACCCACAACCTTCGCATGTCGCGTGCGATGCTCTACCAATTGAGCTACCGCGGCGGCGTTTCCCCATCCACTTTCTTGGGTATTTATGTGTACTAGTAGAACCCTGGGAGTGTTAGCCAGCGCCCCCGCTCACAGACCTTGGCGGCGGACGTGGAACGTCTTTTTTGCCGCAGGCGTCACGAGAACGTGATCTTTTCGGGTGAAGGCAACTGGTCAATAAACCCACATATGCTACCTGAAGGCATCAATGTTGCCGGATTCGAGACCCTCGTTATGTAATAAACGAGAAGAAAGGGGGTTAACCGAGGGACCCGATAATTATTAGTCATATAATGAGAAGCCAACAAACACTGACACCAAGTACAACATAGGGGAAATTGCATGTGCTTAATAAATGAAATAAAGTAATGATAAATTAATGGAAATTAAAGGGGATGAAAAAACAACTTGCCGCAGGTGGGAACCGAACCCACAACCTTCGCATGTCGCGTGCGATGCTCTACCAATTGAGCTACCGCGGCGGCGTTTCCCCATCCACTTTCTTGGGTATTTATGTGTACTAGTAGAACCCTGGGAGTGTTAGCCAGCGGGGTTGTTGGCTTCTCATTATATGACTAATAATTATCGGGTCCCTCGGTTAACCCCCTTCCTTCTCGTTTATATATATATATATATATATATATATATATATATATATATATATATATATATATATATATATATATATATATATATATATATATATATATATATATGGAGAGAGAGAGAGAAAGAGAAATATGGCTCACTTATACAAACACACTATCTGTTTCATTTGTGCTGCCTCAACGATAAGTTCTTGTAGTTATAAATTACAATGGTGTGCTCGAACATAAGTGTAGAAACACACGTATGACCAGTGCTATTCCACACACACAAAAAAACACACATCTTTTTGCGTTGTGGACGTAGTTAGCGCGTTCCCGGGGCAGGTCATTGGGACACCTCTCTGTCTGGCATGCACAACAGCTAGGAATCACAGGACAAGATAATAATATATATGATCACCCGCGCACAATGCATGTAGAAGTATCGATCTTGCACGAGTCGTTCCATTCGACGAGGGGACGGCTCCTTTTTGAAAGCGAGGACGGCTTGTGTGCGGCGAAAAAGCCACCCGTACGCCGGCGCGCTGCCTAATGTTTTCCAGCCTGTTGGACATTTGATGCTTGAATGGGATGACTGCGACTCTGTCCGCGTGTCCGTGTTCACTTGAGCAGCATCGCAATTCCTGCGCTGCCTCTGTCTTTACTTTTTCCGCGGATTGTGTGCACAATAGAGACCAGGGGTGGCTTGCGCGAACATTTATTAAAGAAAATAATAACGATTTTAAGAACGCGTTCTTAAATGATCCATAGACAACTGCTATTCCGCACTAGAACGCGTTCTCAAATTCGTTATTATTTTCGCTATTAAATGTTCGTGCAAGCCGCCCCTGAAGGCGTTTCTGGGTTATCCGAGGCCTTTAAGGGGAGTCGCCTAATCTTTGAAGGTGGCGTCCACGTCATGGTGGCAAGACCTGTCTAGCACGTTCGAGAGGCACATGCTGTTATAGTTGCCTACCTGAGTAATCTGCTGTGAGCCGACGTGAACGGCAGTAATAGTTTCCGCGCATCAGGATCATGCTCCTAAGAGACATGGTCAGCGCTATGCTCAGCGTAATCTCCAGAAACAGAAGCAAAATTTTTTTTTCTGGCATTTCACGAGTCAGTGTGAGAGGTGAAATACATGTAACAAGCGTGCGTAAAAATGTAACAAGTGCCTAAGTGCCAGGGACTAGCGTTGACTTTTAACTAAGGTTTATTCTCAAAATGCACTGATATATACAGGTAACCAGAACGTTACCGAAAAAGGCCGGATAAAAACACTTGACACTGGTCAGCGTTTTCACATTGAACTTTAGTAGGAAATTAGCTCTCTTCCTTTCTCTTGTTGTCCCATTGTTACCACTCCGTGCTATAGACACCTGTTACAATATGGAATACCAACAAACCCAATGTGCCACCCTTCTAAGTAGGGTGTAAGGCTCGATATAAGTTTTGCGGTGACCTGTTGCTGTTATCTAACTGGTGAACCTAATTGGTACCAATTAACCTCACTGGGCGAAATTAATGTAATCATAATTACTCTGAATAAGGGTTAGTAGTGTAACGTCGTACCTAGCTGCTTTCACGGTCGCCTGCTTACGTGCTCGCATGCCGTCTGGAACAACGATGTTAGAACCATTTGGAAATAGTGCGACATAGTGCTACCTACCGTTTATCGCGGATAAATCAATTGAGTTTTTAGACATGTAGGATCCTCTGGGCTGGTCTTCTGCGCCATAATGTGGCCTCGCCACCTACAGGGATATCTGACTGAGCTATCTCAGTTGCTTGGCTGCTAGAGTCAGAAGTTGACATCCTCGTTTTTTTTTAGTTTCCCATTAGAAGTGTTCCATTTGTAGCTATGTTACTGAGGCAGGGGCGTGGAACAGATGTGGAACATCGGACCTCTAATCTGAAAGATGTAAAAATAGATATAAAGGAAGAGGTCAGGCAAGGGCACATAATCTCTCCAATGCTATTCACTGCATGCTTGGAAGGAGTATTCAAGGAATTAAACTTGGAAAGCTTAGGATCGAAGATAAACGGCGAATATCTCGAAAACTTTTGGTTTGCAGATGACATTGTCCTGTTCAGCAACACTGGGGGACAAATTGCAACAAATGATTCAGGACTTAATAGAGAGAGTGTAAGAGTGGGGTTGAAGATTGATATGCAGAAGACAAAGATAATGTTCAATCGCCTGGCAATGAAACAAGTGTTCAGGATCGCCAGTCAGCCTCTCGACTATGTGAAGAAGTACGTTTACCTATGTAAATTACTCATAACCCTGACCACGAGAAGGAAATTCACAGAAACATAAAAATGGGTTGGAGTGCATACGGGAGACATTGTGAGCTCCTGACTGGAAGCTTACCACTATCATTGAAGAGAAAGGTGTACAATCAATGTATTCTACCGGTGCTAAAGTATGAGGCAGGAAATTGGAGGTTCATAAAGAAGGCTCGAGAACAAGTTAAGGACCGCACAAAGAGCGATAAAACGAAAAATGTTAGGCGTTACCTTAACAGAAAGGAAGAGAGCGGTGTGGATAAGAGAGCAAACGGGGATTACCCACATTCTAATTGACATCAAGAGAAAGCAATGGAGCTGGGCAGGTCACGTAATGTGTAGGTTAGATAACCAGTCTACTATTAGAGTTACAGGATAGGTGCCAAGAGAAGGGAAGCGCAATCGAGGACGGCAGAAAACGAGGTGAGACGATGCAATTAGGAAGTTCACTGGCGCAAGTTGGAATCATTGACGCAGGACAGGGGCAATTGGATATTGCAGGGAAAGGCCTGCAGTGAACATAAAATAGACTGATGATGAATATAATATGAATTAATATACAATAGCCTTATTATTCTGATTGGGCTTAGGCCATGTAATCGTAATAAGGCTTAATTAGACTCAAGTAACTTTAATTAATATTAATTAATCCTGACATGTAGTAATAAATTGATAGTTAATAAATTGAAATTAAACTTAATTATACTTCCTTAAAGAGGATTGTAAACTAAATTAATTTCACTTGGGATACCTGTTCTTAATTATTATCAATTAGTCGTATGCTTAAGTAAATTCATCGTAATTAATCTCCATTAGGCTTCCTTACCTATCAGTAGTGTTAAGGAGCCATATTCGAGAATAATTAATGGAATAGTAATTAATCTTATTAGCCTTTTATTAAACTTAATTGCTAATACCTGTTCAGTGCTCACTATACATAGTCATAATCATAAATATGAGTAGTCATACCTAGTCATAAGGTATTCGCATACATAACCCCATAGGACACCATGTCTATGTCACCATGCCTATAGAGAGCATCGTGTCGCATGTTAGAGATGGACGGACGGACGGACGGACGGATGGACGGACGGATAGATTTAAGAGGAAAGTAGCCCTAGAATGCTTACCCATTAAATGTGGAAACCGAGGAGAGGTACGGTGTCGCAAGATTTCAGTCTGCCTAGGGTGCAGAGAGGGATTCTTTAGAATTCTGATATACACGAGCCTGCTTCATTAAGTTACATGCTAGTGTGGTGCCTGAACTCATCTGCAGTAGATCCATTGTTTACCTTCGCGAGTTGTCTCGAAGCTTAGAAATTTTAGGCAAGTGGTATGCACCACTGCACCAGGCGCAAATATGTATACGTTCGGTGCCCATTTACGTTGGAAATGTGGCGTAGTGCATGCAACGGTGGCTCATCTATGTAGAGATATAAAGACTTTACAAAGTGAACACTTCACGTATGGCGGAAACTGAAGGAAGAAAACTCGAACAAACGGTAGTTGAAATTGGCCTCAACTGGCCGTTAAAAGACATTTGATATGCAGATTGCTTCGTAGCCATCTACCGCGGTCACTCTTGCACTCCGATGAGATTGCCTACATAGACAAATAAACGCCACAACGCGGTGGCAACATTGCATTGTAGGCCACGTTAACGGCTCAAACAAAAATAAAAGCACGTCATTTGAAAAAGGTTTAAGATAAGCGAGTGGCTGTTCTTTATATGCGCGGCCACTATATTCCGATCTGCTTAAAGAAACCGGAATGCGGGTCCGTTCGTTGTGCTTGCGAACAGCCTTCGTATGGGCTGAAACAGTTGTTTGTGGGAGAAAGCAATCGAAGGTGGCAATAAAAAAACAGATGGACCATGGAGGCACGACCCAAACGGTGACCTGAAAATCACCGTATCGTGTGCCCCTCCCCTCTTTTGCTTCGGACTGGCACTTTCAAGTCGTAACCGACGATTAGGAGAAGGGAAATCACGCATTGCGTGTTGACGGGCCAGTCTTGAACTTTTGCCTTGAAAAGGTAACGGCTTCGAAAAAAGAAAGAGACAAACAAACGAACAAGGCAACACGCAAATTTCGAGCTTTCAGATCAGCATCCCTCTGAATGCACGGATGGAATGAAAGAAGGTAAGTGAAACACGTAGGCCGAGCGAACTATTATCGAGGCGGCTGATCTCGAGTCTGCGGCCATACTTGTGCCCCTCACAGGGCGATGCCTTCATCCGCGGGCCTACGTAGATTTTGCTTGGCCCGATGTTGGAAGGGCGATCTTCCCAATTTCAGGAGCTGCGATCAGATTGACTCGCGGCCTTGCCGGAATATGACACGGTTATGACATCACGCAGCGCGCGGTGATAACGTGGCTACTTGGGTGCGTTCGACGTTCGAGCATATAAGACGGAACTCGGAGCTATTGGAGCACAGAGTCGAGAGCTGCACCAGCCGAGACGCCACATTCACTCATCATGAACGCCGTTGTAAGTACATTCACAAAACGGTTGCCTTGCGGCAGTGAAGATTCTGTGCATGCGACGAGCTCGTGCACGGACGTATCTACCGGGGCTTGACATCACCTAGGTGTATACGTCAGAGCTACGGTGCAAAAACATCTGGAAGGATTTCATTGTTCTGCGAGCAACATCGCGAGCAACGACATGTCTCAATTCTTGTAACGCTGAGCAGTGCTAGCGCGCGCCTGGAGCTGGACGTATGTGAGCACCTAGAAGAACCATATTACCAACTTTTTTGTTACCTACACGCGCAGCTCTAGGTATGTGTTTCAATGCGTTAAGATTAGGAGTGTCAAAGTGGAAAAAAAAGTGTATGTGTTAAGTGTGGGAGGTCGGTGATATGGTAAAGATTGAGAGACGGTGGTAGCTGGATTATGTTCTTGAGCTGGATTACCAAGCGGCGGACATAATTAGCCCGAGAAATCGAAACATGTATTCAACGCATTGTCAACAATCCATTATTTACTGATTAATTACTTCATGGTACATATTGCAATTTATGGATTGAAGCCGGCGAGTTTGCAATACGCATGCACTTAAATTAAATTTCCAAGATGAGACCAGTTTTGAGATCTTATTTCCCAAAGTGTCAGACGAAATACGTGGGTGTTACAATTACTTTTGTGCTTCAATGCATAAAAGACTGCTTTGTTGAAAAAGTAAGTGGAACAAGGGGGAATATAATACGGTGATTGTGATTACGCATGTCTCGAAACTGGTGTCATTCCGAAAATTCATTCCAAGTCGATACATCTTGCAAACTCACTGGCTACAATTCGTAAATTGCCATATGGGCCGTAAAGTAATAAGAAGTTCACTTGTGAATTATTGTTAATCAGTAGAATGTACGTCTCAATTTTTAGTGTGAGTAATGTCCGGCTCTCTGAATAGTCGAGCTCAAGGACTTATGTTATCTTCACGAAAAATATCACGAAAATCACGAAAAAATATTGATCGAGCTTTTTGTTGCTCCATACATGCTACGCAAAGGGATTTCTTTCACGCAGGGAAAAAGAACAACGAAACACGAAAATGTGCCGCGCATGTCGCGAGGCCACCTTTTTAAGCCACAGAGAAGCTCTTGGCTTTCTCCAGTGCCTGTGGGCGACACGTTTCTGCGACAGTCTCTATAGACTTTGTGTGCACGTTCAGGTGGGCGCGCATGTATGCGTCTTCTCCTGCTCCCCTTTATACGCACGTCCAGTTTGCTATTCTGCACTGGGGGAAGAGAGAGCTAGGCCATCGTGCCTTACCCTGCTTCTCTCTCTCTGTCTTGGCTCTCTTTGAGGATGCTTAAGCTTCGCCTTTAAGAGTGGAACGCGATAGCATTGAAAGATCCCGGACTGCTCCTCACGCTTCCCGGAAACTGCAGCCTATGTATCCATAATGTTTACCGGGAAACGCCGGCGGCGAACGCTATGCACGAAGGCGAGCCTTCTCGTAGAAACCCGGCCTCTTGCGTGGGCCGATGCCAGAGGTAGCGCACAGCCGCAACAAAGTAAGTACACAATTTTCAGGCGTCTGTTATTGTTTCGCATTTTTAATATTTAACTCTGAGAAGAGAGAGATAACAAATGATAAATGAAAAGCAGGGAGGTCAACTAGGGCTGAGCCCGGATGGCTACCCTAAACTGAGGAAAGGAAAAAGGGGAGGGAAAGATTAGAAAAAAAAAGAAGAAGAGAAGGCCCACTGGGGGTATCGATCGGTTGCTCAGTCCGAACCACAGACGGTGACCCAATCCGGTAGCTTTCAGATATCGCAGTAGCGCTTTTGTGGCCTTTTGTAGCTGCGAAATGCGAGGCCTTGGTACCAAGATCTTGTTCAAAGTAAGCGATTTTCTATGTAACTAATTTAGAGCTGTGCAGAGGTCATCTGTTTCATTTTCAAAAGATTGGAAGTAGCACAATAGATGTTTTATAGTTTCCTCGACACGGCAGGCATTGTAGGCGGCGCTATCAGCCGTTACAATCAAACACCTATATGCATTCGTGAATGCGACACCCAAGCGTAAGCGTCACAGCATTGTTTCCTTATTTCGCCGAAGCCCAGGTAACAGCCACAGTTGCATAGATGGGTCGAGGAAATACCATCGATGTTGTGTCAATTCAGGTGCGTGCCCCTTCTCCAATGTCATACGGTGCGCTATAGCTTGCTTACGTCTTGGGCTGCGTCAGTTCGCGAAAAAGGTACGGAAACAAGGGCTGCTCCTTCGTGTGTTTTCCTAGCAGCTTTGTTAGCGAGGTCGCTGCCGGAGATACCGCAATGGCCAGGCAGCCACTGAAAGATGACGTCGTGTCCTTTGGCGATCTGTGATGGTGCATTTCTCGTATCTCTGACACGAGTTGTTCACAAAACCGGCGACGAAGCGCTTTTGGCAGAAGGCAGTGCAAGGACGCGTTCGAGACGCAGAGTATTGCCCACCGATTAGCCGATTGGTTGTTAATATGTAATCAATGGCACCTCGGAGAGCAACAAGCTCCGAACCGGTCGATGTTGTCACATGAGCAATCTGAGAAGATGTAACATAAAAGGCATGCGCTATCGGCACTTTTTTCCATGACATTTGTTTGTGAGCTGCAAGTCTCAAAATTCCGGGGAATAACTTTCTCAAGAATGTAAGATAAGATATGAGCAACTTTAGTGATAGAATGGTGTGGCAATGTGACCCGTATACATCACATGCCATGCACCAAGGCGTGGCATATGCATGTGCCTAAATATATGTTTGGGATGATTTTTCTGTACGGAAGACGCCACTGACGCTGACGCCAAATTTTCAGCAACAAGGGGCTCTTAACGCCATTGCGTTAAAAATGTTGCGCCGATCATGCTTTTTTTTTTTTTTACTAAGTCGAAACGACTTTTTGCGCCACGCTTTATTTGCAGGCTATCCTCGCTACTTTTGCCCTCCTTGTGGCTGTTGCCAGCGCTGGCTTCGTTGGTGGCTGTGGCAGCCTAGGATATGGCGGACACGTCCCTGGATACGGCGGACACGTTCTTGGATACGGCGGTCATGGCTTTGTCCACGGAGCGGGCTTCGGCGGACACGGTTATGGCCTGGGGCATCTTGGCTACGGCTATGGCGGCTACGGCCTGGGACACGCCGGCCACGGATTTGGCTACGGCTATGGACACCACCTGGGATACAAGCACTAGACAAAAATAAACACGCGAAACGTGAATCATTTCTCTTTGGCTATCACTTACGGCGTAAGACACAATTGGAAAATTGAAATGCACCAATACCCCACACAGTCGATGCACGAGAGAGGTGGAACGCGATCTCAGTTTAATCCTTGTAATATACGCCATAAAATTCGCTACTGTAACGCGGTTTTAAACGAATATATTTCTCTTACGCTGTTTCGGTCAGCAAACCACAGAAATTTACTATTGAGTGCGTCAAGAAATGTCAACGCGACATACGACATCCGGACAGGTATGCCACTGGGTGATACTGTAGAATAGAAGTAGACGGTTAGGACGGACGTTAGAAGAGGAAGAATACAGGCTCTTTCATTCGACACAGTGGGGATGTCGACCTCTTCCCTGAGTGGGGCGGCCACATCCGTCTGCGATTGGTTCCGAATACCATAGCCCTTTTCTATTTACAAAAGAAAGAAAAAAGAAAACTGTCGTTTATATCACAAATGAGCCCGAAATCATTAAAGTAAAAAAGCTTTTCCACTGCGGCATTGGCATTAGTGTAACGGCGGTTTAATGCTCTGACAGCCAAAGCAAATAAATAAATAAATAAATAAATAAATAAATAAATAAATAAATAAATAAATAAATAAATAAATGCGTCATTTCAGTTTGCAATACAGTGTGTAGTACAAACTGGGGGTAAGAGAGAAAAAGCAGCCCATTGGAACGCTTGATAAAGCTCTCGAACCCATTTAACAACATTGACAGTTACCACAGGAGGAAAACAAAAGGGGAATGAAAAAAGGAAAAAGTTTAGCAATATTATAGCACAATATGTGTAGTGCAATGAAGTACCTCGGACACTGAGAGTACAAGAGTTACGTAGATCTTTATACATTGATATATGGAACTTGAAATGCAAATATAACATGCAGTGAATACTTTCACATTAAGCGCGCAGTACAAAAAATATTTTGATGAACATGAAACAGTGTAAAATTATAATATTAAAAGTCAAATGCTCTAGAATATAAGTTCAACAAGAACTAATTTACGTATGAGTCTCGAATATCAGAAAATGACGTATAGCATAAATTATCATAGAATTCTGTGTTTAAGCATTTGGCAATATGTGCATCAGCGTTGTGAAACCATAGTTAGTTCTACATCGGGGTACTGTATAAGTATGTCGTTTTGTAGTTTTATATGGTGTAATATGCGGGGTGGGTTCTACTATGCGATTAAGGAAGATATCTTTTTTTAGCTATCGTATTTTTATAAATATAGGCAAACCTGTATTCAAACAATTTATTTACACCAACTATATTATATTTTAGGCGTATCGAAAGTGTTGGGGCATCATATGAAGTATCGGCAATTATCCGGAGCATTTTTTTCTGAAGAACAAAAAATTTTTGAACATTGCACACAGTGGCATTACCCTAGACTACAAAGCAGTAATCTAAGTATGAGTAAAAGAGAGCGTAACATAAGCTTAGCTTACTCTTGACAGGTAAGCTATGTCTATTGCGTGAAAAATTCCGATAAATCTGGAAAGAGTAATGCACGTTTTATTTATGTGTGCGTCCCATGTCATAGTAGTAGTAAAAACTACACCCGAGAACCCGATTAGCAGTGTCAGTTATTTTCATAATGTTATCGGACGAAAAAAAAAACAGAGATGTATCATGTGCATACATAATGATTTTTGCCTCGTTAGTGATATTATTAATGTAATTGACACAAATATTAAAGAACGGAGGTCCCAATACACGGCCTTGTGGGACACATTTTTGATTTGCAGGACTTTAGAAGAATAGTTTCCAGTTACTACTTACTGGAAACGGGAGTTTAAGTATGATTTAAATACATTAAAAGCGTGCCCCGTACACCATAGTGTTCTAGCTTGCGAAAAGGTTGTCGTGGTTGAGCATGTTGAAGGCCTTGCTGAAGTGTACAATTATGCCTGATGTGAGTAGTTGGGATTCAAAGTTATTTAGTATGTGTTTTCTTGATCAAGTAGTGCGTGTTTCGTTAATCTATTCTGAGTAAAACCATACTGATGGCCAGTAATTACAGCATGCTTGAGAAAAAAAAAAACGTGCAGACGGCCGCGAAATATTTATTCCAGTCCCTTTGAGAAATACGGAAGGATCGATATAAGCCTATAGTTGCTCAAAATATTCCTATCGCCTTGCTTGTAAATAGCTGCAACTCTTGCTAGCTGCATATCTGCAGGAAATTGTCTTTTCATCAGTGCAGTGTTCAATATATGTGTTAGACATGGGACGAGAAAGGAGAATACATATTTGACCGGCCTGCTTTGGACCTTAAATGCGCCTAAGCTAGAGCTATCGCGTAAAGCATTAAAGGTAGAGTATACCTCATTGTATACCTCCGGACAGGCCGCCATTGAAAT
Source organism: Dermacentor albipictus (assembly GCF_038994185.2). Classification (NCBI taxonomy): domain Eukaryota; kingdom Metazoa; phylum Arthropoda; class Arachnida; order Ixodida; family Ixodidae; genus Dermacentor; species Dermacentor albipictus. The sequence continues at coordinate 15,040,761 of NC_091821.1, forward strand.
CTGAACCTGGCAACGTTTAACGTTAGAACGTTATCTAGTGAGGCGAGTCTAGCAGTGTTATTGGAGGAATTAGAGGGTAGTAAATGGGTTAAAATAGGGCTCAGTGAGGTTAGGAGTACAAAAGAAGCATATACAGTGCTAAAAAGCGGGCACGTACTGTGCTACCGGGGCTTAGCGGAGAGACGAGAACTAGGAGTCGGATTCCTGATTAATAAGGAAATAGCTGGTAACATACAGGAATTCTATAGCATTAACGAGGGGGTTGCAGGTCTTGTTGTGAAACTTAATAAGAGGTACAAATTGAAGGTGGTACAAGTCTATGCCCCTACATGCAGTCATGATGACCAGGAAGTCGAAAGCTTTTATGAAGACGTGGAATCGACGATGGGTAAAGTCAAAACAAAATACACTATACTGATGGGCGACTTCAATGCCAGGGTAGGCAAGAAGCAGGCTGGAGACAAGTCAGTGGGGGAATATGGCATAGGCTCTAGGAATAGCAGAGGAGAGTTATTAGTAGAGTTTGCAGAACAGAATAATATGCGGATAATGAATACCTTTTTCCGCAAGCGGGTTAGTCGAAAGTGGACGTGGAGGAGCCCGAATGGTGAGACTAGAAATGAAATCGACTTCATACTCTGCGCGAACCCTGGCATCATACAAGATGGAGACGTGCTCGGCAAGGTACGCTGCAGTGACCATAGGATGGTAAGAACTCGAATTAGCCTAGACTTGAGGAGGGAACGGAAGAAACTGGTACACAGGAAGCCAATCAATGAGTTAGCGGTAAGAGGAAACTAGAGGAATTCCGGATCAAGCTACAGAACAGGTATTCGGCTTTAAATCAGGAAGAGGACCTTAGTGTTGAAGCAATGAACGACAATCTCATGGGCATCATTAAGGAGTGCGCAATAGAAGTCGGTGGTAACGCCGTTAGACAGGAAGCCAGTAAGCTATCGCAGGAGACAAAAGATCTGATCAAGAAACGCCAATGTATGAAAGCCTCTAACCCTACAGCTAGAATAGAACTGGCAGAACTTTCTAAGTTAATCAACAAGCGTAAGACAGCGGACATCAGGAACTATAATATGGATAGAATTAAACAGGCTCTCAGGAACGGAGGAAGCCTAAAAACAGTGAAGAAGAAACTAGGAATAAGCAAGAATCAGATGTGTGCGTTGAGAGACAAAGCCGGCAATATCGTTACTAATATGGATGAGATAGTTCAAGTGGCTGAGGAGTTCTACAGAGATTTATATAGTACCAGTGGCACCCACGACGATCGTGGAAGAGAGAATAGCCTAGAGGAATTCGAAATCCCGCAGGTAACGCCAGAAGAAGTAAAGAAAGCCTTAGGAGCTATGCAAAGGGGGAAGGCAGCTGGGGAGGATCAGGTAACAGCAGATTTGTTGAAGGATGGTGGTCAGATTGTTCTAGAGAAACTGGCCACCCTGTATACGCAATGCCTCATAACCTCGAGCGTACCGGAATCTTGGAAGAACGCTAACATAATCCTAATCCATAAGAAAGGGGATGCCAAAGACTTGAAAAATTATAGACCGATCAGCTTACTGTCCGTTGCCTACAAAGTATTTACTAAGGTAATCGCAAATAGAATCAGGAACACCTTAGACTTCTGTCAACCAAAGGACCAGGCAGGATTCCGTAAAGGCTACTCAACAATAGACCATATTCACACTATCAATCAGGTGATAGAAAAATGTGCAGAATATAACCAACCCTTATATATAGCTTTCATTGATTACGAGAAAGGGTTTGATTCAGTCGAAACCTCAGCAGTCATGGAGGCATTACGGAATCAGGGTGTAGATGAGCCATATGTAAAAATACTGGAAGATATCTATAGCGGCTCGACAGCCACCGTAGTCCTCCACAAAGAAAGCAACAAAATCCCAATAAAGAAAGGCGTCAGACAGGGAGATACGATCTCTCCAATGCTATTCACCGCATGTTTACAGGAGGTATTCAGAGACCTGGAGGGGGAAGAATGGGGGATAAAAGTTGATGGAGAATACCTTAGCAACTTGCGATTCGCTGATGATATTGCCTTGCTTAGTAACTCAGGAGACCAATTGCAATGCATGCTCACTGACCTGGAGAGGCAAAGCAGAAGGGTGGGTCTGAAAATTAATCCGCAGAAAACTAAAGTAATGTTTAACAGTCTCGGAAGAGAACAGCAGTTTACAATCGGTAGCGAGGCACCAGAAGTGGTAAGGGAATACATCTACTTAGGGCAGGTAGTGACCACGGATCCGGATCATGAGACGGAAATAACCAGAAGAATCAGAATGGGCTGGGGTGCGTTTGACAGGCATTCTCAAATCATGAACAGCAGGTTGCCACTATCCCTCAAAAGGAAAGTGTATAACAGCTGTGTGTTACCAGTACTCACATATGGGGCAGAAACCTGGAGGCTGACGAAAAGGGTTCTGCTTAAATTGAGGACGACGCAACGAGCTATGGAAAGAAGAATGATCGGTGTAACGTTAAGGGATAAGAAAAGAGAAGATTGGGTGAGGCAACAAACGCGGGTAAATGACATCTTAGCTGTAATCAAGAAAAAGAAATGGGCATGGGCCAGACATGTAATGAGGAGGGACGATAACCGATGGTCATTAAGGGTTACGGACTGGATTCCAAGGGAAGGGAAGCGTAGCAGGGGGCGGCAGAAAGTTAGGTGGGCGGATGACATTAAGACGTTTGCAGGGACAACATGGCCACAATTAGTACTTGACCGGGGTAGTTGGAGAAGTATGGGAGAGGCCTTTGCCCTGCAGTGGGCGTAACTAGGCTGATGATGTGATACCTCATTGTCATCTGTTGGCTCAAGAAATAGTGCCTGGCGTGTTCGGTTATTTATAAAACCGAAAAAGTTAGGATTGTAGCAGCTTCTACCAATCTGGGAAAAGAATTAATTGAAGGCTGCGGCTAACTTTGAGCCGCATAGGTTTTGTCCACCTATGGTCAAGCTCGTGAGTGTCTCGGTTTAATAGTTTATTCTGGATAGTGGACTAGGGGATTAGTGGATCTGCTTTAATAGTGGATTCAAGTATCTCCATTTATCTTTTGGTTTGCGTAAGAGGGCCACGTCAAATACGTGATTGTAGTAGGCATTCCTAGCAGAGCGAATTTCGCTGTTAATTTTGTTACGTAGGGATTAGAATTGTGTCAGAATTTCAGGGTCTTTAGTGTTTATAAATTTAGTAAATAGTGTTTTTTTTATAAGACGTATAAGTGGAGCTGTCATACATTGCTTGCGTGATTTTTTGCAAGGTAAAATATTAATGACCGGGAAGCAGTCGTACATCGGCAGGAAAATTTGAAGAAATTCTTTGTATGTGTTTTCAGACGTACATTGTTCGTAAACTGGAATGCAATCTACAGATGCAATGCGACCCTTAAATGTTTCAAGTCGTCTACTGGAAACTATCTGGTGCCTTGATCTCACAGAAACATCATGAAATAGTTTTTTTTATCTGTAAAAATATACGTAGGTGATCGTTAATGTCTTCGGCTATACAATCAAACTGCGCAGTTGCAGCATGATTTGTGATCATTGAGGCCAGAGTTGAAGAAGTGGCAGTTACGCGGGTTGGGTGATTTATTATATAATTAAAATTAGCACTTCCAATTGTGACCAGCATTTGCTGTTGATCGGGGTCGTAGGTGGCCATGCCAGCATTAATGTCTCCTCCAAGATAGGATAAGAAATTATCAGGAAGGAAGGTTATTTTGCGTTCGAAGTAACAAAAAAAAAAAATAAGACAAATTAGTGTGAGCAGGGTGGTAGACAACAGAAAAAGAAAATCGACCGCTTTGCACAGCAAGCGTTCCGATGTTGCTGTTACTCAAACAGTGTACTGATAGCAGAACGCTTGCACAAAATCTTTCGCAAGCAACGCGACACGTCAGCCGCGATTCGCAGCGCGATTAAGATAAAATGAGTTGTACCCCAGAATTCGCATGACGTCACCATCATGACGATACCACGTCTCTGATAACAAAACCATAGGCAAAAGTATGTCAAAAGGCCTGTTGAAGCAAGATAAAAACGAAGCGAGTTGTTCAGCTTTATTGAAAGCAGATTGCGTGCTTAAATGTACAATCTGAAAGCAAGAAACACTTTGTTGAACTGAGTATAAGTAAAAAGAACATTTCCAACCATCGTATCAAAAGAAATATGCGTGTAACTGCGTATCCCGACGTGGCCTATGTCATCTCAGATGGATCGCCTTGGTTGTGGATACAAACAACTGCAGAGTCGCTGGTTTTTCGAGTAAGAATAACGCCGTTTTTTGTGCAAACGTATTGCGAACACACAGCTTTCTTTTTGGTGTTAGCTGCTCCCAGAAACCGTTAGTTCTCGGTCGTTGCATTCTCATTTACACATACTCGGGCTGTGCTCTCGACACCCATGTCTTTGTTAGATAGTTGTGCCTTCTTTGCCTTCTGGAGTGCGGCGTCTCGTTAACACAGGACTTGAATCGCACAATTATGTTGCTTTTATCTGATGCTTTCGGTCGGACGTGGTGACACCATTCGATGTCCGACTCGACGATCGGCTTGCCGATCGGAGTACCTAAGTTACCGAGTACGTCATTCAGAACTTCACCCTCTTGTTTCACAATTCCTTGAATTTCAAGGTTCATATTGCGCGAATATTGCTCGGACTGCGTCAGCTACCTAAGTATATGTCATGAGTTTTTTTTCAAGAGCCATGCATCTCGCTTGCAGCTTCCCGTTTGCTTTCTGAAGCTGATTCTTCTTAGAAATTTCATCGTCCAGTTTTCTCTTTAGCTCTTCCATATATTTTTGTGAATACGTTATGATCGATTCCAAATCTTTTTATTCATTGCACATGCCTCTGATCTCGGTCCTTAGGCTGCGTTCAAGATTTTCTTTCGAAGTCTTAAGCTCTTGGCGTAGTTCTTCGTTCAGTTTAAGGAGTTCGGCAAGGAAATCCTCTTTAAGCTTCGAAATGTCTTTCGTCATCCCGGCTAATATCCACTTCAAAAAACAACTTCAAAAAGTCAACTCCAGCATGGCAGCAGTGGCGACGTAGTAAAATGAAGTAAGGTTTATCTGTAGTTTCCACCAACGCTGGTCATCTCCGCTACTGCCGAGTGTGAGGACCAGGCCAGGAAGTTTTCTTGTGTAGCTTGCTGTTGCGTCCCAAGGAAGTGGTTCCTTGGGACGCAACAGCAAGCTACACAAGGTCACGTGCGCTGCCGATTACAGACCTTGCGTAGCTTGTATAGATGATAGCCTGCTGAGGCATGTACAAGTTGTCCCAGCTTCCTGAGGTGCTCTGTTCGGCTGCGCAGACGGTGAACTGCAGAGAGGCAGCAGAGAGCGTTAGGCGATGTACACTGGTCTTCGTCGTTACCCACAAGTGTCTTCTCATGCAGACTTCCGTAGCAACAGAGAAAGGGTGCGTCGGCAAAAATCCAACTACGAGATGGAAAATTAAATTTTCTTTGCATTCTTCATGAGGCTCTTAAGAACAGCACCGCCAATGGAAAGAGGTCAGGCGATCAGGTTTTATTCCTGCTTATTTTCCTTTCGTCGCACAAGTGCTGACATCACTTAGAGCTACGCATGTCAAACAGAGGCTTAGCGATAGGGCCTATTTGTCTTGTGGCCAGCCTTGGCTCGTTGCGACGTGCTCAAATCATTGAATGTATACATCCAACTCATCGCGTCCTTCGTTAAATGCTGGGATTAGGTTGTGCGGACTTTGGTAGCTCTCGGTAGCGCCTGCGTGCACACTCTCGGTAAGCTGCCCAGTAGTCAGGCTACCTGCTGTCACACCTAACTCCTTCAACTTTAACTTGAGCTCGAGCACTTCCTTTTCTGCCCTTAATCTAGCTAGCGCTTCGGCATCAGCTTCTTTTCTTGCATGGCGTTCACCCAGACGTGCTTCACGCGCTTCTCTTTCGTGTGCGTGTTCTTCATCTACCTGTTGTTTTAGCGCAGGGACAGTCAACCACAGTTCTTTTCCAATTGCCGTAAGCTTGTCTATCTCCATTCTCACCCGTCAGACATGCATATGCAATGTGATGCTCTTTTCGATAGCGTAAGAAGCGGTCCTGTCGCGGATGCCAGATATCTGATGGTTAGCATCGTCATGTTGTAAGGCGTGTGAGGTGAGGAAGATGGAGGAGACAATACATGGTTAGGAAACAGATGGCAATGGCGACAACTATATTAGACGGCCCATGAACACGAAAAACATCTTCAACTAGAGGCACGCATGCAAGGTTGTTCGCAAACAAGAAAAAAAAATGTAATCGCACGAGGTTGCGGTTGAAGTTCGGAGCATGGTGACACTCGTAGAGTCTTTAGGGTGGAACACTCGCTTGTAGAGTGATGACCGACATGGAAAAGTAGGAAAAGTTGACGCAGCAGTACGGGGAAGGAAAAAGTGGACGGCCTACAGCTCCGTAGACGGCAACAGGCCGCTCCGAGATGTTGTGCAGGGTGATGGCCCAAGACGCTCGTTTCGATGACGGACGCCCGGTCTCCTGAACCTCGCGCGTAGATGCGGGTTCCGAGATGTCAGCAGGCCAATCTGAGGCCCTGTGCAAGGCGACAACCGGAGGGGCTCTTAGTCTTGATGACGGACGCTCGCTCTCCAGAACCTCGCGCGTGGATGCGGGTTCGAGATTGCAGCAGGCCGCTCCGAGGTCTCTTGCCGTGCAACGACCCGATGCGTCCTCTGCCCCGCTGACGGAGGCCCGGTCAAGTGAACCTCACTCGTAGATGTGGGTTCCATAGGCACTGCGGCCCTAGTCGTGCCGGCGTTCCAAACGAACTCCCCTGCGCGAGCCCCTCTTTTATTCGCTGCACGAGCCTCCCTTGTCCTTCTTTTCCTCTTGTTTAGGACAGCCGCACTGTCGTCTGCTCTTGCGTTCCTCCCTTTGTCAGTACTTCTTCACAGTGATCTTGAGCTCTGCCATAGGTATCGTAGACTCCATACTGAACTTGGAGAAAACCTTCGCAAGCAACAGTTCCGCCTCTTGTATGAAGAAGTATGGACCTGCAAAGGAAAATGGCTCATGTTTATAGTGCCCTAAAGCAATGTGGTTAAACGCCGTGCTTCCTAACCCTGTTTTTTTGAACGGGAAACGCGGTAAGTGTAAAGCCTAGAGGGGCAATAATTTAAATTATGGGGTTTTACGTGCCAAAACCACTTTCTGATTATGAGGCAGGCCGTAGTCGAGGACTCCGGAAATTTCGACCACCTGGGGTTCTTTAACGTGCACCTAAATCTAAATATACGGGTGTTTTCGCATTTTGCCCCCATCGAAATGCAGCCGCCGTGGCCGGGATTCGATCCCGCAACCTCGTGCTCAGCAGCCCAACACCATAGCCACTGAGCAACCACGGCGGGTGAGAGGGGCAGTATTCACCAATGACAGGTGTATACTAAAAAAACGCCTTACATGCTGAGCATTGTGTGTAAATTTCGAATAGCGGGAAAGTAAGATAATTTGAAAACAATATGCTTATAGATAACCACAATATTCGCCCTATCACCCTTTCTACTCGCATTGGTGCTATGGTATCACTCTGCTGAGGAAAAATATGATGACGACGGCGTGTGCTCGTACTGCTCCTTTAGTTCTGCGTCATTGTGTGGCATAAAAAGTTTGGTAATGAAAAAATGGCTGTGGCTTAGCTAAGGTTAAGCCCAGGATGCGAAGCATACTAGCCTTTATTTTAGTTATTGAACCACTGTTTATCCTGGTGAACTGCTGTTGCTTGGCGATATTTGGTTCGGCTAGACGAAGAAACAACTCATGCAGGCGAGCGCACGAGCTGAGACCCGGCTATGTAGCTACGCGGCCGCAAGCGAATGCACGAGTTGAGCCTCCGCTTTTGCAGCTGTTATGACGTCATATGGTAGCTACGCGGCCGCGCGCGGCGCAGCAAGGAAGGGCGTGGTTGTGCGGCTAGTAGAGAGAGAAAGAGAGAGAAAGCAAGGGTAGGGAAGGCAGGGAGGTCAACCAGAACAGCATCCGGTTTGCTACCCTACACTGGGGGTGGGGGAAAGGGGAATAGAAAGAGGAAGAAAGGGAGAGAGTCAGCACTGAGTACATGTGGGAGGGACACCTTACACAATGACACTATAAGCGGTCTCTTAAGCCCGTGCACTTTAAGTACCGCACAAGTGCACGAATCGCTTTTCGAGCCAGTGACGGTTGTGGCCACGGTCCGAGTATCTTTGACTCGGTGAATGGTCTCGAGTCTAGTCTGTGTAAAGTTGCCCGCAGAGGGAGGCGGTGGACATCGTAGCGAGGGCAGGTACACAATACGTGCTCGATGGACTCCTCGCACCCGCAGGAGTCGCACATCGGGCTCTCGGCCATTCCCATACGGTAGGAGTATGCGTTCGTGAACGCCACTCCCAACCACAAGCGACACAACAAGGTTGCTTCGCCGCGGGAAAGGCTAGGTGGCAGTTGTAGCCGTAGCGTGGGGTCCAGTTGACGTAATCTGCAATTGAAGCCACTTGATGTCCAGAGATCTTGGGACTTCTTGCGCGCAAGTAGGCGAAGTTCTCTGGTAGCGTCCGACCTCGCCAAAGGTGTTGGACGCGTCTTTGTATCTTCGTGGGCACACCGGGCAGCCTTGTCAGCTAGGTTGTTGCCGACGATGCCACAGTGAGCAGGAATCCACTGAAATACAAAGTGCGGCTAGTATGCTTCGCATAAAAGAATGGGGGCGTGCGAACAGCAACTTATGAAACCGAGTGAAATCGAATAGAGCCAAAAACGAATCAAATCGAAGATAGAATATACTCGAGTAGTATTCGAATAACGAAGAGCCTGTTTGCGCATTATTCTAAAATAAAGTTCGGTAGCAAGTATCAACTAGATTAGCATGTTTTTGTTATTGCACTTTACATCATGAAATAGGCTTTGTAGAAACCTTGAATCGAGCATTTTAAACAAGTAAGCAGGCTTCTTTGGAGCTTGCACGATCGTGCATTATCAGAACGAAGTTTTAAAAGACACTCTTGTGGACCCATTAGGATTTGTGGATGTATGCCTTTGAAAATGAAATGAAAATGCTCGTTGAGTGGCAGCGGTGGCAGTACGAAGTACGGTGGCAGTACGGTGGCAGTACATTTCTAGTTGAAATGATCGCAGCAGCAGACTCAAGTAACGTTTCGGCCGAGCTCATTCAGATTTACACCGAAGAGAACGCATAGCTTCAACATCGACAAACAGTGCCAAACAATAGCCATGATGGAATGTCATATGTCTGAGCGGAATCTTACGGAGAAAATTGCGGGTTAGCTGGAAGAGCTTGGGCTCCCCTGCCTGAGCGACGCGGCGAGTTCGACGTAACTTCCCGTTTTATATTTCTACTACGGCAGGGGTCAAATTCGCTTCATTTTTGCATCAATTTCTTTTTACATCCTGTACAGCTGGAAACGGGAAGTATTCGGAAGCTATTCCAAAAATATTCGTAGTTGCGAATAGTGGATTCGAGGAACGAATCGAATCGGATACTATTCTATTATGTGACACCTAAAGACGATGCAAAACCCGTATATACTGCATCGGCTGATACCCCTCTTTAACGCACACGAAGATCTAATAAAATGGCGAATTATTTTCAACGGTTTATATTATTTTATAATATTCATTGTATTTGGCCTACCCTATTCTTGGATCACTGGATATGCGCCCATTATTGGCCTATTTCCCAGTGTGGGTATGTGCCCCTGGAACCAAGGGAGCGTGGGACCTTTGAATGTGTTTAGATACGTGTCCTACTTGTTTGGGCCCTTCTTCCCTAGACAATCACCAAACATCGTCTTCGTTCTCCGGCGTTGAAGCCCCGCCATGTGCATCAGGCTGAAATGGTGTTTACGTTTTGACATAGCTTGTGAGTGGTTTAATGGACAAACATTAAACGTTGCGTGAGATTTATATCATGACCTGCATGGTGCATAAACATAAACATTGCATGAGGCTACACGTGGCATGTGATGTAAATGAAGAAAATAGTACGCATCACATTTAGTTTCACAGCATTCCATTAACTGCTTATTAAACCTTCAATTCATAGAAATCCTGAAATGTGCGTTGGATCTCTCTTCCTCTTATATATATATATATATATATATATATATATATATATATATATATATAGACAAAGTTTATCGCTAACTTGAAGAGGTGTAAAGTGACCGAAAAGATGATTGATCTTTAACGACCAAGCTTGTTAAGATCAATCCAGTGGATTGCGGCGGACGCAGTATGTGCAGTCAGGTGCTGCGAAGGAATTTATGTTCCGCAAATATAATTTGAACAAAAGTGCGAAAAGGGGAAGGGCGCCTCTCACCTATTACTATGTCGTGTTATAGTTTCCTTCCGAAAAACGGAATTGGTGGGTAAAGGCGAAGGGTCTCCTGAAAGAAAAACAAGAGTAACAAACACACTATTTTTGTTTCATTTGTGCTGCCTCAATGATAATGCGAAAGCGGCAGTCCTTGTGGTTATAAATTGCAATGGTGTGCTCGAAAATAAATGTACGAACACAGGTATGACCAGTGCTGTTCCTGAGCCGCCGTGGTTGCTCAGTGGCTATGGTGTTGGGCTGCTGAGCATGAGGTCACGGGATCGAATCCCGGACCCGGTGGCCGCATTTCGATGGGGGTGAAATGCGAAAACACCCGTGTGCTTAGATTTAGGTGCACGTTAAAGAACCCCAGGTGGTCGAAATTTCCGGAGTCCTCCACTACGGCGCGCCTCATAATTAGAAAGTTGTTTTGGCACGTAAAACCCCATAATTTTCAGTGCTGCTCCAACAAAGAAAAAAAAAACATCTTTTTGCGTTGTGGACGTTCTTGGCGCGTTCCTATAGAGCAGGTCATTGAGACACCTGCCTGTCTGGCATACACAACAGCTAGGAACCACAGGACACGAGAATAATATGTACTATCACCCGCGCACAATGCTTGTAGAAGTTTCGATACTTCATCTTGCATGGGTTCCATTTGACAGGGGACTGCTCCTTTTTGAAAGCGAGAATGGTTTGTGTGCGGCGAAAAAGCTACCCGTACGCCGGCGCGCTGCCTAATGTTTTCCAGCCCGTTAGACACTTGATGCTTGTAAGGGATGACTGCGACTTTGTCACTCATGTCCATGTTCGCTTGAGCAGCATCGCAATTCCTGGGCTGCCTCGTGAGTGAACTCGGCAACAAAGGGTTCACAGTAAAGTTTCAGTGGATTCCCTCCCACATTGGCAGTGCTCGCAACGAAAAAGCTGATGCTCTTGCATACGGCGCCCTCCATCAACCTCCCAAAGACAAGGGCGCAAGGAGTAATCGAGAAATCTAACATTCGAAATCACTTTGGGTCACTTTGGTTTCCACCACACATGCCATGCGTAACCAAGAGATTTCGTCTAGAAGAAAGAAGCCTCACTTCTGTATTGAATAAGGACAGGATCTGCTAATACACCAGCATGATTATTTAAAGCGACACTAAAGGCAAACACGAAGTCGACGTGCACTGTTTAAATATGTTTCCAGAAACCTCCCAGCGCTTATTTTGGGCCAAGAAAAGACTTGGTTTACGAGAAAATTGTGTCTGAAGGATCCGAATACCTTTTTCGAAATTCAAATCCCCCGCCACAAAACTGGGGGAGTGGTGACGTGGCGTATGCCATCACCTCCCTTTGCTGCCGTAGGTGAGTAAAACGGCGCCCGACAGACGGCGGCACTAAGCCAAGACAGAGCGGCGGATTTGCCGCTACAACTGCTTTTTTGTCAAGTGGCGTAGACCGTTCGGGATCTCGCGACATCACATGGAAGTCGAATTCTCTGCTACCTGCAGTTTCTGCGAGTTTCGCTAGCCAGCAAAACCAGCACAGCACTATGCGATCAGGAAAGCACTGAAACGCGAAAACAAGGGCGGCGCAGAGTTGAGCGAAGACGAAACCTTTCGACCGCCCGCGTCATTGTCAACGGGTATTATAAGATGAAGTATTTCATCTTATAATACAATTTGAGGATGTTTTTTTGCAACGAGTAGTTCAGTACTAGCGACAGAATTTAACTGATTAGTGCTTTCGTCATCAGGCAAGTGCTTGAATGTCCCAGGGGAGTGTCTAATGATGTCCTGCATTTACCTCGATTTCTCGGCTATTAAGGCTCTGTTCGCGATAATATTGACGCCTTAGAGATTCTCGAGCACTAATCTATCACTTTGGTTCGACTTAGTATTTGCCTTTAGTGTCCCTTTAAGACGAGCGCATCATTTCTCCGAATTGTACGACATGCGACAAAACAGGAGACATCAAACACTTCCTCTGGTCGTGCTTGAAATTCCGAGATGAAAGCGCCGCTCTCCTGAAAAATCTGCAACAAAAGTACCTTCCACGTACGTGCCTGCAACACCTCGTGTTCCCCGAAGGACTAGTTATAGCCCGCAAGAAAACTTCTTGTCTCCTTATCACATTCTTAAGAGAGACTGGTCTGATGGATATGTGGTGAAACACCACAGTGATTTTATAGAATATGCTCGGGTGGAGCAATTGTCAGCCTTGATCGCCAGGCTAAATCCGTCTGTTGCTACAATTCACCACCACCGCCACCACCACCACCATCACGACCATAGGTGCCAGTTTGCGATAAAGAAGGAAGCAAAAGTGATGTCGGTAATTACAGACCGATATCGCTAACGTCCACAGGAGGAAAATTATTAGAGCATATCATATTAAAACATATCACGAGCTATCTAGAGCAAGCACAAATATTATCGCCTATCCAACATAGTTTCCGGCGGGGACTTTGAACCATAACCCAATTACTTGAATTAACGCATGACTTATGTCAAAGCATTGATAATCAAAAACAAGTTGACTTAATAGCATTAGATTTTCGAAAGCGTTTGATAGAATAATCCGTCAAACACTGATCAGCAAACTGAAAACAACTTTAGGCGATGGTTCTATTAGCCCGAGAACGAACTACACGGGCGCTGCGAGCGCTGCTCGCGTGACGTCAGGGCACGGACTCGCGCCTGTCGTCTGCTACAGTTCGGGCGGTGACCGGGCGCATTCTCCAGTGTTTCCGCTGGTTTGCTCTCGTTCCCATTGCTTGTATACTACTTATGACGGGCCTCTCAAATATATATTTTACGATGTCTTCGTTCGCGAAAATGTAATCAAGGAGCTTATTTCCTAGACGACAATATATTTCTCAAAGGCAACGCTATAGTGCCGCCCGAGGGAGCTCAGACCAGCCCATTACGGGTTTTTCATGCGCGGATCTACACTTCGCAGTGGTAGCTCACGTGAATAATAAAAGCATAGACGCAAAAGCACAGCACATAAGAATAAAGTCAAGATTCCATACCCGGCATGGTGCAATATGAGTGTCACAATTAAACGGTGGCTATACATGACTTCTACAACATATATCTTGATTTTAACCCGCTAAAACATGTTTGCTCACGGTGCATAGTTCACGGTATGATATCGAATTTTTCTATTTTTTCACAGGAACGCTCGGCTGTGAGACGAGGACTTAACTTCCACTGCAGTTTAGATTCGGCCAGCGCCACTTGCGTTTTTAACTGGTTCTCAAAATTAGGCCGTTCTTCAGCGGTTAAATTTAAGTTGCGGTAACTTAAAGTAAAGCTGCTTGAGGCTTACAGGTGTTTGCGGCACGCGGAAAGGAATGTACCAAGATTTATTCCCTTTCCGTGCTACACGTTCAACTCACTTGAGCAATTTACTAGTGCTTCTTGCTTGAGAAACAGACATGAATCTGTTCGGAGAACTGACACAGGCTGCTCGGGTCAAATATTTGAGTGAAATATGCCTTTTGGATCGGTTCACTGGAGCCAGCAAGAAGCCGAAGCCCCATCGATTAGTAGTGTGGCACATATTGAAAATATCATTGTTCCCCAGTAGAGTTCACGTATTCATGTGAGGCTTGTGGCGTCTTTTTTATGAGGCGGGTATGCGAGGTTCTCTTTTATGCACTGACGAAGCAAATAGTTTTCAGTTTTTATAATTGAACAACTCAGTATCGAAATATGGTGAGGCAGAATGCGTTTGCATTTTCCATTTCAACGCAGCCTAAGCTGCGCTGTAGTGCCTCGAGTATGCTATAGGCATTGTAATTGGAGCTGTATGAAGAGCTACTTCATGGTTTCAATTCGAAGTTGTAGTGAACTGCTGGGTTTCGCGAACAATTCGCGCCTCGCCACATAACGACAGTCGGTTGCTTCCGTTGCGGGAGGGGTACGTGTGCCATATCGTCGATAAAAGCTACTGAGGACCGCTGTGACACATTTCATTGCTTACATTTGGTTGGTTCTAGATCACGAAATTTTCTTTCATGTGATTGCTGTTATGGTATTCGTGAAGTATATGTATACTATGCACGATGCGCCGTCGTGTTAACAGCCAATGCGTTTGTGGCTCCCTATTTCAGAGAACGGTGAAAGTAGCACCAAACGTTTTCACAACAAAATGCGTGCCTATCTCTTCCTTTTAGGCCTTAATACAGTTGCCACATTTGATTAAAACAACTCACCAGAGTGATAAGAATTATGATGAAAGCTTCGCTGGGCAGTGTCCATCTAACACGGATTTTTAATGTTGACACCAAATATCAAGGTATTTTTTCCATATCAAATGCTATGTCTCTCATACTTAAGCAGTAAGGGTTTGTTAAGTGTTTAGAGGAGCATCTAAAATAATTTCACGTGTTGAACTTGCAGACATTCTTGTTAAGCAAAATTTATGAACAGACACGGCGCATATATGCATTGCAAGACCAGTAGACCCCTTCAGCGCTACATAGCTTGCGATATCCTACTCGCAAATTTTCATGACATGTGTTGTGGGAGTGCGAAGCCATTGGCTCCTCCTTCAGCGAGGATAGGTGGGCTGCGCTCTTGAGCAGCCCCGAACTCAGTGACCGAACCCTGGCCGTCCAGAGTGCCCGCGATCGGGCCGTCAAGCTCGGCTTGGCGGTCCCTACGTGGGACTAGCCGGGTGGCGCGGGGTCTCCCCTGCGTCTTCTCTGGACGTAATAAAGTTATTTCACTCACTCACTCACTCACTCACTCACTCACTCACTCACTCACTCACTCACTCACTCACTCACTCACTCACTCACTCACTCACTCACTCACTCACTCACTCACTCACTCACTCACTCACTCACTCACTCACTCACTCACTCACTCACTCACTCACTCACTCACTCACTCACTCACTCACTCACTCACTCACTCACTCACTCACTCACTCATATGGTTTCGAAGAAGAAACTGCGGTTCAGGCATGGCAGCAGAAATAATCCCAAATAACCTTCCGTAAGCACGGCTCGAGCCGTCAATACCCCAAGCACGCACGAAGGGAACGAGCGCGAGCCGCAGCCGAGCGAGCCGGAGCGAGCGGCGTCCTGGCCATGACGTCACTTGCAAGCAGGCGCCACTCCAAATTCAAGCCGCTAATTGTCAGTTGCATTGAAGATTACTTAACCAACCGGTTTCAGTATGTTGTTGTTAACAATAAAATTTCTTCCATTGTACCAGTTATATCGGGGGTGCCCCAAGGGTGCGTCCTTGCTCCCACTTTATTTCTTATTTTTATTAATGATTTGCCCTCTAACATCCGCGTTAAAATGAGGCTTTTTGCCGACGACTGGATTCTTTATAATGAAATTAACTCTATGAATGATCACGTTGATTTAAACAGCACCCTTCATGATGTGGTGAAGTGGTGTAAAAAGTGGCAGATGGAACCGAACATTAAAAAAACTGCCTTTTTATCTATAACCCGCAAAAAAGATAGGTGGGACTTCGAATGCACTATCAATAACATACCACTCATCCGAGTTCATGAGCATAAATATCTTGGCTTTATCATTTCCCATGACATAAGATGGGAATCGCATACTAACAGTATCACACCATCTGCTTTAAAACGGCTGTTCTTCCTCAGAAGAAGACTTCGAGCTGCGCCACCGGAAAATGAACTGCTATCGTACAACGTATTCATTCGCCCAGTTCTCGAATATGGTAACACAATTTGGTTTCCTTATAGACAACAGCTTATTAACAAACTAGAAGGAGTGCACCGAAAGGCAATTAGATTCATCTTTAACAAATACAAGAATAGCGATTCACCTACCCAACTGCTAAAACAAGCCTGTACTCCTACTCTGCGAAACCGCGCCAAACTAGCAGGACTAAAATTATTGTTCCAATTAATGCACAATGCACTACGAATAAATACTTTGTTGTATATATACCTAGCTGAGACCAGACCTTCCCGCCATAAGCATTCACTAACACTTAAAGAATATGCATTTCGCACTGATTGTTTTAGATATTCGTTCTTTCCTCTTGCAATAAGAGAATGGAATAGACTAGACCCCTGCATAACGACTAACACATTGTTGCCGAAATTTGTAACCCTCGTAAAAGAACTGTTGCGCAATAATTAGATTATGCTAGCCGGAAATAGCACACCACTCACGTCGTTGTATAAAATAAAATCTGTATAAGCATTGTATTTGCCTATGCAATTTCACCCTTTTTGGCCAAATGCATTGTATCATTCATGTTTTATTTCCTGCCATATGTGTATATCTGCTTCTTGTCGATTACAAATATCATTGTTGAAATTATGTAAACCCGTTTTCATCGCCATTTGTGAGTTTATAATATATGCCCAACCTGTGAAAATTCCACTGGGATTGACAGTATCTGAAATAAAAAAAAATAAAAAAAATGTGGCGTAGTGCATGCAACGGTGGCTCATCTATGTAGAGGCATAAATACTTTAAAATCGAACGCTTTACGTATGACGGAACGTGAAGGAAGAAAACTCGAACAAATGGCAGTACAGATTTCCATCAAGTGGCCATTAGAGGACGGGTGATATGCAGATTCCTTCGTAGCCATCCACCGCAGTCACTGCTGCAGTTGGGTGAGATTGCCTACATAGACAAATAAATGCCACAACTCAGTGGCGACATTGCGTTGTAAGCCACGTTAGCGTCTCGAACAAAAAGAGAAGCACGTCATTTGAAAGGGTTTAAGATATGCGAGTGACTGTTCTTTATATGCGCGGCCACTAATTTACCGTAGTCCCGATCTCCTTAAAGAAACCGGAATGCGGGTCCGTTCGTTGTACTTGCGAACAGCCTTCGTATGGGCTGAAACAGTTGTTTGTGGGAGAAAGCAAACGAAGGTGGCGTTAAAAAAAAAAAAACAGATGCACCACCGAGACATGAGCCAAACGGTGACCTGAAAATCATCGTATCGGGTGCCCCCTCCCCTCTTTCGCTCCGGACTGGCGCTTTGAAGTCGTGGCCGACGCTTAGGAGAAGGGAAATCACGCATTGGGTGCTAACGTGCCAGTCTTGAACTTTTGCCTTGAAAAGGTAACGGCTTCGAAAAAAGAAAGAAAGAAAGAAAGAAACAAACAAGGCAACATGCGAATTTCGAGCTTTGAGATCAGCTTCACTCTGAATGCACGGATGGAATGAAAGAAGGTAAGTGAAACACGTAGGCCGAGCGAACTATTATCGGGTTGGCTGATCTCGAGTCTGCGGGCATACGTGTACCCCTCGCAGGGCGATGCTTTCATCCGCGGGCCTACGTAGATTTTGCTTGGCCCGATGTTGGAAGGGCGATCTGCCCAATTTCAGGAGCTGCGATCAGATTGACTCGCGGCCTTGCCGGAATTATGACACGGTTATGACATCACGCAGCGCGCGGTGATAACGTGGCTACTTGGTTGCATTCGACGTTCGAGTATATAATACGGAACTCGGAGCTATTGGAGCACAGAGTCGAGAACTGCACCAGCCGAGACGCCACATTCACTGATCATGAACGCCGTTGTAAGTACATTCCCAAATCCGTTGCCTTGCGGCAGTGAGGATTCTGTGCATGCGACGAGCTCGTGCGCGGACGTATCTACCTGGGCTGGACATCACCTAGGTGTATACGTCAGAGCTACGATGCAAAACGATCTGGAAGGTTTTCATTGTCCTGCCACCACCATCGCGATCAACGACATGTTTTAATTCTCGTAGCGCTGAGCAGTCCGAGCGTGCGTCAGAAGCTGGACGTATGTGAGCCCGTAGAAGAACCACATTACCAACGTTTTTATTACCTACATACGCAGCGCTACATACGTGTTTTAATGCGTTAGCATTAGGAGTGTCAAAGTGGAAAAAAGTGTATGTGTGAAGTGTGGTATGGCGATGACGTGGCAAAGGTTGAGAGGGGGTGGTAGCTAAATTATGTCCTTGAGCTGGATTACCAAACGGGGGACATTATTAGCACGAGAAATGTAAACACATATTCAACGCATTAACAAGAATTCACTAATTACCCCCTTAAATAAATGATTTACGGGACATGTTGCAATTTACGGATTGAAGCTGGCGAGCTTGCAATACGTATCCACATAAAATGAATTTCTAGGGTACAACCAGTTCTGAGATTTTATTTCACAAAGAGTCAGACGAAATACGTGGGCATTCCAGTTACTTTTGTGCTTCAATGCATAAGAGACCGTATTGTTAAAAAGTAAGTGGAACAACAGTGCATTTTATACGGCAATTGTGATGACGCATATCTCCAAACTGTTGTCATTCCGGAAATTCATTCCAAGTGGATACTTCTTGCAGATTCACTGGCTACAATTCGTAATTGGCCATATGAGCCGCGAAGTAATTAAGAAGTTCATTAGTGACTTATTGTTATTTAGTAGAATATATGTTTCAATTTCTATTGTAAGTAATGTCCACCTCTCTGAATAATCGAGCTCAAAGGCTTAAGTTATTTTCATGAAAAATATCACGAAAATCACGAAACATTATCGCTCCAGCTATTTGTGGCTCCATAACGCTGCGTAATGTACTTTCTTTCACACTGCCAAAACTGCGAAACACGAAAAGTGCCGCGAAACATGTCGCGCGGCCATTTTTTTAAGCCACAGAGAAGCTCTTGGCTTTCTCCAGTGCCTCAGGACGACAATATTCTGCGACGCTCTCTATAGACTTAGTGTGCACGTTCAGATGAGCGCGCATGTATGCTTCTTCTCTTCCTTCCTTCCCTTTATACGCACGTTCAGTTTGTTAGTCTGCAGTGGGGGGATAGTTAGGACTTCGTGCCTTACCCTGCTTCTCTATTGGCTTTCTTGGAGGACGCTTAAGTTTCGCCTTTAAGAGTGGAACGCGATAGCAATGCAATATGTCTGATTGCTTCTCACGCTGTCCTACAACTGCCGCCTATGCAACCGTAATGTTTACCGAGAAACGCCGGCGGCGACCGTTATGCTCGAAGGCGAGCTTTCTGATAGAAACGCGGCGCCTCTTGCTTGGGACGATCACAGAGGTAGCGCACAGGCGCGGCAAGTAAATTACGTAATTTTCAGGTTTCTGTTATCATTTCGCACTTTTAATATTTAACTCTGAGAAGATATAACATAAAAGCAATGCGCTGTGGATGTTTCATTTCATGACCTTTGTTTGTGGGCTATCATTCTCAAACATCCGAGCAAGAACTTTGTCAAGAATGTAAAACAAGATATGAGCAGCTTGGTGATAGAATGGTTGTTTTATTTAAAGAAGGTAGGAAAGCGATGCGATCCATGCATATAAATAATCTTCCTTTCTTTATTGGCCCCAGGTGACTTCCTTCTTCTTCTTCTTCTTCTTCTTCTTCTATATGCGACATTTCCTCGGCTGAAAAGAAAAAGAAAAAAAGAACCTATCGCATGCGTAGCGCGTTGTCCCTCAGTGTTCAGGGCGTTTTCTTAACTCGAACGCTCCTCCGTGGTGATGGGCCGGTCTGTTTTTCCTACAGTGAAGACGGTTCTTGCCGCGACGTATAATGGACAGTCAGCAGGCAAGGCAACGCGCTAACTTGACGGGGCGGGTCGGGTAGCGTTAGAGCCCACTGTAGGAAACTAGGACGATTGGTTGTGAACTTCTTGACAGCTTCTCGGTGGACTGCTTGAAACCTGGAAACGTTCCATACTCGACCGACTTTCAAAAGAAAGGACGCTTGTCCTCGTTGCTCGATAATCCTCTTGGGGTTCTAAAACTGTGTTTGAAATCGAACTGTGGGCTTTCTTACGCGGACACAGTCGCCGACGGCAAATTGTCTCGCTAGAGCGCCACGTCGTCCACCTGTGTACAGCTTTAAAGAAGCTTGTTCTTGTCTGACAGGCTGACGCAGCATTTTCATTGCCTGTGCGGGATTTTCATGACAAGAGCTATCCGGCAGGTCAACGAAGTTTAATCGCGTTTGTGGCAGTCGGCCATGCAACAAAACAGCGGGCGCGACTCCCGTTGTGGCCTGAGGTGGGCAGCGGTAGACGCCCAAGTAACCTGTGACGGCAACGCGAATATTACGCCGCTCATATACTGCCATCTGCACAACAGACTTGAAACCCTGTTGAACCTTTCGACAAGACCGTTTTCTTGGGGATGGTAGACAGACGAGAAACATTGGCATATACTACGTTCGTGAAGGAAATCTTCAAATTCAGCCGGGCTGAAGTGCGGTCCATGAACGTAAACTATCTCATTGGGGTAGCCTTCGCAAGCAAACACTTGTACCGAAAATTCTTGGCCGTCGCTGTAGAAACTTCTCTTGAAAAGTTAACTTCCGGCCATTTGTTGTGATAAGTGTCACTGCATAACGACGATCGATGGGAGCTTGTTAAAAGGATCCAATAACATCAATACCAATCTTCTCCTAGGCTTTGTCAGGGAACACTAATGGCTGCGTAGGTGTTGAAGCTAGCCGCGCGGACTTATCACAGGACGGACAAAGAACACAGGTTTTAACCAGTCGTTCAACGTGTTCATCCATTCGATGCCACCAGTACAACTATCACATTCGACTTTTCGTACGACTTATCCCCGGATGGGATTCGTGTGCAACTTCCATCAAACGACGAGTAAGGATACTTGGTGCCACCATCCTGTCACCACGGTAAAGTAAGTCGTGTACAATTGACAGCTCTGCATGTAGTTGAAAATACGGCATTAGCTCCGCTTCTATAGATCTATTTTATGAGGCCAAGAGGACGAAGTCCATAACTTTTCCAATAGTACTGCCAGTTGCACTCGCTGCTTGGAGTTCTGTGAACGTTACGAACGGAGAAAGAAGGCAAAGAAGCGCATCTTTAGCAGTAACCTCATTAGGTTCTTGCAAAGGTAGACGAGAGAGCGCATCAGCCCCCACATTGTCACTTCCCTTGCGGTACTGTATGGTGTAGTTGTAACAAAGTAGGCGCGCTGAGCAACGTGAAATACGCATTGGCCGATGTCTAGTGCCTTTTGTTGACGACAACGTGACGAGAGCACTATGGTCAGTTCGCAAGACAAAGGGACGACCCCAAAAACAGACGTGCCAATGTTCACAGGCCCAAACGAATGCTAAGTCTTCACGTTCACCGGCAGGTTCTTGTGGGCTAAATGTGTGGGAGGCAAAGGCAACTGTCTTTAGAGTTCCCTTGTTATTTTGTTGCAGCACCACGTCCAGTCCGTACCCAGAGGCCTCAGTCGTGACGATGACAGGAAGGTTCGAGAAAAAAAATGTAGAGCGTTACAAGTTGTCAGTAGCGATTATAAACGGACGAAACTCTGTTCAGCAACTGGCGTCCAAGCAAATGGTTCGTTGCCTCGAAGCAATGCACGCAAAGGTTCCACATCACACGAAAAATGCGAAACGAACGTGAAGTAAAATTCCGCCAATCCTAGCAGAGAACGAAGTTCATTTACGTTTGAAAGCACAGGAGCTTCTTTTATTGCTTGAATAGATGGTGCTAGTGAAAAAAGTCCTTTGCCGTTCACAACATAACCCAGAACGTGAGTTCTGTGACGTTAGAAACGCACTTCTGGTTGAGTTTGAAGTCTGCTTTAGAAAGCCATTGCTAGACGGTGCGGAGATTAGAGAGGTGGTCTTCTCGAGAACGGCCATAGACAATAATGTCGTCTATGTAGAAAAATACACCCTTGCATCCTTGAAGTATTAGATGCATCATGTTCTGAAATGCTGATCGAGCTGAAGCCAAGTCGAAGCATATTCTTTTAAAACGAGATAGCCCATCATGCATAATGAAGATACCGTTGTCAGATCAAGACTCTCAGGGTCGAGTTGCACTTCGTGGCAAGCAGACGCTAAATCCAGCGTCGAAAATCACTGGGCGCCAGCTAAGCTATGCAGCAGCTCTTATGTGTGTGGAAGTGGAAAGTTATCAACAATTATAGCTCTATTGGGTTCTCGCAGATCAATGCGTATTCCTATTGATCCATTCTTTTTCCGAATCACCACTATTGTAAAAACCCACTAAGAGGCGTCAACGCGCTCAATAATGTCTTGTGCTTCATGTTTCTATAATTCAGCTGACACTTGCTCGCCAACAGTAAAGGGCAACCTTCGGAGCTTGCTGGCAACGGGTGAAATGGCCTTGTGAATCTTAACTCTATGTTTGAGTCCATTGGCAAATCCAAGCTGTTTGTCAAACTGATGTGCGTACTCTGAACGTAGCTCAAACGGCGATGCAGGAGTACTAGGGGTCAATGGAAGACACTGAAGCGACGTACCTTCAATCTTCATTTGTAGTGCCGCAATGGCATCTAGGCCCAGAACATTGGTGCCTTCAGACACAACATACAGAAGAATGCAAGCACTTTTGTCGTGGAATGTAGCTGATATGAAATAAAGCATCCTTGAACTCCTATTTTTGACTTGGAGTGGTTGAAAAGCTGTACTGAGGTAGGCTTCAAGGGGCAAGTACTTGCGAAAAAATGACGATGGAGTTCTGCTAGAGTAGTGACAAATGATCCCGTATCAACCAGAAACGAGATTGTCTGACCTTCCACGCAGACGGATGCGTAAATGCCGTTTTTGCGTCCCTTGACAACACAAATTGTTCTTTCGCTGCCGTGTGAGCTAGAGTCGTCGTCGTCGACTTGTGGAACTCTCACTGAATGACCAGACGACTTACACATAAAATCTAGATGCCCAATCTTGCCTTTCGCGCTTTACTTGCAGGGCTACTTGCAGGATGGTCAGTCGCTCCACAACGATAGCATGCTCGAAAATTCATGGCACCTTATATTGGAAGCTCGCACGCTTTCGCTTTGCACTTGTCACAACGTACATGCTAATATGTATGATGTGATGATTGAGGAAAACTTTGTACTTTTTTAACGTGATGAACTAAGGCATAATCGCAAAATTCCTTAGCTTTACTCACGGCCTGTTCGTGCGGATTCGCGATCGTGAGATTTCGCGAGAGCGTCAGTGAGGAGCCTTCAAAAACCAATCGCTCAAGTAAATAATGATTCATTGTTTCCGAGAGAAGCTAATCACGTAGCAGCTCATCGGTAAGACTTCCAAAATTGCGGTCGTCAATGAGGGTTTGTAAAGCAGCGATGTATTCCTCCACTGTCTAACCTGCATGTTGAGCTCGGCGACCGAACGGCTGTCGAGCCACGATGATGCTGACTGAACGCTTCAAATGGGTCGGAAAGGAACGAGATTGCAGAGTCATATGCATCTTTCGTCGACACGGTGTCACATACACTCGAAGGGCCGCAGCAGAGCCCGACGACAAGTCAGCTGACTTCAGTGTAGAGAAAATCCGCTGCCCCTCCATGCCAAGACAGGCGAGCAGAATCGCTATGCGGCGCTCGGCTGGAAACTCGGAAGCTCCGCAAGTAACCATATACGTATCCTAGGCCTGCTTCCAATGTTCCCATGGGACAGGCAGATGACCAGGTGAAGGCAGGAAAGGCGGGTGCGATTGTGATCCCGGAACACTCATTGTGGTAATCCAGCAGGGGAAATCATCAGGAAACTTTCGCTTTGCCTGAGTTGAATCCTCGTCGCCAATATGTTGTATTTCACAGAAGATAGAAGAAAGATGCAATCATTGTATGTAAATCAGCTTCTTTTCTTTATTGTTTCACCGCGATTTCCTCCTTCTGGTAGAAACACGGCCTCTTGGTGGGCCGATCCCGTAGGTGAGGCACAGCCGCGCCAAATAAATTACATAATTTTAAAGTTTCTTTTATTGTCTGGAACTTTTAACATTTCAGTCTAAGAAGATGTAACATAAAAGGCATGCGCTGTCGGCACTTTTTCCATGACCTTTGTTTGTGAGCTGTCATTCTCAAAATTCCGAGGAATAACTTTGTCAAGATTGTAAAACAAGGTATGAGCAACTTTAGTAATAGAATGGTGTGGCAATGTGACCCGTATACATCACATGTCATGTACCAAGGCGTGGCATATGCCTGTGCCTAAACATATGTTTGGGATGATTTTTCTGTACGGAAGACGCCACGCCAACAAGGGGCTCTTAACGCCGTTGCGTTAAAAATGTTGGGCCGATCATGCTGCAGACGTTGTTCACATTAAGTCGAAACGACTTTTTGCGCCACGCTTTATTTGCAGGCTATCCTCGCTACTTTTGCCCTCCTTGTGGCTGTTGCCAGCGCTGGCTTCGTTGGTGGCTGTGGCGGCCTAGGATATGGCGGACACGTCCTTGGATATGGCGGACACGTCCTTGGATACGGCGGTCATGGATTTGTCCACGGAGCGGGCTTCGGCGGACACGGTTATGGCCTGGGGCATCTTGGCTACGGCTATGGCGGCTACGGCCTGGGACACGCCGGCCACGGATTTGGCTACGGCTATGGACACCACCTGGGATACAAGCACTAGACAAAAATAAACAAGCGAAACGTCAATCATTTCTCTTTGGCTATCACTTACGGTGTAAAACACAACTGGAAAATTTAAATGCACCAATACCCCACACACTCGATGCACGAGAGAGGTGGAACGAGATCGCAGTTTAATCCCTGTAATAGACGCCATGAAATACGCGACTGTAACGGGGTTTTAAACGAATATATTTCTCTTTCGCTGTTTCGGTCGGCAAATCACAGAAATTTACTATTGCGTGCGTCAAGAAATGTCAACGCGACATACGACATCCGGATAGGTATGCCACTGGGTGATACTGTACA
The DNA here is from genome assembly GCF_038994185.2 of Dermacentor albipictus. Taxonomy (NCBI): domain Eukaryota; kingdom Metazoa; phylum Arthropoda; class Arachnida; order Ixodida; family Ixodidae; genus Dermacentor; species Dermacentor albipictus. The sequence goes on from NC_091821.1 coordinate 15,065,839, forward strand.
ATATAAGTAGATGGTTAGGACGGATATTAGAAGAGGAAGAATACAGGCTCTTTCATTCGACACAGTGGGGATGTCGACCTCTTCCCTAAGTGGGGAAGCCACGTCCTTGGGCGATAGCTTCCGTATGCCACAGCCCTTTTCTATGTACAAGACAAAGAAAAAAGAAAGCTGTCGTATATCACAAATTAGCCCGAAATCATTGAGGTAAAAAAGCTTTTCCACTACGGCGTTCGCATTGGTGTAACGGCGGTGTAATGCGCCGACAGCCAGAGCAATGTTTATCCCCACGTCCGCCACAACAGTGATATGGTGCATCGGCAACGATCTTACTGCGAGATGATAAATTAAATTTTCTTAGCATTCTTCATGAGGCTGTTAAGAACAACACCGACAATGGAAAGAAGTCAGGCGATCGCGTTTTATTCCCGCCTGTTTTCCTTTCGTGTAGGCTGTCTAGGGACGACAAATCGGCCCAGTAGGTCACCGTCTATTGCCAGCAGCAGCACTTAGGAAGAGAACGACTTTTGTAGTTCTTACTGTCCTTATCCATCGCGTTTGCTTAGTGGCTATGGTGTTGGACTGCTAACCACAAGGTCGCGAGGTCGTAGTACGGCCACGGCGGCCGTATTTCAATGGGGGCGAAATAAGAAAACATCCGTGTACTTAGATTTAGGTCCACGTTAAAGAACCTCAGCTGGCCTAAATTTCCGGAGTCTCCAACTACGGTGTGCCTCATAGTGAGATCCTTGTTTGGCTCGTAAAACCACATAATGCATGTATGTTTCTTTCCTTGTCTTTCATGGCGCTGCTCGCAATCAACTTTTTTGGGGGGGACGCTGGCTTTAGAAGAATCTAGCTCTGTTTCATTGGCCCTCGTGACTCTACAACTTCTTCGCGTTTGCCCTGGCGTCTAGTTCATTCTATTTAGGATGTGGTCTTGATGTAGAAATGTCTGCGATAGGGGCTCATTAATGCTGCTCTTGTCTTAGCTCTTCGGCAGCGTTGAGAAAAAGAATCACCTAATACACACTGCCACTGTGTTCGGTGTGAACAAACGACAACAGCAGGTCGGCCTATTTCACCAGTACTCTCAGATGGTTGGCACCAAGAGGAATAGTTGTTTTTTTATAAACGTGTGTAGTACATTCGAAGCGAAGAAAATGCTACAACGTAAGCGCGAGAATTTCTGTACATGCTACGTCAGGGTGTAAAGTGCCTTCCTCGGGAAGTAGCTGAGAATGACTCCAAGAAGTCGAGAATTGACCAGACATTAATAATGATGACTCTCTCGTCGGAACTAAAGACACTGTGCCGTGGAATGTCTGTTATCATCGTCATCATCGTTCACTGTAGCATGAAGGCCTCTCCTTGCGATCTGTTAGCCAACCGCTACTGCTTCTGGAAAGAATGTTAGGCGCCACGTTAAGAGACAGGAAGAAAGCGGTGTTGATCAGAGATCAAACAGGTATAGCCGATATTCTAATTGACATTAGGAGAAAGAAATAGAGCTGGGCAGGTCATGTAATGCGTAAGTTAGATAAGCGGTGGAACATTAGGGTAATTAGAACATCAGTTGAGGACGGCAGAAGACTAGGTGGGATGATGAAATTAAGAAATTCGCAGGTGCTAGCTGGAATTGGTTGGCGCAGGACAGGGGTAATTGGAGATCGCAGGGAGAGGCCTTCGTCCTGCAGTGGACGTAAAATAGGCTGAGGACGTTGATGACTGCTCGTGGAGGATGATGAAAAGAACGAAGGAAAGGTAGAGCAGTGAACCAGATGCACTTCCCGTTTTCTATTCTACACGGGGGCTTAAAGGAAGAAAAGAAAGAAAGTAGATGGAGGGAAGAAGGTACTATCAGTGTGAATACGTGCGGTTGTTCATAACTTCACGCCTGAAGTCGGCCACTGAGGCCAGTCGATTCCCTGAATCGTAGCAACGCACGCGTCGCTTTGTAAGCCGACGACGCGTGGGGTCATGGTCCAAGAACTTTGTCTCTAAAAATGGTCTGCTGTCTAATCGGTGTAACAAACTTCGAAGGACGTCGCTTTCGATGTTCTAAAGATTACAAAAACACAACACGTGCTCGATCGTTTCGATCGTTTCTTCCCGGTTGCGTGAGTCACAGATAGATGTGTCGGACATTGCAACAAGCAATCAGTAGGCTTTCCTAAAAGCCACCCGTAATCAGAGGCGGCACAGTAAAGTTGCATCACGGTGGGACATGTGCGATGGAATTTGCAGCTTAAATGTAAGATGCAACCGGTGGAGACGACAATTGGTGAAAACTGGCGTCTTCCACGAAGTTTCAATCTTGGTTTGAGCAAGTGAACGAAGACGCCGAGCAGCATTTGTCCTTAATAGGGGAATAGGAGCTGTCGGAGTTACTTTCCAAGAGGGCAGTAAATACTACCACCAAGGGTTGCTAACTTTTGTTGGTAAGCACTACGAAATATTTTGCCACCCACCGTGCTTGCTAAGTGGCTATGGTGTTCGGCTGCTGAGCAAGAGGTCGCGGGATCAATCCCGGCCACGGCGGCCGCATTTCGATGCGGGTGAAATGGAAAACACCCGTGCACTTAGATTTAGGCGCACTTTAAAGAACCCGAGGTGGTCAAAATTTCCGGAGTCCTCCACTACGGCGTGCCTCATGATCAGGAAGTGGTATTCGCACGTAAAATCCCATAATTAAACAAAAAAAACAATATTTTTTGCAAGTGTTATTTCACAGATGGGCTTGGATGTATGACGATCCTTCGTTAATAGCGCTACTGCTGTAGAACACTGTGCACCTTTCAATGAGCAGAGAATAGTTTTTTCATTCATGACAGCTATGTTTATTTTAGACGAAGGATTTAATAAAAAAGAAGCAGGCAAAAAAGTGACACCAATGTACATGTTCTTGCATCTCTGGTTCTTTTCTCTTTCTCATCGCGACGAACAAGGAACACGAGTGCGACATGGCAGTGCGGTACAATTCTGTGGCGACTGCTTAGCATCTGCCGCATTCCTCGTGCGAAACCAGACACGCAGACTTCCCCTGGCTTTGAGTACGACTTCGTATGTGATCTTGATCTCGTCCGCAGGTTTCGTAGACTCCACGCTGAACTTGGAGAAAACCTTCGCTAGCAACAGCTTCGCCTCCTGCATGAAGAAGCGTTGACCTGCAAAGGAAAATGGCGCACGTTTAGTGCTCTAATGCGCCCTGCTTAAACGCCGCGTTTCCTAAACCTGTTTTTTTTTTTAGCGGTAAACGCGGTAAAGGTGTAGCCTAGAGGGGCAATATTCACCAATGAAAGGCGTGTACTAAAGAAGGCCTAGGTCAATCGGGTTAGGCGAAACTGAACGCAATCTCAACACGCGTTTCGAACAACGACCGCTGATCGCGCCCATGGTGTGTAAGTTTCGAACAGAGGGAAAATAAGATAATTTGAAAAGAATATGCTTATCGATAACCACGAGATTCGCCGCATCCCCCTTTTTATTACCGTTGGTGCCATGGTTTCATTCAACTCTGGAAAAAAGATGGTGACGGCGTGCGTTAATACTGCTGCTTTACTCCTACGTCGCTCAGTGGTATTAAAAGTTTGGTAATGAAAAAGAATAGGGGCTTGCGAACGGTAACTTATGAAACCGAATCGCATACGAATCGAATAGAGCCAAAAACGATTGAAGAGCCTGTTTGAGCATTACTATAAAATAAAGTTCAGATGCAAGTAGCAGCTAGATTAGCAAATTTCTGTTATTGCAATTCACATTATGAAATAGGCTTCATCGAAACCTTGAATGGAGCATTTTAAGCAAATAAACAGGCTTTTTTAGAGCATGCACGATCGTGCATTATCAGAACGAAGTTTCAAAAGACGCTCTTGTGGACCCATTAGGATTTGTGCATGTATGCCTTTGGAAATAAAATGAAAATGTTCGTTGACTGGTAGCGGTGGCAGTAAGGAAAAAAAAAAAACTTTTTTTTTTAGTTGTGAATGGTCGCAGCAGACGGCGTCACTCAAGTAATGTTTCGGCCGAGCTCATTCAGATTTACACCCAAGAGAACACATAGCTTCAACATCGACAAACAGTGCCGAACAATACCCATGAGCGAATGTCATATGTCTGAGCGGAATCTTGCGGAGGAAATTGCGGGTTAGCTGGAAGAGCTTGGGCTCCCCTGCCTGAGCGACGCGGCGAGTTCGACGTAACTTCCCGTATTATATTTCCACTACGGCAGGGGTGAAATTCGCTTCATTTTTGCATCAATTTCTTTTTACATCCTGTACCGCTGGAAACGGGAAGTATTCGGAAACTATCCCAAAAATATTCGTACTTGCGAATGGTGGATTCGAGGAACGAATCGAATCGGATAGTATTCGATTGTGTGACACCTAAAGACGATGCAAAACCCGTATATACTGCGTCGGCTGATAGGCCTCTTTAACGCACACGAAGATTTCCTAATGAAATAGCAAATTATGTTTAACGGTTTATATTATTTTATAATATTCATTGTATTTGGCCTACCCTATTCTTGGATCAAAGGATATGTGCCCATTATTGTCCTATTTCCCAGTGTAGGTATGTGCCCCTGGAACCAAGGGGGCGTGGAACCTTTGAATGTGTTTAGGAGGAGGAGGAAAGAGAAAAGAAGAAGGCAGGGAGGTTAACCAGAATAACGTCCGGTTGGCTACCCTACACCGGGGGAATGGGAAAGGGGAAAGCAAAGATCACAGGGAGAGAGAGGAGGGAAGGAAAGAAGGAAATTGCGGCAAGTTCGCTGACGCGTGTGGTTTTACAAAAATTGCCTTAATAGTCACAGGTGGTCGCACAAACCCGTCGTCCTTAAGAAACACAAAAGTGCCTTCACCGCTTTATGGGCCGACGGGCGATGGGGGCGGTGTTCCAGCAGCAGCTGCACAGAAAGCGGCCGATTGTCCAGTTTTTGGAAAGCTTTGGCAAGTTGTTGTCTCTCTAGGGCATATCTTGGACAGTGACACAGCAGGTGGTCGATGTTTTCTTCGGTGCCACAGACCTCGCATGCTGCACTGTCAGTCACTCCAATTAATGTAGAGTATGCCTTTGTGAAGGCCACTCCTAACCAAAGGCGACAGAGAAGCGTAGCTTCACGTCGAGGAAGTCCGGGTGGAGGTCGGAGCTGCAGGGAGGGGTTTAGTCGATGTAGTCGTGTCAGTCGTAAGTTTTGCGAGTTCCACTCGGTCACCGTGAGGCTGCGTGCCAGGTGTCGAAGCTGCCTTGCAGCGTCAGTCCTTGAAAGCGGAATCGGAACGCTGTGCTCTTCTTGATGAGCTGTGCGAGCAGCGTTATCGGCGGAATCATTGCCACTGATTCCACAGTGGCCAGGTACCCACTGAAAAACGACTTCGTGGCCTTTTTGTTGGACGTCATGGTGAAGTTTCACGACTTCGTATGTCAATTGGTCATGACATCCGTGTCGGAGAACTGACTGCGTGCACTGTAATGCCGGTTTTGAATCACAGAATACAGCCCATTTTCTGGGTCTTTCCGAATCAATGAATTCCAGTGCTCGACGCAGGGCCGTTAGTTCTGCCGCCGTTGAGGTCGTGACATGCGATGTCTTGAACCGCAGTGTCATTCCTCGCGTTGGTATAACCACGGCACCACCAGAACTGCACGACGTAGTCGATCCGTCGGTATAGATGTGCACGTGGTTGCTGTACTTTTCATGCAGAAGAAGTAAGCTCAGCTGTTTTAGAGCAGGGGCCGGTAGATCTGTCTTCTTCTGCAGTCCTGGAATCATTATCTCAACTTGTGGACGGCTCAAACACCACGGAGGAAACGCTGGCGTGGCCGCAGGTGCGTACCCTGAGGTAAACGACGCACGATGTGCACTAACAATACCGCTAAATGTCGAGCAGGGCCTTGCAGCAGTGAGGCTCGCCAAGTGGTGGGAAGGGGTCCTAGCATAATGCCTGAGATGCATACGCATTGTCTCAACGGCAATGTGCTTTAGATACGTGTCGTACTTGTTTGGGCACACACCCTTTCATGAGCCCTTCTTCCCTTGACAATCACCAAACATCGTCTTCGCTCCCGGCGTCGAAGCCTCGCCATGTGCATCAGCCTGAAATGGTGCTTACTTTTCGGCATAGCTTGTGAGCGGTTTGATCGACAAACATTAAACGTTGCGTGAGATTTATATCATGACCTGCATGGTGCATAAGCATAAACATTGCATGAGGCTAGATGTGGCATCTTTGCGCAACTCTCTTGCTATACCATTATCATCCCTCATCACACCTTTATGTCCCCGTTCCCCCTCCCCCTGTGCAGAGTAGCAGGCTATAGAGCGCCTTAGCTCAGGCCGACCTCTTTGCTTTCTTTCAATTAAATTATCTCTCGTGATGTAACTGAAGAAAATAGTACGCATCGTATTTAGTTTAATAGCATTCCATTCTTTAGTAAACCTTCAATTCATAGAAATGCTGAAAGTGCGTTGGATCTGCATATAAATAAATAAATAAATAAATAAATAAATAAATAAATAAATAAATAAATAAATAAATAAATAAATAAATATTATAGATTATAAATTGTTGCACGGTGTTCTCTAATGAGCTGCTTTACGTCTCATATGGCTTAATTTTCGTTCACGTCACTTTTTTACTGATTCTACCGTTACGGTGTTCTGAAATGATGTTCTCCGTCTTAGCCTATATCGTGCCTATAGGCGGGATTGCGTTGTAGAAGTCGCTCTCGGGAACGACATCCCACTGTTGCGCACGGGCGAGTTTGCTGTCAGGCGAACGATAGTTCTTCACACTGTACGCCTGGTCGCCCGGAATTATTTTTCATTGAATTGAAACACGGAATTTTTTTTTGTCTGATATAGACTCTAAATTGTGGCCGCTTCCTTCGGCCCACACTGTTTAAGCTGTTACCACTCCCGGTGCAAATTTTAGCGATTGGCAGCAACAACACTGCGTCAGGAATGTGTGGCGTGCCTCTATGTGATCTCTTTAAGACCAGATTTGAGTATTGATTTTTTGGTGTCTGTTGTCAGAAAAGCATGAAAGAAAAGAAAAACCCGGTCCGTAGCATTCTAAATGTCCAATCTTTCTTTCGTGGCCGCTTGAGTGCTAGCTATAATTTGTCCGGAAAAGGCGCATATGTTTTCAAAATACTGCGTATGTTCTCAAACAAAAAATAGTTGCGAATGTATATCCGTAAGTTCACCACTTCGGCACTCCTCTAACAGAACGAGGGTTTTGCGGGCAAGAGTTGGGCATTCGGGCTGATACCGCGATCCCTGAGACTAACTTGCAACTGAGAAGGGCGGTCACGTGCTCTTCTGTCTGGACATCCAAGAGCAACGTCCCTGGAGTAGTAAATCGGCCGCTAAATGGCGATGCACCAATAATTTCTTCATTGTCCGTAGGCAGAGAAACGGGATTCACTTTTTTCTGGTTTCAGCCTTCTGTCCTGCAAAAGTGTATAGCTGTTATACTGCTTGATAAACGTCTGCAGAGAGCCCGTGGACACTTGTGTCGTCACACGTCTATAAACTCTTCGTAAGATGTCCCTTTGGAAGCTCACAGACAACCATAGAAAAAATGAAATCGACTTCTCAGAGTCTTGTCCATGTATACGGGGTGATCATTTGGACTTTTATGGAATTATTGAAATTAGTCTGGTAGCAGACAGCATAGTTCTTGTCGTTCAGCTGGGTTATTACAAGAGATGGGTATTACTAGAACGAGAAATTGAAACACATATTCGAGTAATTACAAAAATACCAATAACCTTCTCATAGAGTTACTTTACGGCATACAATTCAATTGCTAATTGTAGCCGGTGAAATTTCAAAATGTATCCACTTAAAATGAACTTACAGGATGAAACCAGTTTCTAGATATTATTTCCCAAAATGCGGGACAAAATACGTGATTTTTCCAGTTATTTTGTGCTTGAATGCATGAAAGAGCGTTTTCCTGAAAAAGTAAGTCGAGCAAACAGTGCATTTTTACGGCGAGTTTTATGGCGCATATCTTGAAACTGGTATCCTTCTGGAAATTAATTCCAAGTGAATTCGCAAATTGCAATATGTGCCGTAAGGGAATTCATTAAGATGTGAGTTTGTGAATTTATGGTAATTAGTTTAATATGTGTTTCAATTTCTCGAGCAAATAATATCTGCCTCTCTGAATAACCGAGATCAAGGACTAGAATTATGTCATCTACAACAGGCGATATTCAAAAATTTCGTAAAAATTAAAAATAATCATCCTATATATACAGGGTGACCATTTTGAAGTGGTAATATCTAGAAACTGGTGTAATCCGGGAAATTCGTTTCAAGTGGATACATCTTGCAAGCTCACCAGCTACAATTAGTAAATTGTAGTATGTACCGCACAGTAAATACCTAAGAAGTTAAGTAATCGATTTTCGTTAATTGGTTGAATATCTGTTTCAATTACTCGTGCTAGTAGTCCGCCTCTTAATACAGCTCAAGGACAAAAATTATGCTACCTGCCACAGAAAATGTTTAAAATAAACGTAAAATTTAAAAAAATTATCGCCCCATAGTTCGCATTGAGTTTGCAGTCAAAATATATATAATAAAAAGAACACATAGACTGCATAAACACTTTTTCTTTAAAAATAAAGGGAAGGGTGCTGGCGTTTACAGATAAAAGGGCGCCGCCTTGCCTGGGCAGTTCTTGGGTCCAGCCGAAAATGGGATGTAAGAGTAGGGATGGCGCTGCGCAAGCTCCTCGCCCAGGAAACGCTCAGGCAGGAAGCTGTCAGGCTGCCGGAAGTGTCTCGGGTCTCTGTGCAGGCTGTAGAGGTTCACGAAACAAGTCAGGCCTTCGGGAAGGCGGTAGCCGTCTGCAGCGAAAGAACGAAGAGAGCGCCGTTGAAGCCTCTTTGCGTTCTCCTGGTCTGGGACTCGAGGCAGAGCAGCGACATGTGGCTTGCGTACAAGGATGTCAAAATGCGCAACAACGACGGGCAGCAGAAGCAGCGCCCCGGGCGAAGGTCTTCATCCCGAGTGGTCATGCATGAGACGCTTGTGACTAACGCGCGCTAATACGCGCTCTCGACCGCTAGCACTCGCGTGCGCTCAGACAGGCGAGACCGGAAAGACGCGAGGCTATGGGAGTGATACGCGTCTTGCTCGGAAACTCCGCGAAGGAATACCCTGCCTACATGTTGCCTCCTAATGGGACTGCTTGAATGCTGGAGATACTCGAACCTATGAAGCGGGACAATAGCTGAAGAAAACTATGCAGAAGGTGCGTCAGACGAGCATTGCTACTGCACACCTGAAAGCAGTTCAAACTGTGGCTTTCTCCAGGCGCGTAGTGTTGGTAGGAACGCTTTTTTTAAAGTTATGTAATTATATAGATACGTAACCACAAAGAATTGTTATCTCGCGTTTTCGTTACGTGAGATAATAAACGGAAACATCCAGCGAGGCAGTTACCACACAACACCCACGGATGCTGTTTAGAACGGTACATAATTTAGACGTAAACGCTTCGCTCTCACCTCTCCTATCTCTTTGCAAGCATTGAAGAAAGACGAAAGCATAGTAGCGGCCCCAGTCTATTTAGTCGGCACTTGTGACGCATGGCGAATGCAGGTAATTATCTCATTCACGCTAACAAGTGTCCTGTTGAATTCCTGACATGTTTCATCCGCATGATTCACAGCCCAAAAGACGAAACTGAGTACTCATGACATTACTTTTTCTTAGTATATTTTAGAGTCCTCCTAGCATTGCCATGACTTCACGTTTCAACTGTTTAAAAAAAAGCTTTTCGCGCTGATTCTGTATATTTGAAAAGTTAAGCGAACATTGCTGAGCATATAATTTGGTAATTTACAAAGTAGATAAAAAAACTGCACTTCCTGTATATTTCGGTTCTCTATAAAAAAGAAAAGAAATTACTGGCCACGGTTAGAAAGTTGAAGTTTATTATCGCAGCATAAAGATATAGAAGTACTTTGGTACATAAGTGCTACAGGAGGCGGTCCCAAAGTAAAGCTGTCACGAGGACGTCCTATCGATAGGGAATTGTTACAGGTAAAAGCCGTAGGCATACAAATGATTAAAGAGGCACAATTACTTTGTTTAGCGCCAAACAACGAACACAAGAGAGACGACCGTACAAGGCGCTACACTCAACTGACATCATTTTATAGCGTCACTCCATTATGGAGAGCAGAATCTAGAAGAACATGGTGTTTATTTCTAGAGTCGTGATGTTTGTTTGGGAGATGTACCATTAAATAATGTCTGTGAAACGTCGTTAGCTAGAAATGAGGTCTTATGGAACAATATAGGATGATAAAAGAAAACAAACTATTGAGTATGATTGGCTTTGTCTTCCCGCTGACTTCACTACAGTTAGGGTCAACCTTGTTTACTGAGATGGAATTCGGGACGTATACAGTGTGCGACCACACATTTAATTGGTTCAGCCACGTACAGTTCTTGCCTATAGCATTTACTGAAAAATTTCTTGGTTACTCGAAGGGGTGTAAAATGACCAAAAACGTGATTGATATTTAAGGACGAAGCTTGTTAAGATCAATCCAGTGGACTGTGGTACACGCAGTATGTGCAGTCAACTGCTGCGAACGAATTTCTGTCAACCAAATATCACTTGTACAAAAGTTGGGAAAAGGGAATGGGCGCCTCTCACCTATTACCATGTCGTGTTCTAGTTTCCTTCCGAAAAGTGGAAATGGTGGGTAAAGGCGAAGGGTCTCCTGAAAGGAAAACAACAAGAATAATAACGGTGCAAAATTAACCTGTCAATATCTCATCTTTTTATTTCGTGGCAATGAAAAAGAGAGTGCGTGCATCTAACATCGTGCGGTTGTATACACAGTAAAGATAAATTGTGGGCAAGAAGTGCAACAAAGAGGTACAGGAGTACACGTACGCTATTCGACGACATAGAATACGCGGATCCACTTGGAACAAATTCTCAGGACGACACCAGTTTCAAGATATAAATTCCCAAACTTTGCGGAGAAATGCATTGGCATTCCAGTTAATCTTGTGCTTCAATGCGCAAAACGATGTTTTGTTAATACAGTAACCGGAAGGCTAATGCATTTCTCCGCGAAGATCGGAAATTAATATCCCGAAACTGTTGTCATCCTGAGAATTCGTTCCAAGTGGATCCGCCTTGCGAATTTCCCGGCTAGAATTTGTAAAATGCAATATGGGACATCAGATAATTATTTAAAAACTTCATTTGTGCATTTTTGTTAATTAGACCAGCTCATCAACTAGAACTGCGCTAGCTGTCACAAGCAACCTTTAAAGAAATTACGAAAGTGTTCGCTGGAATACGCGGTGTAAGACTTCGCTATGCCCAACTTCTAAAATGATTAAGTCGTTTTAGTTGGCACGCCTACTGTAAAGTGGGCGTAACCCGTCGTCGAGTCTCGAGATCGGATCAAGTTTTCATTACATAAAAATAACTTGTGTTTGAGAGAAGTCTTGGTTCTGGTTCTGCGACTTTCTTTTTCTGTGTAATGCATCTTAAGGAGATCCCTAGGGAAGTCTTCGTATCTCTCGTACGCTCCTTCTTTGTTTGTTTATAGTAGAGTACTATCTTCAGAGAGTGCGTCGTGTCTGTGAAGGACCTACATATTTCGCACCTTTTTTCGTGCTGACTGGGAGAACGCAAAGAGCGACATTAAATCGAAAGTCTTATGGCAACCGTTACAATGGAGACTTGCTAAACCACTTCTAGGGGCAACTCCTGGACATTTTACAGCGGAGCTGTCTATGGCTAGGATCCCGGGATTTTCGCGGGTCCGTAACGTCTACAGAAAGCCCACGTGCGCTGATCCCGGCGGCAGTGCAGGGCCAGGAGTAATGGCTCATACAACAGAACATACAGCACACCTTTTATTTCAATACGAAAAGCACACACACACAAAAAGGCCGTCAAACCACATGATTGATAATGAGGCGGGCGCACTTCCGCGTTGATCAAGGTACGCTGCCGACCATTCCTTGCCGCTGGTCGTCGTCGGAGATATTAAAGTGGGCATCTCAAAACCGGATGCAAAGCAGGGGTTCACCTATTTCGTTGAAGAGTTTGACCTCGGTCACTACAACGATCCGAGTCAACCAACTGCCGCAGACGGGGGTCATGCGTCGCTTTAACTTTGGCCAAGAAACATTTCTCAAATAAGAACGGAAAGCATCAGTGTGTATCATAGCGACCACGAAGCCGTTATAGCAATAATTTGAGAGTAATGAATAAAACGAAGGTTTTGTAAGCTGCATTGAAACGTGTTTAAGTCATATATCATTTTGAAGAGCGATGTGCATAATAGGCTCACTTCATGCGATCGGTGTTTGACAAGTTGCCCTACATTAGGCGAAACATATCTACAGCTTCGCTGACCAACCACCTTCACAGGAGTGGATAGGCGGTGATATTCGTGTTCCCATGTGCACGCTATCGGTAGACTTGCGGCGGGTAAAAAAAACGCGGTTTCCAGCTATGGCTGCCGCAAAGCAGCAATGAAAGCACCGCAGAAAAAGAGAGAAATACTACGGTAATTTTCACCACGAAAAAGATTGCAATATTGAGCTGTTTTGAAGAATGAAGCAGTTTGACACCACTTTATTGCATTTTGCTCAGAGCTTAATTTTAGGGAAATTTCGTACCTTATTCTAAAAGAAACTGTCTGACGTATGTGAACCAAATTTTGTGAAAATATCATTTAGCGCCTCGTACAACTTTGAAACTAGCATAGATATCAGCAAGTTTAGCAAATAAATAAAACGCATGTCTAAGTGGCAGTTGCACTATGTAACAACAGATAAAAATGTTTTCTGCCCTCATTTTTTCACGTGTTTACATAGTTCTATTAGTTACAGTTGTTTAGCATACCAATGCCCTAGCTTGTGCAAAATGCGAGTACTTTGGGAGAAAAAATAGATTATGACAAAAAATGTAGATTTGCGAAAAATCAAAGGCGAGTATAAGAAAAAACTGAACTACGATTTTTCAGAGATTTCTAACTTTATAGACAGCTCCATTTGAAGACATTAAAAAGCACAATCATGCTTATGACTCCTCAAATTCCAATAATTCCGTACCACCTTTCTAAGTCTCACCTCACCTGAAATACTTCTTGCTACACCTGCGTTTGCACTGAATAAATGGTGACAGAGCACAGTAAGAAAGACGCTTAGAAACTTGATCGAATAACTTGAACTCTTGTTGTATAGTGTAAGATTACTCCATCAGTAAATAGTTCGAGGTATACTATCAGACAAGCTAAACCACACAGATGTGCAAGGGCACTGTGCATTCGTTTCATGGGCGTCCTTATGGTTTTTCTCGCCTGACAGAAGCTGAGCAGAATTCACTCGAAACACTTCAACATAAGCGAGATGGAGTATTCTTCTGTTGCATTTTCACGAAATCAGGTGTCTTTTAGCAAAATACGCATAGGAAATCACAGTCATATAGCTCGCGTATGTCCTTATTAAACTTGCCAAATTATTTTCATGACGATCCAGTGAGTTGTACGGAGGGCAAAAAGTATTACAGTTATGCGCAAACAATTTCAAACATCTGTTGCTTCAAAATCAACTTCAGCAGTCAGATATGTCCCTTTCTTAAAAAAGACCACCTCATAAACACATGGAGTAAAGGAAACGTTCTTCCTATCCGTAAAAAAAAAATTTCTTCCGTTAAAGATAAATAATGTTTCGCATTCTTTTCTTCGCAATGAAGTAAACCACAGTGAACTCAACGCCACTCGAACAGTTGTTGGAGGCCATTCGAGCAAAAGTGCGAATGATTCAATGACATGGCGCTTGTGAATGAGAAACGTGCAAACCTATATTTTGATTAAAGCAAGTCAATCATGCGAATACAAAGGTGATTGCATTGGTCTGCACTTTGCCGAATCGTTGCGAGAAAGAATTCAAGATGAAGACATTTCCGACTTGATATATAATCCTTTGTCACCGCTCACTTACCTTGAGGCAGCATTCGAGGTAATTAAGTTGCAGAAGGTCATCGCTTCTGATGACGCCATCTTTGTCTAGTCCGAGAACTCGGTCCAGCTCTTCGTGAACTTTCGCCAACTTGGATGGGTGAAGACCCAGCAAATAGATGGTCCAGCTTACACCCGACGCAGTTGAGTCGGTGCCCTGTTCCGTATTTCACAGTGAGCGAAGCCCCGTGCCGAGATGGTATAGCGAGCAAACGGAAAAACAAAGAGAAATTCGGCAAATCGGTATTGGGAGTCCCGGAACTTCAACATAAGAAATACAGTGCTCTGAAAAGTAAAAGCGACGTGGAAAAAATGCAATTGTATCTGCGCATCTGAGACATCAACAGTAAAAAAAAAGAAAAAAGACGAAAAAAGACAAAAGATAAAGGAAGGAAACGCGTAATCACATGGTTAGTGGATGAACGTTCAGCGGGTCTAGTTCTCCCCAGCCGAAGAATACAGTGGCAGTTTGAGATGTACGACAAGCGTGAAGGCACTCTAATTTGAAACGTTGGCAAATAATCCTCTTACTTGGAGCAGTTCTGACCGATTTCTTTCGTTCGAAGACCGTCGAAAACGCCCGATAATGCCTCGCAATGCAAGTCCTAAAGTTTTAGCCTTTCATCCGGCCATGAAAAAGGAGATGCTGGATATTTATTCAACTACAATCACGATCTTCTCTCACGTGTTTTTCACGTGTTTTTCACGTGTTTTCCAAAATGTCGCCGTGCATTCGTGTCCTCAATTTTTGTCCAAAACATTTTTTACCGGTTTCTTTTAGGCCTTTTCAGAGAACAGCTCTTCACATGTCCGACATGCATTTTGCGTCAGGTTTCTTTTTTTCTTCTCTTTTTCCTATATAAAACAGAAGTAAATAAAAAACCATTTTCGCGGTTTATTATCCTGCGGAAATGACGAGAATTATTTCAAAAGGGTGATAAAACTTGCTGGTTGATAGGCGTTATAACAGAGAGGAACACTGCTTCGTCCGTTCCTTCCGTTTGCCGGCTCCCATGCGCTGTTACTCTAATTAGCTAGAGCATATTATCGCATGCGAGAGATGACCGACGTAAAGGCTTTATTATGACCATCATGTAACAAGGAATAGAAAGCAACTTATGGTCTAGAACTATGTAGATATGGAAAAATATACTTGAGGTATCCGAGAAAAGACCCAAAGCAAGGGCATTCAAATATTCTAACGAGCAGCCTTCCATGCTTAGTAAACAGTACGCAAAAGCCAGAATCACATCCTCAGTAACGTGCACTACGATAATGTTGTCATCTAAAAGAAATGACAATATCCCCCCCACCCCCTCCCCTATAAAGGCTGAAACTCATGAATATATTTGACCTATTGAACCGAGTGCAGCTCTAGCATTGCCTATGCGAATCCCTCCCTCCCTCCTTCGAAGAATAAAAACAAATGAAGCAATGTGCCGCGAGGCGAGGCGTCTTTCCGAAGCTCCGCATTCAGCTTTTAGAAAACCCGACGTTTAGAATGCACATAAATCAAAGGAAACAGGCAGGGACGCACTTACCGCGAATATGATAGAGTCAACGTCGTTCTTTATTTCTTCGATGGAATAAGCGGGGTCCCTGATGTTGTTCGCCAGCAAGGAGTCCAAGAACAGTGAAGGGCACTTGGTCACTGTGGAATCTCTTTTCAGGTTTATGTCCTTCGCGTTTGTCGAGTGGTTTTTGAGAAGCCATTCTTTCCTTTCTCTCAGTACCTGTATATTCGTGGACGATAGAAGCACACGTAAGCTTGCCTTTGCTATTGACATGCTGGAATAAAAAAAAATGAAAGCAGAATCTTGGACTGACCGAATAACTGAACATCTGCATCTTTTGCACAGTACTCTTGAACACTTTTCCTTCTTTCGTCATGTCGTAGACTTGTTGCATCCACAGCCAAGGTCGGCAACCCCGAATAGCAGTCAGGTATGAGAGCCTTCGGTAGCGAACAGGTTATCGGGAACGTCAAAAAACGAGCACAAAGTCAAGAAAACGGCAAAGGAACCACGCAAGCGAAAATGAAGAAGGATGACTCGAAAGGAACTAACAAGTAAACGCGTACAAACAGGAATGAGCCAATACGCTGCGTACATGTCGACGTACAAATTTAAAGTGCCAGCAGTTGTCATAGCAGAACTGATGCAGAGAGAACGTGCGTGATGGACCATTGCTTTGATTAAATATGAAATTAAAAGCCAATGGCGAAGGTACCGAGCATGACTGTGTTTTCAAAGTTCATGAAGAAAACTTCGTAATGGTCGTTTTATCCGTTTTGTCATGCGAGGTGCACTGTACAATATTTCACTATGCAACCGAAAGCTTACGCATCCATTTCTAGACATCAGGGGCGATTACAATTAGTTTGCCATTTCAAATACAAATTAAATATGTTTTGTTATTCGAGCCACACGTCATTTCTGATCTCCATTTAAGGCCGAAGAAAAGGAATTACTAGTAATAATTGTAGTCTTCGCACGTACAGACCAATGTTAGTGGCGGATGTGAAATGGACATATAAAGTGACATCTGGTAAAGCGGCTCTGAACCACCCCTCGAGCTTTGTGAAAAAATGCAGTCCGCTGATAGCATGTGCTGCTGTGAACATCTCAGCCAAGTTTTGCAGTCGTGTGCAGTGCGTGGAGCTCTCAAGTGGAGCGCGAAGCCACCTTTCTCTCAAGCACTCTTTTTTCAACAGAAACCTGCTCCTCACTTATTTTCTGGACGCTTTACATCGCAATATAGCAGATTCCCATGCGCGGCTGCTATTGGCCAATAGTTGACATCAATCAAGAAGGGTGTTTGGATTAGAGCGATTCGTCCTACTGTTACTGCGTGAAGTTATTGACGATGTTTAATAGACAGGCTGAAGTAAGCGAAAATCGGCTTTCGAATTTCGATAATGATTACGTGCTTCCGGAAGAAGCTGACTACCGCCAGCTAGCTGACCGCGGCAGCACGCGTAGGAATTGAACTTGGGCCGCCCCACTTATCGGTGCTGTAGCGCCGGGTCTGGCTAATTTTGTCTAGTTTTGGATACTTCACTAACCTCTAACCACGCGAAACTTAAGGTCAAACCCCCCGCACTCTTGCCAGCGCTCATTTACTCCTGGCCGCTCCTGGTTAGACGCCTTCGCAGATTTCGCTTCGTAATGAGCTATTTGATGGCGCTTAAAAATACGCAAGTTGGACGTGGCTACTATCCGTCGGTCGAGCTGGTGCAGGATAAAGCCGGTGCCCACCGCATACGTAGCACGGCCACACTGGCGCATATGAGCGCGAGCGAGCACTCAAGCCCCGTCGTGCACAAAGCACACGCCGCGCATACGAACTACAGTTTCATGTAGCTGCGGTTTGCGACGTAGCGTAGATATCGCAGCCTCCGCGAAGAGTCCGCTAACATGGCGCACTGCGGCTCGGTGAGGACAACCGCGTTTGGCGCTTGGCGCGTCGTAGGCGCCAAAATCGGAAACAGTGGCGCCTACGTGAACATCCAAAACCAAATTTGAACTTCGCGCCACAGTGACGCTCAACAGGCGGAGCGTTGCGGGCAAGCCCCACACCACCGTAGCCTTCGTAGTGCAAGTCATTGAAGAAGCACCGGAAGCGCCACGTAGAGGACGTTTCATTGCCACTTAATTCGCTTCTGCTGAACGCATTGAAGTGCTTTTTGAATAGTCTAAAAGTACTCTAAAATAGAGTATTTTAACTTCGAATTCCTTTCTCGACTTCGATAAAACGTGGTTGAGGGCCCTTTTAAGGTAACTAAGTCAAGAATATGGCGGTTGCTATAAGCTCTGTTTTGAATGAAAAGATCACTTTTTTCGGCAGTCACCACTGTTGCTGTTCAGAGGAAATGGCCCCTGAGCAAGCACGTCCGATAGTAAACATTTGTTTTAGTTAAGGACGCTTCATGTTCCAGCTGCCTCGATACTTGTACTCCAAGTAAATGCGAAAGTAAATATTTTTCACTATTTCTTGGAGCTCACTATTGTTTCACGCCATTGCATCAAGGTTACATATATTTACTCGTTGTTTGGCACCGCATTCTCGGAGAGTTTAGATCTTCAATTAGCACTCTTCTATGTAACCAACCGAACTTACGCCGCATGGAGTTCTTTTACTCCATTCTTGTCATATTAGGCTTCGCGGGAAGTTGCATGAGTGTTTATTGGAGAGGTACCGACTCATAAATACTTCTAACTGTATACTGCATACTTGTAATTTTTTGTTTCTTATATGTTTTAGAAATAGAGCGAATAATATCGAATATTAGATTATATATTTGATGCCATCCATTTTTTGCAAGCTTCTAAGGGAAAAAATAAAAAATAAAAATAAAACACAGGAGGACACAGTAGGGTTAGAATTGAAGTTATTTAAATATATGTACTTTCTGTATGCCGAAAAGATTAGCCGTGAATAGACACAGGCCGTTGTTTAGAGGAAGTAGCCTGTATAGGCTATGTCATGCCGTGCAGACAACTCAGTCATCAATCACCCCGGAATGAGAGACTTACGGACGAGGCTGATTTATTTATTTATTTATTAAAAATGAAAAATTTTGGCATCTAATACAGTATGTCGGCTGCTGTTACAAAACGTTAACTTCACTTGACCTAACCTAAGTACACAAGAGTGCAGGATCTCATATAAGCGATGGATACGTGTGCGTCGACCGCATTCTCACGTATGTTCCTCTACGCATCTTTGAATGCAACAAAAATGCCGATGAGCAGTGTACTGTGCAAGAGAATAGAAAGCTGGACCATTTGAAACCGATTCATAGCCTGGAAATCACAGCGCCAATTACGCGCACGAGCTCGTCCCGCGTCCAGAATCAGAATCAGAATCAAGAAGTCTTTATTGAGTAACACAAACAAAATGTATACACAGATATTTGGACCGATAGCCAATGAGGCTAGTAAGCGGTCCAATACAAAATAACATATAGGACAGCAATCACAAACACATTGAAGAAAAACTAACTTTGTAGCCTTGCTTCCATTCCCAAAAAATGTTTCTTGCATGTCAGTTTGAAATTCCTAGCTTGCTTTACTTCAATTGGCAACGAGTTCCAAATTTTCGCTCCTGTAAATTCTATTCGTCTTTCTCCGTACGCATTATGGCAAATAGGAAGGTTAAAATTGCCATTGCTGGCTTGTCTAGTGTTGCGGACGGGAATACTGAATGCACCAAGAGGTAAGGGGTAGTTGGTATTTATAATATTATTAACCATAAGAGCTATTTTGTAATCGCGTAAGGTTGTGAATGACATGATTTGCATTGCGTCAAAAATGTTATTGTTAGAACTATTCGAAGAAGGTAATCCCATGGTTTTCAAGGCACGTTTTTGTAGTCTTAGCAATGGTGTTAAATACGTTTTGTATGTGATTCCCCATGATTCACTGCAATAACTGAGATGACTATGACATAATGAAAAATACAGTGATCTAAGAATAGCAGGTGGAAAGTGCCGCCGTGCCTTAGACAAGGTAAAACAACCGTACGCAACCTTTTTACACACACTGTGCACCTGTTCCTTCCAAGACAAGTGGCAGTCGAACATGACCCCTAAATATTTAAAAGAAGACACACTACCAATAACATTGTTGTCAACACATATAGAAAAATCACTTAATTCAATACACTTTTGTTTTGAACGAAAAATAACATATTTAGTTTTTTCAGTGTTTAAAGTTAGATGATTATTACGAAACCAGGTCGAGATACGTTGGAGTTCATTGTTAATAGGATTTTCTATTGATTCAAGTGAGTTGCCAGTAAAGATAAGTGCAGTGTCATCCGCATACATCAAAATTTGAGAACACTGTATTGCATTGGGGAGGTCATTAATAAAGAGCGAAAATAAAAGCGGTCCCAGAACTGACCCCTGGGGTACACCACACGTAACAGTTTGGTATGCAGACTTGAACTGTTTGAGGACAACTTGCTGCTGTCGTGAAGAAAGATAACTTTTAAAGAATTCAAGGGCCCCGCTACGCACACCATATGCTTCCAGTTTCATTAAAAGAATGGAGTGTGAAACTGTGTCGAAAGCTTTTCTGATGTCTATAAATACGCTTACAGCAACATTATGGTTATGAAGAGCAGATAGGATAAGCTGTGATAGAGTAACTACAGCCGTGGACGTGGACCTGCTAGAAACAAATCCGTGTTGCTGAGGACAAATAATATGATTAACATCAAGAAAGGTTTTCAGTTGGAAAGCAATTAATTTTTCAAAAATGGTATTGACGACACTCAGTACAGATATTGGCCTGTAACTAGACGGGTTGTTAGGGTCACCAGTTTTAAATATCGGAACAACTTTTGCAACTTTTAAAGTATCGGGGTATAAGCTAGAGTGTATCGCATGATTGAATATTCTGCACAAAGGAACACAAAACAAATCAATGTTGTCCTTGATTACCTTAGCCATTATGCCGTCTGGCCCGGCTGCTTTATTCGTGGGCATGTTCGCCACAACACTTGCAACTTCATCGCTAGTAATGTTCGAGAAACTGAATTCATTCAAGTCATTCGAGTCCAAATTGTCTCTTGTCTGCGTCGTAGCTTCGCGTTGAAATTTCCTTGCATATTATTCATAAAAATGTTGCCGATCGAAGACAAGCCAGGTGCTCTTTATTGGTTTCTTTGCACTGCTTGTTTCTCCCAGCTCCTTGCTGTAAACAAGAGTGGTTACTGCTGAGTGCAGCATTGAATGGATGAAATAATAGGTTTTTATCATCAAAAAAGGACTGGCCTGTCGCCTACGGGGGGACTGGGGTGAATAACGTCGTCATGCTTCTGCCTTAGAACATTAATTCGTGAACTTCAGCTTCATGAACTAGCACAGTACGCCGAAACTTGCCGAAGTTATTGCTTTCCTACAAGAAACGGCTTTACACTTCAATTGTACTTGCTTCTGAAGGTGTAGACACGTCGCCAGCTTCCCTGAATACCCTACTTCTTTGTTTGAGCCACACGCTGCATACAGTAGACGACGGATAGGATGGGAGAGAAAGACCAACACGAGAGAGTCATGCTTGTTCAGGCTGTAACTTCTATGGCTCATATAAATTCCTTGCCTTCTTTCCCGATTCACTAGGATATGACTACGGTGGGAGGAAGGTGACCGTAGCCCTCTAAAAAAAGGTCTGCCATATCTCATCACCTATGACAGTATTCCAGTAAGCCGTAGTTAATCCTCTATAGTGGACCGGCCTGCGCGCTTTCACTCGCGTAGCTCTGTAGTCGGCTAGCATTGAAGTACCATTGAGTGCAGCTGATGCAACAGATGAATGCAACAGATGAAACACCATCGTGACTGATGTGACAAAATATGCGTCCTGCAACTAGAAGAAAAGGTACTGTGCCGTTACTTGAAGGACTTGCACCCATAAGATATATCCACGTCTTGCGGATGTGGGTTTTCGCAGTGTGCGTTCAGCGAAAAGGTCGCAGTTCAACTGAATTCTAGCATGCAGCCAAAAATGCAGTACAACATTGTTGGGCGCGCACTTTGCTACATAAGATAGCGAATCCGAAGTCGAGCACGAGGTCGTGGGATCGAATCCCGGCCACGGCGGCTGCATTTCGATG
This sequence comes from Dermacentor albipictus, assembly GCF_038994185.2. Taxonomy (NCBI): domain Eukaryota; kingdom Metazoa; phylum Arthropoda; class Arachnida; order Ixodida; family Ixodidae; genus Dermacentor; species Dermacentor albipictus. The sequence continues at coordinate 15,087,484 of NC_091821.1, forward strand.
GGGGCGAAATGCGGAAACACGCGTGGTACTTAGATTTAGGTGCACGTTAAAGAACCCCAGGTGGTGGAAATTTCCGGAGTCCTCTACTACGGCGTGCCTCATAATCAGAAAGTGGTTTTGGCACGTAAAACCCCATAATTTATATTATAAATCCGAAGTCCAAGCTTCGTCTCAGGTTCAGTGAATATTCCGCTGTTTAATGAGAGCATTACTTGGCTCATTGTGCGACCCCGCCTTCATCAGAAAGCTGTGGCACACAAATTAAACGACAGAAAAACGGCACACAAATTACGTCATCTTCATCTAACTAAAAAAAGTGGCCACGATGAGGATTTGTTTTCCTCTCCCCGTCGCCACAGCTACCGCTCCGTAGCCGAGCGCACCAACCACTGCGCCATCGTTGCACGAGGCGACAGTTGCGACTATCTTCGACGCTGTGCACGAGGTTCGTCTCTGCCTGGCCCGCGATTGACTAAGACTCCAATCAGTACGCACGTTCAACGCGCACGTTCATCGGCGAGATGCGTGCCGATCTCAACTTGAGATTAGTCTCTCCAGTAGATGCAATGGCCACTTCGCGAGGCACCGGAATCGACTTGGTGTTCGAGAACATGCCCCGCACAGTGCACGAAGTAATGTGCCCATCAGCATGCTACTCCGATCACAAAGTCACGCTACTGTCGGTCAACTTGGACCTGCAGACGGCGTCACTGGAGTCCATGGACGCCGCCGACGAATATGATGCAACGCACTTTAGGTACACGTCGGACGACAATTACGACATCACCCCCCCCCCCCCCCCCACTGTATGAGGTGGACTTCGCCTACGAACCCGATGAAGAAATGTAGTGTCAACACCATGGTGCGGCTGGGAAGAGTACTGTCATCGCTCTGCAAAATGGCGTCATCGTGCTGAAAAGTGGTGTCATCGAGAAAGAACACTCAACGCAATGTGCGTGAAACAAAACACTAATGAGAACTTGGCAGATGACCTGAACTGAGAGATCGAAATATGGACGGTGTGTCGTCTTGCGAGGTTGCAACCTTATACGTGGCAACATTACACTCCGAAAGCACTAAACTAAGCAACATTTCGCCGCAACACTACTCTGAGCGACATATTTCAGCGACGCACTCAGCGACAAGTAATGCTCTCGCATTTACAAATAATAAGAATTGCTTAGTGCCCTTGTAGTTTTTTTAAGATTCCGTGTCTTGTAAACTTTTCACACCGACTGTACAATGCCAAATATCAAATCTCTCTTCATTCATGAATAATTCTTTTTGATACACATTTGTGCATTAGTGGTAAACCAGAGATTCATGCTCAAGGGGAGATACTATATTGAAAAACCGGAAAATAACAAATTCTTCGCCGAACACTGTTTTCAATAGGCTCTCAACAGTGAAAAATAACGCGACATCGCTTACGTCGCCATTCGTATACGCCCAAACCGCTTTCTTTTTCTTTTAGCCCCAATTTATTGTTCATGCTAGGGAATTGTGCCAGTACTTGCACCGCCATTTTATATCGTCGCTGTGATTAGGTTCAGAGAAAAATCCAACTTTTGAAGACTTTTTAATCGACAATTAGACTTTTCCCTTACCGTTCGGGTATTAAATATATAATCTCCAAGGGTATAACACCGCTAAAATCTAGAAAATTACAAAGTCAAAACAATCATAACTTCGGCCACGCTACAATACATTCTCACCGGTTGAAGCAGTTGCCGAAGAAGTTTCTTTTGTCTTCTTGCGTATGCAGGTCGACTCCCATACATACACCTGCGCGCAAGTGGGGTAAGCATAAGCAAATGATACATCTCTAAAGATAGCACTTAATTAATATATAAAGACGGGAACCATGTAAAGTAAATTGTTCCCAGAGAACATCACAACACTCGGGATGTTTAGGGAAACAATTTATTGCTTATAAAGAAAATAAACAGAAAAGACGTGGGAATAGTAGAACAAGTTAAGTGACAAATACACGAATGCTCCAAACCATAGCTTAGGCAATTATACTTATGGATATGGTGGAACAGGAAACACGCAAAAGGATAAATGATAGAGGCAATTGTACGTAAAAAAAAACAGCTTGAGCAATTTTTTGTCTCACTGATGCTATGTTCACATGATCAGAAGATTCACAGTTATGGAATATAGTTGTGCATGGATTCAATAAGGAATGTTTGTGCAATTGTGTGTGTGTGAATATCGGCTATATTCTAAAGGTCGGTTCTAAAGAAGAAGCGGACAATAATTTAAGGCACAGAAAGTTATTACATTAAGAGACTCGAAGTTGCATCGAATATTAGAAGAAAATTTGTAGCAAGGCCGGTATCTTCTTCAATATACGAGGCTTGCCGCTAATGAAATACTATGTCGACTTTCTTCTCAGCCATACGCAGCCGCTCAGGCTGCAGGTATGATGGAACCTTGCGTTGAATTTTTCTCTGCATGTCAAAATTTTCTGTTTTGAGGAGAAAAAAAAATGTCCTACAAGATTTACGCTCTGGTCACATGGTGCTTAGTTGTGCGACTACAGCCCTTCCTTTCTTTATTTTGTTTTCGCCCCACCGAACTAACTCTTACACAGTCGGAGAATACTTTAGCGGAGAAGCTGTCGTACGAAAATACGTACGGGCCATGATGTCCACGAAGCATTTCTGAAGCCCCTTAAAACAGCAGAAAGGTTCATTTGGGTTGCTTCGCATGAACTGCTCAATTTGCTGGATGAAAGCCTCGCTGTTGCTGTCGAAAACGTCCATGTACGAGTCGAGCACGCGTGCGTGGAATGCGGCCGTGAATATTTTGCGCTTTTGCCTCCAAGGCTCCCCTCGGCTGAAATGGAAAAGACAAACAGAGAAAGGTTAGGCTCGAATTTCTTCCGCGGAAGTTCAGAGGAGAAAAGAAACGCCCAGCGCCGGAAAGCCCTGGCTTCAGTAAAAATCCGACAACACACAAGTGCTCTAGAGGAATCGAAGCTAATCATAACGCGGTAATGCTGCGCAGCTGCGCAGGTTCTGGCTGGAATGTGTCCGCGCCCTACCGCAGAAGTGGCATCTCCGCGCACGAACACATTTCGTACGCGAGTGCATTTAACATTTTTAAGAACAGTGTACCATTGTATTCGAATGGTACATAGCTTTTTAAAGCTTCTTACTGAAGGACTAAATGTCTTGAGCGTCTTAAGTATAATGGTGAAGAAACAGTTATGATTCCAAAAGGACTCCTTCTAAGGCAAGTTGGTGCTTAGATTATCTACGTATACTTGAATGTAGCGCGAAATAAATTTCGTGAAGAGGGACAGAAAAAAGTTAGCACTTCCATGTCTTCTTCTTTCTCTCCCTTTTCACGAAATCTATTTCGCGCCTCATTCAAGTACACCCAGATATGATTCCTTATGACAAGAAAGAGTGCATTCTATATTTTTTACACCTCATCTAGAGACATGTGTCAGTGAAAGAACAAACGAAACCGGAAGCGCTACGATGTTTTTGAGTATTCTGTGAAGCGTCTACATTTGCCACTTCATGAAACAAGCACATAATTGAACGCTTATTGCATGATGTACAGTATTAGCTAAAATCGACAAGAACATTGTGAACAAGTATCTCAGAAATTCAGAGGATTGGAAACCACAATTACATTCATATTTTAAGGAATTCGTAGTGACCGTCTAAAGAAGCAGAAATGTCGTGTCTAACACGGCCTTGTAGGCCGTGTTCTAAACCCCAGTATTTGATTACCGCGGTGTCAAGCCTTGCTAAGAAGGGAACCACAACGTTATCAGTTCTGAATGGTGTTTTAGTACGTAAACGCCGGGCGCTGAAGCAAGCGCCACCTGTACCTCTTCCATATATACTTAAATCTATTACTTGTTCCCCGGAACTTTATCTGTGGTATGCTTTTAAAAATAAATATTTGTAGTAACACCATTGCCGTTAAGCAGTTAGATGAATCCTCTTAAGGGACAGCGGTTATCAAATATAGTCGAGACGATGACGACGACGACGACGACAACAACAACAACAACAACAACAACAACAACAACAACAACAACAACAACAACAACAACAACCCCGTCACATTGCGCAAACTCGGAACTTGCGTCTGCTCAGAATGCTTAATGAATCATCATCATCATCATCATCATCACCAGCAGCAGCGGCATCAGCCAATTTTATGCCCACTGCAGGACGAAGGCCTCTCCCTGCGATCTCGAATTATGCCTGTGCTGCGCCAACCGATTTCAACTAGCACCCGCATATTCCCTGATTTCGTCGCACCACCTAGTCTTCTGCCATACCCTACTGCGCTTCCCTTCTCTTGGTACCCATTCTGTCACCCTAATGGTCCAACGGTTGTCTAATCTCCGCATTACATGACCTGCCTAGCGCTATTTTTTTCTCTTGATGACCATTAGACTATTGTCTATACCCGTTTGCTCTCTAATCGAAACCGCTCTCTTTCTGTCTCTTATAGTTATACCTAGCAACCTTCGTTCCATCGCTCTTTGCGCGGTCCTTAACTTGTTCTCTAGCTTCTTTGTCTGTCTCCAAATCTGTGCCCCATACGTCCACACCGGTAAAATGCACTGATTTTATATTTTCCTTTTCAATGAAAATGGTAAGCTCCCAGTCAGGAGCTCACGATGTCTGCCGTATGCGATCCAACTCATTTTTATTGTTCTGTGAATTTCCTTCTCAAGGTCAGGGTTCCCTGTGATTAGTTGACCTAGGTAAACGTACTCCTTCACAGACTGTAGAGGCTGACTTGCGATTTTGAACTCTCGTTCCCTTGCCCGGTTATTTATCGTTGTCTTTGTCTTCTGCATATTAATCTTCAACCCCACTCTCCCTGTTAAGGTCCTCAATCATTTGTTGTAACTCGTCCGAAGTGCTGCTCAATAGAACAATGTCATCGGCAAACCGAAGGTTGCTGAGGTATTCGCCGTCGATCCTTAGTCCTGAACTTACCGAGTTTAATAGCTCGAACACTTCTTCCAAGCACGCAGCAAATAGCGTTGGAGAGATTGTCTCTCCTTGTTTGACCCCTTTCTTTATAGGTATCTTCCTACTTTTCTTGTGTAGAATTAAGGTGGCTGTGGAATCTCTGTAGATATTTTCTCGGGTATTTACGTAAGAGGTCTGTACTCCTTGATTACGCAATGCCTCCATGACTGCTGGTATCTCTACTGGATCAAATGCTTTTTCGTAATCTATGAAAGCCAAATAGAGAGGCTTATTGTACTTTGCGGATTTCTCGATAACCTGATTAATGACATAGATGTGATCTACAGTAGAGTATCCCTTCCAGAAGCCAGCCTGTTCCCTTGGTTGACTAAAGTCCAGTGTTACCTTTATTCTATTGGACATTATTTTGGTAAATATTTTATATAATACTGCGAATAGGCTAATGGGCCTATAAATTTTCAGTTCTTTAATGTCTCCTTTTTGTGGACTAGTATGGTGTCTGCATTCTTCCAGTTTTCTGGGACCCTTGCAGTCGATAGACACTTCGTATACAGAGCCGCCAGTTTTCCTAGCATTATGTCTCCTCTATCTTTGATTAAATCGACTATTATGCCATCATCTTACGCCGCTTTTCCCCGTTTCATGCCTTGAATACCTCTAGTTATTGGAGGAGTTTCCGTATACTGTTCATTATTGTTTCGAATAAAGTACTCCCGAGTCCTCTGGGTACTGTACAGGTCAGTATAGAATCCTTCCGTTGCTTTTATTATACCTTCGAGATTGCTGATGATATTAGCCTGCTTACCTTTGAGTGCGTACATCTTGGTTTGTCCTATGTCCAGTTTCCTTCTCACTAATATCAGGCTGCGTCCATTTTTTACGGCTTCTTCAGTCTTTCTCACGTTATAATTTCGAATATCACTTATTTTCGCTTTGTTGATCAGTTTTGACAGTTCCGCGAATTCTATCTTATCTCATTAGTTGGACACTATCATTCTTTGTCGTTTCTTTATTAGGTTCTTTGTTACTTGGAAGAGCTTGCCTACTGATTGCCTTGGTGCCTTGCCTCCCACTTCAATTGCTGCTTCTGAAGCCAACCTCGTTACAGTTTCATTCATTACCTCTATGTCATCATCATCATCTCTCTGTCAAGGCTACATATTTGTTTGCAAGTACCAGCCTAAATTTGTCTGCTTTTACCCTGTCTGCCTTTGAGCTGACCTGTTTTTCATGGCCAATTTTACTCTGTTCAAATTGAGGTGAATCCTAGTCATCACTAACCTATGATCAATGCAGTTTACCCTAACTATCACTTCTACATCCTGCACTATTCTGGGATCGGCAGAAAGTATGAAGTCAATTTCATTTCTTGTTTCACCATTAGGGCTTTTCCACGTCCCCTTTCTGTTGCTACGTTTCCTGAAAAAGGTGTTCATTATTCTCAGCTGATTCCTTTCTGCCAATTCTACCAGCATCTCTCCTTTAGCGTTTGTAGAATCGAAGCCGTAGTTGCCAATTTCCTGTTCACCCGCCTGCTTTTCCCCACTTTTGCATTGAAGTCACCCATTACTACTGTATACCAAGTTTGCACTTTTCTCATCCCTAATTCAATACGTTCATAAAACTGATCTACTTCCTCATCGTCGTGACTGGATGTTGGAGCGTAGGCTTGTAATACCTTTAATCTATACCTCCTATTGGGTTTGATTACGACTACTGCTACCCTCTCATTAATGCTGTAGAATTCGTCTATGTTGCCCGCTATGTCCTTATGGATTAGGAATCCCACCCCGTATTGCTTCTTATCTAGGAGACCTCTATGGCAGAGGACATGTCCGTTATTCAGCAATGTATAAGCCTCATCAGTTATTCTAATCTCACTAAGGCCGATTATATCCCAAACAATGTCTGATAGTTCCCGAAAGAGACCTGCTAAGCTAGCGTCACTCGACAGAGTTCGGCAGTTAAAGGTTGACAGGGTCTGTTTCCATTGGTGGCCTGTCCGGACTCAGAGATTCTTAGCACTGTTACGACATCCAACCGGTGCCGCCAGTGTTACGAACTTGCACCGCTGCACCACGATTACGGCTTTGTGGTCCCGTAGCGCTCGTCACCCGTTTCGTGACAGAGCGTTGGTAGCGAAGACTCCGAGCCTGGCGTCGATGAGAATAACAAAAGGGACTTTATACATTATATACAGGTTATCATACAGGACATGAACGGGTCGGCACTGGGGACGAGTGCTCACAACAAACGCGACTGTTCTCGCACGACGACGTCCGGCGAAAACGCGTTACACGTCTCACCCCAGTCGGGAGCGACACACTCTCCCGGTGGGGTCGGCAGATCCTGTTTTCGAGCGGCGTGTCGCTGCTTTTATAATCCCCGAGGCCCATTGTCACTCAAACGGCCCAATACAAAGTCAGCACACGACGGTCGTCCGAGGGGTCCAACCAGCGACCGCGCTGGCCACCCGGTTCAAAGTTCGCGCGCGCGGTGACCTCCAGGCAAGGGAGGTGCGGCGCCGGGCCGTCTGGCACACGCGGACACGTCTAAACACGCTGCTCGCCGAGGCTTCTCCCGCACGACGGCGCAGCATCTTGTCTTGTGAAGGGAGAATTATGGCGCTCGCAGGATAGATTCCGCATCTTGCAGATTCGGAATCCGGGCTTGTGGTAATGGCACAACAGCACCCTCTGCTGCGTTACAGGTCTGACCGCCGCCCTGGTTAATTGTAGATATCAGGGAGGTTGTGGCAGAATACTGCACCAGAGAGGCCAATTCCTGTTCTGGTGAGGGTGTGTCTTTGTTCAAGCTTAGTGGGCCTTCCTAATTTGGTTATACCTGGATTAGTATAGATCCGCCATGGTTGCTCAGTGGCTATGGTGTTAGGCTGCTGAGCACGAGGTCGCGGGATGGAATCCCGGCCGCGGCGGCCGCATTTCGATGGGGGCGAAATGCGAAAACACCCCTGTACTTAGATTTAGGTGCACGTTAATAAAAGAACCCCGGATGGTCAAAATTTCCCGAGTCCTCTACTTTGGCGTGCCTCATAATCAGAAAGTGGTTTTGGCACGTAAAACCCCATAATTTAATTTTTTGATTAGTATAGCCGCACTCGCTCTCGGCATCTTTCGCCGGTGTCAGGTGTCACTCCAAGCCTGCAGATGTAGCGCACTGCGGACTGTCAAATTAAAAAAGAAAAAAAAAGAAAAAAAAAGAAACCGGGGGTGGGGGGCAAATTGACCTTCCGACTACCGCAACCGAGCATTCGACATAGCTCAGTAAGATAATCCCGCAGGCAGCTAGGCTACCTTGTCGCCGAAAAGTACCGCCCAGAGGGCTCTACATGCCTAAGAGATCCACTGATTTGACCGCACTTGGCGGGTTTTGCTGATCGTCATAGGTTGCATGATATAGTGTCATCCTCCGTGGTCCTAACCTCTTGCTTCCCGAATCTCACGCATGCACGTGGTCTTGAACGCCTAGGTACCTAATATACTTTCGCTGAACTTGAACAGCACTTAACACTTATGTGTAAAAAGTTATCTTCAGCTCACACAAAACCCTCAACGTTGAGGTATAGCAGTCAGTTCTGTTGCCAACCTTGTCAGGAGATTGTTTGGCCCAAGCCAGGCAGCTATAAAGTTGTACAAGTCCGGTTTCGCCAAGTTGTCCTTGCTGGAGAGAAGTGGCTGCAAATCGAACGCTTATTTTAGTGCCAACGACGTTAATGAGAGAGATAGCATATTACTGTCTGCCATGCCTTCTACTCAGCGAACGTTACGGATTTAGGAAGTAGACTGAACAGGGCAAATAAGTGGTTTCACTTATAGAAACGTTCATAACATGAATAACAGATAGAACAGTCACAAGTGGTTTAGTTTTTTTTTGAATAATACGTTTTAAGGGAACCGGGTGGCGTTAAGATACTTGTTTCACTTCGGTACCACTCATTTATCTTGGCTCTGAAAACGACCCAGTATATCTAGGACCAAGGAGCGGACTCAGAAAGAAGTTTATGCCTTATAGCAATTTGGAAGAACTGCTGCTGGAAAATTGGGATGCGAACATATTAGCGAAGAGGCCGGCGGATTTGAGGACCATTTGCAAACGAAACAGTTTGTGAATTCGGCTCTTACTTCGTATTGTTATAGAAAAGACGGTTCGGTTGCAAAGCCAAACTTGGAAAGCTAAACTAAGCTTACAAAAAAACCGAAAGTACAGCATTGTGGCAAGACAACGCTAAAAAAAGAAAGAAAAGCTGGCAGATGTGCGACTCAGCAGCCATCCACATTTTTCTACTATTCATATCACCTTCATAAGTTGGTGAAGTTTTCAAGTTAAAAGTTTTAGAGGAAATTTACAGATAGAGATGACGTACGCATCACTGCAACAGTATTTGCTTCTCTTTAAATAGCTTTGCTTATTTTACAAAAAAAAAGACGCAGGAATTTCAGTCTGCCTAATATATGTGCACAGGTCATGAATCCACACGACAGCTTGGAAGACCAGACATTACACTGAGGCAATGCCAACAGTGCAACTAATGTTAACTCGCCCTTTTTTGAGGAGCTATCGTTCTGAAACAAATACACGCACGTCGTTTCGTATCGTGGAAGTGATGCTCTTCGTCAAGCGGTAGCGTTTCTGTGCAATAAATTCTGACCATCGTATATGTTTTTTTTACTTCGAACAATAATAAAAACAAAGCATGCAAAGTTACTTGAATTTTGCCCCCACACATTAATGATCTGCCCGGGCGTATGTCATTTTCAAGAACAATCAAGTGCGATCCATCATTAATCAAACGAACGGTATTAATTAGCTTCATGATTAGCAAGTTTACAGCACATATTTATGGTAGATAATCCAGTTCCACGTTTGCAATATTCAAGATGGCCATGCAGAGCGAAATGCGTGGTCCCAAATGGCTGATTCAACTTGCCCGGTTACGAACGCGGCACCGCGAAACGCGGCTCCCGAGCTGTCCGACCACGGGGTGACGTAAAATCGTGCCGTACAGTGAAGCAGCCGTTGCACTTGCGTTTTCGCACGGTCTTTTTCCGATTGTCACTGTGCGCAACTCCCGATTGTGCGCATCCCCACATCAGCAGCAGAAGCCGTGCCGTAGAGTGAAGCTCCGTTTAATACAACACGCTGTTTATTACAACACGCTGTTAAAACACAGGAGGGTTGCACCGCGAGCTGCGCTTCGCACTGCGGAGTGCGTAATCAGATAAATTGGACGAATAACTTGAGACCAATAATTTCGGTTCACATGGCGTTTTTCAAATCTTGACACACGGATCTAGACAGATAGGCGGGTGCCCTTCAACTTTCCAATAATAATAATAATAACAAAATAATCTGCGCTCAATTTCCAACTAAGCCGTCAATTAATGCTGAATAATTAAACTTAATGATTTAAACTTATTTAGTTAATGAATTGCATTATTATCTATTGCAAATGGTGTCCGTTCGGGCAGATAATTAATTTGTAGTGACGTGATACGAGTAACGTTTGCGGGCTTTTATTAAAAAGAAAGGAGTGGTTGGAGCAAAAAAAAAAAAGCACTGTATAGTTTGTCGCATATGACACCGTTGCGTGCGGTGCTTACCTCGACTGCTTCAGGAGTGTGAAGAACTACGATGGGCAGCATGCCAATGTAGGCCTTGAACGTCTGTCCTTTGTAAGTTTCGCACAGTTCGCATATGACACTAAAGAACCCTGCAATAGAAAGATTTCATGCGAAAGTTTAGACGATGACGAGCGATGGTCTGCACTCCATTCCACAACTTCATCTATCCACAAAGCAGAAAGATTCGCCTGATTATAGTCCAACAAAAGTTGTCTCATGCATGTGTCCAGTTTCTAAAATTGTAAGCGTTATAAAGAATGTAGTTTTGTTTTAGAAATTATAATAAAGAAACCTATCTCCTTCTGTTTGGAGTTAATGACTTAGAGAGCTGTAATGATGACGAGTTGCCAAAGGGTGTAGTAGTGTGTTTAAAGTGGTTATCGTATACAGTCGAGAAAATAATTTCGTCCCCTACAGTCTGTCCTCCTATGCCTTGATGTACGCACCACTTGCTTAGTGAGGTTTCTTATCTGGCAGCACAGCCATATTGCACTCGATGAAATTTTGCCTACCATATAAAAGTTATTCCTTAACTATATTACCTGCTCCTGCTGTCATGGTGATCACGAGAAAATTAAGCAGGTAAATGAAATACAGCTTTAGCTAATACAGCAGAAAGCTATTGTCAATCCGCATTTTTTAAAGATGCGTTTGCTTAAACTTTAACCAGTAATTTTCATTCTTATTACTCCCTTTCAGAAATTTATAACAGGAAATGGAGGATGACATGAAATATATCATTGCCTCGGGAACTATGTGTAAGGGAGAAGAAGAGGAAAGGGGGGGGTTGGAGAGGAAGAAGAAGTGAGAATAAACAAGGATGAGTACCTTGTCATATTCTTACTTCTTTTTCCTCTCCTCCACCCACCTTTCCCCCTCTTCTTCTCGCTTACAATGGTATTTGGAAAATGTTGGTGCCTTTAGGCGGCACCATCTACTTCTCTTCACATAGAAAGAATGTGTACTATCAATGAAGTCACAAGCCGAGATTGAACAAAAGAAATCTAACAGGAGCGAAAAAAACCAGACTTGAAGTCAGGTGACGTAAATGCACTAAAAAAGAGCTCATAATCAACATAAGATAAAACACACTATAACGTAAAGTCATCACGATTAAAGGCAGAAAAGACAACTCGCAAAAGAGTTCACATATGAAAAAAAAAAACTAGAGTGTAAGGTCAGCTCAGATAAATACAGCACAACCGTTCACAGCTAAGGTAACATGAAACACACTAGAACGTAAAGTCAACTTACTTAGATGCACTAAATATTGAAAACACGAAACCAGGTCACAGGAAAACACATGAATTCCGGGCACATAGTGTAAGTCTGATTTTTTTTCGCTCCTGTTAGATTTCTTTTGTTCAATCTCAGCTTGTTACGTCATTGATGGTACACATTCGTTCCATGTGAAGAGAAGTAGATGGCGCCGCTTAAAGGCGCCAACATTTTCCAAATGCCATGTAACATAAATATATGCGCTCGGCCTGGAAACGCGAGCGACGTGTGGTTACCTAGGCTGCGAAACGCCAAAGAAGCCAAGTGGAGGCGCCATCGCGTATTACGTTCTGGTGCCTCTTCTCGACTGCGGAGCGGCTTGTGATGTCCGCTGCCGGCATGTGTGGCTGCGGCAAAATGGTTAGGTTGCACGAGACAGAGCGCAGAGGACCATAAAGTTGAGCTAGAACTCCCTATGTCCGCTGTGAGGAAACAATGCACCGATACCGGAAGAAAACAAGCAATATCACACTTTCCTTATCTCTTATCAATCGCATCTTTGGACGGCGGAAACATTGAGTCAGCTGTTTTACAGGACTTAGTAGCAGTACGGGCTGGAGTGCTGTGAAGTTGTGACCTGTTAAGGACGTCGTAGCAGTCCTGTATGACGGACAGCGCAGTTCCGCTTCGGCAGCTCGGTTGTTTGAAGAGAGCGGCATTACATGCACGATAAACCGCCCTGCTCAGTTACCACAGTAGATGTTTACCATTTAACTTTATTAGTAATTACTTCAGGGCACATATTGAAATTTGCACAGTTGAAACTCACGTGCCGGAAGGGATGTGCCCCTTCAGACTAGTGCTAGCTTCCAAAGCCAGGAATTCAGCACATTGATAGCAAGCGTCCTTATGCAACGACAGTGAGTTGGAAGTAAAAGTGGTTTCATAGAAAAGCTTTGTGTTTCGAGACTGAAAAACGGCCAATAGACCAGAACTGTATAGAGGATGTTGATTCGGTACACTTGGCACACAAGCGCACACGAGCTGTACTGCTTTTTGCAGGGGAAAACCTGTTTCATGTTGCGTGGAAAGCTCGTAGTAGAGAGTGTGTGAGAAAGAAAAACTGATTCGAAAGATGGTCTCTATGAATCAGAATGTTCCAATGTTTTAGAGCGCAGCTCTTGGGCGCCAGCTCCTGCGTTGAACGTCGGCGTACCTCGGCGCCCCCCGGCGTAAACGAGCGAATGAGCACAGCGAACGATGAAAGAGTGAGCGAGGATCGCAGTGGGGGATGAAAGAGGGCGATAGCGAAGACAGCGCGAGGAGGAAGGCAAAGGAGGAGAGTGCAGCTGAACAATGAGAAGTAAATTCAATCCCAGGGTTTTACGTGCCAGAACCACGATCTGATTGTGAGGCACGCCGTAGTGGCGGACTCCGGAAATTTGGGCCACCTGGGGTCCTTTAACATGCACCTAAATCAAAGCACCACGGGTGTTTTCGCATTTCGCCCCCACCGAAATGGGGCCGCCATGGCCGGGATTTTATCCCGCGACCTCGTGCTTAGCAGCCCAACACCTTGGCCTCTGAGCAACCGTGACGGGTGATGTGAAGAAACGCGTAGTGCCGCGCAAGACGTGTTCTGCGGTGACGATAGCTAAGAGATGGCGCCAGAGTAGCGCACGCCGTCTGTTCACCGATGACGCCATCGATAAGGCATGCCGCGAGGACGTCTACTGATACCATACTGATACTGAAAGAAAGCCCTGCATGAGCAGAAGTCTGTCTGCAGCAGCTGCTGTGAATCGCGCCCACGCGTCACACACGCGCTGCCTCTCTCGATCTCCCGATTAGCGAGACAGTCGCGCTACACTTCGTTTCGTTTGCAACGTGCCGCATGAGATAGATTGTCCGGGCCAGTCAATACACAGCGAAATGAAAACACGCATAGAGCTGCGCTCAAATTTCGCCTTAGGGAGTATCGTAATCATCGATTATTTTTTACCTAGTTGAAATACTCAGTTTTCAGATTGCTTTAATGGTGCTTCTCGAAAGAACGAAGTTGTTTTTTTTATTAACATGGCAAGAAATTTCAAGCGGAGAAATGTACGTATAGACCCTATCACTGTTTATAAACATAGGCCCTGGACTGTTTCCGGTTTTGCTCATTGACGTAGCCCGCTAAATTTAGCAAGCAAGAAAGGCATCGGCTGCGATATTGACAAGCAAAAGTGCGATAAAATCTAAGCCCGCAGATTTTCAAGACTTTCTTCTGTACATAAGAACAATTTTACAAGAGAATGTTGCCATAAGTTATACGAAAATTTGTTTGTATTTGTCTTGAGGCGTAATGCGCATGTATTTTATCTGAAAACTTAAAAATAGACTGTCCGCCAGTAAAACAACCTAAAAACGCGCTTTGTGTTCCGGGGCAGGGGCGCTATAACGTAAAACTATTCGCAACTTTTCTATTCTAATTCTGCGATCAGCCCACTGCGATTGATCAAAAACTTTTTTGGACCCCCCCCCCCCCCCCCCTTCACCTGTCTGTCAAGCGACGTCACGATAACCGCGATAGCTCTCCATCTGATATGACGTGTGCACACTGATTATGCATAATTTGACCGAACAAAACAAAACTCGTTATTTTTTATTCGACGCCTTTTCGCCGTTAGCCCTCGGCTATTGGTCAAAAGTTTTCGGGCTGCATCCACTTCACTTGCCTCTCATGCGACGTCACAAAACCGCAAGAACTTACCGCGTCTAAGTGACGCGTACGCATTAAAGATGCATTAATATGCCGAACAAAAGTGAATTTTCTTCTGAACAGCGGCAGGCTGCCCCGTTCCGAAAGGAATACAAGATGGCTGCCGCCGATGGCTCCGGCACTGGCTACTCGCCCCTTCCGGAGAGCATGGGCATATTTGCGTGTAATAAAACTTTCTGCGTGACTGTGTAACGTTTTCGAGAACTTTCGGCACGTTTACGACCTCGTTCTGCCAACTCTTCTTTGCTGAGGATCCGTCTCAGCGTCATTCTTAAGCTTCCGTTGCATGCCGCCGCGATTGTACACGAGGCACCGCAAGCTAAGTAAGAGTAAGCGGACCAATCGCAGACGCCGGCACCACCCTCATCATCAGGTTATCAATATTCACTGCAGCGGCTCGGCCCCATCAAATCCCTTTCCACTTGAGCATGATGCTCGCCTCTTGTGAGCCAATTAGATAAGACAAGCCGATCACTGCAGGTGATATTATTAGTTTTCCAAGCAAACAAAAGTGACCTCCTATGAACGAGCGGAGCATTTGATTCTTTTGTTGAGACAACTCTGTGGGTGACGACCCGATGCTTGCGTCGGCGGTTACGCAAATTTGACGTCAGGAGATTGGAATAAATACATATTGGAATAGTTTTACGTTATACGGCCCCAGTAGACTGATAAGGCCCGTGACCGGAAGTTTTTTGGGGGCGCACTCCCGCTGCAGCTATCACGCGAGTGAAACC
Organism: Dermacentor albipictus; assembly: GCF_038994185.2. NCBI lineage: Eukaryota > Metazoa > Arthropoda > Arachnida > Ixodida > Ixodidae > Dermacentor > Dermacentor albipictus. The sequence goes on from NC_091821.1 coordinate 15,102,824, forward strand.
GTTTGCAGTATATAAAGCTGCTGATGAGACGGAAAACTTGCTTAGGTCTGTACGGATCGTAGCTGAGTGGTTCTCATGATCAGCGACAAAGCTTTGTGATAAGCTAAATTGGAATTAAGTGGCACAATTCCGGCACTCTTCACATTTTCTTCGCAATATCTTCGCTCACTGCACCGGTCAGTTGCGCATGGTGACGTACGTCACTGTTGGTTGTCGGCACAAGAATTTCGAATCATAAAGATCATGGCACTGCGTGTGGTTGTGTAACGACTTTACTAGTGGTAGGCCTATTTCACTCTATAAAATATCGATTTTTTTAAATACTCGCGGATAACTTTTTGTTACTATGAAGAGAAAGCTACGGGGGCGGAACTTCTGCACATGTAATACCGCGCCAAGTAGTCCGCCAGCGTTTGAGTGTTTTGGTTTCTCGGAACAGATGCTGAATCGACGCAGCTTCCACGTGCGACGGTTTTGCGTTTGCCCAGATGCGGAAGGGAAAAGCCACAAAATAATAAACATTTACATTGCGTGCTGTGTTTTACCTTATTTAACTATACCGCTAATAGCGTGTTTATGTTTTCTCTTCCCCTGTTTAAACTAACGTGGATGAAAACGCGGGATTCTTTTCAGAAGCGCTCTCGCTGTTGCGCGCTCTGCCTCCGTAGCTTTTCCTTCATAGCCACAGAAAGTTGTCCGCGAGTATAGTAAGCTGGTAATGCGTTTCCCAATGTATGCGAGAATCTCACTGGCTTCCTACGCAGTATTTTCCCAACACGCCGTCTACACGCTGTGCAGGCGAAAACGACGTGGAACGCCAATATATTTCGTGGCCCGTGTGCGGAACAGGCACCTGGAAACTGGTGCTAGACTATGGACTTGTAAGTAGATAGGCCACGACCTGGTTAGAGGGGAGACGCAAAGCGCGCGCGTCCCCTCTACTCGGACGTGGATGGACATGACTTAAGCATGCGCTGTATACAAACGAGACCTGCCCCAGTCCCCTTGTGCGTGGTGCGGGCTGGCCTCACGTGCGGACAAACCTTTCGAAAGGTTGTGCACGTGCTTTGACTGGTACAAAACAAAACACACTTTCATCATGTCAAATTTTCCCATTATTATCTTTCGCCTTACTACGTCACGTCGCAAAGATAACCGGTCATCCCTGCTCACCTCGGCAAAGAGGAAATACGGGCTAGTTGGTTAGCTATAGCTTGCATTCATATGTACAGCGCAAATTCAAGAACAAGTAAAGAGACAAAATAGACGGGACCCATGATTCGTCCCGTATATTTTCTTTCTTCTTTTTCAGCGTGTTTTCAACTTTCGATGCCAATATGTGAATGCACCATGAATGCCGTCAACACGAAATAAAGCTTTTTGATTCCGTGGTACGTACATTATGGTAAATTCAGATGACATTGCTTTCCACGAAACGGCGTGGGCATGAACTTTCATGAAAAAAGGCTGATTGTGCAATAGCAAGATGTATTAGCCCTAATGTAAATGATTATACCGTTGTCTGTTAAACTTTGCTTGATTAACTAACTGAATAATTAGCGTCCTTATGAATGTAATGGCAGCATAGCAAAATAAATGAGCTGCACCGGTGGTCTTGCGCTATCTTCTCACAGAGTGCCAGAAAAAAGATCGGGCGCTATAAAAAAAAGAGGTATGCTGGGAGGGTTTTTTCTTGAATAAAATTCAAACCGCGCGAAGTATCTTCGTGCGAGATGCAAGACGTAGGCCTATTTTATTGGTGAAGCATTCGTCAGGGAAATTTTTATTTATTTTATTTATTTGATACTGTCAACCTCGTTCTTGGGGTCATTACAGGGAGGGTGATGTGTCAAGAATACATGATACATAATTTTCATACCATACAAAATGCACTGACGCTATTGGTAGTTAAAAAAAAAAGCAAGGAGCAAAGAAGAGCAGTTATACAAAAAAAGTAAAAAAAATAAATGAATGCTCACAGCAAAATTTAGTATACATCGTCGCAAAAGAAAGTATATAACGCATTTTCAAAATCGGCAGACCCCTCTTTGCTCACAACTGCACTAGGCAATCTGTTCCATATTTCAAGCGTGCCAGGAAAAAAGGAGAAATGAAAAGCATCACTACGAGGTAAATAAAGTTGGATAGCTTTGTTATTGTTTAGACGAGGGCATCTCCTTCCTGGAGGTTGAATATATAAATCCTTGTTTATTTTTGGTCGATCACTCATGATTTCGAAAAGAAACTTAAGCCTGTGTTTACCTCTGCGTTCCTCCAAATGCGCTTGTTCACACGATTTTAACAAGGCTGTAACCGACTCCATGCGTCGGTATTTACCGCAGATGAAACAGACTGCCAGTCTTTGTATTCTTTCTATTTTTGCCTTCAGGACTTTCTGATGAGGGGACCATACAACTCAAGCGTACTCCAAAACTGGTCGTGCAAAAGTTTTGAAAGCTGTTAATTTCACGTCCCATGTAGCACCATTCCAGCCTTTTCTTTAATAAGTATAGTTTTTGGTTTGCCTTGGAACATATATTATCAATGTGTGAGTGCCATTGCAATGTGTGCACAGCACTGACTCCTAAGTATTTGAAACAAGCTGAATTATTCGAAGGATTGTTTCCGATGTGGTACATGAAGGAAAGCTCGCTCCTACTTGAGCGAGCATGCGTAAATGTTGTTTTGCTTTAGTTTATTTCCATGTCCCATTTTAACCACCACTCTGCTAATGCCTATAAGCGTCTGTTCAGAATAATTTGGTCACCTTCGCAAGCTAGTGGAGAATAAATCAAGCAATCATCGGCAAAAAGTTTCATTTTAACAGGCGGTTCAACCAGTGCACTGATATCATTAACAACAAAAACAGTATTGGTCCCAAAACGGAACTTTGGGGAACCCCCGCATACACACGCAATGAACTTGAAGTGCAATTCTCGATCCTTAAAGATTGTTGACGCATAGATAAATAGGCCTGTATCCATTGTAATACTTATTTACCTATTCCTATTCTATCAAGCGTAAAAATGCATTTACGGTGAGAAACATTATCGAAAGTTTTTCTAAAATCAACACGTATTACGTGTGTTTGCAAGTGTGCATCCATGTTCAAATAGAAATCATGGAGTTAACGGTGCCACCGTTAACGGTGTCACCGTAGAAAGGCCGTTCCTAAATCCATGCTGGTTTGTTGAAAGTAACTCGTTAGTGTCAAGAAAACTAATAATATGTTTTCCAATAACGTGTTCTAGGACCTTGCAGCAAATTGACATCAAGGATATGGGTCGATAATTGTTCACTTGCGTACGGTTGCCATCTTTAATAACGGGAATTACTATGGCATTGCGCCAGTCTTGTGGAAGTGAATGCATTCCAACTGACTTCGCAAATATTATCTCTAAGTAAAAGGAAGCATATTCGGCGTATCGTTTCAAAAATTCAGTTGATAGACTGTCTGGTTCGCTTCACTTTTTCGCGTCTAATTCATGCAGCAACTGTAAAGCGCCTTCACGGCTGATAATAAGTGGTTCCATTGCGGCCCTCCTGTCGCCGTTGATGTATTCGCGTATCTTATCACCTTTGTCTGTTGTATAAACAGACTGAAAGAAGCAGCTGAAAGTCTCGGCTAAGTCTTCAACTCGTGTCAGGACTTTTCCCTCATGTTCGATCTGTTCAGTTTTTTTCCCTTTTTTTCCCTGAAGTGACGCCAGAATTTGCGCGGCGAACTCCTAAGAAAGTTGGCAAGCGTGTGATTCGCAAAGGTACTTTCATCTCAATTTTCATAGCTTCAACTTCCATCGCTTTTACTTTCCGTTTTCATAATCTTTTAATTTTCCGTTTTATATGGACAATGCTGCGTGTTATCTAGGGGTTTCGTTTGCGTGTTTTCTACTTTTGTGTATGCTAGTTGAGTTGAGTTGAGTTCTTGTAGGCTACTGTTGGGATTAGGCTTGCAGTTGCTGCCGGCAATTGCTCCACCGTAGCGACACTTAAAATAAATAAATAACCTAATCAGACACAGACCTCCCAATTACAAATGGTCACTCCTCAGTTCACGACATTGTTTTCCCGCGCGGGAACATGTTGTGTAGGAAGGAGGTCTCTCGCCTTCTTTTAAATTATCTTCAGGACACGGATTTGTGTATGCGACTTTTGTGTATGCTACTTTTAAGTCTTTGAAACAGTTGCTTCAGACTCGCACTTTGATGCTGCACATTCCTTTATATCTGTAGCAACAATACTGTGGAGTTTAGACATTTTCAAGTTACGAATGCCCTGTCTGAGCCAACATTAATAAGCATCAAAATGTAGGATCAGTAAACTCTACGAGCCATTTCCAACGATTACTACCAAAGTGCTAAAATAGGGCTTCATCACCGGACGGTATAGTTATTTGAATGTTGCACCATCGTACATACCGTTGAAATGTGATACGTAGAAACTAAAGGACATCCGATCAATCTGGTGGAAGCTCTCAGCCGCACTGCTAAAATAAGCGGCGCGAAAGCGCACATATAAGCTCGAAAAAAGGAAATTAAGATCTTGTGACACCCAATGTCCAGAGCTCTGCCAATTCACGCAGGTAGGTATAAGAAAGGGAACGTCTTGCGGGGGGAAACGTGGATTTAATGTGCGGCCCAACACTCACCGACGGCGGCGTCCTTAGCGCTGTACTCTCGGCTCTTGTTCCAGTAAGCGGCAGCGGAGAACCAGAAAGGAACGCCATCCCAGGGTCCAGGCAGCGGCCTAAGAGCCAGCCAGGTTTTTATCCACTCTGCTGCGGCGGGTACAACGACAAAGCACACGAAAACACCGAGCAGACACAGCGCGACTGTAACCAGCAAGGCGTGCAGCTGGCAAGTTCCGACGAGACTGTGGGAGATCCACCGGATGGCCATTAGTTCAGAAAAGGTATGAGGAGCACGTTGTTGTAGAGAATAATATCTCCGAGTAGAACTCGCGGAGTCAGCTCATGCTTCCGAACGAATCGTTTTCCGCTGGGGCCAACTGGCATATACCTCGCTCATGGCAGCGAGGAATCAGTTTCTCAATAGTGCAGAAAAATTTCGCCGGGACTGCAAAAGGCTCCTTTATAGCCTGTCCAATTTGGTGAGGGGACGATGCTTTGTCGATTCTCAAAACCAGCAATGTCGAGTATTGCGGTGTTCTCCTCGGGTCTGTTCGGTTCGAAAGCGAGGCTCCCGATGCGTGGCACTGCGTTTATATGGGCACTGGGCCGTTTACGAAGTTGACGGCCACGTCAAGTGGGTGAAGATCGCGAACTTGTTGGCACAACACGGCCTTGGCGCCACTTTCACCGTTCAGGTCACTCCGTCACAAAGGGCACACCGGCAGTTACCTCCTCCGTGTATTCGACCGTGCCAGCCGAAATAGGGATGGCAGACGCGAGGGCCTTTTGTTCGGAACGAAGAATCACGCGCGACAACGGCCACCCCACGTCCATTACAAGTTCCCCGAAGGGCAAGCGACACATGCGGTCTGGAGCTGTGTTATATTTTTGCAGCAGTTTGTGCATTAGGGCCGGAGTGAAAGCTAAATGTGCTGCATTCTACGTGCAAGCAATTTGGGATTCCCTCCGCTATTTTGACGTTGGTCTTTAGATTCGTTCATTCTTGCGTGAAGACAGATAGAGGCTCAGTCAACACTAATCCCGCTTGTGTTAAATCGAGTACGAGGAAAGAGGGCTGCGCAATGAAGCGTTTCGTGCGATGATAATTGGAGACCAGTCTACTCTTGCCAGCGTGACTGCGTAGGGTTGTTGCTGTTACAGTGACAGCGTACAGTTGACAGCTGTTGGTTCGTTTGTTCTGTCACCCTCCTGCCCTAGCGACTATTTAGAGGTTGTTGCGTTCCCAAATTCGCATAACAAACCAACGAAAAAAGCAAAAAAAAATTGCTGCGTGCACGTTTTGTACCCGCCTCCTTCTCCCACCAGTCTCACCACAATTGCTGCAGCGCGTTTCAAGTGGACCGACATCGACAAATGTATAGCTAACACATAAAATTTTGAAATATCACCTAGGAATGTTATTTAAATATAAAAAACTGAAGAGACTAACATTAATATGTGTAAATAAAGAAAATTAAAGACGCTAAGGTGCATATGTGAAGTGACGAGGGCAGTGACAGCTGGGAACAACTACATCCCAGAGTGGCCTAGGTTGCAGAGATTACAGCTTAGACGCAAGAGGGCAAAACTGAAATGTTGTTTTGGCCAAGTAACGACAATGGGCGACAATTACGCTTGCAAGTCTACAACGAAGACCGAGGTTGGAGGAAGTGCGAAATAGCGACAAGCTTCGAAATAAATGCCAGCAATTGCCCCAGCGTTGTGTGCGCCCGTCGTCTCAGTTTCGCATTCGTGTTTTTGTTGCGCCACCTTCGCCGTGATAGCGACTCGGCCAATCGATCACATTGTTTAAGTTTAATACAACTTAAACCTTGAAAGCAAATATGTTACTTCAGCATAGTGGAACAGCGTTTCTTCCCGCGGCAGTGTAAATACTAAAAAGAAAGGTGACGTACAAACAAATGTAGTCGTTCTTATAAGCACATACGCAGGGTGTTTCAGCGAACACGTTCAACAATTCTTAAAGCTTGCCTGTGGCAGATAGCGAAATTCTAGTTAATGAGGTAGTCTACTCGAAGCGGCGTACACTATTTCCACAAAAGATTGAAATGCGCAATCGGCTAACTAACAAAGATTCACTATGTAACTTTTTAACTAATCATCTTATGGCCCATATTGTAATTTGCAAATTCTAGCTGTGGAGTTCGCAAGGCTGATCCACTTGGAACAAATTCTCAGGATGACACCAGTTTCGAGATATTAATTCCTGAAGTTTGCGGAGAAACGCACCGACGTTGCAGTTACTTTTGTGCTGGAATGCACAAAACAACGTTTTGTTAAGAAAGTAACTGGTACGCCAATGCATTTCTCCACGAAGTTCGGGAATTAATATCTCGAAACTGGTGCCGTTCTGAGAATTCATTCCAAGCGGACCCGCCTTGTGAATTCCACGGCTAGAACTTGTAAATTACAATATGGTCCATAAGGTAAATAATTAAAAACTTAATTAGTGATTGTTTCTTAATTAGTCGATTATGTATTTTAATTGTTTGTTCAAGTAACGTCAGCCGCTTCGTGTAGACCAGCTCATAAGCTAGAAATGTGCTATCTGCCACAGGCAACATCTAAGAAATTTTGAAAGTGTTCGCTGAAACACGCGATATGCTCAGAAGTGTTCATAAAGCTGTAGCACTATAACTCGAATAGGTGCACTCGGATGGATCACCTGTGGGCACTTCGCTAAACGTCCCCTTCAATTACGGTGCACGGGGCTTGTTTTTCAAGTTTTATTTGGTGCAGATCAAGAAAAAAAATCAGGGACACTGAACTGAGGGTGAATTGTAGTCCCAGCACAATCACTTCGCGTAATTTCACTTAGTGTGCTGAGTATCCCTACCTACGACAACTTTATTGAATGTGCGTGCATGTCTGACGGTAAATTCAACGTGCTGCGTTTCGTCAGCAATGTCAAAAGAATCGTTTTTTTTCTTTATCATAATACATATGGACCAAAATTCGCGTATACCCTTAAAGATGGTGATCTAATTATTATTTTGATGCAAGAACGCCACGCGAGTGACTGTCCGGTAGATCTCGACACAATTACAGTGTACTTATGAGGGCTCAGTAGAAGGTGCAGAAAGCGTCGTCCTGTCGCCTTTCTTTCAATGAATTCTTTAGCATTTTAAGATAAAATATTGTAACTTTGACACAATTACGAACACTGCGTCATAATACGCAAATGAAGGGTATATGAAGCGGTGAAATAGCACGTTCCTACAGTAGCGTCTCCCATCACTGAAATGTGTTTTTGCGGACAATGTATAATCGAGTGTCTATAATGAAATACACGAATACATATGCTAGAAGCGACCGCGAGTTTGTCTTGTGGTTGGAGGAGGGGTTGACGTGATATTAGGTGCCATCGATATCTGGTTTTATTTTGTGTGTTTTCGTCCATCTTTCATGGGGACCCTATTCAGCGATCTAGGATGGCTCCTCTCGATTTACTTTGCCCGTCAACGAAATGCGAGGGGGGGGGGGAGGGGGAGTCAAACCAATTTTCAGTCCTCAACTGTACGGCTCACCTCAAGTCTAGGTGACCCTTTCGAATTTTTATTTGAATAATGAGGTTTCATGACTCTGGCCTGCACTGTGGGATATGATGGACGCCGTAGTGGTTGGCTTCCATGTCATGGTTGCGTAGTTCATATACAAACGCGGCTTATGCCGAACTGGACTATGCCGACCACTACAAAGATGTAACTTGGTCATACAAAGAAGCTACTTTCGCCTTCGTCAAAGTGTGAATATGTATTTTTAATGTTGCCAGAACTTTCGGTTTTATTCATGAAGAGCTAATTGGGCGAGGTTGTTGTTTGATGATTAAAAGGCTGTGGAAAACTTATTGATTTTTCTGCGTATTAAGTGACATGCAGTCGCCTGCATTCTTATTCTAACAAAACAATATTACGCCATCACCTCTCCTTTATTTTCGCTAAAAATTATCAGCAAGATTGCTCTAACTTTTGCGACTTGTCATTCACTAAAACGCTTGGTATAGTTGTTGTATGGTGAGAATTTTAGGTGCTAGTAAGCGGTGAAAACCAGTCCACGTATTGGTTCCTGCCCACTTCTCCGATGGGGAGTTGCGCATAAAATGGCACCATTTATTTTTTCGCTGAATGAACCAGGTGAGGAAATGTGTCACAAGTGTTAGTGTTGAATGACGCGGACCAAAAGATGTGAGCTTGTACTGGTAAGCGCAAAGCCTTCTTTCAAGCTTGTAAGAATAAAAACACATGGAAGTCATATACTGGTACGAAATAATGAAATTACGGATAGGAAATAATGAGGCAGCGAGGTCAACAAGACGAGCCTCCGGGTTGCTACCCTACACAGGGGATAAGAAAAAGGGGGCAGAGAAAGGCGAAAAGAGGGAGAGAAGGAACACAGCGAGCACGCGGGAGGATGCAGAGAACTGTGAGTGGTCACTCAGGCCGCTGCACTTCAAGAAATGCACTAGTGCGCGAATAAATTTTTGCGCCAGCAATGAATGGCCACCATCCGAGTGTCTTTGACTCAGAAAATGGTCTCGAGTACAGCCAGTCTTAAAGTGATTCGGAAAGAGAGGCGTTATATACACGTAAAATTTTACATATTCTCACACGAAATGTTACAATATGTTCCGAGGTAAGCTAGTGTCCGACAGAGTGAGAAATAGTGAGTTTTCAGAATGTGAAAAGGCACGGAAAAGTGCGAAAAAAAAGCTTTCACATACTGCCACGGAGATCCTATAGCGTACATATTCTAAATCTTTCATCGTACCAAGGTTGAAATAATTAAGGCCTTATTCATGCACGACTGGCCGAAAAACAACGCAGGAGTTTCAAAACAACCTTTTCACAGGATAATTACCGAGGCTTGTGTAATACCTAAACCTACCCGGACCAGGCCCAGCTCCATGTATGTGACCTTACGTGGGGTGCCTACTAAATGGGTTAGCGAGAGATTACACGCTACACTGTGAACCTCTCAGTATGAGAAAGAATGGGCTTGAACTTCTTGTTAGTGTGTAGGTATGACTCACTAAAACCGCTGATTCTTTGAAAGAAACGTGGGCTGACTTTTGCGTAAGAGAGACTTTCGCTTGAGAGAGTTTGAGTAAGAGACTTAAGGAGACAGTTACAAAACAATGGTACGGTGACGAACCATTAACTCTCTTCCTCTAGCAGATTCTAAAAGGATTACAAAAGAACAAACAAATTTGGTTATGTTAACAAGTTTTAAGCCTACTTGCTTAACCTACGCTCCTTAAGCTGATTTTTTTTTCGATGTACCCAGGGCGCTTCTGAGGAGTCTGTTCTTGGAAAGTGGTACGAATGTCATTTTTGGAAGGACTGCGGAACCGCAACAGACATACATGTTGTCAACACCCCACAGAAGGCAACCCGCCGTGCTTGATTAGTGGCTATGGTGTTGGGCTGCTGAGCACAAGGTCGCGGGAACGAATCCCAGGCACGGCGGCCGCATTCCATGGAGCCGAAATGCGAAAACACCCGTGGTGCTTAGATTTCTATGCATGTTAAAGTACCTTAGGGGGTCGAAATTATTCCACAGTCTCCTATTACAGCGCGCCTCATGATCCGATCGTGGTTTTGGCACGGAAAACTGCATAATTTAATTTTTATATTTAACTATACAAGGCAGTGCATTGGGGAATTGCAGGAGAACGACGAGAAGCACGTGTCCTCATTCAATCTTGTTCCGCTCCTACTCCCACCCCCCCTGACAAGAAATGATGAAGTGACTCGGCGGCGCCTTCGACTTGGGGTTGCACTCACATTGGACATCGTGGAACGTTGGTGGTAGCGTCCTCAAAACTCGTGGAACAAGATGAAAGGCTCCCACGCTCGAAGTGCAACGGCACAGAAGGAGCGGTCGAGGCGCTACGTCTTCGTTGGAAGAAATCTGCCGCAGAAGTCATGAGAAGAAAGCACCTTCCTCGAGGTCTCATATCACCTCCTGACCCGGATGACCACCGGGTATCGATCCATGGTCGCTATTTTAATCCATTTGTCGCCTTTGTATAGCGGACTCAAGTCTAAATTCCCAGATATAGGAGATGCTAGACCAACGTATAGGCCAGGTGGACAGTATTTGAATTTTAAGTAACGATGTTTACACCTCCGCCATACACGACGAATTAGTCACACTTGTCTCATTAAATGCTAACCTCAAGGCCCTTAGCAAGTCTTTTTTTCGGCTTTCTTTAATTTTCATCACCGGTTGTTATTCTATGCCTTCTCAAGATAAATTCATGACCTCAAAAACCAATAACCAATCGCTTTTTTTCTTCTTCTTGTTTGCCGCGATGGCTACGTAAGTGAAATTATCGCGAGGGAAGTACAGAGAGTCGGATATTCGCTTAACGCGAGCTACGAATCGACTCACGAATTTGGTCTGCAAATAATATTAACAATGAAAACGAAGATTTGGAAACTACACCTTCAATAGCAATATCCGCGATATCCAGTCTCATTGAAAACATTATATTGATTTATTGTCACAAGCCGAAATGAATTTCCACATGTTTGTTTTAAAAAGAAGTTCACGAAAGCTATGCACCCGCAGTCAATTCACTTTCTGTCTTCCTGACTGAATTATTTTGTTTAGCTTGAGCAGAACCTCGAGGAGCGCGGTGAATGTGTGTTCCCAATTACAATGCCCTGGCTCCCTTTTCTCTCGTTGTTTTCAGAGAAATAAAACTGAAGGCTTGAGCTTATTAGGGCAGAAATGTACGCAAGGGTGCTAGAACTGCAGAGAACAGCCATGCGAAACAACGTGAATCATTTGGTTGTTCCCTCGTCATGAACTGAGGGGGGCAAGTATGTTTCTCATACGAAGGCCACTCGGGCTATCAGCCCGTTTGTCATACCGAAAGTTAACCCCTCGTAGAGAATCAAAATAGGTCGATTGAAGATCCGCATAGCCCAAAAGTTCTTCTCAAGCGTGATCGCGAAATTGACGTTTTAGTAATTTTACTCTGGTTCTATCATCTTACGTCTATGCCAGGTTCCTTGCATCCACCCTATATAATGCCAGTAGTGTGCCGCGTTGCACTGTGCCTCGGGCATTCTTACGCGTCAGACGTACTGCAAGTGCGAGTCGATCACGAACCGGCGTAGTTGCTTAGTGGCTAGGGCATTGCAGTGGTTAGCACGAGGTCGCGGGATCAAATCCTGGCCACGGCGGCCGCAATTCAATAGGGGGTAAATGCAAAAACGCCCGTGTACCATGCATTGGGTGCACGTTGAAGAACTCCAGGTGGTCAGAATGATCCGGAATCCCTTACTACAGCGTGCTTCATAATCAGATCGTGGTTTGTGCCCGTAAAACCCCAGAATTTTGTTTAATTTATTAGATCCCGTTCCCTTGAGGTGAAAATACAAATGTGAAAAGAACGCGTTCATGAAAGTGTTTTCAAAGGCAAGTATTCAGTATTCTAGAACGTTTTACACCCCCCCCCCTCCAGCTATGCACCATTTCTACTTTAGTACACTTGCTTTGCTTTGGGACGACGACGAAGTGTCCACTGTGTGGAACGCTGCTTTTTTGTCTCTGCGAATTTGAAGCTACCTTGTGGGAGACGCCGCTCCCTTAACTACGGCGATGGACGTGGAGTCACCTGGAGGGGCCCCTGGTCCTTCTACGTCAACAGCGGCCGCTCCGAGAAAGCGGTCTAGTCACCCGAGTGACACCGACAGCGAGGACACTGTGATCTACTCAGCAACCAGTGATGAAACCTCGGATGATAGTGACTTCGTGCCCGTAGTGAAGAACAAAGCAAAGAGACGGCTCGTCAGGACATCTCCGTCCACAAGTAAGGCAACTGTGATCCCTACGCGAAAGCCATCAGACCTCACAATTTTATTTGTGCCTGTGGCTGCTAGCGACAATCTAAACCGGATCAACCGCCAGGCCACATCTGTGTCGCTCGAGGCACTTGTTCCGGGTCAGATCAAAGATGTAAGGATCAACGCCCGAAAGAACATCCTTGCTATAGATGTCGCAAACCGCAGCGCGCTAGACATTCTGAGCAATGTTAAGGTCCTGGATAGCATCAACGTACGCTGCTATAAACAAGACGATCACGACTCTACGGCCGGCGTTGTATATGACGTAGATAATTCGATAAGCGATGCTGACCTGCACATACTCATCAAGCCGGCGACAGAGGGAATTGCCATATTGCATGCCCGTCGCCTGGGGAACTCGCAGTGTGTGAAGTTAACCTTTAAAGGTGACAGCCTACCGTCACACGTCAAGGTCGGTCACTTTAGACACATAGTACGACCTTTTGTGCCAAAGCCGCTTCAGTGCAGGAAGTGTCAAAGGATAGGGCACGTTAGTGCGGTTTGCACAAATGCTGCCGTGTGCTCACGTTGCTCTGGGTCGCACAGCTCCGACGCCTGTCGTACAGAACACCAAAAGTGCGCCAATTGTCAGGGCTCTCACGATGCAACTTCAAAGAATTGCCCACACGTGAAAAATGAAGCGAAAGTCTTGAGGCAAATGGTCAGGGATGGTTCCTCGCACCGGGAGGCTGCCGCTAAGGTGCGACGTCGACGTTCACGTCGCCGGAGATCTAGGAAACCCACTGCTATTGCTAAGGATGCACCGCGTCCACTGACAGTCCAGAAACTTCCACATACAACTAGCAATAGCAGCAATGAGGTTTCTCAGCAGAAAGGCTCCAATATCATTGCCTCAAGCGAGGAGTGGCCGCCATTGCCACGGCTAGATCCACCAGCGGAGCGACAGGATGTAGCACGCTCACCGAATCATGCTTCACCTTCAGGTAGCACCCTAGACGACGACAAACAAGTTGTCACCATGATAAGGGCCCTTATGAACACGCTACGAGTACTACTGACCGCCATACACACTCCGGCGGCTCGAGGCGCACTTCAAATACTGGACGCCCTGAATCCAGTACTGTCCGGTCTTGAGAAGCACCATGGCTGCTCCTCTACACTCGTTCATTAAGGAGGTCAAGGAAGCGTCTCTCTTCCGATGGAATGTCAGAGGCATTAAATCCCGCATCTCGGACTTTCGTCCGTTTGTCTTTAAGTACAAATTTCCAATAATCGTCATTTGTGAACCAAACATTGACAACGCCATCCGCCTATCAGGATATGAAGCTTTCATGTCTGCTACCTGTAGCGAACGCAGCAAAGTCATCGTTTATATCAGATGCGATTTGACGTATGTTTCACACCCAGTCGCACCTGATGACGACAATCAGTACGTATGTTTGACGATAAAATGCAAGAACGTCGCACTCACGCTCGTAGGTGCCTACATTTCACCTTCGAGTCGATTTGACAACGCGAGACTAAGTGCAATTTTAACAGCGACAGCTGGACCATGGATTATTACCGGCGACTTCAATGCGCATCATCCGCTATGGGGAAGCTTAAAGATGGATTGCCGAGGAAGACGCCTACTATCCTTCGCGTCGGACCATGAGCTCTGCTGCCTAAATGATGGCAGTCCTACTTTTCTGCGGGGATTGACATACAGCAGCTGCCTGGACTTGACTTTTGTTTCAAGATGCCTCAGCGCCAGTGTGAAATGGTTCACGGACAACGAAACGCATGGTAGTGACCACGTCCCAACATATGTTAAAATTGACGGCATACGCAAGACACAGTCGACCACAGTTCTTCGTCACATTGACTGGCCTCAATACACGCTGCTCATGGAGAAGAATTGCCAAGAGATTCAGGACTGTCTACCTGGCAACATCGAAAAGCTAATTAACGCCGCTGCTCAAGAAGCCACCAGAGCTTCTAGGCCTATTCCCATGTTTTCTCATTTCGAAGCAGAATTGGAGCGGCTTCGAGCAATCCGCCGTCGCGCGGAACGAAGGTACAGGCGCACCAAGTCCATCTACGACCTAAGGGAGGCGAGACGAATACAGAAGAAGATCCAGCGTCGGATCAACTCCCTGCAGTCTCTCAGATGGAAAACCTTCTGCGATTCCCTTGATCCGCATAAACCCCTGTCACATATCTGGAGAACGGTGCGTGGTCTTCGAACGTCACCGCAACAACGCCACCCCTTCAAATGTCTGGCTCTCTACCAAGGTCGCCGAGAGATCGACGTAGCGGAGGACTTCTGTGTCAAGGTTGCTGGTCTGCCGCCATCGTTCGTTACACGTGATCCCGGTGATGTTCCAATCTCGCGGGATTCACGTATGGACAATCCGTTTACCATCGAGGAATTGCAGGCGGCGTTGGCAGCGTGCAGACGTTCCTCATCGCCTGGGCCTGACGGGGTGACATACGCAGCTCTCGGACACCTCGGTCAGACAGCCCGGCATGCTCTTCTAGGCGTGCACAATAATTCATGGCGTGAAGGACTGGTTCCTGCTGCATGGAAGTCCAGCCGCCTTGTGCCTCTGCTCAAACCAGGTAAATCACCCCTAGACGTGGCGTCTTATCGTCCCATTGCTCTGGCCAGTTGTCTCGGAAAGGTGATGGAGAGGATGGTGCTGACGCGGCTAGAGTGGTATCTAGAACACTACCGGTTATACCCTGACGCTATGGCAGGCTTTCGACGCGGACGCTCTTCTATAGACAACGTCATCGACCTTGTCACGTCTGTTCAGCACGAAAAAAGCCTAAGGAGGCTGTCAGCGGCAATGTTCCTGGATGTTAAAGGCGCTTATGATAACGTAACCCATCGAGCCATCCTAGACGCTCTGGGCAATGTCGGCCTAGGCGGCCTTGTTTTTCGGTGGATACTCAGCTTCTTGAAGGACAGGTCTTTCTTTGTGCAAACAGAGGATGGTGCGTCATCACAACACAACACCTGCCGTGGCGTACCACAAGGTGGAGTCTTGAGCCCCACTCTATTTAACCTCGTGCTCATCGACCTGGTTCACATCCTTCCGCAGTCCGTCCATGTGTCGATCTATGCAGACGATATATGCATTTGGTCATCAGGAGCGACGCGTCCCCAGGTGCGCGCCAGACTTCAAAAAGCGGCCACACTAACATCAGGCTATCTTCGAGCGCGAGGCCTGGAGGTGTGCTCCGAGAAGTGCTCTATGGTCGCTTTCACGCGCAAAGCAATGAAACCGTACGTTGTCAAAATTAATGGACATCCGATTGCCTACGAGAAGACGCACCGCTTTCTAGGGGTGATAATAGATCGAGACCTCTCCTGGAGTCCTCATGTCTCGTACCTAAAAAGGAAATTACTCATGATGACTCACGTGCTCAGATTTCTTGCAGGAAAGTCGTGGGGTGCGTCTGTGAGTGCGATGCTCCAACTCTATAATGCACTGTTCCTCGGTTTCCTGCGCTATAGCTTACCTGTACTGGGTGGGACCAGTAAGACCAACCTCCGTGCCCTCCAGTCTGTACAAGCTCAAGCTCTGCGAATTTGCCTTGGACTTCCCAGATGTGCATCCACGGCAGCAACAATAGCCATCGCGCACGACCACCCCATCGATACGTATCTTCAAGTCGACGCTTTAAGGATGCATATCAGACACTTCGCGCGACTTCCATCGCATCATCTCGCCTCCCTTCCTGCCACTCGACCTCGTTCAGCGTTTAGCAGGATTATTGCCGCCAACCACGGAACTTTACCATCAAGCTTCACGCCTGCAGCACGACCATCTCTACCGCTGTGGTGCCTTCATCCACTCCAGGCTCTTCTTCATATTCCCGGTATCAAAAAGAAAACGGAGATGTCATCTTTTGCCCTCAAACAAACCGTGCTTTCATTCCTTCATGACAAACACAAAGAACGCATCCACGTTTACACGGATGGTTCTGTCTGCTCTAATAGCTCAGCTGGAGCAGTGGTTATTCCCGCAGAGTCTGTCACCCTCAAGTTCAAGACGTCTCACGTAACATCATCGACGGCTGCAGAACTCGCAGCTATCCGTGCTGCTTTAGAGTTTATTAGTCACAAATCGTCACAGTCATGGTCCCTCTTATGTGACTCGAAGGCAGCTCTCCAGTGTCTGATGTCCCCTTTCAACCACGGACCAAATATGCAACTAGTGGCAGACATCCGACTACTCCACCATCAAGCAATCAACAAAGGGCACAACGTCATCTACCAGTGGATACCGGGTCATTGCGGAATTGCGGGCAATCATCATGCGGATGACGCCGCCCGATCGGCCCACGACGGTGCCCGCGTTGTACCACTACCACTGTCACGAACAGACGCAGCCACAAGTCTTCGCTCTCTCGCCCGCGAGCTTACGCAGAATCTGTGGAACACCAGTGAGTTCACGAACGAACGTCTCCACAGACTGGATCCATGTCTGCAACTCCGGCTACCACCAGGGTTACCACGAGCGGAAGCAACACTTCTGTGCCGCCTGTGGCTCGGCGTCGCTTTCACGAACTCCTATTCATTCCGTATTGGAATGGCCGACAGCCCTACTTGCGGAACCTGCGACTGCGAGGAGACGATTCAGCACCTCCTTTGTGACTGTCCCAGCTACAAAGTGCCAAGAACAGTGCTCGTAACCGCGCTCGAAAAACTGGACAATCGCCCCTTTACAGAGGAGAAGGCTCTAGGACACTGGTCCAGACGGGCTTCGGCACTCAAGGCCTTAAAGGCTTTGCTGAAGTATCTAAGGACTTGCGAATTGTGCGATCGCCTTTGAGTGTTGTATCGTGTAGTATCGCGGTACTGCGTGAATTTCCTTAATTTTTTTTTCTCCTCTTCTTCTTCTTTCTCCTTTTACTCCCTTTACCCCTTTCCCCAGCACAGGGTAGCCAGCCAGTACTTACACTGGCTAACCTCCCTGTCTTTCCTCCTCTTTGTCTCTCTCTCTCTCTCTTGCTTTGTTATATATGCTATACGTATGTGTATGCGTATATTTTAACATGGTGTAATGAGTGCGACGAACGACGCGCTCACCTGTCTGCTGATTCATGATCAGGCTGTGAGCGCGCCAACTTTGTGCTAAAGTGGGGCGTTGCTGAGCTGTCTAACGCATAATCCAGTCCTTTTTGGTACAACTGCTCCCCGGAGAAGAGGAAGTCATCTTGGCGACTCAACGGGGATCCTGGAGACCGTCTGTGACAGCACTGATATTTTTCATAACGTCGGTGACTCCAGTGGAAAATCAAATATTTACTTTCTCTTCTCGTATTTATCTCTTCTTCTCTTTTGCACTTTCCTCAGTGCAGGGTAGCCAACCGGACTCAGTCTTGGTTAACCAGACTGCCTTTCAGTTATTCGCCTCTCACTCTATGTCTCAAAAAGAGCAGACGACAATTACGGGTTGTAGTATGTTTTGATTTTTCTCTACTGCGCTAGTTTGCACTACGGCATTCTCCCATGCACGAGGTTTCTCGACCATGGTTGCGCGAACCACCAGATGGTGTCAGTGGCTCGATGTACTAGTTCACAGGTGGCGTCTGCTGCACAACACGATAGCGACCGTGGCCCTTGGCGAGGAGATTAGAGAGAGCCGGAGTAAGGACACCAGGTGACATCCAAATCTGCACCGGTTGTCGTGGGGACGAAATTTTTGGCGCCACTAGTATTCAGTCGTAAAGGAGTGGACAATTTGGTGGCATTCTTCGGCGTATCTGGAAGCTTGAGACAAGAACGTGTACTCTGATGCGTCAGGTTGGCAAGACAGAATCGTGTCGACTATAAATGGAGGTTCGTGGCCATATACAGTAGCAGAGGCATCATAATGTAAAGCTATTCCAAACTTTTCTATTCCAATTCTGCAATCAGCTCTCCATGACTGGTGAAAACGTTTTCGCCCCCACCTCCATTTTCGCCTGTATGTTACGCGACGTCACGAAAACCGCGAAAGCGCCCCATCTAATATGATGTGTGCACACTGATTATGCATGATCAGACAAAAAATATAATTATTTCTGATTAGACGACTTTTTCGTCATTTGCCCTTTGCTATTGATTAAACGTTTTCGTGTTGCGCCCACTTCGCCTGTTTGTGACGCGATGTCACAAAATCGCGAAAACTAACCTCGTCAAAGTGGCGTGTATGCGTTAAGGACGCATTAATATGACGAACCGAACTGGAAAATTTTCTGAATAGCCAGAGACTGCCCCGTTCCGAAAGCAATAGAAGATGGCTGCCCGCCAATCGCTCTGGCACTAGCTACTCGGAGCTGCCGCGGAGCATGGATTTATTTGCATATAATAGTAATTTTTGCGTGGAAGTATAAGGTTATCGAGCCCTTTTGGCACGTATACGACACCACTTTGCCAACTCTTTGTTCACCGAGGATCCATTTGGTGGCATTTTTAACCGTCCGCTGTACGCCACCGCGAATTTCGACCAGTCACCGCAAGCTAAGTAAGGGAAAGTCGACCAATCGCAGACGCCGGCATCACCCTCTTCATCCAGTTATCTACTTTCGCTGTGTTGGCTTGGCCCCATCGAAACTTCAGCGTGCTCCTCCCCTCTTGTCAACCAATTCGATAAGAAAATCTGCTTAATGTAGGCAATGCTGTTGGCTTTGAAAGCAAAAAAAAAGAAGTGATTTCCTATAAACGATATTGGGCTTTTCAAACAACGCTCCGGGTTACCATCCGATGCTGGCGTCGGTCGTTACGTAAATTTGACGTCAGGCGATTGGAATAAAAAGATACTGGAATAATTTTACGTTATAGGGCGCCAGTACTCGGAAAAAGCCGAGTACTCATATAATCATGGCATACCCCGATATAGGGCGGTTTGCCTCACCCTTCCAGCTGAACTAAGTATGCGTTCAATCGGGAGCTGCGCAAAGCAACAGCTCGCGGTAAAAGGGAAGAGGGACAGCAGCTTCATTTTACGCCAGCCTATTACGTCGCAGGAGGGTCGGACTATGATCTGCGATTAGCGCTTCGCCTTCCTGCATGCGCCACGGGGAAAGTTGAAAGTATAATTTGATGGAAGTTATTTCTACCTGCATCGACATTTTGAAATGTAGTAACGCAGAAGTAGACCTCTGACGATTCCCTTCAACTTGTCTATGATATGATTGTGCATTTATCGTACCTCCGACACGAATTGTTCACAGGACTCGCGAGGTGGAGATAACAGAAGACATTGTAAGGCCGGCTTCGAATCGCAGAATATCGCCCACTTAGGTCGTGTTTCAGTGGCTGCCTGGCTATTGCGGTATCTCCGGCAACGAGCTCGCTGACGAAGCAGCTAGGAAAGCACACGAAGGAGCAACCCTTGTTTCTGTACCTTTATCGCGGACTGACGCAGCCCAACACTTAAGCAAGCTAGCGCACCGTATGACATCGGAGAAGTCGCACACACCTGAATTCACTCAACATCGATTGCATTCTCTTGATCCCTCTATGCAGCTGCGGCTGTTACCAGGGCTTCCGCGTATTGAGGAAACAATGCTGCGCCGCTTACGCTTGGGCGTCGCATTCACCAATGCATATACGTGTTTGATTGGAATGGCTGATAGCACCGAGTGCAATGCCTGCGGTGTCGAGGAAACTATAGAACATCTACTGTGCTACGGCCCACCTTTTGAAAATTAAAAACATGACCTCTGCACAGCACTCAATCAGTTACAAAGCCGTTCACCTTGAACAAGATCTTGGGACCATGGCCTCGCATATCGCAGCTACAAAAGGGCACAAAAGCACTGCTGCGATATTTGAAAGCTACCGGGTTGAGTCAGCGTCTGTGATCCGGACTGAGTGACCGAATGATATCCCCAGTGGACTTTCTCTTCTTTTAATCTTTCCGTCCCCCTTTCCCTTTCCTCCAGTGTAGGGTAGCCAACCGGGCTCAGTCCTTGTTAGCCTCCCTACCTTTCATTTATCATTTGCTCTCTCTCTCTCTTGTCTATTAAACACAAGCCATAAAGCTTGCAATTAAGAACTTAGTTGATGTAATTAGTTTAATTTCAGAACGTATTTACTGGCTTAACCAAAGTGAGAAATGTGGGCGTGGTATTTACATGTGAATTTGAAGTTCGGTCATTCTATTGTCTATATAGGATTTCCCGCTCTACATGCGCTGTTTCACTGCTTCTGTATATGCAATATTGCTAATCATATATTATTCACCCTGTTGTATCTTGTTTTGTATAAATATTTATATGCGTAGTCACATATAGCATTGCGGGTGTTCATATGTATTGATCCTTTTTTTTAGTTTAGCTGCTTCTGTAGTTGCTTTTTTCTTGTAACTTATAGCTAAGGGTCCCGTTGCTGTCTTCTACTTTGGGACCCTTGTAGATATATATACATTCTGCATCTAATGGATTGTATTTTGAAAGAATAATATAATGAGACTGGGCTGCAAATGAAGAAAAATATATAAACAAGTAAAAAGAATACCATTCTTTTGTAGTATGCCGCATAAGGCGAAACAGAGAAACACAGGAGAATTGTCGCGATAGAGGGGCGTAGTTGAAATTTACGATTCCCTTAAGTGCCACAGCTTGACTCTGAAAAGAACAGAAATGTGTTTTACATGTCCCGTTTTTCATTACATGAGCAATCCAAGAAAGAACTCGCGATCCTAGTGAATGTGCGCCTGGCGGAGTATGTAAATGCATGGGAAAAACAAACTTTTATTGCGCCATGGTTGGAACTACGCATGTACGTAACTTTGTCGTGCGGCTAGACCGGGCCTCCGGACCAGGCAATTAAGCCATTGTTCTCCATCTCAGAGAAATGGTACCAGCGTTCATTATTTTTCTAAGAACAACCGAAGTGTGAACAAGGACGAACTTGGCTATTATTTCAAATGCTGTTAGCATAGAGTACCGAAGCACTCACTTCTATTTTGTGCGCACGTATTTAATGCACATTACTTTGGTTTTAGAAACAGCGCCCGTGAAACCTTAAGAAGAATGAAGCGGCTGCAACCTGCATTACATGCAGGGGCCTTGGAGAAAGTGTGTTAGCCTGAAATGTAGGCACAAGTGAATTTCACTTTTCAGCTGGTCCTATCAGCTTTGTTACAGCCTTCAAGTGAAATATTTGGACAGGAGTAATTTACACACACACACACACAAAAAAAAGAAACGAAGTTTGCATTGACAGCGCTGTTCATGTGCCGGAATGGTTCGTAAGAAAATGACCACGGGCCAGTTGTGACAGTGAACGAGGTAACGGGGAATCACAATTGATCACAACCGCAGGAAAGGAAATCTTTTAAGGTCTTAGGTAATTCTTAAGCGGTGAGCTATATTACAGCGCTTTTTCGTTTTATATTGTGCTGCGGTATGCTTTGAAGACGAGGACAGACTAAGGCACACAGAGAAACATACGGAAACCCTCTAGCAACTAACGTTTATTGAAACTTCCCGTGTTCATATTCGTGCATACATCGTCGTCCAGACATGTGACGCGTCCTATCTGTCTTAATGACCAGCTAAGAAGCTAATTTATTTTTGCGACAACATAACTAATGGTGTACGGACACAATTGGTCATTTCGCTGATTGTGCCTCTCATCTATATAATTTTAAGCGTACATTTATCTTTGGAGTAGCTAATTATGCGGCAGGTTTAAAGCAGCGCTGTTGTGATCGGCCGTTCACCCGCGACACCCCTCGGTCATGGCTCGCACGATTATGGGGAACGGCCCGACGGCCTCGTCAAAATGGTTCTAGACACAGATGAATTATGACCAGTGCGGGAATTGATTTTTTTTGGTACCTATGTATATATATATATATATATATATATATATATATATATATATATATATATATATATATATATATATATATATATATATATATATATATACGTGTTTGTCAAACATCCTGAATATCGGACCCGCCTCACGTTCACTTACCCCTACACGAGGAAAGAGGATAGGATGGGATAGGATAGGAATAAACTTTATTTGTCCAGCAGTTGTTGATGTTGGTGCCCGGGACTAGGCTGCCAGGGGTCCATCGTCCGAGGAGGAAAGAGGGTCCCACGTCTTCGAATCCCGAGTCGCAACGGCACTGAGCACACAGTCATTAGAATGTGTGAACAGGTGTCCCTTTCTGTACCGTCCAACGTTTTGCTTGTACTTTCTTGACAGATCCTTTACACAACAGCCTGTCTGGCTGATGTAGGTTCCGCCACATGACAGTGGTACATTGTGCACCACTCCTTCTGGGCAGAGCATGAAAGGGTTCTGAGGCTTCTTCTGGCACCCTCTTGGCTTTTTATAATCAGGGTCAGTTAGCCAAGACAGACGGGTTAACTTTTCCGGCGCCGAACCATTCACCTTCACACCGACCTCACTGGTCACCTTTTTTACACCGTGTGGGACCTTAGATAAGAAATTACTGGCAGTTCCTGCTTGTTCCTTGACGCGTTCGGAGGGAAGCCATCGGGGTTCCACATTTCCTTTAACACGTTGCTTGCGATTGAGATGAACTCCTGCGTCCGGTAGCCGGGCGACCTTAGACGAGCTACTTGTTCTCGCAGACTCGTCTCGCTAGCAGGACAACAGGTGTGTGCGTGTGTGTGTGTGTGTGTGTGTGTGAAAGGACGCCTCGCGGCTTCTCGCATTTCTGCATGGCACTAAATTGATGGACACGTGGCAACACTTCTTTGTGCCACAGAAAGCGACTAATCCTTGGCCTAGAACAATAACCGCCGCCGCCAACACCGGTATAATTATAGAACTCGTGCAACGTTTTTTACTCATGAAACATTTTATTTTATCACAGGGCTTACATTACAAATGCTTTCCGCATTTGTCGCAATATAAGAATGGGCACAACTCATTCCCATGCATTCTTGAAATATAGGACGCGCAGGCATAGGTAGCACTAAGACGGGCTTCTTGCCACTGAACTTCGTCCCGAAGGCTTTTCTTCTCGAGTCCTTTAGGATGAAGTAAGGTCACTGCACTAGCAAAACATACGTCGCATAAACACACGTCGCATAAACACAACTCGCACATAATACAACACACATCACATGTATTTCCCGACAACATTAACACTTAAACTTCAAATATGTACATGTGAGCACCGCCACTGTAATAGCGCCACTCATAATCCATAGTTTGTTTCTGTCTCTTCGAAACCAGCAAGTTTGGCCGCGCGGTCAGCGTGAGTCCGATTTCGGAACCAGATGCGTAGTCCTCCTCTGGCCTTGAGAATCACTTCATACGTGATCCTCAGCTCACTTACGGGCCTCGTGGACTCGAGCGTGTACTTGAGCAGAACCTTCGCCAGAAGCGTCTTGGCCTCCAGTATCGCGAAACGTTGGCCTGCAAAAGAAACAGACAGTAACACAGTTACACCTACTTGGTAGATAGTCGCCTTCCGTGTGGACACAAGTGTGTGTCGTGCCTTGCGCTATAGAATTCTTCACTTCAGTTTGTTCAACATTTTGTCGCATCGTATAGAGACGGAACAAAAAAGAAATACTAGCACGAACACAAAAAAGTTGCTAAGCAGTAGCTTGACTATACGCTTGCCCCATGAAACTAGGCACTGAAGAAGCAACCGCAGAACATGTACTCGATTTCCGGTCAATTTCACAATTTACAGATTGCACGTAACAAAGTGTTAATGCATACGTCGAACGAACTAAAAAAGTACCAAATATTCATGTATGCGTAGCCTTAAGACACTAGTATAATTCATATTTACTACACAAACCAAATTAAACTAATACTTAGTCGCGCCTTGCCCTCACATGCTCAGTCATTGCTATACGCAGGCTCAACGTAACGGTCATAGAAAAAAAAAAACGATACATAATATAGTGAAAACATTTTCGATTATCCCGAACGCTATACACTATGAAGATAATTTTTCCATTCATGAGTCGAAATGACGCTTACATTTACGTTGTTATATTTTCTAATTTGTTTACCAAGTTACGTGTGCGTTACCTATTCTTGCATTACATTTACTGTTTCCTTTAGTCCACATGTTCCTTTACTAATCGTCCGTGCCCTGGCCAGTAGTGTGCGCGCGACCTCAGTAAACCTACGGCTGAACCTGATCGGCAGCTTATCCCATAGAGGAAAAAGACACCATTTTTCTTTGCCGACCGCCTGAGTGAGGGGGGTTTAACGTTACAAAGAAAACACTGCCGCCATGACAGATGCCACCGTGGAGAGCTCCGGAATAATTTTGAGCACCCGGTGTTTTTCAACGGGTGCATTAATCTAAGTGTACTAGCGTTTTCGCCCTACAACCCCAACAAAATGTGGCCGTCGGGTCTCAGAATCAAACCCGCGATCTTGTGTTCAGTAGTCCCGAGCTACCTAGAAGCGCTTCGTAAGTATTATGACATTTGAATGTGTAGTAATGTCAGGGCGTGGGATGTGTTACCTAGACAGTTTTTGGGGCCCCCGGAGAACGGGATGTAGCTGAATGGATGGCGATTTCTGACTTCTGACGTCAGAAAACGCTCCGGAATGTACAGTTCCGGGTCCTTGAAGCACTCAGGGTTGCGATGCAGACTGTATATGTTGACGAAGCACGTGACCCCCTTAGGGATCTTGTATCCGTCTGAAACGAGAAGCGTGCCCCACGGTCAGTAAAGCTTCCTGCGAGTTTATTATCGTGCAAAACATTTTATGACGCACCGATGTTTTTCAGAAATGCCGAATGTACGCGCTAAGTTTCTTTCTTAAAGACATGGGAATTATGTTATGTTGACTGCTCTGTTGTGACTGTATGTGCTAATATATTTACACGATGTATATACTACCCGCTGACTAGACAATGTGTTATTAGGCGACAGTATCGTTTGTACTTTTGAGACTTTCGACTACATAAGTGTGGAGACATTTGCCATGTATGTTGTATGTACCCGCTGACCCGCTGACTAGAACATGTGTTATTAGGAGACAGTATCGATCGTACTTTTGAGACTTTCGGCTGCATAGGTGTGGAGACATTTGCCATAGTCTTGCTGTGGAAACGTTGCTTTATAAGTCCTGGTGCTTGTGTGAAAAGATTATTTGATATGTAACCGTGAACCCTGAATAATGCATGACGGAACCACCCAAGAGATAAGGAGTAGCAGGCGCCTTAAAATGCGCGCCAACATCTCCTTATATCATATCAATAAAAAATAAAGGTTTTCGAATTTCGCCGATAGTCGTTGGATGACATAGTAAGTTTCGAGTTAATGAATGAAGCGTAACATCCCACTACGTCATCAAAATATCAGGCAGCTTTTTCTCAGCCACAGTAACGAAACACACTAGTTAGAAAGGCAAAAACATTTCTACATGAACAATAAAGTAGATGAAATCGCATGCATGCCGATAAACAGTAAGGCAGGCAGCCCTGGTGAGGTTGCCTCAAATGAAAATGCCTACAATGAATCACTGCGTCTTGCGAGATAAAATTTCATTGCAAATAAAAGTTCTCACCATGGCTGTTTACTACCGACTCCTTGCTTTAGAATGTTATGAAAAGCAGACAATTATCGCGGCAGATCTACAAAGGCAATATGCAACGATCAATTCCAGGCCAGTTTGCAGCATTTGCATGAATGATTTGATTTAGGGTCACAAAGCAATAAAACGCTTTTGCTGAAATGAAGTTTTGTTGGACATAAATATGGTGGTGTATTTACCAGCCAAAGTGATTTTATCGTTTCAGATTACAAGTTGGTGTGTCCCTGTGGGAGAGAAAATTGTAATTCGCTAGTGCAGCCTTCCCTACTCACCTACTACTAAGTCTTCGTCCAAGACTCTTCCGATGAGTGGAGCAGCCGGAAACAGCCGCAGTGATTCCTGAAAAAAAAAGAAGAAAGACGTTCATTAAGCCCATTAGAAATAGGCTTCCAACTTCCTGTTTCTAAATTTCTTAATTGATGAACCCCCCCTCCCCTCCCAAAAAAGAAAAAAGAGCAGCTCTGGTAAAAAATAAAAAAGGACCTACAGTTGGCTACTTTTCGTTTCTGAATATTTGAAAAACTGCTTTTATTTAAATATTCTAAATAGTGCAGTAAAACAGAAAAAAATTGCATATATCTGAACTGTAGCACGAAGCTGTAAATGGAACCTCCTCGGAAAGGCGTTAGTCCCGGCTTAGATCCTCGGAGCAGGACAAATTTTTCTTCAACATCGAAGGTTTATTTTTGAGAAACCCGTATGAGAGAAAGCGAGAGCAAAGAGAGGAAAGGCAAAGAGGTCAATCAGACGAGCGTCGGGTTTGCTACTCTACACTGGGGGTGAGGGAAAGGGGGAATAGAAAGAAGGAAACAGGAAGGAAGTGATGACTGGGTGCAGTGAAGCAACGCAACACCAAACTGCAATCCGCAACTACTCGAAAGGCCGAGTTCATGAACCGGTACTGAAAATTCTCAATCATCAGACCCCCCTCAGACCAATTAAGCTCATCTGGGTGCCCGCGCACGCAGGCCATCCAGGCAATGAGATGGCCCATCCTATCGATCGAGTAGCCGTCAACCGAGCCACGCCGTCCGATGACCTGGATAACGCCAGAGACCGATTGGTCGAATATCACGAGATCACCCTCCACTACCGCGAAATACGGTTGAGATACCCTCCCCCAGATAAATCCTTAACAAAATTCCAACAAAGTACCTGGCGCCAGCTTCAGGCACAAACTTTACTTTCTCCAGCTTTTCTCGCCTTGGTTCATCCAGGCCTATATCAACAGGAATGTACGCTCTGCGGTGCACCTAGAGCTAACTTCCATCACATTATGTTCTTATGCCCTGAGCTCCAGCCACCCTCTGAGTGGCAACTCACCGATGTCGAGGGATGGGAGACCGCGGTGTCTAGCTCCAACCCAGCCGACCAAATACGGCTGGTGGACTTGGCTCTGAAGGTCGCCGAGGGCCACAAACTCCCAGGCACCCTACGCGCTCCTGAGCCCCCTCACAAGTAATGTTGTAAAAAGGCTCAAGCAATAAATGTTTACCACCACCACCTTCCATAGCTGTTGTGTGGGTTGCCTTTGTAGCTTCGGGCTACTCTCAGATGGATGGCAATTTCTCCATCTCATGAAACTGCAGCGGCCTTGCGGGCTTCCGCAAAACTGATTTGCTCTAAACAGTGCTGCACTAAATATGTAAATGAATAACGCCTATTGGAATGGCGTGGGCGGAGGAGAAAGGGAGTTCGGAGCATATAAGCATTTTCACACGGTGTAGCGATGGCGTAGAGGACAGGTAACTGTCCAAACGTTTCTGCATGTGAAGGAGTTTCTGTATCCGATGTTTCTGAAGGTGTATTTTCGGCCCTGTTGAACCTTAACACCAAAAATTCTACCGGTCCAGATAGTGCACTCAATATTGTCCTTTACAGATGAGCGGAGTGGCGCGCGAACTATTTTTTTTATTATCTATGGGAACAGAACCCAGAACCTTCGCGAAATGCGAAGGTTGCGGGTTCGGTTCCCACCTGCGGCAAGTTGTTTTTTCACCCACTTTAATTTCCTATAATTTATCGTTTCTTTGTTTCATTTATTAAACACAAGTAATTTCCCCTATGTTGTCTTTGGTTTCAGTGTTTGTTGGCTTCTTATGATATGACTAATAAAAATCGGGCCCCTCGGTTAACCCCATTTCTTCTCGTTTAAATTGGAGTAGTCACATTAAACGCATTGTACATTGTCTCAGTGGCTTCAAGAAAACTCTGGCTCCTGAAACATCGCCTCAACACTGTTGGTCGCCTCAACACACCAAGTTAGTCACTTATACACCACTAATAAGACCTTTACTGATATATACTAACGTCGTTTCAGACCCGCATACCAAATCAGGTATTAACGTGCTCGAAAGTGTTCAGGGAAGAGCAATACGATTCATCTTCAGCGCGTACGGCAGGCACATATCGGTTAGCAATCTCATGAACAGAAACGGCATTCCAAGACTCGAAACGCGACGAAAAATTCATCGGCTACAAATGCTCTTCAATATAATCAACAATAAGACTAAATTAGACTTCGACACTTACATGCGGTTTAACAGAGCCAGACCAATGAGATGGAAACATGATAAAACAATTATAATGCCTCAGACAAGAACTTATGCACATCGCTTTTCATTCTTTCCCCGATCCATAGCAGGGTGGAGCGCTCTGCCACCAGATTGTGAACGTGCCATCAATCGATTCCTTCCTTACTGTTTTGAAAGGTTATGTGACAGCGTATGCTAGCATTGCCTTAATTTTCGCTACCTGTAGAATAAATCATTCAGCTCTTGTTCAATATCTGTTCGCAGTAGTTCTCAGTAACTGTGAGTACTTTTTTTGACTTTTTTGATGTTTGTTGGTGCATGAGTGCTTTTGCTTACTTTTTATAAATTCTATCTGCTGTCCTAATTGGTGAATCCCCTAGTGTTGCTTAACTTCTGTCAATGTTGTTTGCTCTGTGTCATGGACGTTATTCATTTTTATAACTTTATGCTATCTCCAGTAGTGTATGTTTGCTTTAGCTTTACTTTCCACTTGTAACCACTCCTGCCTTGGCCGCTAATGGGCAGCCGGCAGTATTTGAAAAAAAAAACAACAACAAAAACAAACAAACAAAAACAGTACAGGGTAGCCAACCGGAGATAATCTCTGGTTAACCTCCCTGTCTTTCCTTTGCCTTTCTCTCTCTCTCTTGAAAAAAAATTGTCAAGGGTCACTGGTCTAATGCTTGAATAGCAGTTCGTGAGTGCGCGTCCGAAATTTCTGTTGAGAGGTTAGAGTTTAGGCAAGGTATCCAGAAGCACGTCGGGTGTTAGCTTGCTAGTGATTGGAAGACGTAATCGGTTAAACTAAAGCTCATCTTGCGTGCGGTATGCGTGTCGTCCCATGTACGCAATAAAACGAACGCCCAAAGTCATTTCCCCCTTCTGTATTGTTTTCCGGACTCTTCACGTTTCTTCGGCCCCTGAGGGAAAATAAATATACCAGGTAGCGAAGCTTCCATAGAGGCCCATACGTTCAAAACATGGCTGTTCATCGGTGGTTCATGGGGCTCAGCGCCATCTGTGTGATGAGGGAACACTTCCAGCGGAAGAAGAAATACGCTTTAAGACATGTTTACACCCTTTCGGTCGTATCTTGCCACAGAACAATAAACGTCATCTGTCTTGCCCGCATTTCCTTTCTTTAACGCTGCGAGCGAAGTACTTCCCAGTAACGATGGGCATGCGCGTTATCACCATGACATACCATTGCCGACAGGGAAGTAGCGGGCGCGGCGTTTTCAAGAAAGGAAACGCAAGCAAGGCAGATGACAATTATCGTTGTGGGGCAGATATACACCCCAAAAGGTGTAAAATTTTGTTGGAGTGTAATGTGACGCCATTGAAGTGACGTCATTTTGTTCTCAATGGCGCGCAGTTTGTTTTGGAGGTCTACTATAACAGCTGTAATATCAATTGCCCCGGCATTAGACTTGAGGGGCGTTTCGAGCTTTCAGCGCCAAAAGCGATGCAGCAGAAGGTCAGCCGCACGGGTGTCGAAATAGCACCCCTGCACAGAACATACTTCCTTTGGAGGCCAACGAAAGCTTTGACTGTAGAGTACTGGCCCCATCGTCGGACGCCAAGCCCGTCAGCCATCGCAGCCGCACGAAAGCAGCTAAAGTAAATAATGATCTGGTAGTTGTAACTCACTACATTTGACTGCATTCATAATGACAAAGTAAAACAGAGTTATATTTTCTTTCCTCGCAACGGGCGCATAAAATTGATTAGGAATTTTATTTTCGTTGATTGATTCAAACTGTGCCGTGTGTTCATGAAAAAACACGCTTTTTCTTTTTCCCCATTGTTTGTTCCCTTCTCACATGGTCGCGCTGCAATCACTGCTCCCCTAACCACCCTTGGCGATGTCAGTGAGAACTTGTTCTGAATCGCTTTTCGCCCGAAGCTTCGCGACTTATTTGGATCGACCTTGACTGAGGTGTTCATAGCGAGAGGCGCTTCCAAAATAGATCTGTGACGTAGAGGTAATGCGGGTATTATTGTAATGAGATGCCATGGACAGGATGCAAAAGGTAACGCAAGAGTGATCTTTGATCCATTCACCCATATGTGCAGTAAAATATTGCGCGGCGTCATCGTAGAGTGACGCTGCAGAATATCTAACTTGCCATGCGGTCTGTATTTAGGGTGAAGTCCACAGGTCTATCAGGAACAATTCTTAGTTTCTGCGCTGTTTAGAAGGCTTGCTCATTTGGTCAGTCAGAGGCAAGATCTGATATTTTGGTAGTTGACTCCCTTTAAACTTTATGCGCTGTTCCAATTTCACGTAGCATGTTGCACGAAAACAACAAAGATAAACGTTAATTGTAGTCCCTGTGGGAGTAAATAGGAGTATCAAGTCACCCTGCATCTATATGCCAAAGGAATTCGCTACGAATAAATGTGCCACTGGAGGCCTATATTCAAGGTATCAAACAGTGATAGGACGGTAGTAACCTTGAAGCAGATGTCCAGGTATTTCATCCTCTTGAGGTCCTCCCCTGTGATGTCTTTCTCGGTGTCGCTGCCAAATATATCATCAAGCTCCTGATGGACCTTTGCCAACACCTTAGGATGCAACCCTAACATGTAGAAAGCCCATCCAACTGCCGATGTAGTAGTATCGGTGCCCTGCATAAAAACAAGCTCGATGGTGACCGCTGCACACCCTTTTAAAAGCAACTTAGTTAAACTGCAGTGGCAAGAAGACATCGTGCACGAGGAATCAAGTTGTACGCAAGTGCACAGAAAAATGACGAAAAAGGAGGTAAGTAGCCCCTGCCAATTCTTTCCCCTCTGCACCGAACGCTTCTCAGAAAACTTGACATTGGATATGAATGCTACTTATTGCACAACTGGCCAGTACTGAAGCAACACAAACGAATTATTTGCTCATAACAGTATCCGAAAAGGCTCCTAATTTATGTAAACTGCCGTGATTTAATGACATTGTCAGCAGCATGAAATAGAGCGACGATCACCGAAATTCCTCGACACGTCTCTTGAAACGCGAAACGTATCCACTACTACGATAAGAAAAAAAAAACATTGTCGGTACTTTGGGGGTGGTGGTGATTGTGTTGCTACAGGTGGGGTTAGCGTGGCGGAACTGGCCGGCAATTCGTCCGGCTGAGCGTTCCTTTCTGCGCCAAATATGTCACCATGCGTACATCAGTCCTGTCTCTCGCAGAAATGCGAGAATAATGCCTGACACTTCTTTGCGCAATATCCGCTGTCCCTACGGGAACACTAACTTTTCGACACGTTATTTGGCTGGCCAATTTATGTCTAATAATTACGCTGATTAAACTAATATTGCTGTAATCGCCGGTAGCACGACGATCGCAATGTCCCATACGCCGAAGCCTTCCAATTTCCCTGAGCAATCTTAGTATGTTGATTTTCGCCACTACAGCGAACTGAGTCACACGGTCAGAATAAGTTTAGCCCTTTGAAATACTTTCTACGTCGTTATGAACGAGAAGAAATGGGGTTAACCAAGGGGCCCAATTTTTGTTAAACATATCATAAGAAGCTTTGTGTGTTGGCTTCTTATGATATGATTAATAAAAATCGGACCCCTCGGTTAACCCCCTTTCTTCTCGTTCGTTACATAACGAGGGTCCCGAATGCGGCAACATTGATTCAGGTAGCATATGTTGGTTTATGGACCAGTTGCCTTCACCCAAAAAGATCCTGTACTCATGACACCTGCGGCAGAAAGCAAGTTCCACATCCGGCGCCAAGGTTTGTGAGTGGCGGCACTGGCCAACACTACCAAGGTTAGTTCTAGAAGTAAAAGCATAAATACCAAAGAAAGCGGATGGGGAAAGGGAGCCGCGGTAGCTCAATTGGTTAGAGCATCACACGCGCAATGCGAAGACGTCGGATCGTTCACCACCTGCGGCAAGTTGTATTTTCATACAGTTTCATTGCCCTTAATTTATTATTTCTTTAATTCAATTAGCAAGTACAAGTAATTTCCCCTATGTTGTCCTTGGTGTCTTTGTTTGTTGGCTTCTTATGCTATTTCTACGACGTTGATTGTTCAGCGTTTTGGAGGCACAACGAAGACTTCTGGTCAGTCTGCTTTAGTTGGTGACTATTCAGAATGAATTGTGAACTCAGTACGAGCCTCGCATACAAAGCCACACTACAGGTGCTGTATGCGCTTGCGCGCTCCGCAAGATAGTTCGAGAGACGCAGGTATTGAAAAGCCTTAGCCTGCACTGCGACGTACCGGAAACTAGCGAGTGAAGCTGGCCTGTACATCTATACAAACAGGCTCAGAGCCAGACCGCGGTGCGTTTCTCACTGCATACTCTTGGGTTGTCAGAGACTTATCACAGACTTACAACAATCCGGAAACTCTCACCGCGAACAGCAAGGAGTCGATGTCCTTCTTGACCTCGTCGATGCTGTACCGACTGTCTTGCAGGTGAGCCTTCAGAAACCGGTCCACAATGACCGAGTCCTGCGCTTCGTCATCTCCTGCCCCGCCATAGTCACCCGGCACGCTTTCCAACTCATCGGCGATCTGTCGCAGCTTGCCCTTGCGCCGTTCCAGCACCTAGTGAGGGCACATGCGTTTTATTTTGTGAGAGAAGGAATCAGCGCGAGCACACCCTGGGTCAAAAAACAAACGGACCAAAACGGCGAACTGCACGGTGCTTCTGTTCAGCCTGGGGCGCGATCGCGGCACTTTTTCCCTAGAAGACACGGCGTCGCGCACGCGTTGTGTGCACCGCGATTTCCCGCCAGCCTTCTTATCTTGCCGCAAAAGCAGCGGACCGTGCGCCGCTGCGTTGGCCCACTTTTTAGTTTTTCTGCAATGGCGCCAGACAGACCTGGGGCTGAATTCACGAAGTCGGCAAGCTCGTTCGCAAATCGCATTTGCCACTGACCGATGACCTTCGCTAGTAATGCGTCTTACTTCACGGTTGAACGGCAGCTGCCCCTAAGAACAGTGGTATCGTGAGAAAAATCTATTTAAATGCGGCCAGTTAACGTGCGCTGAGCAGTTAATGCTGGATTGTGCTTACCTCTAGTGTGTACTTTTCCATCTCCCGAATGGATTTATGGTAGAGTCGACCCTCGTATGTCCTGTCGTACCAGGCGTCGGGCCACATCCAGGGACGAAAGATGCGCACGCCGATCAAGAACATCAACCTGCGTTTCACCAGCGGAGAGAAAAATAAAGAACAACAACAACAACAAGAAACTAGTTATGTGCACTTTACAGTTTCTTGGGCATTTTTTTCGGTGGTGAGAGCACTCAGTCACCCACACGTGCTTAATAAGGTGTCTATAAACATTAAAAGCTTGTGTAGCTTGGCTCTCAGTGTAAATTCCACTAAGAAATATTGCTCACCTACCCCTCAAATAATCTATTATACATATAGCGCATACAGTTAGACAAGCACCCTAGGCACTGAACAGATATGTTTTCTTTTTTTGCTTGGGCATTTGAGTAAGTCCGGGTTGAAAAACGCAAGTTTATTTCGATGTTCCGGCCGGGTACCGGCCTTTACCAAGTATGACTTCACAGGCGCATGGCAGCTCTTTTGCATGCTTCAAATGTATAACCCAACTAGATATGCGAGACGCGTCCATGTCCAAAGGACCAATCGTCGCGAAGAGTTAAAAAAATAAAAGAAAAAAAAAACACGTGATGAACATTATTTAAAGATTGCAAGAAAAATTGAGTCATTTTCGTTCCAAAAGATAATAATAAATAGCCAGCAACTAGACTAAGGCCACGATACTTGATTTCCTTCCCTTTGTAGACTTTCACTCAACTCATGCGGCTAATTAATTGTTTACTCTCCACTACGCGCTCTTATAGCCTGACTTTCTGCGAGTATGTTCTTATCTCTGCCAGGCCGAGCGCTGTTTGAATAGGTCGCCTTTCTCGAAGCAAACGCTGCTATATATCTAAAAAGAAAAAGGGATACCGCAAGAGAGTACTTTTTATTACAGTCACATCGAAATAAGCTTCTTCTTTCTTTTTCAGCTCGCGGTGCGGCTAGTAGCTTTCGTATTTATGTGATTTCGATACACAAATTATCTATTACTTATGGCGTTGCGTACGTCTCCAAAAACCCACATACAAAGGCAGGAAGGCCGAGAGGAACTGAAGGTCTCTGCAAATCTAAGCGTCTTCTGGTGGCTTATATCAAAAGTTGCAGCGGCAATTCATCACGCGAAATCAGAGCGCACGGCATGCGCATTGGCACAGGGGATTTCCACGCGTCTGTCAACATAGTGCATGTGCTGAACATGCAAGAATGGACAGCGCGAGATGATAAAGAGGCGTCGGCTGGGTCATTCTTCACATCTGAGCGTACCTAGGCGATGAACGCGCCCCACGAGAGTGCAGACTTGTCGTAGGGCAAGGGAACGCGCCCCACGAGAGAGCAGACTTGTCGTAGGGCAAGCTTGTGTTGACGCTGCGAGTTGTTTTACCGTTTGGCACTTTTCTTTCTGTTTTCCTTCGTTATCTATGGATTCCTTTCGATCGTGTCTTCTTTTTTCGTTACCTCTTTTTTTCTCTTGGTATTTTTCTCGGCTAACATTTTGGCATTGACATTGGCCCCATCAGGTGCCAATGCTTCATTTTTCTAGCTCGTAAAGAAGATCACTCGGTGGACGCTTGAAAGGAGACGCGTTGCGGCGATTGTTTTAAAGCCTAATTGGTAATTTGAGTACGAAAATGACGCGCAGACACGTGCCAGGTGCCACCTCCTCGGCCCTAAGCCTTTCTGCACCAGCTCCCCAGGCTGCAGGGCTGGCTTTGTTTAGGAAGTTATTGAGGGAGTTCTAATTAAATTACCTCATTTATAGAAACACCATCAACCTGCAGGTATTCTGCACCATACCTACGCAAATTTCCTGCTTGATTACTACCCCAATTACTCTGAACCGAATCCTATTATATTCTGTAGGTTAGTTCTGACACGCGCCCGCAATTCGTGGACAGTGGTTGGTGGTGGTTGGTAGTGGTTGGTGGCCTTTGTTGGTGAATGACCTCCCTAGATCGCCCTCCAACGAAACGGCTCGACATGCTTGTTCCGAGACTGCACATGCCATCCTGTCAATGCTACAGGCATACTCACATGTTAAAATGGTTGGCGAATGTCGGTTCTGTTGTCTCCAATTGCGAATCCAGGTCGACTCCCATCAGGACTTCTGCAAGGAGGCCAGAAGAAGCGAGTTTAGAATACGAAAAATGGTTTTTGAAGCATTCCGAGATGTATACTCTCGTGCTGGAAGAACGCGTGTCATGTCCCTAAGCACACCACACGGTATATACCTGTGGTAAGCTCGCAATGCCCAGGGGAACGGGAAACTTGGGAAGGGCACTCACTTGTGGTGACATCTAGGGCGCAGTTCTGAGAAAGGCGGAATGCGGGTATAGGCTCGCCCGGGTGCTTTGCGGTCAGCCTGTCCACCCGCTCCACGAGCAGCTTGCCGTTGTAGTTGAAGGAGCTTATGTAGTCATCGAGGACTTTGAAGTGGAACGCTGGCGTCATCAAGCGCCGCTTGAACCGCCAGCTGTCGCCGACGCTGCGATGGCGCACGTATCCGAGGCGTTAAGGCAGGAAAACATAACGTTCGAGAACATAACTTTCTACACCCCCATTTTATATCTCCAGTATAAGTGACTTCCATATACAGCAAACAAGGGGCTCTCATGAGGGCCAGCCAGAAACCACTCTAGAAAGATGGACTGTGGGGATAGCTGCTGCTGTATTCTGACTGCGCTAACTGAAGGCAAAGCGGCGGACAGACAAAGACACAACACCGACACGGACGAACGCTGCTAGCACCTGTTTATTAATGGGAGACCACCGGCGATAAATTTACTATCCCGCAGTGACGCGATGATGTGACGGGGCGTTTGCACTCCGGATAGTACACGTGGCAGGTCACCTGTTAGCAAGCAATTTGTTTTTTTTTATTGCGATGAAGGCTTGCCCTTAAGGCATAATTCGTGGAGCGTATATGTAGCAATTTGTAGCACCCCTCGTTCTTGTCTTTTCTCTTTTTGTGCCTCTGCACCACTTTGCGCTTAGCTAGCTTAGTTGAAATTGGACACCTTCCTCCCTGGTTTGTTTCGCTGAAGGAAACAAGAGAGGGAATGACTTTCGACCCCGCTGCGTCATTGCGCTATATATGCCTGGCCTGTCTCCCGGCAAGCTGTGCCGTTCATTTTCATGAAAAGATGAGGAAAAATTAAATCTCTTGGCGCAGAGTTTGCGGGAATCTTCGCGTCCCATGACGGTCGCGCGCGCACCAGCAGATTTGGCGAGAGGGCGAAAAGCTCCCTCTCGCGGGGCCCGCGAATCGCAAGCGCTGTCGACGGCGCGCGCCAACCGCGGTGCGTGGTGCTCCCTTATCACTGCAAATTTTTTACACTGATCACCTTTGCATGAATGCCGAAATGAAGGAATAAATTTCCACGCGTTGTGGCGCGTCTGGCACTGGGTGCTGTTATACTTAGCTGCACTGAATCTTGGCGAGACGGTGTTTAAAGCGGCAATACCAGAGAGCAAGGATCGCACATTCTACTACTCAGCCGCCAAGGTGGGTCAATGTCCGGGGCGCTGCACTGCTGAGCGCGAGATCGAGCATTGAACTACCGGTGGTGGCGGCGGCATTACGATGGGGGCGGAAGGAAAGGAAAATAAAAAAAAAAGAAAACTCTCGCGTACTGTGGTTTAGGTGCACATCGAAGAACCCCAAGTGGTTAAAATTATGCCGGAGTATTCCAATACGGCCTCACATCTGAAACTGCACCGATTCTGCAGTTCCGGGGCGTCGTTGAATCCAGGCAATTTAATTATGTGTTATTCTGCTGCAAGTAGCCGCATTGCTGTCTCCCGGTCCCCAGGGACCTGGCCCCAGGGACCCCCCAGGGACCAGATTTGGGGTCCCCAGGGACCCCAAATCTGGTCGACAATATGGTGATTACAGACTTGAATTTGGTAATCACGAGACGCATCTCATTAGCTTTAGGAACTTCTGCAGTGGTAAGTTCTGCTATCACCTGCTAGCTACTATTACGTGAATAGCGAGGATCCTCACGCTTACAAGTGCTTTCACCCCGTACCTACGAACGACGAACGTGCGAACACTAAGACAAACGTTTTTTGAGGTAAATAGGCACATGGATAGTTGATTGGAATCCTAAAGAAGGCGTGAAAAAGAAATTCTCGTTGTGTTTCTTTATAGATACTTACGCAGTGAGGATATTGTGGTGGCCCAGCCACGATGCAAGGAAGTTGTATACCACAGGTTTACGTAGGTTTGTCTTGCTCGTCAAAAGGGTCTGATGTGGAAAAAAAAAGGTTCAAATAACGACAAACTGCTATAATATATATATAAATGCTGACCTCAGAAGAAGAACGTAGAACACCTGATGCACTTAAAGGAGATTCTCACAAATATGTTTGAAACGAAGCTTATTCGGTAAACAAAGGAAGTCTTGATGAAATGCCTGAACAGCCTAATGATAGCCTATGTCCATGTTCGAACTACATCGTCAATCTAAGCCGGAGAGCTAATTTTTGTCCCGCCAGTTATTCGCGAATGTTCTTTTGCGATGAATCTGTATTAAAAAGAACGCTAAATGTACTCTGCAATGTAAGTTTTAATATTGTTGAATATCTTTAAGCGTTTACTAAATCACGGCACTACACTCGTCAACGCGGTCTTGTCGATTTACTTCCTTATGATTTCATCGTTTACTCATTCTTGGAAAAAATCCTTCGAATTTTTTTTCCTGCAAGATTTTACCGAGTACTGGTTTTAGTGTTGTTGACATTTGACTGCTTAGCACTTGAAGTTGTTCCCTGTCGTAGTAAAGACACTTGTGCGAGTAGTAACCATAAACACAACACACAGGAAGTTTTAAACAGGAACGAAAATGGCACAAGCGTAAATCTAAAGGGCCCCTCATATAAATTTATGAAACAGCAATTGAAGTATTATGTTGGAGTGTTCTAGATGCAGTGTTTTTGTCACTGCAACATTGATCTTACATCTGTGTAAACTATTGTCATGCAGTTCGCGTACTGTTAGATAATAGTGAAGGGCGAAATATTTAGGTAAACTAAAACACGACACTCACTTGGGTATTCTTGAATTAGCTGAGGAAAGAAATTGTCGATTTTTCATTCATGTTTATCCACTAAGTATTTTGTAGTTGAGAACAACGAAACTGTAGGACACACGTGACGACAAAGCGCGACCATCGGCATAAAAGGTCACGTGTCATGCAGGTTGTGAAACTGGCTGCGCTTCAGTGAAACTTCATGGATCAGAGCTGCACCACAAAACTAGAGGTGAGCATTTTCAGCGTTAATTGTTCGAAAACTTGGAACACTTTTATTGCTTCCGATATATCCAGTGACCAAATTTCCAGGCTTTCTTTTTTTAGTGACTAATTCATTAACTTGAAAGCGTACCGGTGTTTTCCAGCAACTATGACATTAAAATATATCGCTGTTTTTTTTTTCTTAATAAATTAGTTGTTTTCTGAGTAAAAATAACAAAATTCATTTTGACCGGTGGCGGTTCGCCTTTATTAGGGGGAGAAAGCTTTTTATAATGAATGTAAAATATGCCTGCCTCCTTGCCCTTGACAAGCATTTGAAACCATGCTAAGTGAAAACCACGAAATGTGGTTCTTTTATGTAGATATGTGGCGACAAGCTTGCGTGGGTATGGTTGAGTTGACTACATTTAGGATGATATACAACATCGGTAGCTACCTTGGACTCGAAAGTGTAAAGTTTTTGCTTAATCACTGTACACAAAAAATATATGGTAGTCTTCATTGTGCTTAACCCTATTCTACAACGTTGTCGACCTTCAGACAATATTAGTCTCGAAAAACCCCTTCAGTCCTGAATTCAACCTGATGTTGCATGTTTATGAAGCTCAACTTATGTCTGAAACAGACGCAAGTGTGTTTTGCATCCATGCTCTAGTCCTAACGCTTGCCAGATTCACGTCTAAGTCTATGGTGCTTCGATGCGATGAAGCACGAAATTTGCATATTTGCCTGAGGTTGCTTTTTACTGCTTGGGAAATAGCTCTCAAACGCTAATCACGCTGTCTGTACTCTTTAACGGAAAACAAGTTCACAATTTTTCCGCGAGTGTATTTTGTTTGTTTGTCAGTTTGGTTGTTGCAGTTTTAACCAAAAACGCTAGACATTCACAGAATTTATACGTTCTGTTTTGTTCTGGCCGGATACGTTCTCCGGATCTACAAGTCACTGTGTGACCAAATGTGTGCGTTTTAGAACTGTGCAGCTTATCTAGTAGGCCGGCTGAAACAGTAAATGTTGCGGAACTTCAACTATATTCGTCGCATACAGGTGCTGTTTCTTCTTTCTTTTTACGTCGCGTGAGAATGAGTGGCCATCGATGCATCCGAGCGCCACAAGTGGCCCTATAAACCATAAGTAAGGAATGTGACTTTTTCAGCAATACATTTATTCTTTAATTTTTGCGCACTGCAGCTAACTCCGGCCAAATATGCTGCGAACCAAGAAACCTACATCCAGATATCATAAGTTCACGCAGTAATGTTTGAATAAATGGAAACAAAGGCCCTTTGTCGTTTGTGCTTCAAAGTGACCGCACTAATTAACATGCCCTGCGTTAAGCGCTCTTACGCGCGCCTCTATCCATCCGTGCATTGTATAGGGTTAATGAGCGGGGGGGGGGGGGGGGCGGTCAGTGAAAAGGAGACGGAGATGACGTTTACCTGCGCAGCGTCTGGAGTGTGCAATATCACAACCGGTGTCATCCCGAGATAGGCTTTGAAGGTCGTTCCCCTGTACTGTTGAGACACGTCGCAAATTATCTGAAAGAACACTGGACAGAAGAGAGAGAGAGAGAAACAAAGAGTCAAAACCCGCGCATAACAGGATATAAAGAATGGCATCCTGAGACGTTGTGCAACGAGACTGGCACACGCGGCATACCAAGTTGAAAGGCGCAGCTAACTGGGTGCCTCCTACTTGCTGTCCACGCCACAGTTGCGCCAGAATTGCACCACACCATCACCTTGTTTTAGGCGTTTTGACAGCTAAGCAATGCGGTTCATTGACCCGCAACCCTGCATTGTAGCGTTCTTGTGCCCCTCCACAATTTCGTTTACCTAGTCACCCTTATAAAAATAAGGGTGACGTAAAACGTAAGATCACACAGATTATGTAAGATAAAATTTAAACACTTTGTTCACGCTCGGAAGTCTTTTCGCGGATCTAAGAAACGGTGGATTGGCTTTCTTCGTTAAGAAGCTGTAATTTTCTCATTTATACTACCAGCTTCAGTATGGTGAAGTTCGAAGTACAAACGGCAGGGAAACGAAAGATTTCTGGGAATAAATGAAAAAATAAAAAGCCGCATTATGCGAAGAACCCGGTGAGGGGAGTGGTTCAGGAAGTGCATTGAAACTTAGTAATGCTCAGGGTGGCTTGCAGTGTTCTGGTGCCAAGCTCTCCACTGGAAGGAAACAGTCATTGATCTTGGCATGCTGTGGAACGCCGTCTTGCCCTGAATGAATGCTTTAACGGCACGATTAGGCAGAGGGCGACCACGGACACCTACAGGAGCCTTCCGACTTTCATGTTTGGTCGGTATGACACTCGTTTTCTCAGCAGCAAAGGCGGAAGGGGCGCACTTGATAAGGCGAAACAAGTTAAAATAGAAGCTGGCCTTTACACAATCAAAGATTGTCTTTCGAATCACTGGCTGCTGAAGGTAAACGCTACACGCCACAGTATTTATACTGCAGAACGAGCTAGAAATAGAAAAACGAGGTGCAAAAAAAGGGCAAATCAGGCAAGAGTCAGGAAAAATTCAGCTTTGCATCCGGGAGATTTTCGGGCTATTGAAGTACGCCCTCAGCTAGGGATTACAAAGAACTTACGCGGTGTCATTTTTTCGTCACTCGTTATGTTTCTCCTGTTTTCTTATTGACAGGACGTGCTTTTTTTAAATGACATAACAGTAGTTTGACACGGTACATGGACAGAGGAATCACGAGCAAAAATACCCTATAACCACATACCCTGCGATACAACTTTTTCACCTTGAAGCCACTTTCTTTCGTCAAGCAGAACATTGCAGATAAATGCTAAATATGGCTGAATTTCTTCATTTGTAGAGAAAAAAAAAACGAATGACCACTTCTAACATCTAGCACGGAGAGGCGCAATTCGAGCAGTGTACAATTTATAAGCACCTATACGAACACAGTTCTGCATCACAAAATATGCTGCCTGCCATAATTAATGGGACATTCCTGGTCTGTCCATGCATCTAACGGCTAGCAAATATGCGGCCACACAAAGCATGTTTGCTAGACACGTGAGAACACATAGTACCAGAAATAATGCAGGAAATTTCGGCATCTCGAAGCTACCCTCGAGTATCGCGTTAGAAGTTGCTCC
Source organism: Dermacentor albipictus (assembly GCF_038994185.2). NCBI lineage: Eukaryota > Metazoa > Arthropoda > Arachnida > Ixodida > Ixodidae > Dermacentor > Dermacentor albipictus. The sequence goes on from NC_091821.1 coordinate 15,144,840, forward strand.
GTCTACGTACAGTCATAGTTATGTAAGAATACACGATCCATTTTACCACTTCGTGAATTATGTGGTAAGGATGGTGATGTGGAACACTCGGTCTGGTTGCGCCCGTAGTTAGACGAGAAAAGAAGAGTGCTACTTGGCCGCCTATACAGAACAGGAGTCTTCAATACACGATCTTCGAAGATTCCGAGTGATCAGGAAAATAGTTCTACGCCCATTGATTTCCTCCCTCCGAGTCATTGAATTGGCGAACGTTTCATGAAACGCCCACACTTATATCGTAAGATATGTTGAAGTGGAAAACTTGCCGGCCAAGCACGCCAAGCTAACCCTGCTTGTTGCACCACCATCTCGAGCACAGAATGTTTTCTCAAGCACCACACTTCGGAAGGGGTCTGTAAAAACACTTGACATATTAAGAAAAAAAAAAACGCCTAAACACAATGCTGAAAATGTGAACCGCATTGCGTCGCTTGCTGGGCTTGCATTAATAAAACGGTTCTTAACTTACCAGATACTGTTTATGACTTCCAGTGCATGTAGTAACATTTCTTGAGCAGTGATCATAATTTACAATTCGCGGATGCGTTGTTGAACTTCCATATTTGCCCCAATCTCCGCGATAGTTCCTTCAATAATTCGAGAAGCCACTGAATAACGCATCTATAAGCCCAGTTCGCGAACACCACGGCGAACAGGTCATCCTTCTCGTGAGGTCAGGCACGGGAACAACGACCTATTCCCGTTCGACAGAAGATGCGAATTCAACTGTTGCCCCCGACACCGTGCTATTTCACTCAGAAACGGCTAGCCTCTCCCTGTTCTGAACTACAGCGTCAATGTACGTCATTGTACGCTGGAACAGTTCACTGGTGTGCCTGAAACAGCGCGCAACACAGGTAGGAAACGATAGGATGGGACAAGCGCTGAATTATAAGGGTTATTTTGTTAGGTGCATCTTCTCGTCTAGTCCAAGTCTAGTCCCAACGAAATACTTACCCGCAGAAGCGTCCTTGTATTGAACTCTGCCCGCGCATCTCCAATACACGGACACCGCATGCCAGAAAGGTATTAGGTCACTGGGTCCGGGCATGGGTCTAAGGGCTTTCCACTGGCTAAACCAAGCGATGCAGGGCCGCACGACGTGCTTCCAGACGAGGTATGCTGCGAGCACCAGGCTCACCCGCGCGCACAGTACTTGGAAACGGGTGTGCGTCGGAGAGCGGCCCAAGATCAGTGCGCTGCCGATCATGATGCGATCCGATGCGTGTACGCTATGTGGGTGTTTCACGTGGAGAGCGCACTGTAAGTGTGGATCGGTTTTCACCGTCGGTCAGGTAGAGAGCAGATCAAGTGAACAGCATAGTCGCACTTTCCCGAAGACAGCGCTGGTTCAGACCATTTTCTGTAGTCCTATGAGCCGCACGTCTACAGACTTCATGTCAACGCACCAGGGGACGACGGCGCTGGCGGCTGTACGGGTCTCGGAGTGGATGCTACACGATGGCTTTAACATTTGTCTTATGCAGGGTTTTTAAAGGTTTTACGCGGGCTTATTTTGGCCATATTGGGTGGGGGGGGGGAGGAAGGTGAAAGGGATACAACGGGAGAGGGCAAATGTTTGCTAAGCGCAATTAAATGCACTCTCGTTAGGGCACCCAGCTCACGTCTTACCGCAAGCCGGGTCACTGAGAGTAGACGTGAGGCAACGGGAAAGAAGAGGTGCTGGTGGCGCCGCTAAGCCAGCACGTTTTCTCGAGAACGCTTGCTAGCACGTTGAAACCGAAGCCCGATGTCCTTTCTCACTTTTTCCTTCTTTTTCTGTCCGCCCCCAACTTCCGTTTTCCCCAGTTGCCGTTTGATTGTATCCAAAATAGCGAAAAGACGGCCATAATTACTTGCCAGGGGTGTCTTTCCTGGTTCATGAACATATTAATTCGCCCAGCTGCCTTTGCTCCAACCTGCTCATATGAGACGGTGACAGAGGGTTAAAGCAAACGCTTATCTCACAAAATGCGGTTGCGTGTGCCGGAGCGCAGGCTGTCGGGGCTCTGTTGACGGGAGCTGGTTCCCAGACATTTCTTTTGTTCCGGCACGTGCTGGAGCGTTTGAGGCGTGGTTATGGGAGTTGGCGCCCCTCCGTCTCGTCCACGCGCTTCTCACTGCGTGACACGCGAACGCGCCTTATCTTAGCTCTCTCGCTTCTCGAACCTTGCCTCCTCAGCGGTGTATAGTTCACCGTTGGTCTCCTTGTTCAGGCAAGGATAAATTGTTCTTTTCATGTAACTTTTTCTTTTTTTCTTGCGTGGTGGCGACGCATGTCTGACTCGAACGTCTTTCACGTTACTCGGAGAAACCGTTGGCTGGCGTCTCTAGTTGTGTGCTAAAAAAACGAGTGAGGTACATGTCGCGTATAATGAGTCTTTTGTCTCAACGTGACGTTCGCGGTGGCCATAACAACAAGAAAAAGCGAATGATAAAGGACTGTTTTTCTCTGTCGCTTGGGGCACCGGCCTTAAAGAGCGGGAATCACCTCTTCGTTGTTCCGCCGCGAAAGAAGTGCACCTAATTGGGAAATCATTCATACATCGCACTGACGTCAGGACGATACGTCGGCAGTGTCTACATATCGGAACTTAGCACTTAGCGTAGACAGCGGTCATGGAGAAAACCACTTTACGGCGATTTCTTTTTCATGAATGGAAGGCGTTTAGATTTCGTCATATGAGTTTACCACTGCTTTGAAATGCTGCCCACTGCTTTTGTTCACTTCCTTTTACGTCATTCCTTCCCCCTTATTTGACATTCAATTGCCGTAGAAGAGCTGAAAAAACTTTTCCGGCCATTCCAGTACCGTAAAAAATACAAATAAAAAAAGGTAACTCCAGCGACTTCCAAGACATAAAATGAATAGAGGAAGCTTAATGTGCTGTATTACTTTGCATGCCACACCAGTTTGTATAGTCTCTTCCTTGGAAAATCATCGCTAAGCCAGATATATGAATTTATGAGAGAGATACTTACGTCGTTGAGCCATAACCAAATCTGCAGCCCTCTCACTCAGTTATGACCTTATTGCTGCCAGCGACGGGTTTTGGATTTATTGTTAAAATACCTGACAGAAATTGGTCAAATAGGAAAGCTCTAAAAATTGCATCCTTCTTATACAAAAGCCTAAATTTACCCGCCATGTCACCTGTAAATGTTAGTATCAGGTCCACTCGGACATTTCATATTTATTTTTATCCTTTTTTTCTCCCACTCTTTTCTGGAATCTTTTAATCCCATTCCCCATCCCTATACAGAGTAGCATGCCAGTGGTTACATACGCGCCGGCAAAATTCTCTGTTTTTCTAATAAAGAGCCCTCTCTCTCTCTCTCTGCTGCCAGCATATATCCAGAGCAACATGCAGTGCCTGCTGAGCGCACGTAACACAGGTGAAGTGACTAAGACGTCGGCCTAAATTACGGGGGGACGTTTAGTGGATGATCTGTAAGAAACACGGCCATATAGCTTCATTCTCGTGGAAACTTGAGACGTATGAAAAATCTAAGTTGGCTGCCCATACTAGGAAAGTGAATGCGGAGCTCTAGGAGCCGATGCATGGAAAATAGTCATGGGGAAAGATCAGGCCGTAACATTGCGAAAGAACACGCACATAGATACGAGTTTTAGGAAACTTTGATTTAACGTTTTCCGTGGCGTTGTCTACGCTGTACATGCGCCGCAGGTTCGCTGCCCTTGGTCGCGGCAGCCGGAGGACCGCATGCGATTTTCACATAACGTCCACGGACAAGGTGGAATGGTACAAACCTTGCTCGTAGTGCGCAGGTGTATTGCAGAACGCTGCGGTTATAGACGTACTGCGCCCACCGCGGAAGGTTTGAAAAACACCTATACATAAGCAGAGCAGAGAAGTGCCTACGTCAGGCGGCTCGACTGATAACTGTAGAAGCGTCATTCAAAACTCACCGAATTGTTCTCCACTTCCGGCGGCGTTTTCTGTACTTGCTTTTTAACTAAGATGTTGATCCATAACGATTTTCATAAACAACGGTTAAATTTGTTAATCGCTTTTTCTTCCTGTTTGGCTGTTGCCTTGGCTCTCCCCCTTAGTAGATCGCTTAATTTCTCAACTCCTTGAGGCTCTTGTTTCCAGTTGCCAATTTTGCACGAAAAGTGCTGTACAATTAGATAGAAACCAGACGATGTCAAAGGTGGCATTCATATTGCTTGTGGGGTTAAGAGTAAGCTTTAGCTCGGGTGCTCCTACCTAAACAAATGTAAAAGGAGAATTCATTTTCTCGGCAACCACGGCACCAAATTTGACGAGGTTTGTTGCATTTAAAAAATAAACTTAAAATCTAGTGACTATTGGTGTGCAATTTTTAATTTAGATTGTCAATTTTTTATTGCAAATTGGCAAAAAATTAAAAATTTTCAGAGATCGAAACTATCAAGTTTACAACTCTCTAACTCAGCAAGGAAAAAATAATATCACAATTCTGTGAATTGCATCTGATGTTACATCTAAAGGGGATAAAATTTATATGTTACACATGAATCTAAATAAATTCAGTAATATGGAAATACAGATTTTTGCTTGACTCTTGTACACAACGCAACAAATTCACGCAAGATACAAATTGACGTATTGAATTTGTCCGCTTTCAGTAAATCTAATGAACGCGGTTTACAAAACCGCGGTGTCTGTTATTCATGCAAAGCTATTAATTTATAAACTTCGTGCGTCTATTTCTTTTCGAACTTTCTAATTGTTGAAAATATTTCGGACATGACTTCGGACAAATATTTCGGAAAAATTCAGGACATAAATCAAAATTCCGCTTCCAACAGTCACTAGAATTGAGCTTTCTCTCTCAACTGCAACAAGTTTAATTAAAATCAGTCCAGGGGTTATCTCAAAAAAGCGTTTTTGCGTTTTACATGTATTTGAATAGGGCGCGTCGGAGTTAGGCCCGAATTAAAGCTTCCTCTTAAGGGTTATTGCAGAGTTTGATGATGGACGCTGTTTCGCATTATTTTGTTTTCCACCTTATCTAGCCCATATCACGGGTACATGGTTCCGAGGATCTGCCAGGGCCGCGGCCATTCTTCACTCGAGGAAATAACGAAGCAAAAGGAAAAGTTAAACGCAGCTGGTGTTTTCTACTACCCCAACTCGTTCCTCGAGCATATGGCTAGCTGACTCGAACCGAATCCCTTTCCTGGTCCATAGATCAGTCTAAACAAAGAAGGTTGAACTAACAAAGCAACAATGATGCGCGTGACCGTTGAATAAGTGGTGACAACTGAACGCATCTCGAGGTAATACCGCGGGCACCGAATCTAAGAAAAAACTGGCCTTCACACCCCAGGAGATGCCGATAACTACCGCCATCCAAAGTGAGTGAAAAAGACAGCAAAATGTTGACCGCCAAATAGCTGTGAAGTCTCAACATCGATTTGGCGGCGCTTTAGGAATGTGTGTGAGTGGTGGCGCGGGGAAGGGGCGTTTCCTGGCGCTTGGAATGTTTGCAGCGCTAGCACCGCAGTGAGGGAGCAATACTACATACAAGAAAAAGGGCCCGAGGACGGTGTCCAAGGCCCAGAGAAGCGAGCGCGGCGAATGATAGTGCTGTGAGTGCCCCAACACTCATATTATTGGTAAAAAAGAAAAGAATAGAATGCCAGCGTCGTCGTGCCTATAGCGAAATTTCGATGGTCATTCGTTTAAATATTTTTACTAAACACAAAGATTTCATTTTTAGACTCATGGCGAAGAAAAACAAAAAAAGCGCCACGGTTTCCACTTTTATAATCTGTAAAATGAAGCGGCTTAGTCAGAAATAGTCTCTTATAGGAGGAGCGCGAAAAATGTTTCAAGGAAATTGTCGCACTTGCTATAACTTTTCAGAAGATATGAAAGCTTAGAATATTGCTTGCACCGGGAGACCGATGCAGCTTCTCATAAGACTTTGAAAGAGTATTCTGTTTCCGGAAATCATTTTTGACTAGGATGACACCAAATGGCTTACCGAAATGAATCATGGAGTCTAGTGAATCATGAATGCAGGGAGTCAATTTTTAGTAAGTAGGGCGTGAAGTCAACAGGCAATGAAGCCCAATGAATTGTATGAAAAGCTAGTTGTTATTTCTTTTCAGTTGCAGAAATAATTATGTAAAAGAGGCTATGTTTGCGATAAATATTATACCACCAATAAAGAGAAGAAAAAAGAAATTCGCCGACGATCACCACAATCCCCAATGCGAAATTTGAGCGCAGCTCTATGCGTGTTTTCATTTCGCGATACATTGGCTGGAACGGATAATCTGTCTCGTGCGGCACACTGCAAGCGGAGCGAAGTGTGGCGCGACTGCCTCGCTTATCGGGAGATCGTGAGATGCGGCGCGTAGGTGACGCGTGGGCGCGATTCAAGGCCAAGATATAGTCCGGCGTTCTCGGCGCGCCAGGCCGCGGCAGGCGAAGTCGGATACGCTGCGCTAGCGACGCCAGGGGTGCAAGAAATTTGCTTCCTCTAGAGTTCGGCGTGCGCGCGTAGCTCGAGGCTGGCGCCATCTGTGCGTCCGGGAGCGCAACTTCGCCGCGGCGAACAGCTGTTTACATGGCGCATGCGCGTCGTTCGGGTAGCGCGCGCGCTTCTCGTTCCGCGCGCTGTTTGTGCGCTAAAATGAAAACTTTTGCGGGATGGCGTTAACTTGTCCTGACAGCCAGAAAAAAACACATAAGGTTTTACGTGCGAAAACCACTTTCTTTCTGACCTGGGCTTCTTTAACGAGCACCTAAATCTAAGCACACGGGTGTTTTTTTATTTTATTTTATTTATTTTCACAATACTGCGGACATCTGTCCAAGCAGGAGGGGGCTACGTGAGCAGATACAAAAATAAGCAAACATACAATATATACAAGGGCTACAGTCAACAAGATTCATCAAGTGAGTGGCTGTAACCAGTGGGAATTTCCAGGTAGGAAACCCCCACTGGTTACGCAGCAAACATACGCAAACATACAATATATACAAGGGCTACAGTCAACAAGATTCATCAAGTGGGTGGCTGTAACCAGTGGGAATTTCCAGGTAGGGCATTCCAATCATTGATTGTTTTCGGAAAGAATGAGTTTTTGAAAAGGTTTGTTCGTGCGAAGATCGGTTTTAAATACTGGCTGTGTTTGTGGCGGGAAATTCGAGATGTGTCCTTAATAATATAGTCACGCGGTTGTATGCCTAGTTTCCCGTAATATGGTGGTGTTTTTCGCATTTCGCCCCCATCGAAATGCGGCCGCCGTGCCTGACAGCCAGAACATCGCACTCATATTGCTAGTACTTCGGCTACGTCAAAAACGGAAGCGGACAATGTATGTACATGCGAAAGCTATTCGACAAGCGCCCTCAACTCGGCGACTACCCCCAGCTAGTACAGGAGCTGCGAAATGCAGCTTACCTGTGGTGAGACCACACTGCTTTCGTATAGCTTCCCACGTGTTGTTCTTGCGCTCTGTGTCGCGGTAGTCCATGCGTTTCACATCGTATACACATGGAAGGTTGCAAATCGCTTCAAACAGGCGTCCTCACTCGCGCTGTCATCCCACACGGATGTTGAAAAAACCACAGCAGCACTGTCAGTACGCGCACCGCAGGCCGCCATTCTGCCTTCTGCTCGCTGCCGCTACAGCGCGCAGTGCATTCTGGTCTAGCGTCAGCCGCGTGAAATAGAACACGCTCTATCTCCGCGCCAGCGGCGTTGTGCTCGCCAAGCGCGCCAGGCACGCCGGCTACGCCGTGACGCCGGACTGTAGAGTGCGCGCTTTTCACCGACGTCGCTTAACCGCGACGCGCGTGGCCGCGCGCGCGCGTTACGCCGGACTATATCTTGCCCTTCAGAGCAGCCGCCGCACACAGACCTCCCAGGCGACGCGCACTGCTCCGGCAGCCATGTCGTAGCCATCGTCGCCGCACTACGCTTTTCCTTTCGCCCTCTCGCCATGTCCTCCTTCTCCGCTTTAATCCTCGCGTCTTTCATCCCCCGCTGCGCTACGCGCTCGCTGCCTCATCTTTCGCTGTACTCGTTCGCTCGGTTTCGCCGAGGCCGAGGCTCGCCGCAGGAACGGGCGCCTAAGAGTTGCGCTTTTAAAAAAATGAAGGTGGAAGACAAGTTACCGCCGGTGGAAGCCGAACCTACAACCTCCGCATGACGCTTGCAATATACCAATTCACCTATGGCGGTGGTTGTCCTTCCGTCCACTTGTTTGGGTATTTGCGTACAGATGCACATAAACGTAGCCCTAGGAGTATCAGCCAGCGCCACTCCCGTCCATGACAACGATGTGGAGGTACCTTTCAACCGCAGACTTTGCATATAGTGCGCTATTTTAGGAGTAGATGACCGGATAATAAACAGTTGCATGATGCCTCGAGGCAACAAGGCTGTCAGAGTCAAGACCTTCGCTATCATTAATTCTAATTTTTAATAAGGGACGCTCAATTACACCTATGCTTTTCCTGGATTCATGGCTGCTTCACATGATTTGTTTGCTAAGGAGAAGTTTAGTCATTACCAGGGATTATGCTTGAGGAAGCCTTAACTTTCCGCATCAAAAATGACCTGTATTATGGTGTTGTGCTGCTTGGCACGGAGGTCGCGGGATCAAATCCTGGCCACGGCGGCCGCATTTCAATGGGGGCGAATTTCCGAAAAACACCCGTGAACTTAGGTTTAGGTGCACGTTAACGAACCCCCGGTGGTTCTAATGAATATGGAGTCGCCCGCTACGGCGTTTCTCGTAATCTAATGTTGGGTTTGGCACGTGAAACCCCATAATCTAATTTTAAAAATGACCTGTAGCTTGACGAAGACAGTGAAAGTAAGAGTTAGTCTAGGGCGTAAATAGACGCATGGTTTTGAAGTGCCGCATAAACTGCCTCGAAATTGTTGATTGAAGGTAAAGATCCTTAAAATAAGAAACACGAATTAACAGGACGGACCATGGTCCTATTCTACCACCGTGGGCTAGACCACAATGTTCTCCCTTCTGCTTAATGACAACCAAAAATAATTGCTTTATTTATACATACTCGCGACTACTGTGAACAACCTAGTGAGATTTCTAATCCTGCAATATACCACAGTGTTTCAGGAGAGTGTCTAGCGACACATGGCAAACTGCATACTCACGCAACGCATGTGGCCACTTTTACTGCTACTGAGATATTTTTAGGTAAGTGCTCTGAAAGAACATTCCCGTCGAAGGCCTTACTCGCGTTATTAAGGTTCATGCGGTCTAGGGGGTTTAACGATAGACTTTAATAACGCCGCCCCTTACTGCTCTATAGTGTACGCGCTTTGTTAGTGCTCGTCTCGCTTTCTCTCTATCCCCCCTTCCACTCTCTTTCTCGTCGAGACCGCTATCCCTTCGCGCTGCAGTATTATCGGCTTTTTCTCGCGTTTTACCGGGAGACGCCGCTCCCTCGCCACGGCAATGGAAGTGGAGGGCAGAATGCCGACGCGACATGACTGCTTCGGCAGGAACCGGCCCGAGGAAGAGAAATTGCCCTCCTACTCAAGCTGACAGTGAGGACACTGTGTTGTACTCGTGCTCAAGCGATGACGCCTCAGATGACGAAAGCTTCGGAAGAATGGTACACCGGAAGGCCAAGAGAAGAAACATCAGCGGAGGGTCTTCGTCAAGTAAGTCAAACGTCGTTCCACAGTGAAGGCCATCGGCGGACACAATACTTTTCGTTCCGGACACACCTGCCGACAACCTCAACTGCCTTAATCTACAAGCGATTTCTGTTTCTCTGGAGGCTCTTGTCCCAGGAGAAATCAAAGATATCAGATTTAATACTCGAAAGAACGTCCTGGCTATTGACGTCCACAACCGAAGCGCAATCAATGCTTTGATGGCAGCAAAGCTCCTGGGCAACATCAATGTCCACTACCTCATTTCGCAGGACAACGAAACCACGGCTGGTGTTGTTTATGACATTGACACATCCATTAACGACAGCGACCTGCCAATTTTAATCAAACCTGCGACAGATGGTGTTGCCTTACTACAAGCTCGGTGCCTTGGCAAGTCGACCTGTGTAAGGCTCCTGTTTAAAGGTGACTGCCTACCATAACATGTAAAGGTCGGCCACTTTCGGCATGTGGTACCACCTTTCGTACCCAAACCACTTCAGTGCAGAAGGTGTCAAAGAATTGGACATGTGAGTGCTGTCTGCCGAAACACAACGATATGCCCACGATGTTCCGAACAACACGACACTGAAACTTGCCGTGCAACAGAGCTCAAGTGCCCAAATTGTCAAGGATCGCACGCTGCATCCTCAAAACACTGTCCACGCCTAAAGAAAGAGCAGAAAATCTTGAGAAAAATGGCCAGAGACGGATCGTTACACAGAGATGCTTCTAAAGCGATAAGGCGACATCGCTCCCGGAGACGAAAGTCTATGAAATCCTCTTCCGGTTCAAGGGAAATGTCTCGTCCGGCAACGCCGCTTCCTAACGTTCCATCTGTCTCCAGTAAGAGCACGAATTCCAACGAAAGAAGTGGCCATGCTTCATCAAGTAAGGTGTGGCCAGCACTGCCGAGGACATGCCACGTGCCAGAGCCACAGCAAATGACTCGCCACACAAAGTCAAATGTCACTACAGTTGACCAAATGCAAGACAAGGGGCCCTATAACGTAAAACTATTCCAATATATTTCTATTCCAATTTCCTGACGTCAAATTTGCGTAACCACCGACGCAAGCACCGGGCGGTCACCCGCAGGGTTGTCTCAACAGACCAATCAAACGCTCTCCTCGCTCATAGGAGGTCACTTTTGTTTGCTTGAAAAACGAATAACGTTGCCTAAACTGAGCGGCTTGTCGTATCTAATTGGCTGACAAGAGGCGAGGAGAACGCTCAAGTGGAGAAGGATTCACTGGGGCAGAGCCAGTGCACTGAAAATCGATAACCGGATGAAGAGGGTGGTGCCGGCATGTGCGATTGGTCGGCTTTCCCTTACTTAGCTTGTGGTGGCTGGTCAAAAATCACGGCGGCATGCAACGGAAGCGCAAGAATGACGCTAAAACTGACCCTCAGCAAAGAAGAGTTGGCAGAATGAGGTGGTAAACGTGCCGAAAGGGCTCAAAAACGTTTCACGGCCACGCAAGAAGTTTTATTATACGCAAATACACCCATGCTCTCCGGCAGGTGCGAGTAGCCAGCGTCTCAGCAAGCGGCGGCAGCCATCTTTTATTCCTTTCGGAACGGGGCAGCCTGCGGCTATTCCGAAGAAAATTCAGTTTTGTTCGGCATATTAATGCATCTTTATCGCGTACACGTCACTTTGACGCGGTGTGTTTGTGCGGTTTTGTGGCGTCGCGTGACAGGCAGGTGAAGTGGGTGCAGCCCGAAAACTTTTTACCAATAGCCGAGGGCTAATGGCGAAAAGGGTTCGAATCAGAAATAACTGTTTTTCTTTTTTCTGTCAAATCATGCATAATCAGTGTGCACAAATCATATCAGATGGGGAGGTATCGCGGTTTTCGTGACGTCGCGTGACAGTCATTTGAAGTGGGCGTGGTTGAAAAATGTTTTTGACCAATCATGGAGGGCTGATAGCAGAATTGGAATAGAAAAGTTTGGAATAGTTTTACGTTATAGCGCCCAAGGACTCGCAAGTGATTGCTATGCTCAAATCACTCACGAATGTCATGCGTCTACAACTGACGAACATGGACACTCCGGCTGTTCGTAGCCCACTGCAAGTATTGGACGCGCTGACTCCAGTACTTGAAAGCATCGCATAGCACCATGGCCCGCCCCTCGCTGCCCTTCCACAAGGAAGTCACGAAAGCATCTTTACTGCAGTGGAATGCCCGTGGTCTCAAATCGAGAATTTCAGATTTTAGACATTTTGACTTCGAAAACCGTTTTCCAAACCTCGTAATTTGCGAACCCAACGTGCAGAATGTTATACACATTTCTGGCTATGAGGCATTCATGTCCTCTACCTGTGGTGATGTGAGCAAGGTAACTGTATATATTAGATGTGATCTGACTTACGTTGTGCACCCAGTCCCGCCTCACGACGACAACCAGTCCGTTTGTTTAATCGTGAAAATGAATAAGCTTACGTTCACACTCGTCACTGTTTACATTGCTCCTTCAAGTGGCTTCGACTCTAAACGACTGCACGACGTGCTATCAGCGACACCCGGCCCGACGATTCTCATAGGAGATTTTAATGCCCACCATTCGCTTTGGGGGAGTTTGAAGATGGACTCCAGGGGAAGGCGACTAGTATCCTTTGCCACACAGCACGACCTTTACTGCCTCAACGATGGTAGTCCGACATATTTGCGCGGGCCTACGTGCAGCAGCTGCCTAGACTTGACCCTGGTTTCTCGGCGTCTTGAAAGAAACGTGCAATGGTTTACAGACATCGAATCACATGGAAGCAACCACATTCCGATGTTCCTGAAGATCAAGGGACTATCGGAATGCTCCTCCACGACCCTCCGGCGAATTGACTGGTTGGCGTTTCGGTTGCACATGGAAGGAGTATGTCAGCAAGGGAACTATTCGAGTCTGGAACACGAAATTCAAAAAGCCATGCAAGAGGCTACGCGTAGTTTCCAGCCTCTCCCGAAATATTAAGAATTTGAAGCACAACTGTAGCGACTACGAGCAATTCGCCGGTGGGCTGAAAGAAGATACAGGAGAACAAAATCCATCCATGATCTCCGAGAAGCAAGGCGGATGCAAAAGAAGATTCAACGTCGCATCGATGCACTACAATCTCAAAGATGGAAACGTTTCTGTGAGTCGTTGTATCCACGTCAGCGATTATTTCAGATAGGGAGAACCGTGCGTGGGCTTCGCGTATCACCGCAACAGCGTGTTGCTTTCAAATCCCCCGCTTTGCACCAATTGACATTGCTTAAGAATTTCGCTCAAGACTTGCCAGCTTGCAGTTACAACGCGCACTTACACCATGTGCCACTCCTGTGCCACGAGATTCCCGCATGGATGTAATCTTTTCGGTGGAGGAGCTTGAAGCGGCACTGGCGACTTGCAGATGCTCTTGGTCACCTGGCCCGGATGGGGTTACCTATGCGGCGCTCGCCAATCTTGGGCAGAAAGCACGACTCATGCTGCTAAACCATTACAACGAGTCTTGGCGCAAGTGTTTGGTTCCATGTGAATGGAAATGCAGCCGCTTGGTTCCACTTTTCAAACTTGGTAAATCACCTTTAACCTTGTCATCGTACCGCCCCATCGCTCTGGCCAGCTGCATAGGGAAAATAATGCAAAGAATGATTTTGATACGCCTGGAATGGTACCTGGAAAATTACAACGTCTACCCAGATGCTCTGTCTGCTTTCCGGCATGGGCGCTCATCCATAGATAATGTCATCGATTTGGTTACATTTGTTCAGCATTAAAAACGCCTGAAACGACTCACTGCTGCATTATTCCTAGACATAAAAGGCGCCTCTGATAATATAGCACGTTATGGCATTATAGATGCTCTGTTTGAATCCGGAATCGGTGGCCGCACTTTTCAGTGGCTGTGCAGGTATTTGACCGACAGGCATTTCTTCGTGATGACCGAGGATGGCGCCATGACTTAACACCAAACGTACCATGGAGTACCGCAAGGCGGAGTGTTGAGCCCGACGCTATTCAACCTAGTGCTCGTTGGCCTAGTCCGATGCTTGCCCAACACAGTTCAGGTATCAATATATGCCGACGATATCTGCATTTGGGCGTCTGCTGTAACACGACTGCAGGCACGAGCACGGCTACAAAAGGCAGCTACGATAACATCACTGTAGTACTTGCGAAAACAGAACTTAGAGCTGTCTTCAGAGAAATGCTGCCTTGTTACATTCACTCGGAAGGAAATGACGCATTACACTGTAAAGGTCAATGTGCAAGCAGTTGAAAATGCACGGAAACGCCGCTTTTTAGGGGTAATGGAGCCCGCACGTTTCATACCTAAAGAAGAGGTTAATGACAATAATACATCTCCTGAAATTTCTCGGCGGAAAGTCATGGGGCACATCGGTGTGGTCAATGCTGCAGCTTTATAACGCCTTGGTCCTCGGTTACGCAAGATACAGCCTTCCTGTGCTTGGTAACACCTGCAAAACAAACCTGCGTGTCCTCCAGGGACTACAAGCTCAAGCCCTAAGGACGGGTGTCGGTCATGCATATACAGCCGCAATGATTGTCATAGCTCGAGATCATCCAATATCAACGTACTTGGCAACCGGCGCTCTCAGGGCGCATATTCGGCGCGTTGCCCGACTACCTTCTGACCATCTTGCCGCTCTACCCACAGAAAGGCCACACGCAACTTTCAGTCGTATAGTTGTTGCCAATCGTACCTCATTGCCATCGAACTACATGCCTGCAGCAAGACCATCTTCACCTTTATGGTGCCTGCACAGACCTGAAATACGCCTCACCATCCCAGGAATCATGAAGAAAGCCAACATGCCGTCGTTTGCCCTTAAGCAGGCCACATTAGAACTTTTACATGAGGTGCACAGTTGCCGCGTACACGTGTATATCGATGGTTCAGTCACATCTGCAAGCGCAGCTGCCGCTGTGGTGATACCAAGAAGATCCGTCAAAATACAGCTAAAGACGTCACATGTATCATCAACGACAGCTGCTGAACTGGTAGCCAGGCGTGCGGCTCTTCATTTCATTGAGGAGGAACCATCCCATGCATGGTCAGTCTTCGGTGATTTCAAGGCAAGCCTACAGAGTGTACTCTCAGCACTGTGCCATGAATCACATGAGCAGCTCGTCGCAGAGATCAGAGAAGTCTACCATCGACTAGTTGACGAAGGACACGATATAATATATCAGTGGTTACCTAGTCAATGTGGCATACATGGCAATGATCGAGCAGACGCAGCTGCCCGATCTGCCCATGACGGCGTCAACTGCGTTGCCATTCCTCTTTCGAGAGCTGACGCAGCGAAAAAACTTTCCGCACTTGCGCGTGACCTGACATTATCCCAATGGAATTCATCCGATTTCCCAAGTGCACGTCTCCATACCCTGGACCCTTATTTACAGCTTCGTATTCCGCCCGAGCTTCCTCGACGTGACTGCACCCTTCTTGTCCGTATATGGCTTAGAGTAGCATTTTCAAATGCCTACTCTTTCCTTATCGGAATGTCCAACAACCCACTGTGTGACTTCTGCGAGTGCAATGAAACAATCGAGCATATTCTTTGTCAGTGCTCTCGTTTTAACCCACAGAGAGCAGTCCTCCCAACCACCTTAGACAAACTGGACAAGCGCCCCAATGACAGAAAACAAGATCCTTGGAACCTGGCCTACGCGAACATCAGCGCGATCCGCTATGAAGGCGCTGCTGCGATACTTGAAAGACACGGGACTTTCTAACAAATTGTGACTGTACACTGTGTGACGTAGGACTGTACGGTGACACTGCGTAAGACTAGGAATGCCTTTGCGGGCTGCGTGACAGTGCCCACAGAAATAGTTCGTGTGTAGGTGCGTGTGTGTGTTTAGGTTTTTTTCCTTTTTTTATCTTTCTTTCTTTCTCACCTATTGCATCCTCTTGCCTCTCCCCCAGTGCAGGGTAGCCAACCGGAGATAATCTCTGGTTAACCTCCCTGTCTTTCCTTTGCCTTTCTCTCTCTCTCTTCTCTTTTTATCGCCCTTAAAGCTTCCCCCCGTGCAGGGTAGCCAACCGGACCTACGTCTGGTTAACTTCCCTGCCTTTCTCTGTATTCTCTCTCTCTCTTCAGAGCGATCACGCTCCCAGTTGATCCTGAGCCTTAGCGATTGTTTATAGGCATCATCACTTGACAATGACTTAAATGTCAAAGGTGTTGAATGGTTAATAAGCTAAACTAATATTAGCTAGCCCATAATGGTGACAAAATGCCCCGCGGAAAAACGCAGCATAATAAAGGAGGCAGGCTTGACATTCGAACGTTACTATACCAGACAGGATCTCTTAATATGACTTATCGGCTACATCATAATCAAAAATTTCGCAACATGCCTAAAACCAATAAAACGTGCTGGCACGATCACGAAAAATTTCCTGCGCAAAAGTGTTGTGCCTCTGTTCACTGTGAGCGATCAGGAGATCGTGCAACGAATTTGGGCAGCTGGGCCGAAAGGTGTTCACGAGGGTCGATACTTTCTCCCACCGAGCAGCGTTCGTCCCTATGCGCAGCGTCACCCACAAGGATGGCCGACATCAACAAGAGCAGCACGGACACTTACCATACGTTGCATCCTTGACAGAATTCGATCGGCTCTTTTCCCAATAGGTGCGAATGGAATACCAGAACGGGAGCCCATCGCACGGTCCCGGCAGCGGTCTCAGTGCCCTCCATTTGCGCAGCCACGTAATTGTGGGATGAAAGACGAGGGCCCAGGCTAAGTAGGAGAACACCAGCCACACAAATGTGTCACCCAGCAGTTGAAACTTGGCCCGAGCGGTCGAATAACCAGCAACGACGCTCCCCTGCATCGTGGGCACTGACAGAGTAATCGAGCGTGAGCGCTACAGCAACCAGAAGCTTCGTGATGAGC
Source organism: Dermacentor albipictus (assembly GCF_038994185.2). NCBI lineage: Eukaryota > Metazoa > Arthropoda > Arachnida > Ixodida > Ixodidae > Dermacentor > Dermacentor albipictus. The sequence goes on from NC_091821.1 coordinate 15,161,454, forward strand.
ACCTTCAAACGCAGCGGACGAAACACGTTTCACTATTCCCTTCTTTGATGTCAATTGTTTGACTCGGGTTTATCGCGCACAGATGTTGAACATGGTGTCCCGAAGGCAGAGCTGTTCCCACCCGTGAGGAAGCAACACCAATCTACGAGTGTGGTGTCCGCCAGGCTTCGCAGTAAAAGGGCCGGGATGGCGTCGCTCCGCCATATATGCCTTTCACTGTTGCACAAGATTTCACGGGAAGACGTCTGCCACGATCGCAGCGCCTCAGTGCCTAATGATTTTTTTTCTCGAGGTTAATAACAGTGTCCAGTCAACGGAAAGATTCTCGTCACTCGCTTGACTCCATGACTGTCGTTGATGGTTCTGTTCTTCATCGGCACCTGCGTCATTTTTAGTGAGAACGGAAACTCGCGCATGTCTCGCACTCTTTGCCGCCGGCGCATTTGACGCCGGAAATGTGTTTTGTTCACGTGAGAGTCATTTTCCTTATCGCACGTAGCGCGGGAATTCCTGCGAGAAGCCGAGAACGAGCTTGCCATCTGCTAATTAAAGCCGTTTGCGAGCGAATCGCTCTGTGCCGCACAGAAGGCAGCATGTATTGTTCTTGTGCTCAGCCCAGGGCCGGCGTCATCTGAGGCGAAGGTACGAAGTCACTCGACTTTGCGTAAATGGGCTCGCTCTTCCCAAGCGGTGATGCCTCCACTTCGTCTAACCTGTTATTTGGAGCCCCGTCCATCACCGAGAGCGTCGCACGTTCCTCGCTATAGCGCTCTGTTCGTGGGCCTCGCTTATGAAACTGCGTGATGACAGAGCCTATATAGACTTTTGTAATTTTCTTCACGCCTTCAGCTTTGGGGTGTCCCACGTTAGCGCTCTTGAACTGACACTTACTTTCCCGGTGGGCGCACTTGTGATATTTTTGAGTAACACTGCTTCTTTTCTTGTTTGTTGTGACAAGAGCACCCTTGACGGCCATGGCTTTAGGAATGTCAGTGAGGCATATGGCAATAGGACAAAAAAGTAATTTTACATTGTCATCATTGAAGTCTACGTTTGAAAACACACGTGACCTCTATTGCCTAAACTGAGCTTTCGTTGTGTTAGGCGCTGTCCTGACCTCCGAAGAGACTGTACTCACAACCTGTTTATATATGCAGACGGAAATATTACGTAGGCCGACGAGTTCTTAAGCTGTTGCTGCTCTTATATTGGCTGTTTTGATTTTGTGGAAGGAGATGTTGGCGCATAATTACGGAACCGGCTACTCCTTGGCTCTTGAACAGCTGGTACTGTTAGATATATAGTTTTGTGCACTTTTGTGCATTGTTTTCCAGAAGAAAGGGCAGAAGAACCGTTAATGGACACTGAACGACATTATCATATAGCAGTTGAAAGACCCCCCCCCCCCCCCCCCCGCCCCCCAATTACAATGATACTCTCAAGCCAACAATGTGAACAACAACAGTACTACATGTTGCTTTTCTCAAGGCAAAATTAGTAAGGGAAGCCGGTACAGGTTTCTCACACAAATATGAAATTGCCCTGCACAAGAAACATCGACAAACTAGACGTCAAAACACGCGCCGATGTATCTCTGTAGGAGTGCTTTTCTCGCAACCTATACTCGCAGTAAGTAAAGCAGGGAAAAAAATTTCATGACGCGTGTTTGAGGGCCATAATAATTTGAAGATATGGGAGAATGCTGATGCCTCCTCTATTTTGTTGTTATTGTAGGTGTGCTCTTTGGTTTATAATTTCCTACCGTATATTCGTCAAGTGAGAAGGGCTTCTGCGACATTTATTTGGAGTACAACGTGCAGTTTCTGCAGACTCACAAGGAACAGGGGCACACGATGACAGTGTGACAATTGGAAAGTGTGGCAAATGAAATCGGTGAAAATCATTCGTGAAAGCTGGCAGCATATAACTACCCTTATGGCGATTGAGCCACAGAACGTTCAGTTTAGAATTGAGTGATGTAAGTACTGAGCTTCATAATTTGGTATGCAAATAAATAAATAAATAAATAACATTACAAGGGAAGAAGCCAAAAGTAGATTGAAACCGAACAAAGTCAAAATGAATTGAATTCTTTCATTTTAAAAGAATTATTAACCATCGCTGTCTTTGCATTGGATTGCACCGAATAGAGGAAATTAACAAGACGCGATGACATGCCACTAGCGCAGATTGAAACCCTTTCTTCCTGATCTTACGCTTGACTTCATAAAATTTCCCATGTATTTGTGTGCCACCTCATCATGAGACCGTTAACATCCATCGCTGCCCACAATGGCGCAGAATACTGAACATGTTCTCAAACCACAAGCGCTATGTAAAGCACCAATCATCTGGTTGGAATAGCCCCTTATGCTACTTATGACCTAGACACTAACAGATTAGAAATCTTCGCAGTACAGGTAGCTGTGAACAATCACTCAGATGAGGGGATATTTAAATCAAAGCAAGGCAGAAATTCTTTGGGTGAACAAATAAAGCAGTTAGCGTCTGTGAGCTCAAAAGAATGCGAACACACCGTTTCACAGTGAAATATCGTAAGGCATTCCTACGCTTAGTGGTTGTCATGTCCTTCGTAGCCACCGGTGTCCACCGGTGACCATCACGTGAATCCTGAAGCGAATCGCAAGAAATTTATAATTGAATAAACGATGAAATGGTCAGTGTCCTGCGAAGATTCAGTTATCGGACTCACAGATGGTCAGTTGAAGATTTCACTTCTAAGAAATGCCGCCGATTCTGCAGCAGAAAAGAACTCTTGGGATAACATAACTGGTACCTATAAGTAATGGACAACCCGCCGTGGTTGCTCAGTAGTTATGGTGTTGGGCTGTTGAGCACGAAGTCGTGGGATCGAATTCCGACCACGGCGACCGCATTTCGATGGGGGTGAAATGCGAAAACACCGGTGTACTTAGATTTAGGTGCACGCCAAAATTTCCGGAGTCTTTCACAACGGCGTGCCTCATAATCAGAAAGTGACTTTGGCACGCAAAACGCCATAGTTTAATTTATAAGTAATGGACAGTACAGTCAAAGGAGTGTTTCAGGCTGTAGCCAAAGTTTCGACAAGGGTACTTCTCTTTATCAGGGCAACTTTCAACTCAAAGACAAGTCCTCTTGCCGAAACACCGGCTACAGCCTGAGACACCACTTCTTTGATCACTTTAGATTACTTCGTTTTAATCTTCATGTGAACTTTCTCTTTTACTTAACACTGTTGCGCAGAGTGACGAAAGGACAGGAGCGAGAAAACAGCACACGACCCCTGAGCGCGAACTATCAACTGATTTATTTTTCCGCAAACGAACCATACATAGTCTACACGCATGTGCCTGCAGATGTGCTTTTCCCGGTCTGCCTACGCCCTCTATTGGCAGTGATTATGTTAATCTCTTTGTTGCTGAGTAAGAACGACGGCGCGCTTACACATGAGCCCCGTGTGTCCATCATGATATTGTATGCTTCCACGACTTCACTTTTTCTTTGGTTCCTACATCTTAGCAGAATCACTGTCTTGCGGAAGCTAGCCTTGCACTTGCATGAAGCGCAATGAGTGTCTAGGTGCCATAGTGCTTGTATCAGGCTGCAGTTCTAAAGATGTTCTCGCAGTCTGTCTTTTGCGCACCTGCCTATTTGGCCCACGTAATCAGCCCCGCATGACAAAGGCATCCTGTAGACTACTCCTGTCGCGCAGTAAATAAATCTTTTGTTGTGTTTTGTAGTGCATGCACTCTGCGTGTTCCTTTCTCTGGACATTCAATTTACGTTTGCACACACTTCCTTTAGCTTTTGTGGTGCTGTGATGACCACTCGTACGCCATACCTAGCAGCTACTTTTTCAGTCGGTGTGATACGGTGTTCATGTAGGGCATGGTTATGAAAGGTTTGCCCTTCGTATCTTCCTTGGGACCTTGCTCACCAGGGCTGCCTTAAAGCAAAGCATTCATGATGGAATCTATGAAATGGCGCTGGTATTTACTCCTCTTCAAGTGCTCAATCTGCATCCGAACACCGACATTCCCAGTGTGTTCACGTGACTTCCTTGTAGCCTGCAGCAGGCACACAGTGGCAACACTTCTCTTCACTACCTTTGAGTGTCCCGAGTCATATAGCACAATCCTTTTTTCCCTTCTGATCTTGTAAGCCTAGCATGCGTGCTTGTTGTCAAAGGGTAAATTCAAGTCTAGAAATTGAGGAGAATCCTCGCTCGGCAGTTCCAACGTAAACTGCAGCCCGCTGTGTTCATTGTGGAACAGCCTGAGCACCTCGTCCTTACAGCTCTCAGTAAATTTTTCTGCAGGTAGGCATACATGCAAGTCATCTACGTACCTGAAGCACCTGGTTGCGCGAATCTGCGCGAACATTGTTACAAGTGCAGCCTGATACAAGCACCATGGCACCTAGACACACATTGCGCTTCGTGCAAGGGCGAGGCTATCTTCCACAATACGGTGACTCTGCTGAAAAGTAGGAACCAAAGAAGAAAAGAAGTCGTGGAAGCATACAACATCAAGATGGACCCCCAGGGTTTATGTGTCAGTGCGCCGTCTATCTTACTCAGCAATGAAGGGATTAGCATAATCACTGACACTATAGGGTCTAGGTAGACCGGGAAAAGCACCCCTGCGCATGCGTGTAGGCTATATGGATGTTTCGTTTGCGGAAAAATAAACCAGTTGGTAGTTTACGCTGAGCTGTCGTGTGTTGTTTTCTCGCTCATATCCTGTGCCTTAATCGCTCTGCGCAACAGTGTTAAATATGTCCAACCAACTAGCCCACTGCGGAATTTTCCTGAACTGCTGTTTTGTTTGCATAAGGGTTTGCATGCCACGGGATCTGGCGAGGTTATTAGTTAGACCGCGGTGGCGAACGCATTGCCTTCTATTGAGCACATTTTTTTTTCAAGTCCACGCTAGAAAGAAAATGAAAGCAAATTTTGTTGAAGGATGACTCTCAGTGGCACCGTCACAGCACTTGCGTGCCCTGAGAACTACCACGCCGCTGCTTAGCCGGAGATTGCGAGCCGCACAGCGTAACGAGCGACAGCGTATGCGCGTCAAGTCACCTCTCGGAGCTGGCAGTTACGTCAGGCCGTGGTGGTGACAAGGATGTTTTTCTCAGCGAGTACGTGCAAACGTTGCGAAGCCTGCACACCGACAACTCACCAGTGGATGACGTCATAGTTATGAAATGTCAGGAGTTCAGCGTCAGTGCGAAGAGCGTTTCATAATCTATACGCAATACACTCGTTTAAGATGACAAAGACTTCAACAGAGGAAGTGAATCGCGCAACTCACGCCACTTAGCGTGTAAAAAAGACATATCTGGCGGCAGTGTGTGCTTTCTCGTATAGATAACACCTGCCTTAGAAGCATGAGTAGGACAGTGACCTTAATGTACTTAGGCCTTTGTATGAGAACAGCTTGAGTGCTATTCGCTGTTGTCAAGCAAGCGACGTATGGTGTTGCTTTTTCATTATTTCTTTTTTTCTTTTGTTCGTTTGTTAACCATTGCAGGGTGATTGCATTGACTGCTTAATACTAATTGCGTTCGCTGCTTTAGTAGAGAAAAAACAAGTATTCCTGAGACTTGGCCAGGTCACGCTATATTGGTTAACGGGTTTTGAGGTACGAATCAACGCTCACGATTTAGTGTGATGGGAACCGTGGTTGAGCACTTCGGTTTCGTTTGCGCAGCTGGGTTATTTAGTGACCGGAAATATGAATACACTCTCGGTGCATTGCATTTCGGCCGCTTCGGAGTCCGGGAATGGGCAGCAAGAAGCCAAACGCGCGTCAGCACTCTGAGTAGCAGAACGTCATACACGGTCAGCCCACCGGGGCTGCGCAGCTGTGAGCTCTAAGAAAAAAAAAAGATCAATAAAAGTGCCGCGGTATTCTAGGAGTGTGCGAACATTCGAAATTTCCAGATAACGAGTCAAACGCCTTTATAACGAACTACTCTCAGGACCTCCAAAATCCTTCGTTATACACGTTACTACGTCGTAAAGGTCGTGCACCGTACCGCTAAGAATAGAGAAGGCTAAGCACGCCCAACAAAAGGCAGCCTTTATGTGCATGGAATCCAAAGAGGCTGAGTGAAGTAAGTCGCATTTTTATTTTTGGTTTGGGCGACTGCAGTTATATTCATTCCAACGAGGTTCACAGCATGCTCTGCGGAAAAAGGCAGCAGCTACGCATGGAGCTGCATATTATCGAACGCCGCTATCGTCTCGTTCGTTACGTCGGCGCGGTATTTTCTAAAGATACAAGGAGACAGCTTGCCTGTTCAGGACTCGCTGATTATTCATAGAGTTGTGGTATGCTGATTGGTATGCTGATGTGGATTCCTGATTAATAAGAATATAGCTGGTAACATACAGGAATTCTATAGCATTAACGAGAGGGTGGCAGGTCTTGTTGTGAAACTTAATAAGAGGTACAAAATGAAGATTGTACAGGTCTACGCCCCTACATCCAGTCATGATGACCAGGAAGTCAAAAGCTTCTATGAAGACGTGGAGTCGGTGATGGGTAGAGTGAAAACTAAATACACTATACTAATGGGTGACTTTAATGCCAAGGTAGGCAAGAAGCAGGTTGGAGACAAGGCAGTGGGGGAATATGGCATAGGCACTAGGAATAGCAGGGGAGAGTTATTAGTAGAGTTTGCGGAACAGAATAATATGAGGATAATGAATACTTTCTTCCGCAAGCGGGATAGCCGAAAGTGGACGTGGAGGAGCCCGAACGGCGAGACTAGAAATTAAATAGACTTCATACTCTGCGCTAACCATGGCATCATACAAGATGTGGACGTGCTCGGCAAGGTGCGCTGCAGTGACCACAGGATGGTAAGAACTCGAATTAGCCTAGACCTGAGGAGGGAACGGAAGAAACTGGTACATAAGAAGCCGATTGATGAGTTAGCAGTAAGAGGAAAAATAGAGGAATTCCAGATCAAGCTACAGAACAGGTATTCGTCTTTAATTAAGGAAGAGGACCTTAGTGTTGAAGCAATGAACGACAATCTTGTGGGCATCATTAAGGAGTGTGCAATGGAAGTCGGTGGTAACTCCGTAAGGCAGGATACCAGCAAACTATCGCAGGAGACGAAAGATCTGATCAAAAAACGTCTATGTATGAAAGCTTCTAACCCTACAGCTAGAATAGAACTGGCAGAACTTTCGAAGTTAATCAACAAGCGTAATACAGCTGACATAAGGAAGTATAATATGGATAGAATTGAACATGTTCTCAGGAACGGAGGAAGCCTAAAAACAGTGAAGAAGAAACGAGGAATTTGCAAGAATCAGATGTATGCGTTAAGAGACAAAGCCAGCAATATCATTACTAATATGGATGAGATAGTTCAAGTGGCTGAGGAGTTCTATAGAGATTTATACAGTACCAGTGGCACCCACGACGATATTGGAAGAGAAAATAGTCTAGAGGAATTCGAAATAGCAAAGGTAACGCCGGAAGAAGTAAAGAAAGCCTTGGGAGATATGCAAAGGGCGAAGGCAGCTGGGGAGGATGAGGTAACAGTAGATTTGTTGAAGGATGGTGGACAGATTGTTCTAGAGAAACTGGCCACCCTGTATACGCAATGCCTCATGACCTCGAGCGTACCGGAATCTTCGAAGAACGCTAACATAATCCTAATCCTTAAGAAAGGGGACGCCATAGACTTGAAAAATTATAGACCGATCAGCTTACTGTCCGTTGCCTACAAACTATTTACTTAGGTAATCGCAAATAGAATCAGGAACACCCTAGACTTCTGTCAAGCAAAGGACCAGGCAGGATTCCGTAAAGGCTACTCAACAATAGATCATATTCACACTATCAATCAGGTGATAGAGAAATGTGCGGAATATAACCAACCCTTATATATAGCTTTCATTGATTACGAGAAAGCGTTTGATTCTGTCGAAACCTCAGCAGTCATGGAGGCATTACGGAATCAGGGTGTAGACGAGCCGTATGTAAAAATACTGAAAATTATCGATAGCGGCTCCACAGCCACCGTAGTCCTCCATAAAGCAAGCAACAAAATCCCAATAAAGAAATGCGTCAGGCAGGGAGATACAATCTCTCCAATGCTATTCACAGCGTATTTACAGGAGGTATTCAGAGACCTGGATTGGGAAGAATTGGGCATAAAAGTTAATGGAGAATACCTTAGTAACTTGCGATTCGCTGATGATATTGCCTTGCTTAGTAACTCAGGGGACCAATTGCAATGCATGCTCACTGACCTGGAGAGGCAAAGCAGAAGAGTGGGTCTAAAAATTAATCTGCAGAAAACTAAAGTAATGTTTAACAGTCTCGGAAGAGAACAGCAATTTACAATAGGCAGTGAGGCACTGGAAGTCGTAAGGGAATACATCTACTTAGGGCAGGTAGTGACGGCGGATCCGGATCATGAGACGGAAATAATCAGAATAATAAGAATGGGCTGGGGTGCGTTTGGCAGGCATTCTCAGATCATGAACAGCAGGTTGCCATTATCCCTCAAGAGAAAAGTATATAATAGCTGTGTCTTACCAGTACTCACCTACGGGGCAGAAACGTGGAGGCTTACGAAAAGGGTTCTACTCAAATTGAGGACGACGCGACGAGCTATGGAAAGAAGAATGATAGGTGCAACGTTAAGGGATAAGAAAAGAGCAGATTGGGTGAGGGAACAAACGCGAGTTAATGACATCATAGTTGAAATCAAGAAAAAGAAATGGGCATGGGCAGGACATGTAATGAGGAGGGAGAATAACCGATGGTCATTAAGGGTTACGGACTGGATCCCAAGGGAAGGGAAGCGTAGCAGGGGGCGGCAGAAAGTTAGGTGGGCGGATGAGATTAAGAAGTTTGCAGGGACGGCATGGCCACAATTAGTACGTGACCGGGGTTGTTGGAGAAGTATGGGAGAGGCCTTTGCTCTGAAGTGGGCGTAACCAGGCTGATGATAATGATGATGATGTGGTATGCACAACAATTTATGGGGCCAGCGCTCAGGCACGCGCTTCAGGCTAAACAAACTCGACGTGGAAGGTGCCTTGAGCATTCTTCTTGTGGCCTTGCGACGCAAGATGGTCTCGAATTTATCGCCAGAGGCAGAGTACAACTCGGTGTCCTCGCTGTTGCTGGAAACATATCCCCGTTTCCTTCAGGCTGTTCCGGGCGAACATCGCGAGCCAGGCGGAGTCCCGGGTGGCTTTCGTACGCATCGGCTGCCCAGAAGTCGCAGTGTGCTGCTCCTACTCCGGTACACAGTGCTCCTACTGATGAAGTGTCGATTGCAGGTCGTCAGATCATATGCTTCCTGCGCTCAATAATGGGCGTTTTCCGTGTGCGTCAGCTAAATGTGCTGTGTACATAGTTGACACACTGCGTGCAGTGCTGGCATCTCTGGAGCAGAGGAACGCTTAAAAAGCTCGACAACATCTTAGCTAAATTTTATTATTAGTAGTATCATTATTTAGTTGTTGGTATTATTTCCATTTATTTGCTTTTAGAGAAGCTATTACGTGTATTTAAAGTTTGAATTAGTGGACGCCGCATTAGAGCGCGGTAATAGACGTAACATCCAGTGACAGACTGCGGCGTTCACTACAGTGGAACGCCCGCCGTGGCGGCATAATGGCTATGGCATTGCACTACTAAGCCCTAGGGCGCGGGATCAAGTCCCGGTGGCGGCGACGGCTGCATTTCGATAGAGATGAAAGGAAAAAAAAAAAACGCCCGTCTATCGTGCATTGGGCACACGCTAGAGATCCCCAGGTGGTCAAAATTAGTCCGGAGTCCCTCACTATGGCATGCCTAAATGATGGTTTTGGCACGTAAGACCCCAGAACTTAGTTGTTAGTTACAGTCGAACAAGGCGAAAGAATTACATTGCAGATTTATTATGTAGCCGCTGCAAGGCTTCTTGTAATAAGCCCAAAGATAGATAAGGTATATATATATATATATATATATATATATATATATATATATATATATATATATATATATATATATATATATATATATATATATATATATATATATGTATGTCATGGTTCCGTAAAATTGGCCAAATGCCGTTCTTGATGGACTTGGTGGCGGTCGAATAGGTAGTTCGTGTGTCACCGGCCCTCGATAAGGTAAGGCTGCAGAACTGTGCAGAGCATGCGCTGGTGCAGAAGCGCTTGATGTTATGTCATGTGGGTTGTGTTCTAATGTGCTGTCTCCCCTTTCGGGTACCTTTTCTTTTTCATATGTGCGTATGTGCTCCAATAATTGCACCGGCTTTCCTAATTATTCTTATAGAAGTAATGCGAAATAGATACTGAACATCTACTTGATTTTTTTATGAATCACAGAGAAAAGCCGTTACGACCAAAACGAGAACATGGTGGAAGAGGGAGCCAACGTTTCGACAAGTGGACTTGTCTTTTAAGGCGGTTTCGAGCATATATATATATATATATATATATATATATATATACTGTGCCGAGGAAAGCATATGTCACCTTGAAAAAGACAAGTCCATTTGTCGAAACATTGGCTCCCGCTTTCAACTTGTTCTCGTTTTGCTCACGGTTTTGAATTTCCATCTCCCACCTGCTTCCTGTTTTCCACAGAAAACTATTGAAATGCATATTAAACAGCGTCAAGAGGGCTTCTCTAGCAAGTGGGTGTGGTGCACACTTTATGAGACGCTTGCTAGCCCTCTCTTCTTTCGGTTTTATTATTATACTTTCTTAATGTTGCAGTGGCTAACGTCCCGAAACAACTACGCAATGGGTTATGGGGGACGCCGTATTGAGCAACTCTGGATAAATTTCGACCACCCGGGGTTCTTTAACGTGCACATTAGTTTGAATACGCAATTGGTCTTGTATTCTGTCCACATCAGAAAGCGGCCGCAGCTGCAGAAAATCGGACGCGCGACCCCGTGCTCAGAAGCACAAAGCCTCCACTGAACTACCACGGCTGGTTTGCGTTATGTTAAAAAAAATAACATTAGGCTGACTGAAAGCACCTATATCTTATTGCTAGGTTTTTCTTCTCCTCCTTTTTAATATTGATATTATATTATTCTTGCAGCGTAAGCTGTTACGGACTCCTTCCGATAGCCCTTTCTGTTGGCGATGGTGTCCACCGCCTCCGGTGTCTGTAAGAGCTATCGCCGGGAATGAGAGACAAAAAGATACTTACGTCCCGCCGGATGCGAACTAGGGCCCACTGCGTGGGAGTAAGCTACTCAAGCACTTAGCCACGCCAGCGCTTGCTAGCATGCAGCGGAAAAATGTCTTAAAAACGCATCCTAGCGCGCAAGGAGACACGCGATGTGACATGCGCGCCACGTAGTGTCGATACGTGGACATTTTGCATTGAAGTTGCACATTATTACACAAGGTAGTAAGCCATGTAGTAACACAGGGAGTGGTACAAGGCAGTTAAGGAAGGTTTGAGGAAGAAAAAAGAAGTTTAAAAAGGTGCATACAAAAATACCATTGAAAATATATATATTTTGTATACCTGATTAAATAAAGCTGGCCAGGTGACTATGTCACCGCCAATCGGATACCATCATCATTAGCATCGTATCGTGCCACTTACCTTGCGAAGTGAGATGCGCGCCGCGTAGCGTCAGTACTTGGGCCCTTTGCATGGCAGTCGATTGTATTACACCAGGTCACGGTGGTAGAATAGGAGCGGTGGCCAAACGAGCGCCCCAAGCGCGTTGCCGCCCCTCTCGAGTTTCTACAGCCGTCGCCAGGTGGCGAAAGAGGTTTACGAACTCAAAGACGCGCATCGCAAGCTTTCGCTGTGCTCGGTTATTATCGAGATTTTTCTGCCTTTAAAACGCTGTTTATGATCTTACTAGTTTGTAGAGGCTGTCTATTGGCCTTGCCCACAGAAAAAAGTATGTCAATTCTATGGAGCTTACGAATTTCTAATCGGCGCGGGTAATGTCGATGAGACTGACACGGAACGCCGATCGCAAGGGACGCGCGCGTGTTTTTCTGGAAGCGTGAAAATTCTTACCGGCATGTGTAGAGTGTAAAAAAAAAAAGAAAAAAACTTTTGCTTTTCCCATCACTGTGGGTAGCATTGGGCTTATGGACGTATTTGATTTACAATCGCCTGGCTCTAACTAAATTTCACTGTGTGCTCACCAATTCTTTATTTATTGTTCAGCTCGCTATAGAAAACAAAAAAAAGGGTGCAAAATAAATGTAACAAAACATTTCATTGGCAGTTAGCTTGTGAATACAATTACGCCATGCTAGAAACTCAATACTTTTTCAAGGTTGCAGTGTATAGTTAAATGAAATGCACCACGAAGGCACAATTGAGTGCAAGAAAGTACGTGAACACGAAATCTCCTACGTCTTGTGTTGCGAAGCGCTAGTTCAAACCAGTTTAGATCGCTTCCTGAGTTTTTTAGTCTTGTCCTCCACTTTTCGGTTGTTTCTTTTGCATACTGCCGCATGCTCATTCATACGTAGTAGTGCAGCAAATGAACCATAACGGCTTCCTTGTGATAAGAGCATGCAAAGGCAAAGGTGTGTATATATATATATATATATATATATATATATATATATATATATATATATATATGTGAGTTCATTTTTACCCTTTATAACACGGTTTTCGTAAATCTCTGTCTTGCGAAACTCAACTAGCCGAATTTACGCACGACCTACTACTACACATGGACGATTATCTTCAAATTGATGCAATATTCCTAGATTTTTCAAAAGCCTTTGATCGCGTGTCTCACAGTCATCTCCTTGTAAAATTGTCCTCCCTTGCTATCCACCCCGAGATTATCAAATGGATAGAAAGTTTTCTAACAGGACGCGTTCAGTTTACCTATGCTAACAATTTTCAGTCAACCCTTACCAGTGTAACTTCCGGTGTTCCCCAAGGCGCAGGTTTATCTCCTCTGTTGCTTCTTGATTTACATAAATGACCTACCCACTAACATATCAACGAAGTTGTGGCTTTTTGCAGATGATCACGTTCTCTTAACCCTCTTCATACACCTAAGGACACAATCGCCCTACAACACGACCTTGACACTATCGATTCTTGGTGCGAAAAATGGCATATGCCTCTAAATCTCACTAAATGCAAAGTAGTATCTTTCCCGCGCAAACACACCACCATACACCACGCTTATCGCATTAACTCTGTTGCTGTCGACCACACGCGTACTTACAGATATCTAGGAGTTCATATGACGCCATTACTTTCATGGGTAAAGCATATGAAGCATGAAGCTAGTGTGCGTGAAGCTGTGAAGCTTCACGCACACTAGGGTATTTGCGACGTAACTTAAGATCCACATCGTCAAAAAAAAAAAGAACTAGCACATTTATGCTATCTTCGGCTGGTCGTTTCTGAGCACTCTGGAGCACTCTCGCGAGCGGCGTTGTCTTCGGCTGGTTGAAAGAGAGTGCGCGCCATGCGTTCGGCTGGTTCTTCTCGATTGCTCTCCGCTATCTTGGAGCGCTCTGAGGCGCTCCGAGCCCTGTCGTCGGAGCAGTCATCGAGATTGAAACGTCATCGCAGCGCCGCGTCGCTGCTGTTGGCGACGGCCCACCGTAACCTTGGCAACCTAGGCCACTGCATGCTGGCGTCTCGAAGAACGTTCGTCTTGCCGGCACGTCCGCCGGTTTTTCCGGCAGCGCCGGGAGCTTTGGATAGGCGAAACATCGGACGTTGTCAGTAGTCACGTGGTTTCGCATCGGCAGTTTCCTCCTCCGAGAGCGAGTCGCACGTTCGGCTTGCGCGCTTGTCCCCTACCTTTGAGCTCGGGAAACGACCGATCTACCCGACTCTGCTTCGGGGCATACAGGCGACCAGTCGAAGATACCATTAATGTATGTGCGACCCAAACTTGAGTACGCATCATACATCTGGCCTCCCTCGCAAGAACCCGTACAAATTAACTGCGCTGCTCGCTTCATTACGTCACAATATTCAAGACATATGGGCGTAACCACCTTAAAACAAATTTGTCTCTTCCACTGCTTGCTTCACGGCGCGTAACTTGTCTTTGCCTTCTTCACACTTTTCCTTACTTAACCCACTCAGGACACGCCCTCTTAAAACGCCCGTTCAGAACATCATCCCGTTTATCTCATACTCGCCCCTTGGCGGCGATAAAGGGCCGGACGACGGCGATGAGCAGCCCATTCTTTCCGCGTGCAGTAACACTTCGGAACGCACTTCCGGATAATATTGTTTCGTGCAGCTACCGCAGAACCTTTCGCGAAAAACTAAACGATTTTGATAATACCAACGTGACCACCTAAATACCACACTTGTCTTATTAATATTTATTTATCGCCTCGTTGGTACTGTTTATAGGTTCCTTTTGCTTCTTTTTTGTAATTTTTTCTCTTTCTTTTGTATATATTACAATCAATGTCACCTTTCCTTGGTTACTTTCTTATGAAGCTTTGCCACCTTAAAGTACGCCCCCACCCCTTGTGTAATGCCTTCGGGCCCTTAAGGTTGAATAAACGCAATGATGTACATATATATATATATATATATATATATATATATATATATATATATATATATATATATATATATATATATATATATATATATATGTATATATATATATATATATATATATATATATATGTATATATATATATATATATATATATATATATATATATATATATATATATATATATATATATATATACTGAATAACACGACAACAGCACTTTTGGGAAGACAGTAGATACTCTTTCGGCATAGCCGTACATGCTCACAAAGAATTGTTTATTAATATTCTAAAATGGAAGACGGAACTGATGTACTTATTGATCGTGAGCATATCAAAAAGATAATCGTGTCAAATGTGATTCATTTGACAATGACGCATTAGTCACCGCATAGTTCTCGGAACCAATCTGTATCCAGCAAAATAAAGAAATAAAACAATTAAACAAACAAGGAATAAACGACACGTCTGAAGGCACGCGTAAATCCGCGCGAAAAGTCCGCTTTAGACGATGGTCAGAGACATAAAAATACCGTTTGTATGCTCGCGAATGCCCGCCGGGTTCGTACTTTCAAGTGCGGCGGAGCGGTGAAAAATGGTCCCAGATAATGTTCCTATATATCCAATATATCTCCCGCAGGGAGCAGAGTTGTGCATAACTTTTCCGGCGTCGCTTGCACCGGTATTCGCCGAGAGCTATCACGAGGTGGAAAATGGCGTCAAATGTTCAACGGCACCGCTGCGAAGCCAACTTTACAGGCGCGACGCCGACTCGTCGTTTCCGTCAGTGCCATGGATATTGCAATCAGCGGACCGTCGAGCTTGCGTTGCATTCATAGGCTCTGTGTTGCAGCTACGGCATTCGACGATATTAAGTCAAGGACCTTGGGGAAGTTATACGAAACACATCATATTCATGATCTTGGTGTACTCGCTGGTACCGAGTGTAGTTTTGACGAGCTGACGCTGGCGTGTGCTAGTTGTTACTTTGATCTAGGGCACTTTGATTTAGGGAAGAGCGTGGAAGACGAGGACGCAGAACAGGCGCATAACAAGCACACGTACTTGGTAAGCATCTTTAGCGCCAGCGGACAAGGACAGAAAGGGACAGGAGAACACAATGCGACGGACGGACAAACGGACGGAAGGACGGACGGATGGATGGATGGATGGATGGATGGATGTACGGACGGACGGACGGACGGATGGATGGATGGGTGGATGGATGGATGTGGACGGATGGACGGACGCTTTGAGTGTCCCCTTTGGAAAGGGGTGGAGGGTTGCGACACAAAGCTCTTGTTATTATAGTACCTAGTATACTACCTATGTTAAAAAAAAGAAAAAAAAGTGAAAAGAAAGGAAAAGGAAAGGAGAGAAAATTATGATTAATTCCCATAACCAAACTTTCTGAACCCCTATTGCGAACGATGTTTTTGCATGCCTCCGTTGTTTGTTGTTTCCCTACTTTTCTTCCACCAATCTCTTCCAGTCGCCGTTTACTAATCTCTTCTGCGGACATGTTTACTTTGTCCTTGCTCTCGCTGAAACCAAGGGCTTCAAGGAGGCCAGAGATGCTTAAATCGACCGCTGGGTAGATATCTCCGCATTCACATTCATAAGAAACCGCGAAAGCGTCACCTATCGTCCCTCTTTCGGTCTTTGTTCACTGGCGCAAAAAAAATGACTCGAGACAGCGAACAGCTGTTACTGTCGGTCGGACGAAGACGACGGCGACGAAGTGGCCAGAGGCACGCGAGAAAGCCTTGCATCAGTCGTCGCTGCTTGTGGCTGTTGTAACCTAATGATTTGTAAATATTCGTTATCCCCGTAACAATATGCTTTCCAAGTCAGTTTACCCCAACAAGCTGCAATGCTAAACCACACGTAGCGCGTATGCTTCCGCATGTTCGTGCGTTCATTTTAAGAAGGCCTCGTACATCCATCAACCTCGCCCACACTTTCGGTGATGTAGTTTTGCCGGACTATGCCGGTCGAGTCTTCAGCATGAGACCAAAGTTTGCTGTCCCTCCCAAGAGTTCTGCGGCCGCTATCTTGTACGCGTTCAAAAGTCGACGTTCGGTTTCGCCTCATGCGATTGTCCAGGCTGCGCCGATATCTCGGTCTAGGTCAATTAAGGCCACTCGCGTGAGGCGAAACCGAACCTGCTCAAGAGTCCACGCGTTCAAGACTATTGTGCAACCCAACTCAGTAGCCCATTTCCTATGGCGTCGCGCTGCTAAGCTTGAGGCAGACTGTTCGATCGCGGCGTTGGCGGCCGCATTTCGATGGGGGCTAAATGCAGAAACGCTTGTGTACTTTTTGGCGCACGCTAAAGAAACCCAAGTGTTCAAAATTAATTAGGATCCCCTCCCCCCTTCGGCGTGCCTCTTCACATCGCGGTTTTGGTACGTGAAACACAGAATTTAAGCTAATTTTCTAATTTTTAAATATCACACAAATCAGGCGCCGATACTGTTGCGCGTGACGATCATCATCATCACCATAATTTATTTTCTCTTAAAGGAGCCCTGTCGGGTTATTACATAGAGGGGGGGGGGTTATAGAAGGTAAGAATAGAAACAAAGAAATTAATACAATTTCCTAAAAAAACTCAGCCTATGGATTCGTACGTACGAGAACAAAAAAAAAGGCCATGAATATAATGCAAAAGCAAATCAGCAGAATAGTCACAATGTGAAACGGCAATCGCAAAAGACCAAAAACACAATAAAGTAATTATAAGATTAGGGTTTGAGGTGATCAGTAAGCAGCTGTTTGAAGATAATGGGGTTACGTTCGTCGACAACACTATCTGGTAAATTTGTCTTCTATATCTGTCTCTCTTTCTTTACCTGGTAAATCGTTCTACTCTACGATGGCGTAAGGCAAAAGCGATTTATTAAAGGAACATGTTGAACCATGGAAGCGCTGGATGCTGCAGGAGTTAAAAAGGTGACGAGAAGTACAGGCTGGTCGGATTACAAGCTTTTCATGTAGTTGAGGGAAGGTGTAGTATAGTCGCTGGAAAAGGCACAGCTTTGCGATTTTCTGACGCAAAACCAATGGTTCGAGTTCTAAGGATGATTCAATCGCATTGGCACTTTCTTCACGGCTACACTTGGAAGTGATGAATCTAGTGGCACGATTTTGTGTTTAGTCTAATATGTTAAGTGAGTAAGCTTGGTGCGGGCTCCAAATAACTGAGGCGTATTCAAGTTTACTTGGAATGAAAGTTTCATAAGCTAGTTTACTTATGAATGAGGGACACAGGGCAAGGGCACGTCTGACATAACCAAGTGATTTAGTGGTGTCGATAGCAATTTTCTGATATGTTCTGACCAGGTCTACTTGCTCTTACTAGTGATACCGAGATAAGGATATGATTCAATGGTGGATAGGGCTGTCGAGTTTAAACAGTACGGGTGATCCTTGTTGGAGCGTTTACTGGATACCTGCTTAACTTTACATTTGGAGATGTTAAGCTTCATTAAAGAATTGGAACACCAGGTTTATGTTAAGTGTGTGTCTTTTTGGAGCATTACATGGTCGGTTGGGTCTGTAATGCGACTATAAATTACGCAGTCATCTGCAACAAGACGGACACAGGTTGCGATGCCACTAGGAAGGTCGTTTATGAAGATGAGAAAGAGAAGGAGACCGAGGACGGAACCCTGTGGTACTCCAGGGATGACGCTAGCAGTCGTTGAGCAATGATTTCCCACAGCTGTATACAGGAAGCGATTAGTAAGAAAACAACAGATCCATGCCAATGCGAGGTTGGAGACTAATAATAACAATAATAACAAGACGTTTAATATATTTCCCAGAAACGGTTACGAAGCCTCTGAACCGGTGCACTTAGAAACTTAGACAAAACATACCATAAAGAAAAGGCAAGTGCGACATACAAAGTCATGGGAAGTAACAGAACAAATTTAATAAAAACAGTTAAGAGGCGGCTGTGAAGGATAATTACTCATGCGGCACGATGATTTACACTTACACAGAATAACGCAGCAAATGAACTACAAACTATCTAAGAATACGTTCTTCACGATTTTGAATTCGAGCCATACTGCGATAGTACAGTGTTATGCAAAAGTATCGTGATCTGTCGGGGTGGTGGCGCAACTTGCCTGCCGACACCATGCTGTGGGATCGCGCTGGCTGCGAAAACCTAGAAGCCCGCTATGGCCATGGCAGAGGATATTTCTGTCTTTTGCCTTTTTTTTTGCCAGTGAAAATGCCATGGACCAAACATGTGAACTAGCATTTGTTAGTATTGGCAGAGACAAAATTCGCACAGTCCATGAGGTACCGTTGCGGCCAAACTGCATGAAATGTACTGAATAGAAGTCGAGCAGTCGCAGCCACTCCAGTGCACACACACACACACACACACACACACACACACACACACACACACACACACACACACACACACATACACACACACACACACACACACACACACACACACACACACACACACATACACGCACACGCGCACGCGCACGCGCACACACGCACACGCACACACGCACACACACGCACACGCACACGCACACAAACACGCACACAAACACAAACACAAACACACACACACACACACGTATGCCGTGTGAAATTATTGTGACTGCCATTGAAAACATTACTGGTCTTGTGTGGAATCAAATAACTGACCTTTTTCTTGGTTCCCAATCGCCTTAATTTTGTTTGGAAGAACTGTCGCTTTCCTTCAATTCTGCTTTCCTTCAATTCTTCAATTGAAGGAAGCGACATTTCCTTCAATGTCGTTTTCCTTCAATTCTTCAACTCAAGTAAAGTCCATAGCGCTTGTAAAATAAATGCCACTCCCTACCCCATTCTAAAAACAGAAAAGGAGCTTTTTTCAGGGGAAGGGGAGGAGGATAGGATTGAAGAGGGGTGTTGCTTGCTGCAGGCGGACCTAGATTTGCAAAAGTTGCCGGAAATTGCTCCTCGAGAACTTCGCCTATCCAACGCCATACGGTCTCAGACACTTCGCAGTCCAGCTTAACAAAACTAGTGCGGCTATTTGGTGCGCGTTGGAAAAGCCGACGTTCGGTTTCCCCTTACGCGATTGTCCATGCCGCGCCGATATCGCGGCTTAGGCCAATATAGACCCACACGGCTCACCGCACACTTTCGAACCCTGTATCACGGAGGGACTTTAGGATGAGCCAAAGCACCTCTCTCCTAAATATCCCATGTCCTTGCGTGAAGAAAATATCACTTGAATTTAGGTGTTGCGACATCTTGCGCTTCAGTTCATCCATAAATACATTACGTGTTACTTCAAATTCAGGATATTCTCCAGTATGTAATATTCAATGTGACCAAGAGCTTGACAATGCTCACACGACGACGATGGTTCAAGTCCTGTCTTGCAGCACCAAGCTCGAGTGTGCGCTGACTATGCACGAATGCGATACAGGAGACTGGCATTATTTCGGTTAAGTCCCTTAATCACACGACGATGATGCGCAGGAGACCACAGTGCACGTAAGGAGCCTAACGGGGCCTTCTTCATAGTTCTTATTGCGTCCTAGAAGCCGTTTTCGTTGGTTTGAACTGCAGCGCTTGGCGTGCCATACTGCCAGTGGCCTCGTTGCCTGCAAAGCCGATATGGGACGGTACTCATTGGAACACGATGGTAAATGCGACTTTCTTTAAATATATACGTGCATGTAATGCATGCCGAATGGAATTGTCCTTGGGAAACCCTCAGAGTAACATGTGCAGCGCAGCCTTGCTATCTGAAAAGATAACACGCAGGTTGAGGCTGATACGAATTCAGTTTCTATAAGGCTCCTGCAATGGCGACGCGTTCAAATGCTGTAGAAGACACGACGCGCTCAAGTCTCGCAGCCTATGAGACATTAAGTGTCGGTATCACGTACGCCACGTAACTGCGCTGGCTGAACAATGGGGAATATGTTGAAGCAAAGCAGATAAGGGGCCCTATAACGTAAAACTATTCCAATATGTTTCTATTCCAATTTCCTGACGTCAAATTTGCGTAACCACCGACGCAAGCACCGGGCGGTCACCCATAGGGTTGTCTGAACAGACCAATCAAACGCTCTCCTCGTTCATAGGACGTCCCTTTTGTTTGCTTGAAAAACGAATAACATTGCCTACACTGAGCGGCTTGTTGTATCTAATTGGCTCACAAGAAGCGAGGAGAACGCTCAAGTGGAGAGGGATTCGATGGCGCCGAGCCACTGCACTGAAAACCGATAACCGGATGAAGAGGGTGGTGCTGGCGTCTGCGATTGGTCGGCTTTTCCTTACTTAGCTTGTGGTGGCTGGTCGAAAATCGCGGCGGCATGCAACGGAAGCTTAAGAATGACGCTAAAATTGACCCTCAGCAAAGAAGAGTTGGCAGAATGAGGTAGTAAACGTGCCGAAAGTGCTTGAAAACGTTACACGGTCACGCAAGAAGTTTTATTATACGCAAATACACCCATGCTCTCCGGCAGGTGCGAGTAGCCAGCGTCTCAGCGATCGGCGGCAGCTATCTTTTATTCCTTTCGGAACGGGGCAGCCTGCGGCTATTCCGAAAAAAAATTCAGTTTTGTTCGGCATATTAATGCATCTTTATCGCGTACACGTCACTTTGACGCGGTGAGTTCGTGCGGTTTTGTGACGTCGCGTGACAGGCAGGTGAAGTGGGTGCAGCCCGAAAACTTTTCACCAATAGCCGAGGGCTAATGGCGAAAAGGGGTCGAATCAGAAATAACTGTTTTTCTTTTTTCTGTCAAATCATGCATAATCAGTGTGCACACATCATATCAGATGGGGAGGTATTGCGGTTTTTGTAACGTCGCGTGACAGACAGGTGAAGTGGAGGGTGGTCGAAAAAAGTTTTTGACCAATCGCGGAGGGCTGATAGCAGAATTGGAATAGAAAAGTTTGGAATAGTTTTACGTTATAGCGCCCAAGCTTTCAGGTGAATTGACGCATATACGCATACGACGGACTTTAATGCGCGCCTGACTCGTAATTTTAGCCTTGCGCCCATGATGTCATTTTGGGAGGAGGTTATGCTATGATGCAGGAATTCACTTAATAAGATAATGAAAACACGGAAGAAGGCGGCGGCCATCAAGCTGTTGTAGGCCAATCGCACATTCTGTGCATACGTGCGGAATGATTTATCTTTTTCTGTTCATATTTTGGGGAATTAGCCCATGTGATCACAAATTTTTTTTTAGGAAAGCATGACAAAAGTAAAAGAAAGTGTATGAAGAATTCAACATTTTTGTTTTTGATGCGAAGTACTTTTTTACCAACTTCAGGCACTTTGAGCGTGCCCGTCCGTCCGTCCGCCCGGTCGTTCGTTCGTTCGTTCGTTCGTTCGTTCGTTCGTTCGTTCGTTCGTTCGTTCGTTCGTTCGTTCGTTCGTTCGTTCGTCCGTTCGTTCGTTCGTTCGTTCGTTCGTTCGTTCGTTCGTTCGTTCGTTCGTTCGTTCGTTCGTTCGTTCGTTCGTTCGTTCGTTCGTTCGTTCGTTCATTCATTAATTCACTCATTCAGTAGTGGTGGTGCAGTAATAGGCATGTGAGTTCGAATGCAACGTATTCCTTGCCCCTTTGCGAAATATTGCACTTGGTAGATACCTGTCTCGCCTATTTTGGGGTCCTTTTCAATAAATAAAAAAAATAAAGAGGTAGGATTAGAACCGGCATTTTTCAGCTCGTAGCCGGATGCTCGGTCAATAGGGTCACACACGCACGCGTACACCGAGGCAATAATTGTAGATCTTATGGTTCGTACACCACTCATTCCTCCTGTGGCTCGGGTCTGCATAATTTTCTCTCTTGTTTTAATGGTAACGCTTATTACTCACTTCATGATATTACGAAGAGCTGACTAAACGCTGCCCGTCCATCCCCATAAGTCATTATTGTCTCAGTTGCCACAAGCAGTACCGGCGGCGTTTGCCCGAAGCAATAGTTTGGTGGCATCCCATATGATGCAACGGAACGTTCCTACGCGATTGCCGCGAGAGTTGGCCTGTGTCTCGCGCCTTCGCTAACACAGGTGAACCGCAGAAGAATGACCCACAAATGCAATGTAATTGTCGCACTCATAGTGTCATTCCTATTTTCCCTTTGCATTTTGATTAGAGATTTGCGCTTCCATGCGTTCTGTGTTCGACGCCCGGTAAGGTTACTTCTCACAACACCTTTTGGTTATTGATCGCGCACCACCGCTTAAGAAAACACTGAGAGGTCGTAATAGCGCCGTCAGGTGTAGGAGCAATCCCGACTAGCATTCACCGGACGTCATTGTATTTCTCCAGAAACACGAAGATCCGTGTCGTTTTCTTAGTGCCTTCTACCGTGCCGCTGATACAGAGGAGAAATGAGTATGTCTCCCTTCGAACAAACATGCTGTACTAGTGCAAGTATTTGTTTCAGTTTTCCTTATCGTAGTTTGTTAGTCTGCTGTAGGATGTTGTAGCGTTATTAAAATGCCACTTATGTTCAGAACCAGGTATATATCTTTCAGGGTATGGCTGCATGTGCCGTAATCTGAGTTTCGATGTCGCACGGGAGGGGGGGGGGGGGCGCAATTTTTCTGAACTAGACACTGATATGGAATGTATGCAGACAAGTCAATTAAAGAAAAATTTATTGTCATGCGCCACTCAGGTGCATTAGTTTAAAGGTTATCGCGTGTCTTTAGTTGATTAGCGCAATAATTATCACGTTTTGTCCCGCCTTTGCAATACCCCGATGGCGGCATCATGTATCGTGAGTTAAGACCAAGGGGTGTGCCAAGGAGTTCCGTACCAAGGGGTGAAAACTAACTTAAAGCCGTTCACGATGAGGTAAGTAATGCTGAAAGCGCCATGGTTATTTCTATGGAAAAGAAATTAAACTTGCCATGTAAGCTGGCAAAACACATCTTGCTTGCATACATGCGCTCGAAACCTAAAAAAAAAGTTAATTATGGGGCTCTACGTGCCATAACCACTTTCTGATTATGAGGCACTCCGTAGTGGAGGCCTTTGGAAATTTCGACCACCTGGGGCTCTTTAACGTGCACCTAAATCTAGGTACACGGGTGTTTTTGCATTTCGCCCCCATCGAAATGCGACCGCCATGGCCGATCCTGCGACCTCGTGCTCAGCAGCCCAACACCATAGCCACTGAGCAACTACGGTGGGTGCTCGAAACCTACACATGAGGCTTTCACTATCAATGTTCCGGAGAGCGGTGCCACAGCATGGCGGTGACATGTTCTAATGCTTGAAAGCATTATGCCCATGATATTCCCGTGCCTGGGAGGCATTAGCCGGTCTACATTCACACTCTCACGCCCTCCACGTCGTTGATCAGACAAAGGCTCAAGCGTCTCCACGACGAAGTTGACGGGCGAAGTTTGCGCGACTACACGATACGGGCCGTGGTATTTCGGAAGTAGAACAGTCGACTGACCGGGACTAGCTGTAGGAATCCAGAGCCGCACAAGTGAGTCGGGGGTATACGTCGCTGGAGGCTTCGAGAATTCTCGATGTTGTTTCTTGCGCTGCTGATCAGCAGTGGTGAGAGGTCGGGCAATCTGACAACACCCTTCAGCGTGTTTAGAAGCTTGGGAAACACTCGGCGACTCAGTTACATCAGGGGGGTAAGGAAGTATGGTGTCTAGAGTGCAGGAGGACTCGTGTCCATCCAGCAGGAGGTAAGGAGAGAATCCACTTGTGGTCTACCTACCAGTATAATGGGCACGTCACAAAGGGAAGGAGATGGCCCCAGTCTGAGTGCTTGGAAGTGACATGCATTGCCAGCATATCACCCAAAGTTCGGTTGAATCGTTCTCTCATACCGTCCGTTAGAGGCTGGTAAGCGGTGGTGGTTTGGTGAATGACGCTGCATTCCTCTAGAATTGCTTCGACGATGTCCGACAGCACTACACGTCCTTAGTCGCTAAGCAGATCACGTGGTGCGCCGTGCCGTAGAATGACGTGGTGCGAAATGAAATAGGCAACGTTACTAGCTGATTCAGATGACAATGGTGCAGTATCAGCGTAGCGCGGAAGGTGATCGAGGGCAACAATTATCCATAAGTTGCCATCAGGAGTGATCGAAGGGATCCATACAAATCAACACCTCCGTGGTCGAAGGGGTGGTCAGGACAAAGCAACGGCTGTAACGAGGCGGGGAAACGGCAGGGGGTACTCTTGCATTACTGGCAAGCGACGCAGGAATGGAAGTAGCGGCGGACGAAGCAGTACATTGCGCGCCAATAGTAGCGGAGTCGGAGGAGGTTGTAAGTTCAACACTGTAGCGTGTGCGCACTGTGGGTAAGCGTGGAAGGCGAAGCATATGTCCGAACGGAAATGGCGCGGAATAACCAACAACCATTTGCGTCTGTCGAAAAGATAGTTTCGACGGTAGAGAAAACCATAGCGAAGAGTGAAATGGTGCGCCTGACGGCACATTTCTCGAGTGACGGCAGGTGACGTTGGTTCACGCAACAAGCCCCAGGGGAAGCAATCCAGAGGTTCTTTCATTGCTTTAGGGACATTCTGGTGACGGCGACTGCAGACGCGTCGTAGAGGGACGCAGACGGGAACACAGCAGCAGATGGGAGACGTACGCAGACAGAGCGCTGCATAAGAAAGTTGGCCCCCAGATCGGTATTATGACGCGAATGTCGTAATCTTGAAGCCGGAGCGTCCAGCGAGCGAGCGGACCGCATGGATCTTTCAAAGAGGAGAGCCAACATAGCGCATGGTGGTCTGTAACCGCGTCAAACGGGTGGCGCAAAGGCAAGAGCGGAAATTTTCTATAGCCCGTATGATGGGTAGGCAACCCTTTTCCCTAAAGGAATAGTTGGCTTTGGCTTTGGTAAGTGTAGGACTGGCATAAGCTACCACGTACTCGTCAAATTCACGTTTACGCCGCGCAAGCACAGCGCCGAGGCCTCCGTGGCCGAGGCCGACACCGCTAGCATCCGTGTGAATTTCAGTTAGCGGGAGCGATTCGAAATGTCGTAGGATTGGAGGCGGTGAACGAATGTTTAAGAGTTCGGGGAATGGATGGTCGCATGGCCGTGGCAATACTGAAAGTTCGTAACTGCTGCGGAGAAGGTAAGTCGAAGTGACTGTAACTGAGGCGCAGTTACGGATGAAACGTCGAAAATATGACTGAGAATGTGCCGTCTTTCATTGTCGTCTGTTTAGGACTCTCGGCAACAGCACGAAGTTTCGTGAGATACGGAAGGACGCCACCTCTAAAGACGACATGTCCCCAGAATAAGTAGCTTTTGTGCGTCAAATGAACGCTTCTTTAAGTTTAGCTATAGGCCAGTGGAGCTGAGGCAAGTGAGGTTAGTTTCTAGGTATTGTATATGCTTCTCAAAGTCGTATGAAAAGATCACAATATCGTCAAAGTAGCAGAGGCACGTCTGTCACTTGAGCCCGCGATGGATGTTGTCGATCATGCTTTCAAAAGGGGAAGGTGCGTTGCATAGCCCGAATGACATCACCTTGAATTCATATAAGCCATCGGGTGTAATGAAGGCTGTTTTGGAGCGGTCATGCTCAGCCATCTGGACCTGCCAGTAGCCAGGGCGCAGGCCTTACGAAGAAAAAAATTGTGCTCCTTGCGAGCAGTTGGAGGCGTCGTCTATAAGAGGCAAGGGACAGACGTCTTCACGCGTGATCTTGTCAACGCGGAGCTTCATTGTGGCCTCCTTTGACGCCGCGTTGACGCTTGTCGTCAACTTGTTACGCGATGATGTGGCGCACAGTCTGTCACACACGATATGGGCGCTGACCCAAAGGAGCATGGAGACCAGTGTCGATATGGTGAGCCACGGTTGAGTTACGGCTCTTATGATCGAAATTGGCGTGGAAGCGTTCAAGAAAGGAGATTATTTGGGCGCATTGCTGCTGCGTAAGATGAGCGTTGACGCATCGAGAAAGGACCTCGGTAAAGGAAGGACGAGAAGGTAGAGCGGAAGTGTCAGTGGCATCAACTTGACGAGAACTCGGGCGGTCAGGAAAGTCTTATGCAGAGACGGGACTCACTCACTCACTCCATAAGCCACTCACTCCATAATAAAACTGAGGGACGTGAAAACGGATTGGAAACATACATGGCAATGGTAGTATCTTGAATTGTCAGTGCGGAGAAAGGGATCGGAAAGCACTTGCGACGGAGAGTGGTTTCAAATGGAGCAAAAACAACAGTTCAGTCAGCAGACACGTCACGGGAAAGCGGCACAAGAGCGTATGAGGAAGGAGGAATCACGGGATCGGCGGCAACAAGCACTTCGGCAGGTAAAGGCGGCGAGTTGACAAAGAGAAAGTAACGCAACAGCGTGAACGACTTTAGCGCTGGCAGCTGATGACGGCATGGTGAATGCAGAGGCAGTCCCAGCCAAGTGTACGTCGTGGGACATTTCGGCCAAACAACAAACTGGATGTTATAGTGGTTGTCCCGAATAACGATCGACGCTGGGCCCGCCGCGAGAAGTCGGATTCATTGCGCACTGGCAATGCTCAAGAGAAAGTCAGGAAAGGGCGTCGTAACTTTTCGCACTTCGTGGCGAAGTTATTCACTCAGAACAGACACTATGGCTCCCGTGTCGGCAGGAGCTAGGACGGCATAGCTTCGACAGAGAGGGCAATGACATTACGGGGGGGGTGGGGAGCTAGGTCTTGAAATTTCGCATACGGCGCAGTTCTTCCCATCTCTTGACCCTCAACGACGTACTCTACAAGCTAAATTCAACCTGTTAGATAATAGAGCGCTCTTGGAAGAAATATCGTTGGACCATGGCCTATGTATTCTTGCATGTAAAAGGCCACAAAAGCCCTTCGGCACTTCATGAAGGATACTGAATTGTAAGAACACTTGTGACAGTGGAGATTCCTCTACGACTGACGCTCTGGATGACAGACTCTATTACTCTTCTTTTCTCTTCTTTTCTCTTGTATTACTCTCTTTTCCTCTCCCAAATTGTAGGGTAGCCAACCGTATACATCCTTGCATGGTGAACCTCCCTATCCTTCTTTCCCTCTTCGTTTCTCTCTCTCCCTCTCTGCATGACATCGGCTATCATTAGTGGGCTCATGGTGACAAACATCAGCAATGCATCGCCAGCGACATCTTTCAGGATGTGTTTGATCTTGCCGGCCTCCGTCACGGATCGGTTGACACGCTTGCAAAAGTTGACCACATACTCAATATAGCTGGTGTACATTCCTCCACGTTGCTAAGCTCGTCCTCGCAAGCGCTGTTCGGCACGTAACTTGGGAATGGCTGGATGGCCCAAAAGTTCCGCGAATCCAATTTTGTAGGATGACCAGGTGGTATATCAGTCTCGTCGTTACAAAACCAGAGACTGGCGACGTCAATCAAATCAAAGATGACATCGTAGAGTTTTTTTTTGTGTCGTCCCAGTTATTGAGCTTGCTTAAACGGTTGTATGACGCAAGCCAGCCTTCGACGTCCAGGTCGCCGGTACGGCTGAAGAAAACAGGGTCGCGTTGCCGAAGTGAGCTGAAAAATACCATAGTCGGAGGCTGGGAAACAATCTGCTCCCCTTCGGCTGTGACCATGATAGAAGCTGGACGCAAGGTAACGCTGCGGAGTTCTAGGGTAGGATCGATCCCGCAACCTCAACCAAATATAATAGAGCGTTTGGTACATGCACTCTTCAGTACTAACAAAGACAGACGCAGCAAGTTAACCTGCAATGGCGGCACGAACGCAATTCTTTCACTGCCGACTTCTTTCTGAGTGAGCAGCGCACTCTGCTTCTGCGAGTAATACCGGTCTTCTTCATTGCAATAATTTTATATGAAGTGCAGAAATTGATAAAATAAACGGAAATAGAAGTAGACAGAAAATAAACTTGCCGCGGGTGGGAGCCGAGCTCGCTATCTTCGCATTACGGCAAGCGATGTCCTGAGTTGCGCTGGCTAAACTTCGAGGGTTATACACACGTAAATGCACAAGAATGAGAACGTGGGAACAGCCGCCGCAGTTGCACCATTAGTAGGGCATTGTGCGCGTAAGCAAATATTGTAGGTTCGGCGTCCACCGGCGGCAAGTTGCTTTACAGTGGAAATGTTAGAACTTCGCTGGGTTTCTCTTGACCTGCGCAGCTTCGCCGAGCTGGGGGAGGGAGAGCTGAGAGAGAGTGAAAACAATATAAAAATAGCATTGCGCTGCATAGCGACGCGGCTAGGGTGGGTGCAGCCTAGCGAGGGGTAGGAGCGGCGCGCACGCGGGCTAGGACTAGGAACGCGGCCCGGATGCGTGCCCTGTCCTATGGCGCGCCAGGCCAATACCTAGTTCTTTAGAGGGTGTTGGCCAGGCAGTGGGATCAGGCGAGAGAGGAGGGGCGTTCTTCTTCGGTGGCTGCTAGGGTGCCTCGATGTCCTCCTCACCCTCCGCTTCGTACAGAGTGGAGACAACCACGGGGTCAACTACGGCGTTGGCTACGCGAATCGCGGACGACGTAGTAGATACCTTTGGCAGACGACGTAGGGACACGTTGCCGGTGCTCGTGTGCCTTGTGCGTGGTTTGTTACTACTTTACTGGCCTTCTCCCAGTTCCATTGGTCTCTGGCGCTTGCGATAGCAGAGCAAGGCATAAATTTTTCGTCCACGTTCACTTCCCTTTGATATATATATATCATTTTGTACATTTCATTGTAAATTACAGTTAAGTTCCCCTATGCTTTCTTTCCCTTCATAATCTGTTGGCTTCTCTTGGTTGCGATTAGCATAATATATAGTCTGTTATTCAATGTCGAAAGCGGTATAACAGCAGCACGAAGCTAGACATAACTGCAGTCTACCTTTAGCTCAAGTACTTCTGTTTGCAACTCTCTATAGGTTTTTTTCGGCGACTTCTCAACTCAGTAAATACATATTGATTGAGACCGGTTGTGGCCATGAAGATAGTTGTCAAAGTGAAATTTTACAGCAATTACAGGAATTGAAACGCCAAACGAGTTCTTAACGCAGAGACAAGTGGATCCGCTGTCTGCCATATATGACTTCAAGGAGGGACAGAAATCATGTCAAGAAATGTTTGCCCTGGTTGGAGAGAGGTTAGTAAAAGTTGGGGCGATAACCGGTGTCATTGACAGCATAGAAAATGCAGTTCACGTCTCCCAAATATCAATGTCCGATATAACGCGGCAGAACAACGATATTCATTTTCGCCTCAACGACCTAGCATCGCAATGACTTCATCTCTCTCTCTCTCTCTCTCTCTATGTGTGTGTGTGTGTGTGTGTGTGTGTGTGTGTGTGTGTGTGTGTGTGTAACAGATATATTTTTCACGTTTGAAACTCCATTCAAGCAATATATCTGTACTTGAAGAGTTTTCCCTTGCTACTCGTCAGGCTTACAAAAGAGTAATTCCTTTATGGTAGTTACATAACGCCAAGCCCGGGCTTGGCATTCAGCGACGACTTCGGCATCGGTAGACTCACGTTGCTCAAGATAGCGCTTCTCTTGCATCTCGACGATAGCTGGCCGTTCAGCTGGAAGATCACGAGAAGGACCCGCTCCTTCCATACTACTTCACAGCAATGGAGCACCGACTGTTCTTTCCAAGCTTTGATACATAAAAGATTAGGAGCCTCTACAAGCGCCTAGTTATGTTGGGCGCTGAAGCCATCCACTCCGCGCTGCGCTACCGGTGCGAGTTGGCGTTGCGCCAGCTGTGCCGATGACGTAATTCGCAGCGCCGCTCGCCTATTTTTATCTAGGGAATCTATCATCCGCTGGGATAGCTGCACCGCAGACCTCATTCCTGGCGCTGTGCCAACATTTATCGCCGAGCTTCATACAACCGCATCGTGAATCTTCAAAGTGGGGCCATATTCACTCCTGAGTGAAAGAGAAAGGTCCGTACTTAACTGCACTAACTCTTCGCTGTAACTCTGAACTCCATCAGGACAGCACCAACGCGAGGTATTGCCTCTATGTCGGTAGTGGAATTAGGAGTTGTTTTTTCCACAGCTTACTAAAGATATTTTTCCTGGCGGCAAAGTAGAAGAACATGAAGTAGGAGAACAGAAAAAAAAGGAGAGAGACTGCTCGTTTAGCAAGCCTAAGCACCAACTTGCAGAAGAGCAATATTTTTAATGCGAAAGCCTTAGCTCTCTGTTTCAAGGTCGCGTTGCGAGGTGCAAAGAATTGGTGCACTCGTGCCACTGCTCGCGCGTTCTTCGTCGTCTTCTTCCACATCGCCGCCACATCAATGCCGCTAATCATGCCATAAAGGCACAGTTAAATAATATAGAGTTAATTAAGGCACTCGAACCCACAACCTTTGGTGGGAGTCGAACCGTTAGTGGGAGAAAACAAGTAATAACGAGTAACAACATACTCGAATGAGAATGTCAATTAATTTATTGGCTGCTTCTTGAGCGCAGGATTTTGCCTTCACTCTCTTTGGCGTATGGTAATTGAATGTCAATTTTAATTTTTTTGTGGAGTATGTTTACGATATCTTAGTGAGCATTAATTGGAATGACTGACGGTGCTACATGTGATGCGTGCGGCTGCGAAGAGAACATCGAACACTTATTATTCTACTGTCCTCGATTCGATATACAAAGACAGTCAATGGACAATGCATTACGGCGACTAGACGATCGTCCGCTGTTCGTGCAGACGATGTTTGCACCCCACCCACAACCGTACATTCACTGTGCATTCACTGCCCAAAAGGCAGTGAATGCACTTTAAGGCTTTTAAAAATGACTGGCCTCTGTGAGCGCCTACAGTGTGCATTCTCACGCACCTTGCTCGCTTGCTTGTCCCTCATATGTGGCGCTTCCCCACTATACGGGGGATTGGCCACCAAGCCGGCGGTTAAGGGTTAAAGTTAATGGGGAGAGAAAGAAAACCAAACAAACAAGTTAATTAGGGCGAAGCATAATGTTTACGATAATCAGGAAATTGATTTACCTGGTAGATACAGAAAAAAAGAATTATTGTAAATATGTATAAACAGCAAATCTTTTTTTGGTATTAGAAAAATTTAGTCACTTTAGCATACGCCAAAGAGGGTGATGGCGAAAGCCTGCACACTCAAGAGACATTCATTAAGTTACTTAACATTCCCATATATGAAGGCGTTGTTACTTCGTATTATTTTTTACGACCAAAGGTGGCGGGTTCGCATGACCTAATGAACGTTACCTTAACTATATGTGCCGTAATTAACTTCGCCCGAATTAACATGATATCTCGTGGGTTCGACTCCATCCAAATATTGTGGGTTTGACTCCCACCAAAGGTCGTGGGTGTGAGTACCTTAATTAACTACATATTAGTTAACAGGGCCTTAATTAGGTTCGCTTTAACGCCAAAGGTAGTGGGTTCCACTCACAAATAAGCTCGACGGTTCAACTCCCACCGAAGGTCGTGGGTTCGAGTGCCTGAATTAACTCTATCTTAATTAACACGATGAACAAAGTGCTGCGTGAACGTCGCTTGCGTACTCATAGAAGCCGATGACGACGGCGACCAGCACACCATCAAAATTGTTGCGTGAGCGTTGCTTGCGTACTCATAGAAGCCGATGACAACGGCGACCAGCACACCATCAAAATAGTTGCTTGAGCGTTGCTTGCGTACTCGAAGAAGCCGTTGACGACGGCGACCAGCACACCATCAAAATAGTTGCTTGAGCGTTGCTTGCGTACTCATAGAAGCCGATGACAACGGCGACCAGAACACCATCAAAATAGTTGCTTGAGCGTTGCTTGCGTACTCATAGAAGCCGATGACAACGGCGACCAGCACACCATCAAAATAGTTGCTTGAGCGTTGCTTGCGTACTCGAAGAAGCCGTTGACGACGGCGACCAGCACACCATAAAAATAGTTGCTTAAGCGTTGCTTGCGTACTCGAAGAAGCCGTTGACGACGGCGACCAGCACACCATCAAAATAGTTGCTTGAGCGTTGCTTGCGTACTCGAAGAAGCCAATGACGACGGCAACCAGCGCACCATCAAAATAGTTGCTTGAGCGTTGCTTGCGTACTCATAGAAGCCGATGACAACGGCGACCAGCACACCATCAAAATAGTTGCTTGAGCGTTGCTTGCGTACTCATAGAAGCCGATGACAACGGCGACCAGCACACCATCAAAATAGTTGCTTGAGCGTTGCTTGCGTACTCGAAGAAGCCGTTGACGACGGCGACCAGCACACCATCAAAATAGTTGCTTGAGCGTTGCTTGCGTACTC
Source organism: Dermacentor albipictus (assembly GCF_038994185.2). Taxonomy (NCBI): domain Eukaryota; kingdom Metazoa; phylum Arthropoda; class Arachnida; order Ixodida; family Ixodidae; genus Dermacentor; species Dermacentor albipictus. Next base: position 15,194,266 of record NC_091821.1, read on the forward strand.
GAAGAAGCCAATGACGACGGCGACCAGCACACCATCAAAATAGTTGGGTGAGTGTTGCTTGCATACTCAAAGAAGCCGATGACGACGGCGACCAGCACACCATCAAAATAGTTGGGTGAGCGTTGCTTGCATACTCAAAGAAGCCGATGACGACGGCGACCAGCACACCATCAAAATTGTTGCGTGAGCGTTGCTTGCATAATCAAAGAAGCCGATGACGACGGCGACCACCACACCATCAAAATAGTTGGGTGAGCGTTGCTTGCATACTCAAAGAAGCCGATGACGACGGCGACCAGCACACCATCAAAATAGTTGGGTGAGCGTTGCTTGCATACTCAAAGAAGCCGATGACGACGGCGACCAGCACACCATCAAAATAGTTGGGTGAGCGTTGCTTGCATACTCAAAGAAGCCGATGACGACGGCGACCAGCACACCATCAAAATTGTTGCGTGAGCGTTGCTTGCATACTCAAAGAAGCCGATGACGTCGGCGACCAGCACACCATCAAAATTGTTGCGTGAGCGTTGCTTGCATACTCAAAGAAGCCGATGACGACGGCGACCACCACACCATCAAAATAGTTGGGTGAGCGTTGCTTGCATACTCAAAGAAGCCGATGACGACGGCGACCAGCACACCATCAAAATAGTTGGGTGAGCGTTGCTTGCATACTCAAAGAAGCCGATGACGACGGCGACCAGCACACCATCAAAATAGTTGGGTGAGCGTTGCTTGCATACTCAAAGAAGCCGATGACGACGGCGACCAGCACACCATCAAAATAGTTGCTTGAGCGTTGCTTGCGTACTCGAAGAAGCCGTTGACGACGGCGACCAGCACACCATCAAAATAGTTGCTTGAGCGTTGCTTGCGTACTCGAAGAAGCCAATGACGACGGCGACCAGCACACCATCAAAATAGTTGGGTGAGCGTTGCTTGCATACTCAAAGAAGCCGATGACGACGGCGACCAGCACACCATCAAAATTGTTGCGTGAGCGTTGCTTGCATACTCAAAGAAGCCGATGACGACGGCGACCACCACACCATCAAAATAGTTGGGTGAGCGTTGCTTGCATACTCAAAGAAGCCGTTGACGACGGCGACCAGCACACCATCAAAATAGTTGGGTGAGTGTTGCTTGCATACTCAAAGAAGCCGATGACGACGGCGACCAGCACACCATCAAAATAGTTGGGTGAGCGTTGCTTGCATACTCAAAGAAGCCGATGACGACGGCGACCAGCACACCATCAAAATTGTTGCGTGAGCGTTGCTTGCATACTCAAAGAAGCCGATGACGACGGCGACCAGCACACCATCAAAATTGTTGCGTGAGCGTTGCTTGCATACTCAAAGAAGCCGATGACGACGGCGACCAGCACACCATCAAAATTGTTGCGTGAGCGTTGCTTGCATACTCAAAGAAGCCGATGACGACGGCGACCAGCACACCATCAAAATTGTTGCGTGAGCGTTGCTTGCATACTCAAAGAAGCCGATGACGACGGCGACCAGCACACCATCAAAATAGTTGGGTGAGCGTTGCTTGCATACTCAAAGAAGCCGTTGACGACGGCGACCAGCACACCATCAAAATAGTTGCTTGAGCGTTGCTTGCGTACTCAAAGAAGCCGTTGAGGACGGCGACCAGCACACCATCAAAATAGTTGGGTGAGCGTTGCTTGCATACTCAAAGAAGCCGATGACGACGGCGACCAGCACACCATCAAAATTGTTGCGTGAGCGTTGCTTGCATACTCAAAGAAGCCGATGACGACGGCGACCAGCACACCATCAAAATAGTTGGGTGAGCGTTGCTTGCATACTCAAAGAAGCCGTTGACGACGGCGACCAGCACACCATCAAAATAGTTGCTTGAGGACGACGTAGCAGAAGCGAAGAGCTCACAGGCGAGCGCGCGCACTCGGCTGGCCGCAACTTGAGTATGCCGTCGCGAGAGGCAGCGCGTTCTCCAGTGTCACGTGACCACTTACAGAGTATTTAAGGAGCAGGGCGACTGGCATTCGGTCAATAGGTGATGAAGAAGATCACCTCGATTAGCAGCTGGGTCTGCCTTTTGACGTTAAAGCTACCCAGGAAAATCATGAAATGCCTGGGTAGCTGGGAGGGAGGGTGGTATTCTCTCCCTCCCCCATTGCCTGAGTTAGCTGTGTGACGTTAAAGCTACCCAGGAAGACATGTAGAGCCTGGGTAGCTGGGAGGGGGAGCTGAGGGAGGGAGGGAGGTTTGCTCCCCCTCCCCCGTAACAGTGCGAAAGAAAGAAACAGTGGCTGCGTGGCCGCATTGACGCGCGTAGCCGGTAGGCTGCGTGGCAAAATATGCAGTAACGAGAACAGATACGTAATTCCCCTAACAATAAACAAGCCATGACAGAGGCGAGGGTCGGTTATATGGAGCCAGTAGTGAGGTTGTATTTCGTCATTTATGATAATTTTTGGCATGCGTGATTGCTGATGGGAAACTCTTAAAAAATATACGTTTCTTTTATATTTAATTGGTCATAAAATAATGTTCCCGAAGGAAATATTTATTGTAAAATTGAGTAATCAATTTCAATGACATGCAGTGAGTTGGCTAGAGTGACCGCTACATTATCCCGAATAGCTTTGGCCCATACAGCCATTTAATGAGCGCCCCTTGCATGGTCGTTCAGTTCCTTTCTATTACTTGCATAACGCCTTCTTTCCTTGCTTTTATGTTATACCCAGCTTTCATCGTGGCCGTATATTTTCCCAATTCAAACGTCTGACGTTTAGTGTCCTTACAGGCTAGTTCCGCGCAAAATATTTTTTGTTAGGGGTGTTTTCATCGTGTGCTGCAGTTGAATAAAAAGATCGTTACTTTATTTGTGGGTAATTGAATTTTTCCCCTTATTCGTTGTCGCTAATTGTTGTCGACCGCTTTGGATGCATTTCCGTAGGCAGTGCCTTCCGCGATATTGACTGACGGTAGGACAAGCGTCGGATAATTTTTACCTCGTTTGTGCGTTCGTTTGGAGTCTGCGACTGCTTTTGTCAGCCTAAAATGTCGCGCCGCGGTGAGTCACGAGGAGTGCGAAGTTCTTACAACAACAGTGGGCTTCAGTACTAGCGCCTAGCTAGCGAACACCATGCAAGGACGGAAAATAGAGATAATTTCAAGCTCAAAAATTCTCCTATGAATCCTTCTTCAGCGCAGCTAATGAGACATGTTTCTTTATCCCCTGCATTTTACGCACTTCCGACAGCGCCAAGTGTCCATGTTCGGTTCTGCTTTGTCAAATTCCGCAGTTTATAAACTTTTCTTGGGCATGCTTGGATTCACAAGAAATAGGAAGATTGAATGCGCATTGCTTTCTTTCTTTCTTTTTTTGGCCGAGGATACGCTTCAGAAATAAAACAATTCACGCAGAAACTCCTCAGGGGCTTGTCTAAATATGCGTAAGCGTTGTGCCACATGTTCATCTCCACGCAGCCCTGTGTCATTATCAATGTTATGAAACTTGACACAAACGACAATGCTGTGGCGACGAGAACTGGTGCGGGCAGCGGTGCAAGAGGCATCGATGACTCAAGCAAAGTACTGAAGGTGGCGGTGCGAGCTGGAGCGCTGCTGACGTTCCGATCATTATAAGCCGTTATCGCTCCTTAGCGGGTTATCCATCCGCGTCAAGCCATCATCATCATCATCATCATCATCATCATCATCATCATCTTGATTACGCCCACTGCAGGGCAAAGGCCTCTCCCATACGTCTCCAACTACCACGGTGATATACTAATTGTGGCCATGTTGGTCCTGCAAACTTCTTAATCTCATCCGTCCACCTAACTTTCTGCCGCCCTCTGCTACGCTTCCCTTCCCTTGGGATCCAGTCCGTAACCCTTAATGACCATCAGTTATCTTCCCCCCGCATTACGTGTCCTGCCCATGCCAATTTCTTTTTCTTGATTTCAACTAAGATATCATTAACTCACGTTTGTTCCATCACCGAATCTGCTCTTTTCTTATCCCTTAACGTTACACCTATCATTCTTCTTTCCATAGCTCGTTGCGTCGTCCTCAATTTAAGTAAAACCCTTTTCGTAAGCCTCCAGGTTTCTGCCCCATACGTGAGTACTGGTAAGACACAGCTCTTATACACTTTTCTCTTGAGGGACAATGGCAACCTGCTGTTCATGATCTGAGAATGCCTGCCAAACGCACCCCAGCCCATTCTTATTCTTCTAATCATTTCAGTCTCATGATCCGGATCTGCGGTTACCACCAGCCCTAAGTAGATGTATTCCCTTACCACTTCCAGTGCCTCGCTACCTATGGTAAATTGCTGTTCTCTTCCGAGACTGCTAAACATTACTTTAGTTTTCTTCAGATTAATTTTGAGACCCACTCTTCTGTTTTGCCTCTCCAGGTCAGTGAGCATGCATTGCAATTGGTCCCCTGAGTTACTAAGCAAGGCAATATCATCAGCGAATCGCAAGTTACTAAGGTATTCTCCATTAACTCTTATCCCCAATTCTTCCCAATCCAGGGCTCTGAATACATCCTGTAAACACGCTGTGAATAGCATTGGAGAGATCTTATCTGCCTGCCTGAGCCCCTTCTTTACTGGGATTTTCTTGCTTTCTTTATGGAGGACTACGGTGGCTGTGGAGCCCCTATAGATATCTTTCAGTATTTTTACATATGGCTCGTCTACACCCTGATTCCGTAATGGCTGCATGACTGCTGTGTTTCGACTGAATCAAATGCTTTCTCGTAATCAATGAAAGCTATATATAAGGCTTGGTTATATTCCGCACATTTTTCTATCACCTGATTGATAGTGTGAATATTGTCTGTTGTTGAGTAGCCTTTACGAAATCCTGCCTGGTCATTTCGTTGACAGAAGTCTAAGGTGTTCCTGATACTATTTGGGATTACCTTAGTAAATACTTTGTAGGCAACAGACATTACGCTGAGCGGTCTATGATTTTTCAAGTCTTTGGCGTCCCCTTTCTATGGATTAAGATTAAATTCGGGCTCCTCCACGTCCACTTTGGTGCAATAAAACCTTTTTTTTATTCTTACAACCTTACGTAGAAGTTAATGGCCTTGGTGGATTCCTTGCCGTAACGCCAACCCTAAGCCTTAACATGTGGCTCAGTGGTAGAGTTCCTGACTCCCCTGCAGGGGCGCGGGTTCAATGCTGGTGGGAACTGGGTATTTATTTTCTCATTATTGGCGATAGCTGCTACGAACACCGGACTCCGGTGGCTGAAGCGGCGGCGGCGGAAACCATCGCCAACCGAAATGACTATGGGAATGAGCCCATAACAACTTACGCTGTAATATTGCTCAGAATTAACCCAATCGCAAGTTGGTCACACTGGCCCTGCTCTTGCTTTGCCTTTGGGAAAGAGCTGCAGGGGTTGTAGCCTGAAAGAAAAACGATCGTGTATTTTGTCGACTATATGGCTGCTTCATTAAGGCTGGCATGATGAAGCAGCTGTTCAGCTATGAATAATTAAGTTACCTTGCGCGCAAGTGCATATTTGGCTACTCTTCTCGCGTTTTGCAGTGTTCCTATGTAACAAAGTGTTGCAACATCTCAGAGGTTACACCAGTATAATGGGCCGTTCATTTCATCCCGTCTATATTATCAGGTCAGTGTGTTTTAGAGATGCGAATGAAGACACACGTGTATGGTGCTTTTTTCTTCTTCTTATCAAGCTTGTAAAATTAAAGCACTTCAATTTACTTCAATTAAAGCACTTCAAGTAAATGCTTGTCAACTTAATCTGATTTCTTTCTGGGCTCTCCTCATAAGTTTTTGGCCGTCGCGAGCACTGCTAACAGAGAGACACTGTACGCAACGAAAATGAAATCTGTATACCAGGGAGCGAATTAGAACTGGGAGAAAAACAACTAATTTGTTGATAAAACAAGAATACCGGGTTTAGAGGTGCGCAAATGCTGAAAGGATATTGAATAAACAATGTGCCAAGCGAATTCTTTGAAGGCAATGTTTTCTTTCGAGACATCAAATCGAGATGGAGTTTTTGGTTCGTGAGAACTGGGTGCCTGGTCACATTCGGCTCGTCAAATTAGGCAATTGGGAGATTTCTGTAGTGCACGTAAGACAGCGAAGAAGGCGGAAGAAAAAAGCCTGGAAGAAAAAAAAAAGATGCGCGATCTTAGCGTAGAGCAATGTACGGTATTAGATTCGTCGGACGATCTCGCCGCTGCCACCATTTGTTCGAGTTGTCGGACGATCTGCGAGCTTTAGGCTGATCTCACCGCTGCCATTCAGATGTAAGATTTGGCAGTCGTAGCTGTAGGGATGAACTTGGGAGGAACTAGGTGAACAGGATTTATTTACATTATTTACATCTTAGACAAGACATACATCGAGAGTCTAGCGTGACTCCCAAATGGAGCCCGCAAGACTAACATACAGCAAACTGCTTACGAGCACACAGCTCACGAGTACATTTCAAGCACGACAATGAGCACGACAACGAGCACGCTCTAGCAGCCGACAATCGCTGCTTATATGCACTGTGCTGACGTCATAGTTCGACGTCAATGACGATGACCCACCCTTTTGGAGGAGGATGAGGGCTGTCGACTTGGAGGAGGATGGGGACTCACATACACGTGCCGCACACACACACACAGGTGTAATGGTCCGGAGACGACGTCAGAGGGGCTTCGTAGAACTCTGAGCAGTCCCGGTTAGCACATTGTCCTGCGACTTGGTCGGAACGCGGGAAGGAGCCCCTGTCGGCGTTCCCGCGGAACAGGACGGCGTTGTCGTGTTGCGTACAAAGCCTGCTTCGTCGAACACGGAGCCGTCCCGGGTGGCGCGTCCGGGTAACACATTGTCTGTTGTCTCGAAAAGCTCATGGGGAGGTTCTGCCAATTACCTCCCCTCGAGAACTCCCGTGAGCTGACCCCGCGCCACGCGGCTGCCGGTTATCCGCAGTTCTCTGAAGTGCGCCCCGTCCCGGTTGGATCGGAACACGTGCAGCTGGCTGAAATAGCTGCAGGCCGATCCTAACAACGGAGAAATAGCAATGCGTACGGAAAGCAAAAATGTTGAAATGAAACTGATATACGCTCATTCAAACTGCGCGCGCCTAAAATCCAAACCGGAAGTGTCGTTTACTCAAAGAAAAGTACGAAGGCAACCCGGAGATCGCGCAGTCTGCAGGTATAGGCCGATCACGTAGATAACGCATTCTAAACAAGCCACACGGAACAATGAATACGCCCGAGAAGACCTTCTCTTCGATGTTAACCGCTGTTCAGACTCCTTTTTTATCAGATTACTTGGCAAATAGTTACTGCAAATTGTTTGTTTCTTTGTTTGTTATCCTCGTGCATCGTATTCCCCTGTGATTGACCTAGAGCTGCCATGCACTGTAGTGCGGCTGGGCCATCGCTTGACAAGTACAGCACAGAACTTCGGACGATTTGACCGACTTTCTGCCATTTAAACGCGTTGACTGCAGTAAACAGCCGAGGTACTGTTCTGCATACCTGCTGATTAAGCGACGGTTTGACGCTTTAGAAATGACGCAATATTTTTTATGCTCCAGTGGCTTCTACTTGTAGTAGTTGTAATGTAGTGCCAACCTTAAAAACAGCATGTATTAACTTAGAAAATCTATTTAAATTACAAGTACACTGCCATCGCTGCTCATCCATTTATTGTCAGCAGAACTGTGACTACGATGGGAAATGAAGTACCACTGTATAGGGCTTAAGCCCTAGTTAAGACTCGCCGTGGTGGCGTAGTGGTTTTGGCGTAGCGCTGCTAAGCCTGCGGGTGCGGGACGAAGTGTCGGTCGCGACGGCCGCGTTTCGATGGGGGCGCAATGGGAAAAATGGCCGTGAATTGGATGCATGTTAAAGAACCCCAGGTGGTCAAAATTATTCTAAAGTCTCCCATTACCGCGTGCCTCGTAATCATATAGTGGTATCGGCACGTAAAACACCACTATATCTTTTTTTAATCCCCCTCCCTGTTTAGGACTATTCTTTTGCCCTCGTTCCCTTTCTGTCTTCTTTTCCCGCATGGGGTACAATGCATGCGCAGTAGTGTCTGTGCATGAGACGGTTCACGCGACTAGCGCCGGTAGCGTGCGATTGTGCGCATCAATGTTAAAACCACGGTCTCGGGCATTTTGCATTAGTGCTTGCTGAAAGTTGGCATTGCGTTTAATCCACGGTTCCGCGCAGCGCCCGTCAGGTACTCCATGTCGGTCCCTGCCTGGGAAACACCCACTGCGCGCGGACGTGCGTCCTGCAGGACCTTTATTAAAGTTTGTCCAATCCAGTTTAATCCACGTGCGACCACCGTTCCACGGCCTGTAGAAGGCGAGCAACGCTGACCAACCACGCACCATCAGCAGTGGGGCACGTGCAGTGTGTTGTATGCGAAAGTGGAGAAGAGAAAAGGCAGCACGTAGAAATGAAATGCAGCACTCACAAAAGAAAGAAAGAAAGAAAGAAAGAAAGAAAGAAAGAAAGAAAGAAAGAAAGAAAGAAAGAAAGAAAGAAAGAAAGAAAGAAAGAAAGAAAGAGGAACACGCCTTCTTGTGCAGGATGCGGCTGCCTGGAAGACGCCTGCCATTGCGCGGTGAAGTGCACGTGGCCTTGCGATGCTGAGCTCACGGGTTCCGTAACCAACCGCAGGAGCTGCATTTCGGACGGGGTGCATTGTAACAACGCTATTTTCTCTAAATTCCGGTGCGCTTAGAAATCCTCAGGGGATCAAAATCGTTTCGTAGCCCTCCACGTGGCGTCCTTAAACCCATGCACTGTGCGGTTTCTGGTCGTCAAGACCCAAAATTTAATTCCTAACAAAGCCTGCCGTAAGGGCTGTTTTGAAACGCTCTGGCTTAGTTTGCACAAAGATGAGTGCACGAATGGTTTAGCATTCCGCCAAATTGAAACCCGGCAACCGCAAACGTTAACCAAGCCGACAACACTGTTTAGTATGCCGCAGACACGACCATGGCCTTTTAGCCACCACGCCAGGTGTTCTTGAAAACCTCTCAGAGCGAAGATGTTACGGCTGTTAAAAAGCGCTCTAGGATGCCAAAGCGCTGGTCGCGAAGGTGCACGAAAATTCATTGAGCGTCTTGCCAAACATCCCTTCAAACCGTCGCTAGGCGCAAGGACATCTCCAAGGGATATTATGAATGTAAAATGGTAATGCTCGGTGAAACTTAGTAGCGTGTGAGGTGATTAGAAACGTTGTACGAAGTTATCAAAGTTTCTATTAATCGTACTTCAAAGCTTTACTGGATATTAGGCAGTTTTTTTTTGTTTCAGCTTGAGAAATATCGATAGGTCCAAGTTAACACAGGGTATAAGGCCACTTGTTAACAGCGTTCTGCTGAAATATTGCAGTTCTTAACGCTTTGGGAGCGCCACCAAACACAATTCGAACTTGTGCTCCGGTTTTTCGCTGTTTACAGAGAAACAAACATTCGCCACTTGCGAACTACTTGTTATAATGAGATTAAATTTTGTACGTATAAAATTGTGGTTAATATAGTTATTTTACATTAGGTTTGATACTGTAGGTTACGGGGGCCTCATAAAAAAATTTCCAATGTGATGGCCGTCAGAACATTCAAGATATTCCTCCGAGTACGAAATTTAGCTTTCTAGCTGCTTCCGTTAGCAAAAGCTAAGCATGATTGCTTAAGTTTAGCCAACTTGCGATAGACATTTTTGAAACCTAAATTAAATGTTAAGTGCGAAGTTCTTAAGCGTTATTATAACCATGTTAATTGCGAGATTTGTTTTTTTCAGAGCTCACCGCAGCCGCCACCCGTGTCACAAGAGCGCCTTGACCTCACGTGGGGATGTGGTAAGGTGGTTGCGCAACCTAGTATGTGCCTAATTAGACGAAGACTGCGAAAAAGTTCCAAAGGAACCAAATGGTTCTGTTTGGCGGGGAAACGGTGTGAAACTGCGAGAAGGAACTCGTCGTGTACGCAGGCCTGTTTTTCTAGCTGTACATCTCTGGAATTTTAGTTGCGGCTCTGAAAGGTTGCACATGCTTGTGGGGTCTTAACACACAATGTCGCAGAAAATCCGGTGTCGCCGTCCCGCGCCAGAGCCAACCGTCTTAGGAATGAAAAATCGCTCCGAACCAGGCATACCCGACCACGCACGCCCTCCATATAGCGCAGAGACGTTGCGTCTCACTTTAGAAGCAAAATTGCTGTGCCGGCTGACACTGTCGTGCTATCACGACCACACAGCTCATGCAAAACATTTTTGATAATTTATTGCAAAACAGTTAGTCAGTATCATACTTTGCTGGTGAAGCAGCGCACTGACCCGGCGAAGGCTCAGAAGAATATGCGGCACTCGCAGAGAGTGTCGTGTATTTTTCTATGGCTTCGCCATGTCCGTGTCAGTGCGCTGCTTCACCCGCAAGGTGTGATGATTATGAACCAACTAGCTCAAATTTCCACATTACTGAAGTTTTTAGACATGCTAAAGTTGAAGCGTTAAGAGAAAAAAAACACAGAAACTATTCAATAATTCTTGATTTAAAATCACCGCCCAAGCACTCCGTACAGATGGTTAATCAGCGAAGCTGAAACGTGCGACCACGGTGTTTATCACTGGGTTAATACCGACGGTTCATAAAACGACGGCTTGATAGGCTGCCGGATCCTCGGTGCGCAGTTGCTGCTCGCGCTCGGTTGCACGAGCCTGTTCTTGTGCCGGAGCTGCAGCATCGGCACGGCTCGTTCTCGGTCCTACTCGCGGCGTTGCCGTTCGAAAGCTGCATGCTCCTCAGGAGTACGTATGACGCGTGGCCTACACATTTCGGAGCCGGATCGAAACTGCTGTGCGCAACCTCGGCTGCGACGGCGAGCAACGACGTCACTTATAGGCACAGCCAATCGCGCGCTTGTATATCACTTCTTTTTTTCGAGCGTGCGCATGGGGTTGCGTCGGAGGAGCTTTCGGCGTACAGGCGGACGGACGGATGAGTCGGCTAGCCATATACAACTTCGCTGTAAAATTCTTAGAATAGAAACGATTCAAGTGTAAGTTGCTTCGCTTTGTTCAGCGCAGGATAGTTATCCCTTGCAGGCCTGTGAAGTCCTGAAGCTTGAATGAGGCAATTGAAATCGTTAACACTACTTTAAGAAAACATATAAATGACGAAGGCAGGGGCGTTAACCAGAAAAGTGACTGGTTGGCTATATCCTGCAAAAGGGAGAAAAGAACTGAGTCATAGGAAGGTGAGAGGGAAAGAAGAAGAAAACACGTGATCAATTCTTGCACGCGCGCGGATGGCGCTGCGCAGTGAAAGGCGTTTGCACAGGCCAGTCACCCGCAGCAGCACAAAGGTGCCTTCACTGCCTTGTGGGCCAACATTGACAGCACGTTCAACTGATATAAACATTTGAGGAAACGTAGGAATTATTATAACAAGAAAACAATAATAACAATCCAAACAAACAAACAATAACAAAAAAAAGACAAAATACATGGCAGCCACAGCAAGCGTAGACATTATATTACGTGGGCAAACACCATAACCATCTTCATAAAAAACAAAACAAAAACAAAATGACGAATCGCAATAACATCTCGTTTCGCTCGACGTCGCTTTATAATGGCTAACAGTCGCATTGTACTTACAACAATGGCGTGCTAGCGGACAATGCCATGTCGGCCGTGACCGAAGCTTCATGAGGGTAACTCGCACGCATGGCTGCACTTATGGGTAGGTATACAGTGCACGACGTTTGTCGCGCTCACCAGAAGTATTGCGTAATACCTAGGTATACACGGAGCAGGATAAGCCGCCATTATTATTTGCAGACCCAATAACTATGCTAAGTATGAGAACAACATTATATATTCCAACGGAACTATACAAAGAAAAAAAAGGTACCTATAAACACGATGAAAAAGCCGCATTCGGCGCGTATCAACACTACGAACATACACGCACGTTTAACCCACAGCTATACTAAGACACATAGCTTGCATGTACTACACTGCACACCAGTCCGGCAGACGTCTCTTCACAGAAACCACAGCACAAAATCACAAAACACCATCAAACAAGCTTGCAAACAACGTCGTGACTGGCCATACTTGTGCCATTTGGAAGATGGTTAACCTGATGTTTACAACACTTCGTTAGCCGAAAAGGACAGCGCTCTCCTGGCGCAATCCTCTGCAATCGCGGTTCCGGCAGCAGGCGGGCAAAAAAGTTTCCGCATGGGCAGGCGCAAAAGTATGAAAGGGCGCATATGCCCAATGCCATGTCTCGATTGAAGGCGCTTGTAATGGCGCAAACGTGCAGTTTGCCATGCGCTCGCAGATGCCCTATTACTTTGTCCCCACCGTTACATGCATCATGTTAAATAGCGAAATTTTATAAAGCGTGACACTGGGCGCCAAAAAAAAAATGCACAAGACTATCCTGTGCCTCTTCTTTCTGCCTCTTTTCTGTGACCATTGCTATGTTGTTCCAATTTTTGTATAAGTAGGTCTTTCTATTTTGCCTTCTTGGACGACTCGTTCTACTAATTTTTCACGCATATAAATTATTTGGGAATAAGTTTTATTAGAAACCAAAAGCGACCTCTCTTCTACCGCATTTTGGACTAAGGTCTTACAGAAAATAGGTACATACCTTCATATGAAGTCGGGCTTCTTGCTGCGCATTCACTAAAAAAAGCTGAAAAAAAGAAGATTGAACGAAATGGATCATCATCATCATCATCATCATCATCCTATCTTATGTCCACTGCAGGACCAAGGCCACTCCCTGCGATCTCCATTTACCCATGTCCTGCACCAACCGATTCCAACTTGCGCCTGCGAATTTCCTAATTTGTATATGCTGCCAAGCAAATGTGCTCAACAGGGACTCCAAATAAGGCAGATCAGATATGCAAAGGCAACTCTCTGCGTTTACATAAAAGAACTAAAGAAGGTCACTAGAGTCGCCCTGGAGCACTCTTTCCTCTTCTGGTAACAAAAATGTCTGTTGAGCAGTGAGGGAGGAGGCACGTGGATCATGTACCCGTGCAGCTGGTTAGCCCACTGTTGCGTTTGGAGGCGATCCCACCGCTAGCAACCAGTTTGTTGCGTTTGGAGGCGATCCCACCGCTACCACCAGTTTGCTGCGTTTGGAGCCGATCCCACCGCTAGCAGCCAGTTTGTTGCGTACTCCAGGGTAGCGTACCGTACTGCTGCCGAGAAGTAGCGGCGCCTGCTTATCGAAGCTCGACCGACATTACTTATTGGGTAGCGTAGCGTTGTCGGCGGGCTGCAGGCATCCGGTAGACCATGGCGACCGAGCAAGGGCGAGACGATTTGCTAGTGCGAATCTAATTTGCTACCTTTGAATAAACAGTGCAAGCACTGTTTATTCAAAGGTAGTTGAAAGAAAATGAGAAGAGCATTAAGTATATCAAAAGTTCATTTTGGAGCCCCTTAAATAGGCTCTCTACAATCGTGGGCGGGATCTTGCTTCCATCGATGTCACGTGACAGGCACAGAGAGAGGGTCTCTCCTCCTGCATTTCCGAGCACGGGAAGGAGGAGTCAATCCTCTTTTCGGCGAATCCTGGGAGAAGGCCCTTTGTGCGCAAGCTGACCGATGTTGGCCCTCGCAGGAGAAGTCAGCCCTCTTTTCGACGAATCCTGGGAGAAGGTCGGGTGAACGACCTGTCGCCCGTGGTGTCCGGCCTAGTAGAAGGTAGGGGGAACGGCGTGTCGCCCATGGTGTCCAGCCTAGTAGATGGTAGGGGGAACGACGTGTCGCCCGTGGTGTCCGGCCTGGTAGAAGGTAGGGGGAACGACCTGTCGCCCGTGGATTGGATCGAGTTACAAACGACAGTAAACCCCTTGAAGGACACATCGTGTCACCAAAGGACCAACATTAATTACACAGTTGAGGGAGTCGGCCAAGTTTACTAGTGCACTTACTTCGGGATAGCTCCACTATGCTCGGCGAGAAACCGATCGATGGACCGACAGGAACCGAGAGAAGGGGTTGTAGGCACTGGAAAGTTTTGATTTAATAATAAAATTTTAATGTCACACAAAACAAACTTGGACTGAGAAGACCCTTCAGGTTATCTAGGTTGAACTGAACTGCTCGATGACCAGAATAATACAACATATCAGTGCGAGAACTTGAATGAGATACAATGAGGAAACGACATACACGTCTACTTGTCTACGAGAACGGCCATACTCCTCGTCTCTAGTTCAAGTTTTCGCGCTAGTAAGCTGCATCATGGATTTCCAACTATCCCAATCGATCGAAAGGCGATCCCAATTTCAGGCTTTGCAGGCGGAAGCTAGGGCCCGTCTTTAGGGTATCTGAAGATGTAATATTTCCTGGTCGGAAGGGACCCCTGAAGTCCAGGCAGAGCAGAAAAGTAATTGAAAGTGAGGAAACCCTGTCTTTGCCAAAACTGTCACAAACCAGGGCACATTCCTGAGCAGTGTGATAAGACAAAAGTAGTGCTTTTATTGGTCGGTTTGCAATGACGACAACATGAAGCTGCTCGAACCATACCAGAATAGCATAACCAGAATAACACCGAGTCGTGGAACGAAAATGATCTACAAGTACGAACTACCCCTCGACATAACCCAGGTCACCTTTGCACAGCTAACCTATACTCCAACATGCGCAACGCTGAGAAGTGAAACGACTCGTGCGACCGCTGCAAACCCGACCGCCTTATGAGGTACTGCATGTACGACGGCTTTAATATATTCACGTTGTCGCCCTCGAATGGGTCGCTGTGTATGCTTGCCACATAGCCAGAAACAGTGCCCACGTACTGGACCGCAGTCACGATTCATCGGTCACTGTAAGTTCATGAGCTCCCCCACAGTCTCGGGCTAAAATATTGCCTTTCATTGTGAATGCCTTGTAGTTGTCAAACACCAACGCAGCGCATTTTATGACAGGTCAGCAATAACCTCGCAAGACGCTGCCACGTCTATACAGCCTCCCGTAGTTTTAACTATATCGCACGAGAACACTCTAATATTGCCGTGCGTCGTCCTAAAGGGAACATCGTATTATGCCTGTTTCACATGCAAGCGATTGAGCGAATCGAGCGAACAGCGGCGCGGCGCTGCTAAGCTTTTCGCGAGGTTTCGTTTCACATGCATTGCCGCCACGCGTTTTCCGCCGCTGCGAATATCAGTGTTGCTGGCAAAAAAGACGAGACTTTCAGCCAGTTTCGGTAGTTTGCGACTACCAATATAAGTATGACTTTGTCCCTGCCGCTCAAATCTTTATTATATAAATACATTTTTATTTATTTATTTCACAATAACCCTAAAGGCCCTCTAGGGAGGGTATTACATAGGGTAAATGTTACATAGGTGAGGTGAACAGTGCGTAAATGTAATTACAATGGAAAAACAAAACTGGGAAAAAATTAATTACAGTGCATCAACGTACAAACACAAAAATAATGATAGTTATCAGTACAGCAACTCTAAATGATTTGTACAAAATGGGACACTGTCGTGGAAGCTTTGGTTAACGGCGCATTAAAAAAAGAAAAAAAAATGTTTACAAATCAGAGAGTCAGACGTGATATATTATGTATTCATGGTACTGCGTAGAGCGTCTGTAAATTTTGAGGCATTTGTTTCGGTGGCAATGTGTCATGGAAGATTACTCCATTCTTTCGCGGTGCGAGGTATAAATGACTGTCCAAATGCGAAGGAATGACACATTATGCTTTTTACTTTGCAAGAATGATCCCGACGCGGAAAGATGGCTGAGGGTTCACACATGAACTCGTTATGAAGAGATACGTGATAGTAAAGTTTATGGAATAGTGTTAAACGAGATATATTACGGCGAAGTGACAAGGCTTCAAGCTCGGCGCGATGTTTTAATGCTGTTACACTGGTTTCTCGTGAATAATCTGAAAAGATGAAGCGTACAGCACGGTTCTGCAGGGCTTCTAAGTCAGTTATTAGGTAAGCCTGATGGGGATCCCATATGGCTGACGCGTACTCTATTTTAGGGCGTATTAGTGTTGTATATGCCAATTTGCGTAAGTGTACGGGAGCATGTTTGAGGTTATGTTTAAGGAAACCAAGCGAACGGTTTGCGGAAGCGAGAATATGGTTAATGTGATTATTCCACGTCAAGTTAGGGGTTAAGTGTACGCCAAGATATTTGTAGCTGGAAACTTGATCAACAAGGCTGTTGTTTAAGATGTAAGATGTTGATGTTCGGGGCACCTGATTAGTAAAAGACATGAATTTAGTTTTAGTAAGATTTAGAGGCATTAGCCAAGTTGAACACCATACGTTTATTGCGTTTAGGTCAGATTGAAGAATGTCGTGATCATAGTTAGAGTGAATATTACGATATATGACGCAATCATCAGCAAATAGTCTGATATTGGATTTGATGCCGTCTGGTAGATCATTAATATAAATTAGAAAAAGTAGTGGCCCAAGTACACTTCCCTGTGGTACACCAGATGTTACGGGGACTAGAGATGAGTTGTGATTGTTAACCGATGTAAATTGCATCCTGTTAGAAAGAAAGTCTTTTATCCATGTGACAACAGTAGAGTCAATGTTCAGCTGTGTAAGTTTGTGAATAAGTCGACGATGAGGGACACGGTCGAATGCTTTTGAATAATCTAGGAAAACGGCATCTACTTGAAATCCGGTGTCTATTGATGAATGTATGTCGTGAATAAAACCAGCGAGCTGAGTGTCACATGAATAGCCTCTGCGAAAACCGTGCTGTTGTCTAAATATGAGGTTATGTTTTTCAAGGTAGTTAATGACCTGGGAATGTATAATATGTTCGATTAATTTACAAATGTTACTTGTTAAAGAAATTGGTCGATAGTTAAGCGGTTAAGAACGATCCCCAGACTTAAAACATATCCTGCGCTTAGCAATTATCAATTCGTTGAAAAGCTCTCTTGGCATGTCGCCCGTACCACGTGTAGCAAGTAAATAAACATCCTCCTATGCGCAGGCTTTCCCGCACTAGTCCTCCACTGGTCACTAGTCGAGACGGGCCGTTCGGAAGCGGTGCTGCCGCTCTGCCGCTGCGATGAAATTCCAACTTGCCCGAACCTCGCCGCTCCCGCCGCTAGTGCCGCAGCCGCACGAAACAGATTTCTGCGGCGCGGCGGCAGGATTCGCGAGCATTTTCGCTTGCATGTGAAACAGGCTTTAGACGACGCTTGCACATGAGAGTGCTTGGTGCGCCTGAGAGTACTTCTCCGGTCTCGCTGATTAGCGTCGGTTTAAGGCGCTGAAATGACGCATGACGGATGCTCTTGCGATATAGTTAAGAATACAAAAGGCTGTACATTTTATAAAAAGAAATTCGTTACGAAGCTGTTTTTTTGCGTCATACCACACCCTGCCATCTAAATACATGTTTGTGAAACAATCCTGATGATGTGTTTCCGTATTGCACATGCATCACTGTTAAAAGAAACCGTAAAATTACAGGAACCTCCTACGGCACCTCAGCCGTACGAACGCCGCACCTACCGCGACCTGTAACGGGCTTCAGCGGCTCCGAACCCGTTTAACAATGGAATCTTCTTTTGGGGTATGATAAGTAGTTATGTTCAGTGTGACTGACGTGGTGAGTACCGCTATTGTCTGCGATCGCCAGGAGTCCCATTCCTATATCCGTTTAGCTAATGCAGCATTAAAACTTCAATCGAACTAACTTTTTGCTCGGAACTTGCGCGACGACGCCACCGCGCGGTATAACACGGCCAGGCGCACGCAGGCCAGGTTTCTGCGGTTTCGGATGTGTGAGTGGCGGTGGCTTGGTGCCGTGTTTAATCATTTCCCCCGTTTTCCCCTCTTGTAAGGTGCAGTCGTGCATCGTTGTGGATTCTCCGGCTCCTGTCAAAGGATTGCACGGTAAGTTCGAATGAATTTGAATTCTTTGTTGTATCGGAGAGCTGTTCCTTTGCGAATCATTGATCCACTGCTTGCCCGTGCGCCTGCCCATCCGCCCACCTTTCTATAGTGAACGCTTCCCTGCAATTAGTTGATATGCTAGACCTCATGCGAGTGCTTTTGCGACATTCATCCGTCGCCATTCTTTCTGGGCATGTAAATGAACGGCGTAGCTTGGTCTGTCACCCCTGGGAATCAAATATTTGTTGCCCAATCGCCGGTCTGTGCTTCTTTGTCAATTTGTCTTGCTGCTCACAAAGCCGATATATGTAGTTGTTGTGCCTGTGCAGTGGTCGTTTGCATAGTGTTTTGGTGCGCTAGTTTCTATCGGCATTGACGGTCTGCTCGTGTATCCTGCGTATAACTCGCAAATGCTGAAAATAACGCGCGCAAGCCCGGCCCCAGATGCCACCTGCGCCTTATTACACTGGCGCACCGCGTTATTATACGCGCCGCTGCTCAGGCCGCGTTCCACTAACGCTGCAAGGAAATTCGCAAGTCAACTGCGGTTATCACAGCCAGATTCTTTTTTGGTTAGGGCATCGCACATCGTTTCCAACGCTGGCAGCAAACGAGGCACTGGTAAGGGTGCGCTACTTTGACAAGAACACCACTCGTATATAGCCGTGCGCGAGCCGGCGCGGATCAGATATCTCCGTTATCCGTTTTTCTTGTTTATCTTGCTGTTTTTTCCACATATACGCCTGCGGGCGTCGTTTCGAACAAGACGAAGCGTAAGGAAGGAGTGACTAACCCCCGTATTCACAAACGCACTTCGACTTGACCCTCCACTCGAAATGCTCCTTGAGGGCGGTTTTTCATTTCACAAATCGCCCTCCACTTGAAACGCGCCTTGAGTGAAGGAAAGCTCGAGCGCTTTACTCGAGGATCTCAAGGTAGCCTCGCAGCTACCTTGAATCGCTCCTCGAGTGAAGTTAGTGCGTAAACATGGCTGCCTTGCGATCTGTCGCTCGACTCGTCAGCATTTTCCGATGGACGCCAGTTGCCTCCGTAGCTTTTCTTGGGTTAACCGTGCTGCGCATTTTCAAGGGCTTCGTTTTAGGGACCGTTGCAGTCCTCTGGAGCGCTTCGGCACCGGAATTATTCCACTGCAGCGCCGAGACAGATCGGCCATCCTGTCAAGAAGACTGCGAGCTAGTGCAGTGATTGTCGTCTTACACCGTGCATGAGCCAGTTGGTGACCTGCACACTGGTATTCTTCGTGCCAGTGCTTCGAACCTACTATCGGCGTCAGTGCATTCACGTGTTTCTTGCGGCTCATCGTAAAAAGCCGCATCAGTTCAAGCACGGCGCGATACATAACTGCGGCGGACTTCGAACTTGCAAAAAGAAAACAGCTACGAAGATTTCTGTCACCAGTGGGTATGTTGCCTGTGCGTGTGTGTCGCTTAAGCGAGCGCCGGCCGTCGCCCCTTCGGCGCTGTTTGTACTCGGGCAGATCGTCACTGCCTACGCAAATCCAAGGACGGCGAAACACACCGCAGCAAAGCGAGCATCTTTGTAAACGAGCAGGTGCGTTCACTTTACTTCTTGGAATTTTCTTTAATTTGATGCAGCTAGTTGCGCTAAGGAAAAAAAGAAATGGACTGTAATTTCGCGCGGACCATGTGCCGTTGGTGCAATTTAAAGTCATAAGCAACAATTACGTAATCCTTGCTTCAAACCATTCAGTTTAATTAGCTTGTCATCCCTATGAAGATCCAAGCTCAACGAGGAAGTCACCAACCATGAAATGGCATTCAGGATTATACCTGCACGTATACACAGGTTAATGTAATGTTTTGTTCGAATAAAAGAGACAGAATAACAATACAACAGAGTAGAGTTTTGTGCATCACATTATTTTTTATTCCGATAAATAAAGGTGTAGCAGTGTAGAGACAGTACCTAATACAGACAGTGCTAGCAAGTGGTCGCAGATATATCTCGCACACCTTTATTGCGAACATCCCAGCTCTCTATAGGGTTCATTATGTAAGTGTTAAATCGCTGTTGTCGGTCTTGCTGAGCAAGCGGTAGACCAGCTGAAAAATGTTTCTTTGCAAATAAAAATAAATAAAAACAGTATGAGCTAATTAATGTAAAAAAAAATTGCGCTCTACAACACAAACTTTTTAAATTAATGTATTATTACGAAATGTAAACTAAAGAAAACGAATACAGTACCTAGGCTAGTTTCATGGACCTTCTTTAACATCGTTGTATGTTTATTACCAACCCCTTCTTTTTGCAGGAACCAGGTTGCCAACACACGCACGAAGAGCAACTGCCTTTCCAACTGTGCAGTTTGTGCTGCGCTTGCATTGGTGTGCAAGTGGAGGAGAGGTCCATTTAATGTCCTGCTGCACTATAATAGCCGTCGAAATATTCTGCTTAAGACATCTATCATTTTTCTCATATCCTACCAGCTCAAACGTCACCTCTAAAAGCAGTTTGACTGCATGTATTTGCCTTCATAGACAGGTTGTAGCTGAAGACATTGTATTTTTCACCCAGATGGCCTTTCTTCAGTCATACTTATTAAAGTCAGAATGTACCCCTTAATAATTTCTGGTCAATTCAAGTGCCATTTTTTTTTCTAAAACAATAAATTAACATTATTCTCGCCTTTTTGTACTTTGATAGTATGCAATACGGCGTGAACTCTGATCCTACAAACAGAAGCAGTAATGAAGGAGATGAAAGGGGGTTGACCGAAGGGTGCGATTTTTAATAATCATATCATGAGAAGCCAACAAGCAAAGTCACCAAAGACAACATAAGGAAAATTAATTAATGGCATGGAAATTAATGGCAATGAAAGTGGATGAAAAAACAGCTTGCCGCAGGTGGGAAATTATGTAGTAGTAGTAGTAGTCTGCGGTGGTGGTGGTAAAATATAAATACACAAGAAAGTGGATGAGAAAACGGTGCCGCGGTAGCTGCATTGGTTAGAGCATCGCGCGCCTATGGCAAGTTTTCTCAACCACTTTCATTCCCATTAATTTGTCATTTCTTTAATTCAATTAGTAAGTAGAAGTAATTTCTCCTCTGTTGTCTTTGTTGTCTTCGCTTGTTTGTTTCCAAGGATATAAACAGAAGTAGTAGTACTGCTGACAAATATATTCTAAAATAAAACACCATCGCTCTTCAAGACAGTAGTCAGTCGGGTGTAGCCACCCGACGGCATGCAGTGGTAAATTCTTGTAGAATATATGCTGTTTCTACCCTACCCTGCTTCTAGCTTCAGCTTAAGATAAATTATGACGGCCCGAACAATGAGTCGCTTCCATTGGATGCGCATGACAGTTGGCTTCAATGGGGCTTGCAGAACTTCAGCAATTGACCGAGGTACAACACCCAGGGTAGCAGCGTGTCTTGTGGGATCCCCAAATAGGCCAAATGGTGATGCAGACTGTCACAATGACAATGCTGAAAAATACATTATAGAGCGCATTACTACCGTTATTTCAGAAAAGCTGAGATCAACTATCAAAACTAAGGCATATTTTTCATCTACACTTGCTCATGCTAAAGTAGCTTCAGCATGCCACAAAATACTGAAGTGCTGGCTACAAATACTACGAAAGTGTTGCTTCAAAAATTGTGCGCAGCAAAAAGATCCTGTCGCAGCTGCAAAGCACCACGGGCAACTGATGACCTCGCCCATCATAATCATGCGATTTAAAACAAAAATTATATGACAGCTAAAAGTGAATAAAAAATTTAATTTTATTGACATGGCTGTTTCATGTTTGTGGCTTTAAATAACAGAGTGTCCATTTCGCCATTTTGTGAATGTGGGGACACGTAACATGAATATTTTTACATAGTTTATGAAAATGAGCACCTACTAATTACCGGGTAGGCCAGTCAACTGCTTCTTCAGCACCCAGCTTCTTTCAGGGAAGCGAGCTGGTGCAATTCCAACAGGCAGGCACCATATCTATCGATGCTTTCAGGTCTGCCAGAAGCCTTACTGTGCAGCACAGGCGTTGATTTTTTCATCAGCTGGTCCTTTCAAGGCCCACATCCTGCACCAGAATGCCAAAACTTTTATGTAGACAGGGCGCTCACGCGCTAAGTAAATTCAGTATACCTAAACAACGGAAATGAAAAAAACGTAGCACAACTAAAAATATGTCGGCATTGCGTGAACTTGAAAGCCCAGCTAATGGAACGTGCATCAGCTGCTACCACATAGCACACTGAAAGAGTTAAGACGAAAAAACAAATGGCGGTGATGAAGTATTGACAAGTGAATTTTTGGAAGAATAAAACATTGCGTAGCGTATATGGGAAGTGAGGAAGCACAGGAAATGCAGGCACCAGTGCTGGTTCGTTGACCATATGTGCTACAAGTTGAGCAAGCCGACTGACCACCACGGCTTCTAAAACAATGTACAGGACTCAAAAGACGCTTGTTTCTTTTTCTACCTGCCGGAGTTACGCACTCAACCATATACGCATTCTGCCACATGTATACTATAACTGCTTCTCTACCGAAAGATTTCATACGCGATACTGGAATGATCGTTGGATGCAGGCGCCGATCCGTACCTTCTACATTATCGTTTAAAAAAGCGAAACCAACAACAGATGGTCGTGCCGAATCTTGCACATGTTCCCATTAGAAAAAAAAATAATATATGTTTTGGACAAGCTTATGCTGCCTCGAATATGTTTCAGGTACTAATTAATGCCCGCAGCATGAGCAACTGGAGTCAATCATGCTTGTGTACATCGGAAACGGCTTATCGACAGCGCAGCGGCAACCTCAAGAAAACCGCATTGACATACTGTGCTTCCATGAAAGAATGGCTCACTCACCCATATTTTCTGTCCTGTTGTTGCTTTCAGCAAACTCACAGCACCACTCGGTCTTGAAGGTAAACAAAGCTGCCCATCGGCCGTTCCATCTGTGGCCTCAGAAGTCATTCAGGCTCGGTCACCATACGCACGAGGACAGAATCACCCATCATAACCGCGATTATCAACTGCAACGTCAGTAACCAATGAAACACTAGGAAAAAAAGAGCAGCGGACAAATGCCGGCGCAAATTATCTTGGTTCTCAGCCATGCGCCATGCTCTCAGCTGTTGGGATGCGATTGTTGCCAGACCTCAAACACAGCTCCCGCTTGTTCTATCAGTAGAACGCTCACAGTGGCAGCGTTGCCGAGCTAAAGTTGTACATTGCGCCGTGTAGTTGTTCGATTAGGAAGACGAATGAACTGAAACACATATTTGTTTTAAATAATGGGACTTTTAATGAGCACACTGAAGAATAGTCGATATCAGACGCTTTTCTCGGTCGATACACTTCACTTGAGTCGAGGGCGCATTTTCAAGGCATTCCTTGGCGGAGGAAAGGTGAAGTAGTATTCATGAAACGCAATGGAGCCTTGAGTGAAGGAAGCCCCGTCGCCTCGACTTGGCTGAGTCGAGGAGGAGCTTCAAGTGAAGGCGTGTTTAAGAATACGGGGGTAAGTGGCACAGCGCACGCGAACATTTTATAGGCAGCGTGGTTGAATTCCATGGCGTCAAGCTCGAGCTGTCACAAAGGCGACGAGCAAGTGGCATGAGGTGCAGACGCCGAGTGTTTCAAACATAGAGTTTCCTTTAATATACTAGAGACAACTCTGGCGCTGCAATCGTTGAGCCACCATGGGAATGATGGGAAATACATGTATTTGCCTGATCTTTGTGCTTGTGGATTCAGACGTTCTTGTGGATTCGTTTATTATGCTTTTTGTATGCCTTCATTGTCGTAAATTTGGGAGCAATCTATACTTTTCTAAGTGCAGAAGACCTTGCGAACACGCATACTCGCGACTAATTGCAACGGTTCAGCTTGTAGAGGTGGCAAAATTGAAACGCGCCAAGCGTCTCAAAACACTGCCTTGCCTGCGATAAATTCATAAGGCCGTTATATGTCACTCGTCGATGCATGGGTCCGTACGTAAAGGTTTCACTATCGGGCGTTTGTACTAAATGAATAAAGGTCCTGTGTTCAAATCCTGCTGTCGGAAAATTTTTAGTATTGTTTATTTAAGTATTTATTACGCAGTACATTGTTGAAAATGTCGAGTTTGCGTAGGCATGAAGCCGTCTGAGGCCAGAAGGACGCAGTTTAGGCAAATTCATGTACTTCGCATAATTCCCATGTTGGCTCAACCACTCCCATTTCAGCTTCAGTGGGCACTAGCGCCAGAGTTGCCTCTAGTAATTATGGTACGAAACTCTATGGTTTCAAAGAGCTGATTAGATTTGGAAGGAGAGAAGTTGGCATGGGATCGTGGCCTAATGGTTAGACCACCGGGTTGCTGTGCTCGGCGGTCGAGGTTCAATTCCACCGTCGGTCACACATTATTAAGGCGGAAGCCTGAAGTGGCTCGTACCCACGATGGTCTCGAAAACGCGGCGTGCGGTACTGAAAGTCATTTGAGCTTGCCTCGCGCAGGCACGTGCTCGTGCCACTGCTCGCGCGTTCGTCGTCGTCGTCTTCCACCGCTAGATTCGATGCTGCTAATCATGCAAAAAAATAAAGAAATTAAATAAAAAGACGGAAAAGTTAATTAAAATAGAGGTGACTCAGGCACTCGAACCTTCGAGCTTATGTGGAAGTCGAATCCATGAGGTTCGGCGCAATTAAGGTAGCGTTAATTAAGGCACTCGAACCGACGACCGTTGGTGGGAGACAATGAGTAAGAAGTCACAGCGCATTCGAATGAAAATGTCAAGTAATGAAATGAAAAACCTTCGAACGCGCAGGCCTTCGCCTTCACTTTGTGACTGTCAAGTTTTTTTTTTCCTTCAGCGGGGCTGTAAAAGAGGCTTCATCTAGACAGAGGCGAAATCCAGGTTGCTAGGCTAGTAGCGCTTTCGCACTAAAATAAGCAAGGAGGCTAACGGCGTTCTCGATTATTTGCGTCGTTCCTTGATACTGGCATCACTTTCTGCAAAACTACTAGCATATTCGACGAAAGTACGACCAAGAGTAAAATATTCCCGTCAAGTCTGGCACCCTCGAATCTATTCGAAGCCCTTCTGCTATATTCATTTATAACGAGTGTTTCTACAACAGTAGCACGTCCTTAGAGACTAACTTTCACGACTTAGAAGTAAGACACAATATTTGCAAGTTCTTTTTTGTATTTCAAATTCTTCCTCCCTTAACTCTGTAATTTTGCCTGTACATCGCCACTGCGTCATTGCGCATCCATCATAAGAAGACCATGTATATTAGCCACCCGCACGTACTTCTTTGTACGTGAGGTCCTTCGTTCAGACGGCCAGGGACTGGAATGATGACGACGATCAAACTGTGTACCATTTCAAGGCCACTATAGAAAAACTTTTATTTATCGAACAGAAGCCCACCCCTCATGTAATACCATGGCAGGGTGTCTGAGGAATTAAACAATTATTTGAACAAAGCAAATAGTCGGTATTCTGCAGAGCTAAAATTGATTACGGCTATGTATTGCCATAGATAGACTTTAGCTTGCTTAATCGCCTTGCTTTTTATAACATAGCACCAAGAACAAGGGTGAATATAGGTGACCTGCTTGCTGTAAAGTGTGTGCTACAGTTGGCAGTTTTCAACTTTTTTTCTGCAATAGCTCCTACTAGCCACGACTGACCAAGGTAACAATCTAAGGTAAGCATATTGGGAATTGCACGCCTTGTCTGTTATGCCCTGCCATTTTTACAGGTTAACGACAAAGAGCAGGTAATGATGCTCTGAAAGAAGTATGTGAGGCTAGGGAGTAAATTTCGCAACTTGTATCCACAAGTTACAGTCACTTGTATTAGTGTGCTCAATCTCCTTACCCTTATTGCACAGATAACATTGCCTGTAAGCAATAATACCCAAGAAAGTGAACACAATGCAGATTTATTGTACTAGTGTCTGTGGGGTTTTTGTTTCATTGTACCTGATTTTTACTTGTCCTTCAGAAAGACAATATGCCGTTTTTCATTTCTGCATCCTCTTACATTGAAATTATCACTTCTTTTTACTGATGTTTGGCAGTTTGAAGCTGATAAGTTATCATAATCACATTATTTCTTGCGTATTTAAGAACAAAGGTTTCAGTTTTTCCATTACCGATTATGCGTGTTAAGAATGCAGGTACACATATATTTACACAAGCGGCTCTTGCGTTGATGCCATCATGGCTAAACGTATTTCCGTTGCAGTGTGGAATAACCTAGCATCAGTGCCAAGATTAGGATAGATAATCCTGTGTGGCTGTTGAGATCTGTGTGCATCTTAAGAAGTTATGTTGGTGGTATGGGCTGAAATTACGTGCCAGGCTTAGTAGGTGATGCGGAATAAATCTGAGATTATAAGTTAGTCGTCACAATTGTTTTTTGCATGGGTATTTTAATTGCATTTGCCACCTGCCTATCTCATATTCGTTCCAGGTGCCTCGTTGGCATATGGGAAGAAGAGGGAACACAAAGAGCCCACTCAAAAACTCTGGCGGCTTGCGCAGAGATTGCGATCTTCAAGAACAAATGGAGCTTTATGAGCCTATTTTATTATTGCTTGATTGACTTCAGGTACATTCTTACATTTTCCGCTTTTCATTTTCAGCTCTTCTGATGGAGCAAGACAGGCTGTTCATAATCTTAAAATACATGACAACTGAAAACTGACCTTTTTGTGTGTTTCTTTTTTTCCCGACGTCTGTTCTGAGCATTCATGTAACCTTTATGGAGCATCAATTATTATTCTATAGAAACATTTGGTTGCGTTAGACAGAAAAGGAGAAAGCTCATCAGTAAAAGTTGAGCTCCTGACCCATACAACAGTCAAAAGGGTGGTTTTATTCATTATTCTGCCTAACATAGTTATTTTCTAATAAACTCTTTACTGCATGAGTTCCACTTTAATTAGACTACTTAATAGATGCCTACAACACTGCGGAATGCTGCACAACAAAAAGAAAAGGGCTCACACACACGAGCACCTCTAGCAATGGCTCGCGTTGCGATGCCTTTTTTTCCGTGTATTTGTGTTGCGTAACTTTATGACATTTTCATTAGTCATCAAAACTGCTGTACAGCACAGCAACTATACATACTCATTACGGTGTCATTACAGTTGTTATGCCTCTCAGGTGAGATACCTCATGCGCCGGTTACGGTTCCGACTCTGAACTCGCATGTTACATTTATATAACCGTTTACCCATGCTACGGCATTGAAAATGTCGGTAGGTAACTACGTCTTTAAAAGTTTTCGTTCGTGGTACGGCATTGGCAATGTTGGGCGGTACTACGGCTTCAATCGTAGTTTCTTGTGGTATGGCATTTGTAATGGTAAACAAGTATGGCTTGAGAGGTTTTTGCTTGCGGTACGGCATTGGTAATGTTAAGGATCACAGCAGCTGTAAAAGTAGTTTCTTTAGTTACGGGATTGGTAATGTTGGTTGGTAACTACGTCTCGAGTAGTATTGTCGCGTAGTAGTGAGGGTAAAAAGAAAACGGCGCAGCAATACTGAGAATGATGAAACTAACATTTATTGGACAAATCTGTGCCCACAAAAACAGGCTACCCTCAAAGAAGAACGATAGCGGCGAATACATTCGGCGACCGTCGAAATCGGATCTGCGGGCAAGTGCGTCGGCTTTTATACATGAGTCATCGAAGGTTCCAGAGTAATCGCTGGTGCTCGCGTGTGTTCCGGAAAGTACTACACAATTCGGATCACGCATACATGCAATCAGGGGCGCTATTCTGGACATTCCGCCATTTTCTTCGGTGCGTGACGTAGGCGCGACGCAAACAAAATGGCGCTGGTGGCCCGGTTTTGCTTACGTAACGTGACGCCAACTTGACGTTTCGCCTAAGAAACTGAAATGAAGGCACTGAATGTAGCGTTATCGGTAAAGCAAAACAGTTTTCCTCCGCAGTAAAAATAAAGCAGCTATCTCAAAGCGTATGATTGTTCCGTCGAAAACGCTTCGCGCTTCCGTCGTCTGCTGCGTACAAGCCGTCGTCTGCTTCAATAGCTAGGATGCGTGTCCCCGGAAAATGCAATGAGTCATCGTATGTTGGCGCCAATGCCCTTGTTTTCTTGCTTGAGACAACATACGCGACCTACCAGTGGTGATGCGCGCACGTTCTAGGCCACGTTATCGCTATTTCGTGAAACGCAAGTGACTCAGCCCGACTCGGCTGGCTCAGAAACGGCCGAATATCACCGATAGCGTTGCGGGCGCCAGAGATAACCACTAGCGCGACGCAAGCGCCGGCGCTGCCATCTCTTGTTCATTTCGCTGGTTACTCGCACCGCGGGAGGAAACTTCAAGGCGCCACCTTGCGTACATTTCTTTTTATAAATTAGAAAGAGGCCGTTGTCATAACGTATGATTGTGCGAAAAGGCATTAATCTCGATTACAATACAAATGCAGCAGTGAAAAGTGGACAACATTGCTGAAAGTTTGCTATATTCAACCAATATTATTTCGTATAAACGCGTTCTTTTAAAAAACGATGGCCCCAAACACAAATGCCAACACCACCCGAGAGCGATGCAAATACTATGAGCACGCGTTATGAACAAAAGATTTTCGTGGCGCCAAATGACGGGGAAAATGTGGCGATACGCATTCCTCTCGGCTGCCATTGCATATGGCTGCCCATTAGCATAATTCGCGCGGCTCGTCGCAGCAAGAATTATGGCGGAAAATCTCAGCAATGGCGGCCCAGCGCAACGTCACGCATCGTCAAAATGACGATTACGAAACAGCCCTTCCTGTGACGCTCCTCACGAGATATTCCTTCAGCCAATCAGCAAGCTGGCATGGCGCATATCTTGGATCGCCACCACATATTCGCGCAATTGCAGATGCATTGCACTGGCTTCTGCACGCTACCACTCACATTCTTTTTGAAGCGCTAACATCACAATATATCTGCCAAGGACCAAAAAAATGTATTAGTTCATAAAATTTGCAGCTCCACGTCACGTTTCGTCATCTTGATGAAAACGCAAAATTGCATTTTGCAATACTTCCGCTTCCCGGCACAAATTTCAGAACACGTGACCTTTCGACAGCCAATCAGAGAGTAAACATGGCGGATAATGGCGGCCGTGCAGCCGCCATGCGTGTCCAGAATAGAGCCCCAGATTACACGAAGTTCCGTGACAACGGACAGCGGATAACACCGTCGATAACATTCGAGAAACTTCCGAAACATGCAGGCACGTCCTGCGCTGAGGGATGACATTTGTTAGGCGGTGAAAAGCGGTCACCTAATAAACACGTGTCAGTATCATGTATCATTGCGGGAACTTCCTCGCATCAAGAGTTTGCAGGTTGTTATACCGTAATTCGACGGAACTTTTCTTTAACAGTGTGAGCTACAGGAAAAAAAGTGGGGGCCTAGATAAGAGGCGATGCTTCTGGGCAATATTAAATGAAAGGGGGAAGATGCGGCTTGTTGGACTCGGGACTTCAACAAGTAAACCCAGAAGCATGAGGTTCGGAAGCCCTTCAGTCTAACTGGGGTAATTGAAGTTATGAACTTTCTAGCTGAAAGCATTCACGCGTTTTTAATAACCTTCCGCTAATAAGACATAGCAACGTTTGTTGAGCTGTGCGTAGCGTTTATGCTTATGTCACAGCCAATTATATTTGGACAGCATTTTTCTCCCGGGCTCACGGCTTTTGCGGACTTTCACTAAATGGGGTTCGGCATTTATTCTCCTCTCTTCTTCATGGTCTGCAACCTTCCGTTAAATTACAGCGCACTTTTAAAGGCTGAAGTGGCTGCATTATATTTTAAAAGAGAATTTAGTCATTAATATAACGCCAGTCTTTATCCACGACACATCAAACCGTTGATGACACACTTGCAAGTAGAAATGCCTACGCATGCACGTATACAGTAGACCGGGTGAATTACGTCGCACGGTGACATGCTGTCTGAGGATACTATCAGGAAAGGGGATGCAAGGTAGATGACCGGGCATATTTCAAGGTGGTACCATTCCCACAGTGGCCCTTTGAAAGCGAAATTACCTTACCTGTGTTTAGCAGGCTCCGGACACCTTCAAAGAGCTCTCCTTGTGAATATGTTTCCATACTTATGATTTTTCGTCTTGAAGCGGTCGCATAGTTTCTTTATCTTTGGATCTTTCGAATCATTTGTACAAGTGACCTTCGGTTTGAGGGAACTGATGCTGAAACTGATAACCAGGTGACTTGTCATATTCTGTTTTCTTTAGCCGTCTTGATTGCCTAGCATATTTTATCCACTTAGGCGACTAAAAAGGGCTACATTTGCTCATAGCTTCTTCCCCTCAAGCCATTACTCATAGCAGTTTCGAAACTACAACTCTTGCAAATGTCCACGCATAAACTGATGTTCTTGCGTGGTTCCGCATCCTGTTCCTTCGTTTCTCCACCAACATCATAGTACCGAACGCACACAGCGTCCTTTCCGATGAGGTAACAAACTACGAATTTGGTCCTAACACTGTTTGCAAGCAAGTCGAAGCGTGTTCCTACCTGCTCGTGCTCCGAAGTTCCTCTGAATTTCTGCCCCGACCCTAGAAAAACGTTGTGGTCATTCCGGGAATTTAATTGTGACATCTTGATTGTAACGTCGTGCTCTATGCTAGCAAATAGAGGAACAGGCAGCTCATGTTTTAGTTGTGCCGTCATTTTTTCTTCTGGTTGCGCAGCAGCCGACGTTTTCTTTTCGAGGGTACTTGAGAGCAGCCTTGATAATGTGTCCATGGGGGTGTACTAAATTAAAGATAACTGACTCATTAAAAGTGGAGCCAAGGGCAAAACAACGCCCACACTTTGCCCAAGTTTGTTGAGTCGTTATTCCTCTTCTGTCTGCAGCTTCTTAAAAACAAAGAGCGGGAGAAAATGATGGAATGGCAAGGAGCTCAACCAGACGCATGTCCTGTTCACGGCTTGAAACTAGAGGATGAAAAATGACCGGATACGGAAAGAGAGATAAATACGAGGGACAGAATTAACACTGCGTGTACACACCATGATGCACAGCTTACTATAAGCGGTAACTGAGTCCAGTCGGCTTCACATACTGTAACAGTGATCTGGCCACATTCCCGTGGAAGTAATGCCATCGTGTTGGTTCAAAACTGTCGACAGTGCGGTTGTTATGCTTCATAATCACTTGACCTAATGAACTGTGGCACGACAGATCTCTGTGAATCTTCCACCGCTTCACGTGGGTCGCTTATGTTCATAGTTGTTGCATTGCATTACATGTCAAGCTGTATAGTAAGCGGCTCTTTTTGCTTCCTTTAACCACCATGATACTGAACTCCTGCGCGGATCTTGTCTAAAGTTAAACAAAAATGCCATCTGCAACATTTTGCATTTCTAATAATCTCCACACATAAAATGGAGGAACCACAAGGAAAGTGCTCCCTGCTCCTCCTTTCAGCATAAGGCCGAAGTTTGCTTATTACTGTCCCTTTCTTCGCATAAATGGCTGCCTACTTCTTTCGCTGACTATTTGCCTGCACGTTTACTCTGTTTGAGGAAATTGTATGCAACATTCACAATCAGGATAATATGCCGCGATGCAGGTCACCTCGTTCTATTGTGGAAAGAAGCCGTGTTTGCAATCGAAGCGCAGGCAGTGACGCTAAAGCCGGGTTGTCACGAGGGAACGGCAACCGTCACGTGTGCGCCCGTTTCATGTTTGAAACCAAACTTTACAAAGTAACTTAGGAATTGAAAACATTTCATTTGTTTAGGGTTTGCCAGACTTGACTGAAATAAAGCTAAAACCTGGCATTAAATTGTACAAATCACCACTTTTCTTATGTTGCTATGCACACACTTCTTTGCCCAGTTAACATACGTATGTTAACTGGGAAAAGAAGTGTGTGCATAGCAACATAAGAAAAGTGACGATTTGTACAATTTAATGCCAGGTTTTAGCTTTATTTCAGTTAAGCCTGGCAAACCCTAAACAAATTAAATGTTTTCAATTCCTAAGTTACTTTGTTAAGCACCTGATGTGTAGTGGTGCAACAATGTCTGATGTATTTCGGAGCTTTGCTTTCTAACATTAAAACCACGCTAGCATGCATTGGAAACATTGAATTTCTTTTTCTTCTTCTGTTGTGTGTCTGCAACACAGTGAAGTGTTCTCGTTAAAAGGGCGAGCATCATATGAACTGTTACCGACAAGGCCACCATCCTTAGCATATTCAAATTTCAGTTTGCCCATGCTCGACTGAGTGATTTTTGACGGCTATTTGTAGGCTATAGCGTAACCACTTGTTTTGCCTTCTTTGCGACGACTCGCTGTGCCATTCGGTCGACTTGCCCATTGCGGCTACGGGTTTTAAGGCGAGTAGGAGCTTTTGTTACAAAAATTTGGCTTGACTGGCAATTAAAGGAATGGGTTCTAGACGGCTGCCGTATCCACTATACACGAGCATATAAATCACCGATCTGTCGCTAGCCCTTCATAAGAGGAATTACATGCTGCCCTACAGTATAATCGCGCCAACTCAAATACAGGTCCCTCAGGGTGATAGAAATGAATCTCGAAGGCCGTGCTCTTACCGTACTGAAGGCTTCAAAATAGCCGGTGATGTCATGGGTACCATTTGTTCTACCACTTCTTTTCCACGACGAACGAATCGTCCGGTTGCGGCTGCAATTAAGAGCACTTCGAGCGTATGTTCTGTGAAGAGGCCTAATCCAACGGGTCAACCTAGCTGTTTCGCAGAGTACGAAGACCATCTGCCTGCGTTCCAGCAGAGCACTTAAAGGATAGGTTTTTTCATTATCTATTTTGCTAAAGGTGCAACAAAGCGGGCGAAGAACGTTTCACCTAGTATTGCAGGCGCTTTACTGCCGATAGGAAGAAAGAGGCGTGTAGGCAGGTTAAGATGAAGAGCATCTACAGAAACGTCCATGCAGCACTTAATGTTCCCTGGAAAACCAAGGATTGTGCGAACGGGAAGACTCGCCCCATTTGATAACAGTCCTTTGCCAGGCTGAGCTGGTGAGAACTTGAAAACACGCTTTATTTTTTTTCTTGTTTTCTTCATGGAAACTACACTCACGTGGAGTTATTGCTGGCCGCAACAGCCATGGTAACTCCACTTGAAGAAGTTCCTAATACATCACTACTTCTCTGAAACTACCAAAAAGCTTTGGGAAAGTGCCACTGCATACAACACATATGTCAATCATGCATGCTGTCATGTATGTGCCTTCAATGGGTACCAACAATGGTGGCCTTTAAGGCCAGTTGCACCATGCACTTTACCTGTGAGAAAATTTACGCTTGGTAAAAAATTGCGTAAGTCACAGGAAGTAGCCGCTCATTAAGTTCTCGTGTGAAAAAAAAGGTATAAAAGGTAGACGTATGCGTTCATACTTTGTCACTCGACAAGTTACAGTAGTATAAACGCTCTTTAGCCATGCGCAAATCGCATGTTTTGTGCCATTGCCCACAGTATAGCGTACAGAGCGATCACTCTCTGTCTTGCCCAACCTGTTTGACGGTCGACCTGCCTCTGTCGAAAAAAAGAAAACAAAAGAAAAGAATTGTATGGCATCGACGCTACTAATAGTCACATGAGCAATGTGTACAACCGTTACTGTGCTTTTCACTTTTTATGATTCACTGGCCTGCGTGAACGACTATGATGAAAACATCTTTTAAGTTTTTTAATAGCTATGCTGTTAACGGAAGTTCCGCAACTGTTTTCATGCGGCGTCGTGCGACGGCGTGGTCGATACGAAATGTGAATCGAATGCAGCGTTTCTCGGAGTCCGGAATTTAGTTTGAAACGTAATGATCAGTGAATAAAAGAAATGTTACCTTGCGTAAATCTCGTTAAAGTACAAGTTATATGCGCGTTTATTGAACCAGACTCGGAATCACAGAATCTTTACACAGCCGGGATTACTCTGTCTCAGTCTCCCCAGAATGATACTCAGTCGAGCTCACTCAGACTCAGAGTTATCGGTCCGTGTGAGTCTGAGTGAATTTGCCGACCTATGGGCACGATTGCTTTCGCTACACGCAAGCCCTGTAGTGCCATCGATATAAAAACGTCTGCATGTCATGTTACCCGCCACGGTTGCTTAGTGACTACGATGTTGGGCTGCTAAGCACGAAGTTGCGGGATCCAATCCCGGCCACGGCGGCTACGTTTCGATGGGGCGAAATGCGAAAACACCCGTGTACTTAGATTTCGGTGCACGTTAAAGAACGCCAGGTGGTCCAAATTTCCGGAGTCCTCCCCCACGGCGTGCCCCATAAAGGCCGATCCACACGACGGACCAAGTCTGCGGGCCGATCGGTCACGTGATGCGACGTCACGGCCCGCCGCGGTCCGGTACGGCGCAGAGCACATCCACACGGCGGACCGCCATAGCAGGCGGCAGACCAAAACAACCAGCTACACTAACGATTTTTTGCGTTATCATTGTAATGATTCCGGCTCGAGTCCCACAAAGCCGGGAACTGCTCAACGAGGGATACGAAATAAAAAAAAAACCCTCGTCACTCCAAGAGGACATGGTGTTTAAAAATATATATGCTGCA
This sequence comes from Dermacentor albipictus, assembly GCF_038994185.2. Taxonomy (NCBI): domain Eukaryota; kingdom Metazoa; phylum Arthropoda; class Arachnida; order Ixodida; family Ixodidae; genus Dermacentor; species Dermacentor albipictus. The sequence continues at coordinate 15,228,833 of NC_091821.1, forward strand.
CGCACGTGTAGGTGGAACAGCGGACATAAAACGGCTAGCTTTTGCTGAGCTGAAACTAGATTGGATTTGGCTGAAGACACTCTGTTGCCGGACAACATACGTTGGCTACGCCGAAATCGCTGTGGTTTGCATGTGGTCCGCCGCTAAAACTGAAGCGGGAAAAGCCTTGGCGATTAGTTGGACCGCGAGGGCCGCGGTCTTGTGCGGGCCAATGGGGGTCCGCACAAACCGGTGACGTCCTATCACGTGATGCGCGGACCGAGGTCCAAAATAGCAATTTGGTCCGTCGTGTGGATCGGCCTTAATAAGATCGTGGTTCTGGCACGTAAAACCCCATAATTTTTTTCTCCATGTCATGTTCAGCACTCGTTAATGGACGTTATGCAATGCCCGGTAAGCCTTCGGGCCTAACTATAGTAAAACGCTCTCAGAACATGCAAGTCCCGCTATTTATGAGTGTAGCGAACGACGGCGCGATATTTCATTTGCATTTTTTGTAGCGATTTGGGAAAAGAGCTGCAGTATAGTCGGCGTCGATAGGGCTAAATGATTCAAGATTTTTTCAAAAGAGAATAAACACTAAAATGTTGTATATTCTTTAATTAACGTAAAAATGAACATGCGAAAATGCAAAAGCTCACACGTTTATAGATGCACATAAAAAGAGGGTTTTGGTCGAGGCGCTTGTATTGAGCTTGCCTTAATAAACTTCTTGGGCCGCAGATCTTTGCTTGAATCGTTCAATGTATCATGCATATCCGAACTTGAATATACCATGTTCAGAACCACAGATACAACAAAGTCCTTCAATGCACACAATAGTATTGAAGGAATGATTATAATTTATGACACGAACACATATAGACATTCAGTCACGTTCGAAGAGATATGGGCGACAAGTTCAGAAACACATACCACGTGTTTCTACGATGTACTGTACGTCTCAGATTATGAAATATGGGGGATTTTAGACAAAATACCAATGTTATGTGACCAAGCTTCATAGGAGTAGTGGACATCAAATCTTGCGTGATAATCGCCGGTACATTTATTAGTTATCTTAAATCTAGAAAAAGTTAACTAACAAAAATTTGTGACTAAGTTCCGTAGGAATGGTGGACATCAGACCTTGAGCGATAATCGCCAATACAATTATTAATCAAACATCTATTAGTTAACTTTTTAAATCAATGTTGTAATTCCGAATGTGAAGTGGAGCCAGTGCACAGTGCGCAACCTGTTGTTCAATATTCCGCTCCTTGCGCCAGTTATGAGATATCAGTACTCAGAACCTCAACGAAATGAATGTAGGCATTACGGAAATCTGCTAACTTGAGCAGCAACATATTTCAAGGCGCAGTTTTCATCCGCATTACTGGACAGTGGTGCTAGGGGCGAATTTTCTAGCAGAACATTATGTTTTGACTGTATGCAAACTTAAATTTGCCATTGCAACATGCCCCTCAACCCACCAATTAAAAGCTATTTACTGTAGTTGTGTTCACGTATAGGCGATTGCTGCGTCAACTCTTATCACCGTCACGGCTACGAAGGTTTGTCAGCGAAGATCATCCTTTTGTTTTGAATCTCATGTATGTGAATAATTTTCGACAGTAGTCGCAGAAGCGCGCGGTATAAGAAACCCGGTCGCGTTTGCGGTGACCGAGTGTGTGCCACCATCACCGACTACCATGCCCGAGAAATGTCGATCCGGGCAGAGCACGAGCCGAAAGAGCTACCGCACCCGGTTACCAGCTTTCGGGACATTACCTGGATGTACCGAGAGGAAAGGTGCAGACTGCCAGAACCGCACCCCAAACTCACCAGGCAACAACAGACGATCCTGCGTCGAGCGCAGGCGGCATCGCTTGCGCATCCCGTACTGATGAACCGCATGTACCCGGCGGAATACGATATGCTCTGTCCTTTTTGCAGAAGAGAAAAGGGCACCCTGCCGCACGTCTTGGCAGAGTGCACAGAACTCAAGACCCCCCCTCCTCCCCTTCCCACCAACACCCCCAATCCCCAACCCCTTGAGCGATGGGATACCTTGTTATCCAGCCCCGCCCTACCGATTCAGCTCGCACTGACGGACAGGGGCCAGGAGCTGCTGGAAACATATGGGTCCGGTAACTAGGGAACCACCCCGTCTGGTGCCTGCGTGCACCACCGATTTATTTCGGGCCCAGTGAATGTTGCTTCATCATCATCATTACTATTTCGTAGCAACGCCTTTGGTGAGCACAGTAATATGAATACCAAACGTGAGTATTTTTTTTACTATTCATGCGTTATGAATACACTGAGCAATGCTCTATGGAGTCATCGCTATGCCTGTGAAACCAATAAAACTGTACTTTCTTCTCGAGTGATGAACAGGCCGGGGGCAGCCCTGGAGACGAAAATGGCCTGCAACAAAGACTAAATGGTCCATCATATCGCAGCCTGCTCTCCTACATCCGGCAGCTTAATTTATTCTCTGTGATGTGATACTAGAAGTGCACTACGTTCCCCCAGCCACTGTGCTGGCGTAGTGGCTTTGACACTGGGCTGCTAAGCCAGAGGGCGCGGGATCGAATCCCAGCCGCGGCTGCCGCATTTCGATGGCGGCAAAATCCCAAAACGCCCGTAAAGAACCCCAGTTGGTCGAAATTAATCCGAAGTCGCCCACTATATTGTGTCTCATAATCAGATCGAGGTTATGGCACGTAAATCACCATAATTTCGTTCATTGAACTACTCTCCTTCACTGCTTCATAGATTTTCGAGGCCATCCCTGCGTAAATAAATGAAAGGAAGTCTTCACCACCACAATTTCTTAGTGTCGGGAGCGCTGAATTGACCGATCGTTAATTATGCGGTTTCTGTGTGCCTTTAGTAGCATGATTAAGCGAGAGAAAAGGATTAATGAAATGCTGGGCAGTTAACTAGCACTGAGCCTGGTTGGCTACCCTGCACTGAGGGAAGGTGAGGGAAGGAAAATATTCAGATATGGCGAGTCCGCAGCTGTAAACATTATGCAGATCGAATCACTGTTGGAACCAATGTGTAGGGAAGCTATCGTGGATCAACGATTTAAATGCTGTAAAACTAAGTTCGATGAGTAGAATTGTCTGTTTTACTTTTATGCAATCCGTAATACCATGCAATGTTTATGCACCTCACAGGTCACAACTCTAATGTCATGCAGTGTCTATGTATGCACGCTACACTGTTCACAAGCCATTACGAAATTCAACTACTAGTTCAGATGGATGCACGCGGTGAGACGTCGGCGATGTTTGATCGTTGTCGGCGCAAGAATGGTGTGTAGAGGGAACTATACGCATAAATGCCACTTGTGTCAGAGTGCCGATAGGCATTTTTAAGGGTAACATTACGTCCCGTGTCCCAGTAGGCACATAGCCATTCTGGGGGATTGTCTGGAGGAAGAGTTGATTTTAATGAAGAGAAAGGAGGAGAGGTTGACTTGGAGAGCGTCTCTAGCCTGCTGCTCCTCACTGGGCTAAGGGGAAGTGGGAGATACAGGGAAAGGCAGGTGGTAGGTGATTTTGTTATGGTACAATGAGCTACTATATACACGTTGTCCAAAACGTGGATGGGCGCTGTAGACACATTACAAGCAGGAGTAATCGTGTCGACGTAGAACTTTATCGCGCAAACAAATTTCGCACTGTCTGCACGCCTCACAGGCTCTAGAGGCGATCGTCTAAGCTAGTCTAACGTAGAAAGTTCAAGAGGGACTTTATGGTGCGTTGGGCATGGTTAACTCTTCTCCACGCGCCTAAAATATTTCCTTCCGAAAAGGGGCGGGAGTGCAAGCAGTGAACAATAGGCTTAAGTGTTCTTCGCTCGGCCGCATATTGAGGGCACACGCAAAGTACGCCAGCTATCGTCTCGGCAGTGTGACAGACGCTACAGTAAAGGGTCCCGTTCTCGTCCAATCTTGTTAAGATATCGGTTTGTGTGCGCCACATCGAGCTGTAATCGATGGATGAGTGTTTGCTGGCCTCTCCGCAACCGAACTGGAAGCTGGAATCTCAAAGCAGCGTCAAGTATATGGAAGCACTCTTGCCGATGTTAGGGGTTGTCCCATTGTCACGCCATAGAGGTTTTGAAGGAGTTAGTGAGCAAGACGTTGACGTCATGCCGGGAAAAATTAAGTCTCATAATCTTCCCGTCAGTACATGTGGACCTTCCTTTTGCCTCCGCGTCAGCCTATTCATTTCCAGCTATTCCACAATGGCTAGGATTAGCCAGGAATTGGCTCATACGCAGGGGCCCGAGAATTGGGGTAGGCCAAATATAACTAATTTCAAAGAAACCGTTGAATATCACAGACTATCCAGTTAAGAGGTCTGTATGCGTGACCCTATGAGGTGACAGTGACATTATATATACATGTTTTATGTTGTTATTTATTGCTTAATTACAACAACAGTGGTATCATCACTGGCACTGCTTTGGAGGTCAACATGCAGTGCTTATACGAGCCGGTGCACATATAACTTATCAAGAGGTGTCTCCAGATGGAGCCAACGTTTCGACAAGGGAACTTGTTTTCGCCTTGTACAAACTTTGGCTGCCGCCTGACCATGCTGATGCTGAAGGCGTGCTATAGATGCGAGAAAAGAAAAGAGCGAAATTCAAGCGTAAAAATGAAACAATGTCAGGATATACACGAGATACGCAATAGCGTCCAAGTTTCAAATATTATCCTGTACCTGCCGTTTAGCGCTTGCTACCTGGCAGGTTGATATGAAACAATAGAATGAAAAACAGAAATAAACAACCCGCGAGTAAATGATCCAGGCGTCCTTCATTTTTACCATCCAAATGATTTATTTGATTACACTCAAAGCCCCTGGTATATACAAACGCGCGAAAACTAAAACAACAAACAAACAGCAAAAAACTGCACTGGTGCCACATTTACTGTAGCATAGCAAAAACAATAGTGCGAAAGGAGGTACTAATAGTAGCGCGGTACAAACAATATACAAATGCGTAGTGTAGAAAGAAAGGCTCAGTCTTCACGTTGCTGACACCTGCCACTTGTCGGTGACAGGAGGGCGCCTCCGAAACCAGACGCGCAGTCCACCGCGGGCTTTCACAATGATCTCGTAGCTGACTCGCAATTGGTCGAGCGGGCGCGTCGACTCGACCGAGAACTTGAGCAACAGTTTGGCCATGATCACCTTGGATTCCAGAAGGGCGAATCGCTGGCCTGGGAAGTGAGCAACGACATCGGGGATGTATGACATCGCGTGCCGTACAGTGTTTACCACTAGAGGGGGCCCTAGTATAACTTGAACTGCTTACGTTAGCGGCATGTCATGACGCTGTTCGGTGGAAAAAAAAGCCTGCCTGTCGTACTGATTCTTGTTCATTTTGAAGGCCGGGTAGGCTGGTATAGCTTACTTGCCGACAGCTAGTGCAACAATCGCATAACCCAAAAGAAGTAGCACATATAAACACAGCGTGCCAATTTGCAACTGAGCGGTTAACTTCCGGGCCTGTAAGTTAACATTCCATACTTTCAGATGACCACAGTGCTTCCTGGCGGTCCGATATTTTTTATTGTAGGCCATATATACACGAAATGTGAGAGTGCCGCAAAGACGCAGGATTCCGTCCACCTCCGAAATCTCTGGAGAAGCGCTCTTCTTGCCTGAGTCTCGCTAAGGCGGCACAGTTACAAGAGCAGACATTGAGTTGCAAGGAGGCGGATATTCGCACCAAGTACCTTACACGTGTAGCAATAAATCTTTGGTGGTAGAGCAACTCCGCCGAATGTGTGACAGGCATCTGCAGTCGTATGCCGACGGCTCTGTTGACAAAGAGAATGAAGCTAGTGCAGAGGTGTAGGTTACACCGACTATAAATTGGCTGTCAGACTTGACCGCGGCGTGTCTTCGACAGCATGTCAAAGTGTCGCCGTTGCAGCAGCCTTGGGAGAACTGAATTGCCCACCTTGTTGTTCTCTTTTGAGACAAGGCTGCGCTTCAACTATTACTCCGCGGGTTTACCACTGACAAGTGCATTTAGAGTGCATTACATGTTGTTAAAGAAGTGTAGAAAGTCGGGTTTACCATCGTGTTCCAGTGGGTATCTTCCCATATCGGCGTAGCAGGAAGCGAGGCCATTGAGAGACTGACGCGCGAATCGCCGCAGTTTAAACCAACGAAGAAGGCTCCCCAGGAAGCAGAACGAGAGATGAAAAAGGCCACCTTAAGAGGAAGCTTTAGCTCGGGTGCTCCTATCTAAATACATGCAAAAGGAGCATTCGTTTTTGTGGGCAACCACTGTACCAAATTTGACGAGGTTTGTTGCATTTGAAAGAAAAACTTAAAATGTATTGACTATTCGTTTCGAATTTTTTAGTTAGGTCGTAATTTTTTTTTATTAAGGATTGGAAAAAATCGCAAATGTTCAGAAAATGAAACTATTAAATTCACAACTCTGGTAACTCAGCAATGAAAAACTACATCATAATTATGTGAATTGCATCTAATAGTACATCTAAAGTGGACAAAATTGATATGTTACACATGAATCTGAAAAAAATATAGTAATATGGAAATACAGCTTTTGCAGAACCCTTGTACACAACGTAACAAATTCACGTAAAGTACAAAATGACATATCGAATTTGTCCGCTTTCAATGATCTAACGGATGCCATTTAGAGAACCGTGACTGTTCTTGATGCAGAGCTATTAATTTGTAAACTTCATGCTTCTATTGTTTTCGGACTTTCAAATTTTTCAAAATTCTTTTACCAATATGGAGGCCCTAAATAGAAATTCCGCTTCCAACTATCCCTAAAATAGGCCTTTCTCTCTCAAATACAACAAATTTCATTAAAATTGGTCTGCGGCTTATCTCAGAAAAGCGTTTCTACGTTTTACCTGTATCTGAATAGGCCGTGTCGGAGCTGGGCCCGAGCTAAAGCTTCCTCTTAAGCCACTTCCTTTTGTTGTGGTCTCCACCACCTGAGCATTGTGTGATTAATGGTCTTAGCTGAACTGATGCCGCTCTCCTTTATCGCATCCGCACAAGGTCCATGCAAACTCCAGCTTGGCGGAGCAAGACAGGACTTCGCCGATCATTGAAGTGTCAAGCTCTTGGTTACATCGAACACTACATACGAATTTAGCAGGATGTGTTGTTGGGTAAGTTGGTTCGTTGTATTTGGAAAGTTTTGATGCGCTCTGTAGACAATCACAAGTAAGAAGACGGGACAGGGGCAAACTAACAACTGAGGTTTATTCGAGGGAAACACTTAAATATCAATTCATGCCAGCGCAGGCACATCAGGGTATCATCAGCTGCTGATGATACGCTGACGTGCCTGCGCTGGCATGAACTGGTATTTAAGTGTTTCCCTCGAATAAACCTCAGTTGTTAGTTTGCCGCTGTCCCGTCTTCTTACTTGTGATTGTCTACAGAGCGCATCCAAACTTTCCAAATACTAAATACTAAAATGGCCTGAATTTGAAGCAGAACGTAAGATATTAATTGATGAACTGAAGCACAAGACGGCAGCATACGCAAATGTAAGTGATATTTTGTTTCCGCGAGGACTTTAGGAGCAAGCTGTTTGGGCTCCATTCTAAGGTTCCTCCGTGATACACATTTGGTGAGTGAAGAATGAGCTGTGTGGGGGGTAGTGGTTCGGAAAACGCGCAGCGTATTGAGATCGATGTCAACTTCTTTTTGATGCCTGGTGTTGTTACCGAGGAAGCGTTTCAAACCGTATCGCGGTTGATAGATGGCGTTCAGGCTGAGGAATTGCCGGCCACTATTGCAAGGCTAGGTCCCCCTGCAGCAAGCAAGCGCCCTCCTCCTCCTCCAAGCCTATAGAATAAATCAGTCGCCGTAGTGGCGTTGATGTTTTGACGTTGCGCTGCTACGCCGGAGGGTGCGTGATCAAGGCCCGGCCGTGACGGCCACATTTCTATGGGGGCGAAATGCAAAAATGCTCGTTTACCTTGCCTTGGATGCACGTTACAGAACCCCAGGTTCTCAAAATTATTCCGGAGTCCCCCACTACAGCGTGCCTCACAACCAGACCACGATTTTGGCACATAAACGTCATGAGCTAATTAATTAAAATTAGTCACGGAAAACGCAAGCACAGGAAATGGCGATTTTCAATCATGTCATGCCATATTACGTGATCCCTCCCTGCTAGCAAAGCACGATTTAGCATAAGAACCAACAGAACAACCAGATCAAAGTAAAATTTGCCTTTTCCTTCTTAAGATCCCGGCGTGGTAAAGTCGACTGCTTTCCTGGTCAGGGAAATAAACATGTTGCCCATGCGCATAATCTCGGCGGCTTCTACATTCTCACACCTGATTTGACTGTTGTCTTTACTTACAATGGCATAATCTTCAAATAGGGCCTTGGAACCGCAGCCGCGACAGTACATGCCAAGATGTCCACTTACAGTAATCGAAATATGTAACTATGGGATCACGTGATAGGGCACGGTATAGGCGGTGATAGGGAATCTGGCTTTCGTCATTTACTTTTGTACTTTTTTCGATATTTGTTCCGTAATCTTGGAAATGGATCCTTCTGTTATAAGTGAGTGTCATGAGTGTGGTTATGTGTCTCTTTTGTGTTGTATGGTTATTACGCTATCTGCAGGCAGGTACACGGATTTGTAGAAGTAAGCAACATGAAAACAAATAATTTGTAGAGAAATACGAACAAATAAAACAATAGACGACAATCTCACCAAAGCAGCGTGACCTTCACCTATTGCTAGCCAGTGATGGGCACGGGCTACAAGTTTCATAGTAGGATATCTTTATTTTAAATTAAATGCTGGAGTTGAATTTTCCAAAACTGCACAGTGAATTATAAGGGACGCCGCAGTAGACGCCTACGGATTAGGTTTGGCTACCGGTGGTTCTTTAACCTGCACACAAAACACGGCACACGAGCATTATTGCATTCAGCCCTGTGGGAATGCAGCAGCCGCGGTCGGAAATCGAGCTCACGATCTCGTGCTCAGCAGCGTCACGCCATAGACACTGAATCAGAGCGGCGGATTTTCGCACTTTTGACTATCGCAGGTAAATGCATGCGGCGGTGTACTTGTGGTGTAGCTGCATGTACATGTAAGCGCCACGTACGCGCTGTTTGTACCAGGATGCCTATGCTTACAAAATTTCACGCAAGATGTGCGCGGCTGATTCATATGTATTGCTGAGACGTCAAAAGGTAACGCATGGAAGGGAATGCTAGAGATCAAACAAACAAAGCAGCGATGCTCATGTTGGATGTCGTGCTTCCCGCGCAACGTCTCCTCTCGGCGCGTCTACCTTCCTCTTTGACATTCGCGTCACTTGATGGAAAGGCGGCGTTGCCACCGAAATGTTGAAACGGAAACTTTCGGCTCTAATAAAAGCCATGGAACATGTCATGCAACGACACACAGAGTATGCTACACAATGGGAATGCAAAATATCATTTGGTTCCTTTTTTTTGCTTCTTGAAGAGGAGGATGAGGCGGAGGAGTGTTGCTAGTCACAGGCGGAGCTATAGTCTTGCCACTGCTGCCGGAAATCACTATGCCTGGGCGCAGCTCTTGCCATGTCAGATAGAACCTAAGCCTGCCAGAACGCAACAAGAAAGACTAACGGCGAAGACGACTTTCAGCTGGGCCGCACCGTCCATCGGACGCCATCCATCCCACCTCGTCCTGCTGTACCGCTTTACTCCACCTATATCGCACAGGAATTTGAAGAGAAGCCGAAACATTACCCTCGTAAATATCCAATGCCCTCGCGGGAACAAAATGTCACCTGCGCTCGTGTGCGGAGGCATTCTGCGCTTGAGTCAATTTTATTACAAATTTACGTTGTGTATCAAAGTGACGACGTTCTAATAAATAATGGTCAGCGTCACCTAGAGCTCGATCAGTGCACACACGACGATGATGCGCTACGTCACGTCTTGCACCACCAAGCTGAATTTTGCGCTGACCCTGAGCGGATGCGGCAGAGGAGTGTGGCTTGAGCTATGTGTAGTCTTATGTCACGCAAGGATAGTGCGATGGATACCACAATGAAGTAAAGTGACCTAATAAAGCCTGTATATTCACTATTTTCATCTCCTGAGGAGCCTTCTTCGTTGGTATGAATGCCTGCACTATACGCGCAAGGCTGTCAGCAACCTTTGATTCCTGGTTATTGCTTATCGAAGTTATATAAAGAAAGGGTGTGGTTTGCGTGCACCACACAGGCGTCTTAGGCGCACCGTAGTTTGAGCTTGTATACGAAATCAAATTTTTGTTGGTGAAAAAACAGACACAAACAATTTCATTAATGAAAACACCCCGCTCCACGAACGTATACTACAAGGGGCTTGAATGGAGCTTGCATGCACAGGAAACATTTCTGTTGTATCTGAACATATAAATTTCAATCAAGAAAGAAGGAGGAAAATCGATAATCTGCACTCCTCAAGTCTGTGTGCGTCATTCCAAGCGATCCGTTCCGCTTAGTTCAGCACAACAACCAACCGAATTCCTCACCTTTCTGAGAGAACGAGTGCCATATTTAGGCGCGGAATAATAGTGTGAAAATTACTTTCCGCCCGCTGTAATGTGAAAGCAACAATAACTGTCTACATCTTCGCAGGAGCACAAGTTTGCATCGCGTTGTTTGTAAGCATGCAGTACAAACCTATGCAGTTCTTGGGACCACCAGAGAATGGTAGGTACGAATACGGGTGGCGTGCGGTGAACTCTTCGGTCAAGAACCTCTCGGGAATGAAGGATTCCGGGTCCTTGAAGTACTTAGGATTCTGGTGCAAACTGAACAGGTTGAGGTAGACGTTTGCACCTTTCGGGACTCGGTAGCCGTCTGAAAAGAGCAGAAGAAGGCGCGAGCATGTAATCCGTGTAAATCACGGGTGTTACGGGAAGCATCTGTAGACGCTACGCCATCGTTTCGGGTGTTTGCCTTCATGGCTGTTGGTACAAAGTTCCCAGAGCTGTAGAGCGCGGTAAACTTTAATGAGTACTGTCTATGGGAAACGGTGGTGTTGCAGCTCGAAACGAGTGGTCTCGAGCAATGTTAAGGTCTTTTGATATAATAATTACTTTGTGCGTGTGCCCCGTCAAGCGAATATCAAACACTATTTGACGTCTTAAATCACTGCTAACAATCGCAGCAACAAGTACAAAAATGAAATAGAGACTGTCAATTAGGATATGTACGGCACTTATATATCTTGTTTTTTTTTCAGGATCAACGTTCTCCTCTGGAAATAAGAAAAAAAATTGTGAATGCTATTGTTCTTTTCTAATTGGAACGCTTTAAGTGCATAAACTATTTGACAGCCTAGAGCGCGAAAACGTACGTGGGGCTGAATTTGCAAAACTTTTCGTTCGTTAGTGCTCTTTGCCAATGGCCGCCCGCCTTCGCTAATGATATGTATCAGGATTGACTGGAATTTGCTCCTACGTACAATTTTAGCGTAATTGCATTTTGTCAATACAGGCCTAGGGTACATTTTCACAAAAATGTTCTTGCCATGAAGCTCTTCGCATGCGCAAGTGCAAGCAGATCGGGATGTCGGACTTAGTCTTAACGAAGGTGGCTAGCAAATGGCAAACAGCCCTTCCGCACAAGGAGCATCTTGAATTCGAGTTCATTTAATAAATCTGGGTCTCATCAGGCTTTCTGTTTCTATATGAGAATGGTTTATCATTGGGCAGCTGCACATTTGTTAAAAACCTTCCCTTTCACCCCAGTCGCACCTGTTCTGGCAAAATGGTGTTACTTAAGAACTGCTCTAGCAATGTAAATCCAGGCCATGATCTAGGCCGTGACTCCCGAGCAGTGGCCACCACGTTTGGCTACGAGTCGCGAGCATTCTGCATTGCTATGCACTGCAGGAGGCGATAGATGCCGCCTCAATGCCGAAACACCCGAGGGACGCACTGCTCAGTCAGAAGCGCTGGCTGTGGTGAAGCGCAGGCACCTATAGACGGCTGAGTAGCGCGCATCTATTCTTCAAGATGTCTCTGTATGTACCGGGTTGTTACGTGACCCACGTCCCGGTATACACAGAGCCCCGTTGTGTACAGACGTCGGGCTCATCCGCTCAATTACCACACATGGCGCTTGAGCGGATGGCATGCGGCACAATCGGTGGTGGCTCAATATGACATTTAAGAATGAAGTTGGCATAACATAGACCATTACCAGGACAAATAGGAGAGCGAAACCCAAGCCAGTCGGCTATAGAACCACCAAGAGGCACACCACACATGCTTTCTCGTATGTCTCGCTCAAGTGTAGCATGAGGAGCCTCCCGAAATTGCTTTTTTTTACAGTGCAGCGTTTTATCCCTGTCCTCGCACGTCTTTTATGCTTGATCACACGCATCTGGACTAGTATATTCCAAGCATGTAACTTGGCTTACCTCTTCCAGTTTTCACTTATGTATTCCCTCTATTTAAAGGTCGCAGGTCTTCTTTGGCGGCATTTCATGAACGCGAAGTTCTCACTGCTCACGTGTGGTTGCTCTGCAATATCTCTATAAGCTAATCGTGACGCATTCTGTTTATGAGTTGTTACGGCGTCCTGTCATCAGAAGGGCAGACGGACACCGCCTTCTGGGGGTTTTACAAGATAATTCCTCGCAGTGACATAGCTTACAGGAAGCAAACTAGACAGCCCTTAGCGGTAAATCGCACCGGATGGACTGGTAACTTTCGTACGCGGGCGCCTTCGTTCATTTCCCTTTTCCTGCAAGTTCTATCATTCAAATACACGTGTGCGTGATGGTCACAATTTTTGGCCGCGTTGTGGTGCACACGGGTCTCCAGATAAAAGGCCGCGTACCGCGTCACTGTATTACCATACAATGTCTTCTCCAAACAAAAGCAAACGTGTCGACTCGGCCGGCGCTTCGGCGCACAAGGTAAAACACGTGGACGGCTCTTGTTCGGCAAAACACCTTTGTGAGTGCAGTGTATATATATGTTTTCTGTCGACCACACGTGTCCTCGTGATTATTTTAAACGCGCAAATGCTCAGCCAACTCGGCCTTCCATTCTGTACGTATGATTGTCTGTGTAATGAGAGTTCTTGCTTGCGATGGCTGAAAAATAAAAAAGAAACCTTGTATATTGCACACAACTCTAGTCGCAATTATGACCCTTAAGGAATGAGAAATTTTCTTGCGACTTTGCAAGCGCGCATTTCTTTGTTTTTGCTGTTTCAACCTACACGAAAGGATGCATACTCTGCGTGAGCTTCTCAGACGGGCTTTGAGATAATGAAAAAAAAAACGCGTCAAGCTTACCAATAACCAAGTCTTCTTCCAGGTGGCGTCCAATCAGCGGTATAGAAGGGAACAGGCGAAGAGTCTCCTACAAAAGATGTGAAAATGCCTGTGTAAGAGTTCCTTGGTTTTTCCGGGGATGGCTATCAATGGATTGAACTGCCCTGTTGGCTGTTCTTACCGCTTTGCTTAAATCACCTGCGCAATTCTTTCGAGTTGCTGCCTTTCCATCGAAAGAGTTTCGATCTAGTTCCTCACGACAAATTAATTTTCAAATTAGGATTCCTTGGTCTCCCTAGCTTCCTCAATACTGTATTCCTGCTTACTTAACGGATCGAAATGAGTGCGTAGTGAGTGATGGAGAACGATCTCATCCTCTTCATGTGACTTCCGCCATTCCTCGAGGCAGCGTGCTTGTCCCAGTATTTTTACTTATTTATTGTAGCGACATTGTCCATGTAATAGATTCCACCACTAATATTCGCCTGTTTGCCGACGATTGTATAACTTTTAACGAGGCTAATACAGGTAATGATCAACTAGCACCTACGTTAACCTTAAACAATATTCTTGAGTGGATCAACGAATGTGGGATGAAACCAAACTCTGATAAATCTGTGCTCCTACGTCTAGCTAACAAAAATAGCTCTGAAGTTTTCTTACTCCATTGGCCCAGACCCATTGACTGAAGTGAACGAATACAAGTATTTCGGAATTTTAGTTACTAACAACCTAAACTGGAATAGCCATAGTATCAATTTTGCCTCTTATGCTTTTAGAAAATTGTATCTAACACGCCCATATGCCCAAAGATGCATCCCCTGAAGTGATGTAATAAGCTTATACCACATTTATTCGACCTAAACTGGAATATTCTTGCGTTATTTGTGATTCATTCGCTAAAACTACAGGGTACAGAGAATAGCCATTCGTTTTATTTTTTCCCACAGTCTGCAACCAAGCTTTTGCGCACTTATTAATTTTACACCCTTCACACGAGACGAAAAATACTACTACTGAATTTCCTTTACTCATTAATGAGCCGCAAGCTCTCTATATCCTAGCCCATGCCTCACTCTTTCTACTTCCAGAAAAAACCTGTCATTCCCATAGCCTTACTCTCTCCCATTACCTTGCCAGGACAAACCTCTTTAAGTATTCCGTTTTCCCCAGAACTATATAAGAATGATATGCCATACCTTTCCCCAATCTTAACTCTGCAGAATCACTTGAAACTCACGTTACTAATAGCTCGTTCTAGGTACAATGGCTCTTTTGTGCTGTTTTATTTGTTTTCTAAAGGGTTCATTTTTTGTTATTTTTTATTAGCGTTCTAGTTTTTCGTATGCGAATTTACCAATGTTCCTTGCCCCTCCTGCTTGGGGCACAAGGCTTGCAGTAGGAGGTTAATAATGAAATAAAAAAAGTGGAAGGTGGCAGTTGCCTCTTGGAAAAAAAAAAGCATTGCTTTTAGCACCCAGATGCGTGATTAAACGTAAATAAGCCTCTGAAGTAACGTCCAAGTGAATACGCATGTTTATTCTTTGCCACCAAAGAAATGGGAGAGAGAGAGAGAGAGAGAGAGACAGACCGAGAGAGAGAGAGAGAGAGAGAGAGAGAGAGAGAGAGAGAGAGAGAGGAAAGGCAGGGAGGTTAACCAGATATCAGACTCCAGTTTGCTACCCTACACTGGGGATGGGAGATAGGGGTTAGAAAGAGGACAGAGAGGAAAACGTTAAAAAATACGCACACACGGAGGCACACACACACAAGAGGAGTTCCAGTTAAAGACGTTCACAAAGGCCGGTAGATCGCAAAAAACGCAATAGTGCTTGCACGGCCTTCTTCTGTGACGGTAGGTCCTTTCGATGGTGTAAAATTATTTTTTTTTTCCGATAGTGGTTGGTCGTCCAGCTGGTCAAGTTCGTGGCGAAAGCATTCCCTCTGTGGTCTGGGCACAAAATATGGTCAATCGATTCTTCACGGCCGCAGTGGTCACAGGTTACGATGTCGGTAATCCCTATGCAGAATGCATAGGCTTTGGTAAAGGCAACGCCCAACCACAGCCGATATAAAAGCGTCGCGTCTCTACGGCGAAGCTGTGATAGCACTCGAAGACTTAATGTGGGATAAAGTGAGTACAGTCGCGTGTTTCTTAAATGTGGCTCATTCCATTGCGACGCGGTGCACTGCTGAGCAAGTAGGCGGAGCATCCGTGCTTTGTCAGTTCTAGAAAGTAGAATTGGGACGTGGTGCTCCTTAGTATGGGCTGAACGGGCAGCTTGATCCACCCGTTCATTGCCGATAATCCCACAGTGACTTTGAAGCCACTGGAAGGTTATTTCATGGCCTGCATCACTTATATGGTGTAACGTCTCTGTAATATGAAATATTAGTTGTTCGTGTGGTCCGCGTCCTAAAGGTAACAGTAGAGACAGCAGTGCCGCCTTCGAACCGCAGAATACCGTCCACTTGTGTGGCGGTTCATCACCAATGTGATGAAGGGCTGTAAAGAGCGCTGCGAGCTCTGCTGCCGTCGATGTCGTCGAGTGGGTCGTCTTAAATTTGATTGTTGTAGCTTTCGCTGGTATGACGATTGCCGCCACGGAGCTGTTTGGAAGGACAGATTTATCAGTGGCGGTCCGTAAATCGTCCATTGTCTTCGTACGTCGGTACCTTCGTTCAGCACGTCGTCGAATTGCTCAAAGTCGTTCTAGTTCCATATCAAAATCAAATTCCGTTAGTTTTGAAGAGCATGTGAGAGTACGCATAGTGTCTTGCACCGCGCTCATGATTGCCTATTTTAAGTCTAAAGATGGATTGGCGTCACAGTGTTCATACATGATAGACTGAAATTTAGACCAGTCCACTCTTTGAATCGTATCCCGTATTTTGGAAGGGGACAATCCTCTTATCTTGAAGTACGTGGGGATATGATCGCTTCCATCCGTCTCTATGTCTGCAAACCACCCTGCACGTCTGACAAGGCTTCGTGAGACGAAAGCCAAGTCAAGACAGCTGCTGTACGTGGAGCCACGCAAGAACGTAGGACTTCCATCATTCAGCAGCCAAAGTTCATTACTGGAGGCGAAAGATACCAGAGCTCTGCCTCTTGCGTTGATCTTCGGACTTCCCCAAAGTGTTTGATGGGCATTGAAATCTCCAATAATGATTCAAGGATTGGGAGTTGAGGAAAGGATGTCTCGTAGTCTTTTGTGATCAAATCGACTTGGCGGAGATAGGTAGGCGCCCACAAAAGTAAAGGCCAAATTCTTTTTCCTTACGTTTATGCATATATATTGATTATCTTCATTAGGTGGTACAGGCTGATGAATGTAGGTGAGGTCACGGCGAATAAACACCAAAACCTTACTGTTTTCACCAACAGTTTACGACATAAACGATTCACATCCAGAAAGCCTGATCGCGTTCGATAAATTAGGCTCGCAAGTGATGATAATGGGAAACATATTGGCATACAGGAAGCGACGGAAATACGAAAGGTGCGCTCTGAGTCCGCAGGCATTCCACTGAAATATAGCTGCTTGGCGGACCTCATCCCTAAAGGATAGTGGTTGTGGAGCCATGATCTACTCAAGGGTTGCCAACACCGGACTCGAGCGTCCAGTACTTGAAGCGCGCTTCTGGCAGACGGTGTGTCCATGTGTGTTAGCAACACGCGAATGACATTCATTAAAGGCCTAATAACAGCTATCACTTGCTCATCTGTTCTCCGCGACTCCTCGGATACAGTACCTTGCTGTACTGGGGGCGGCTTCTTCTGCGGCTCTTCTGGCGGTCGTGTACGTGGAAGTGGCGGCCATTTATTTGTGGAGAGAGATCTGGCAGTTTTCTTCCTTCCAACATCGGTGTTTGGAGTGCTGAAAACTTCCGCTGATGGTGCTGGACGAGTTGACTTTTCCTGAGAAGTTGATGATATTTTCCATCGTGAAGACCTCCGATGGTGACGTCGTCTTCGCCGCACTTTCACAGCGGCCTCTTTGTGGGTAGAGTTGTCTCACACGATTTGTTTAAGAATGGTGATCTCTTTCTTGATCTGGCGACAGTTTTTGGAAGAGGCGCAGTAATCACCCTGACAGGACACTTCAACGTGGTTACGCTGCAGTTGTCTTCTTAGTGGGGTTCGGCGCATCGAGGGCACATGGCCGAATTTCTGCAAACACCCTTCAGATTGCCAATCTTCTGACAATTGAAGCATTGCATTGGTCTGTGAATAAATGGTCTAACCTGGTGGTGAAAGTGGCCGACCTTCACGTAGGATGGAAGGCAGTCGCCTTTGAACGTTATCCTGACACAGCGTGTGTTGCCGAGGCGACCAACATGCACATTGACGTTGTGTTCACTTGTTGGTTTTATGAGAACTGGGAGGTCTGCATTAGGTATTTCATTGTCAATGTCATAGATGACTACTGTTATTGTAGCACCATTTGATGGCACGATGGAGCGGACCTTGATGTTTCCCAGCTGCATTACATGTTGTAGTATGGTCAGCGTGCTCGGGTTCATCACATCGATTGCCGGGATGTTTCGCCTACTGTTTATCCTGACATTCTTGATCTTGTTCGGCACGGTTTTTTCTAGATACACGGAGAGTGCTTGCCTGTTGAGGACGCGCAGGTTGTCAGTAGCGTTCTGTGGCACAAACAAGATGGAGTGTGGCCATCGTTGAGGCGCTGTTTTCACGGTGTTCGAGCTGGACCCCGAAGATGAACTGAGAATTCTTTGTTTGGCCTTGCGGTACTGGACAAGTCGAAAGCTGTCTTCTGAGGACTTGTCAGCTGATGCGGAGTACAGCTTTGTGTCCTCGCTATCACTCGACGTATTTCCTTGCTTCCTCGAACCGATGTACGCGGTTGAACGGGAACTGGGAGGGTCCCCGGGGTGTTGTGCATTCATCACCGCGATGGAGGCGGCGGTAGACCCCACAGCTGCAGTGAGAAGTTCAGAAAAGTACAGAGACGGGCGAGATGTGTTCTGCAAGAGAAGCACTTCGGCTTCTTCCTGAAGAAATGGGA
This sequence comes from Dermacentor albipictus, assembly GCF_038994185.2. NCBI lineage: Eukaryota > Metazoa > Arthropoda > Arachnida > Ixodida > Ixodidae > Dermacentor > Dermacentor albipictus. The sequence continues at coordinate 15,247,182 of NC_091821.1, forward strand.
AATTTGCATTGCATCCCATTACCTGCGGCTGAGGCTGAATCGAACACCCATATTCTATAAATGAAGTAATGAAGTAATGTAAGTAAGTAAGTAATGAAGTCCCGTCTCGCTTGCTGTGTGTTGTGTTTTTTCGGCGCTATAACCCTCTTCTGGAAACATGCACCAACTAGCCCCCCAACAAGTATTACTAATGCAGCCCACCATGCGCAATTATCAGCGCGTTTAGCATTACACGAATGTCCCCTTACAGCCTCTCCGCACGATATCTGTTCCACCCTTGTCTATATGTAAAGGGCCCGAATATCTTTATGCAAGCTGTAAGTTAAGGAACTCACTTAATTCCCCTGTTGGCTTCCAAGACATCACACCTTCACGATATCCGACAAAGCTGGCATATTGCAAGGAACAACGCAAATAAAATACAGACAGAGGAAAGACATGACAAACGGGCTATGCGTCGCGTCCTTCCGCTGTCCGGGCTCTATTGCGCTATTCCTTGTGGTATATCACACAAAAGCCACATATCTACACAACAACAAGAACTGCGAAGGTATAAGTTAAGGCTGCCATGGTGCAATGATTCAGTGATTCTGATTTCAGTTCAGTCAAAGGACAGGCGGACAGTTGCAGAGATAAATACCATAGGCCGAAAGTAATCAGTTTTGTCGAGAACTGACACGGGATTGTTTTAGTGTTGAGACATTGCTCTATTTGCTATTCGGAGGGTCCTTAGATTCATAGGTGCCTATGCCTCGCCCGCGAAACACTAAAAAGCATATTGCTACCCATTTTACGGTGAGATGCAGAAAAGCACATTGACGGAGACGGAAGTTACGGAAGGCTGTGTCGTCTTTTCTTCTTCTTCGGAGACATTGTCGTCCTTTTCTTCACCTCACCTTAAGAATATCAGTTCTGCCGATATTCAAAAGGTAGGGGAAGTTTTATGACAACTGCCATACACCTTGCATGGAGCTACAAAGGAAATCCCACGTGGGTTTCTCCAAAACAGAACTTCTCATTTTAAGAAACTTTCTTCCTGGTCAAAGGATCAAAGTCAGGACCAAGGCTTTTCCTCGACCTTGCGGATTTGGGCAGAACTGACTTGTTTATTCAATAATTCTACATTTCGAGTTTTCAATAAATTCGGCCTCGCAGTGTCGACCGTTATATATATATATACCCTGCTCGTTAGCTGAGACGTTAGAACGACCACCTGGGAAAGGCGTTTCCCTGATAAAAACAAAAATTTTCTCAACCACAAAGCTCTGTTTCAGAAAATCCTTCTGGGTTGTCTTTGTAGCTTCATGCTGCTGTTGGGTTGATCAAAATTTTATTTCAAGCGCTATCAGTGTTCGTAAGAAAAATAAAACATTTTTACGCAAAGAACGAAATCATTTGCACCGCCAGATGGATAAGGTCAGCTCCCCACGCTAAATCCGTGGTACGCATTTATACGAGCTGCACTATTTTCTGTGAGCGTTTCACTGCATCACATTTCAGCTTATTACAAGCCATCTGTAGTCCCCTTAATTGCAATAACAGAATAACGATGGGTGTAGAGCAGAATGGTGTTGTGGACAGCTTTGCGAATCCAGCTACTCCTTACGAAATTCACGAAACTTTGTGGCTTATAGGATATGCATTACTTAAAGGCGTTGCCACGGGACCAGTTTGGTACTGCGTGCGTACCTTGATACAGCACTCAAGATATTTGAGCTGGTTGACGTCAGCCTTAGTGACGTCCCGGTCACGGTCGGTGCCGAACACTTCGTCCAACTCTGCGTGCACCTTGGCCTGCTTGTCCGGGTGGAGTCCCAGGAGGTAGAAAGCCCAGCTCATTGCAGATGTAGTCGTGTCGTTTCCCTGCGTTAAAAAGAAGTCAAAGTAATCTTATCTTCGTGCAACTAATAAGTGGGCGAATCTAATTGTCCGAAGCGGACACAAGGGGAGAGGAAGCATTCGCCGTGGCATCCTAAAAATAAAGTTGTCTTCGCTCAGCCAATCGATTGGTGCACTGTTTTCTAATAAAGCGACGTACACGCCGACAGTTGCGGCCTCATATTGCTCCATGATGACATCTAGGGTGCATTTGCAGCCACTTTCCCGTTTTGAAGTTTATACTTCACGCACTTTGCTTTGCAGGTCGCCAGAGTGGCGCTAGATAGCCCGTTTACAACGCCCCCTACCCCTTCCCCGAAATATCACGTGATGCGTATGACTAAACTAGCAGAGCCCGTATTAACAAATACGCTCTTAAGCTCGAACTTTTCATGAGATTAGCCGCTAGCTAATTCTGACATTGAACATATTCGCAACGGTGGCCGGCTAATAGCAAAGCGCTTTTATGAAGAAAATGTTTTGAGAATTAGGGGCCAGTTCAGCATGTAACACATTATCTAGGAGTTTTTTGCGTGAGACACAAATATAGCATGATTCATATTGTCCATACCACACGCACATTCTCTACTACAGAAATACCTTGACCGCTATGTTATGGTGGCCGAGCAACGCAGGAAAGCTACCTTGCCGTCTATGAAAGGTTTTTTTGAGAGAAGGAATAAAATGCGGAAAAGGCCTGGTGATGAAACAGCCTTCAGCTTGAAACAGCATTCACAAAAATGTTCTAACGCTATAATTCTTCGTAAGAGCAGATGTTAGCCAATCTTGATGTTGAACATATAATTAGGCAGGGTGGCTGTCCTCGTCAAAGAAAAACTTTGTCGATTCGGCCCCAGAGGAGAAACTTAATTGATTACGCTATAGTCTGAGGGAAGGGATCAGAGTGAGCTGGAAGACGAAAAACAAACAAGAAAAAGAAAACAGACTCATATAAAAGGTGGGTAATACAGTTAAAACCGAACCAGTAATAAAGTGATCGCACTAAGACTGTTGATTAGAGCAAATGCCAGCCAATCGGGGTGTTGGACGCACGGGGAGAGGCGCACGGCTACATCAGCGAAGGTGGTCGGCCAATAGCAAGCAGCATTTACGAGCTAAAAACATTGTGATTTTGGCACTTCCCAATTCTCTTTCGTTCGCAAGTGATCTCTGCCATACGTTGGCCGCCTCCGCTAATAGTATCGCTAGTATCAGGATTGGGTGTATTATTGTCTTACGAACAATTCCAGCGTAAGGAATTTTTGTCAGTACGGGCCCTGGTGTACGCGCGGGGAACACTGGCGTCCATTCAGCCCCGCTCGCACTGACTATTCGGCCAAGAAAACATGTAACAGCGCTCTCAAAGCATTGTTCCCAAAGAATGGCGAAGTCTATCTTTTTCATGGATGCTAGTTGTTCGTCGTCTATCCATATTAGTACAGAGGAGAGCGATTTCTCAAACGTCAAATCGAGGATGGAAGTACAAGAGAAAATGAACCGTACTTCGATTTTGCGGACATCACAGGCAGCGCTTTTTGCCATTCTGACGAGGAAGCAAATTGCCTTCATGAAGACATCTGAAAGCGACTACTTGCAGGAAATTTCGCTCATGTCTGAAGAATACAGCGGAGTTCAGAGCTACAGGGAAAGTCTTAAAGGGACCCTGAAATGGTTTCAACGATATTGTGCAAACGTACTACGTCGTTAGGGTAGCTTCTTCGATCATTAAGTGACTCATTTAGGCTTAAAGCGTCTAGTTTATTATGATGTTTTAAAAATGTGCATTGCTATCGATCGTAGCGGCGCCGCTTCCCTCAGTTTTCAGTCGTCCCAATTGACGTACTTAGCCCTATTGACGTCAGTTGGGCGAGCTATCTGATTGGCTACCAAGGTCGCATTATCAATAATTTTTCCATCTATATGGTGAACAAGCGTGGTTCGCAATAGTTGGAATGTTGGTTAATCTATTCCTACAAAAAAGTAACAGGAAGAGAATACACAAAGACGGTTTATCACTACGCTCGAGCACTGACGGCACATAGCAAATATCGTCTGCTTATGTTATAACCGTCTCTTTGTTGACGCTAACTTCGCAGTCAGTGCTAGTATCGAGCTTTCTTTTCGCGAGTACCATGAATCGCCCTTGTAAAGTTGTGGGCTGCAAATCTAGCGATCGGTGACATGTCAAGTTGCGACATGATGCCCCTCTCCAAGGCAACGTGCGAGCAGAGCGGCTACAGCGCATTGGGCTGTCGGCATCCGATCGGCGCCAGCATCTACGCGTTTGTGGTCGCCACTTCACGCCAAAGGATTACTACCACACTAGGAAATTTGAGCGTGTCTGGCATTCGGGTGAACCAAGCGTAAGCGAACTGGGCGTTTTACCGGATGAGTGGAGGTGCAAAAGTAAATGGCCGCCGCCCAGTGCCACCACCTGGTGGCACAGAGCTAATCCAGACAAACAGAGAGCTAAGATGGCAGTAACCAAGTGTATGCTACTTCGCTGCTGGTGCAAATGTTCGGCAGGAGATTAATTTTGAACATGTTATCTTCTTAAATGTTTAAAGTATTTTACACTTGGTTATAGCAATAGTCGCTCTGTGTTTGACTGGTTAAGCTCTACGCCACCAGGTGGCTTCACCGTGCCGACCGCTCAGGCCGCTCACGTTTACGTTAAAGCCCCTTCGTCACAGCGGTAGTTGTATTGAGGGGCTTTATTTTACGCCTCCACCCATACGTGAAAACGCCCAGCTCGCCTGCGGTTACCGGAATACCGGACACGCTCAGCCTTACGCCAGAACGCTCGCAACGCACGCTGCTTGGATAGCTGTCATAGCGCATCGACGGCGAGACAGCTAGCCGAGAGGCTGAAAAGGCTTCGCGCGTTGGCTTCAAGGCTAACGGAAATAGACGGCACGACGTCACATCATGAAGCAGAGCCAGTGAAGGCAGAGCTTTGCCCCTATTACTCGGCAATAGAGTTGAGGAAAAAAGGCATGGTTAGGGAGGAGTGTAACTTGTAATCGTTCGTAACTCTCTTAATATGAGACGCTTCACTTAAATTGTGAAGCTAATGTTTCACTGTAGCTGCACCCTGCACGTCTAAATAATTGTCCAATCCGTTTCAGGGACCACTTTATATTTGTAACGGAGAGTAGCGGGCTCACTATGCCCCGCCCCTGCCTCTCCCACACATGCCCACGCGAAAAAAAAGGGCTCTAATTTTAACTGGAAATTTCAATCTGAGATTGCTGCCTCTCATCTCCTCTCATCGATAGCAAATGCCCTTTTGGAAAGGCTATGTGACATGAGAAACTGATGGGCCACCGCCATGGCATCTTCTTCTTTGAAATAGAGACCAACCATATCAGACGTCTTTCTCCGCATGCTCTAGCACCCAACGGCGTAGCAACGGCGTCGCTGCTGAATTGTGCACCGCAATTCTTTCACTTGCGCGATAAAAAGCAGCAGGAAACTACAGAGACGCGCCGAGACGCACATGTAAAAGTGAAACAACGCATGACAGCCATGACGCACTTTTAGCTCATGCAATCACTTCCCGTGTTGGCAGCAGACAAAAGCATGGCTTGCGAGACAGGCTTCTTTTACCCGAGGGCGCCGTTTCCGGGGGTGCCCATTCATTTCGTCACCGATCAGTGTAGCTTTACGGTTGAACTGCGACATTAAAAATTCAAATACGAATTTTATGCTGCACCGAGTGAACTCAAATTTAGTTATCTTGCTGTTGGGTGGAGGGGGGTGCACGGTTTAACAAGCAGTGCACTTAACACCCCTGTAGAGGGCACACAGTGTGTAGGGGTGTTAAAGTTAGACGAATATTAGCACGGCCTAATTGTGATCCCGACTTCAGGTGCTGTATTACGTAACGATCCTTTTTGTCCTATTCCTTTGTTTTCTTGTCATCCATCGATCGCAGTGGCCGATCTCAGCAATCGCTGGGACGTGGCTTCGTGCAAAGTATTGAGGAAGGGTAAAAAAGGACGAAAAGAAAGAAAAGAAACAATATAAAGCAGGGACCCAGAACACGCTACGTCCGAATAAGCTACATCGGATCCTATTTTGTGTCCTGTGCTCTCCAACGTGGTAATACAGAACTCTTGTGTCACTGGCTTCCGAGAATTTAGGTAAACTTAATGCTGTTCATATATGCTATGTCATCCGGACCATCATTATGCGCTGAGAGCCCTCGAGATTGGAATTGGACTTGACCGCTATTCCTTACCACAAGGTGATATGACTTTCTGTTTTGCTAGGACGGGGCCACCTTACCATTGACCCTAATGACCCTCGGTCTTCTGTATGCTTCTTCAGCAGCATGCCCTGTGCGCCGTATTCGTCTGAACGCTGCCTTTGCAAACTACTTCTCGTGTAAAATTAAGCAGGCAGAATTACCATTGTGCCTTGCGTGTGATCCACGAAACGACGTAACACAGTTAACCCGCAATTACAATTTCTTTGCTCTCCGAAGAATGACCCCAATAGATGTACCTTAGGTTTCACACCTTGAACTCGAATATGTATATTTGGACAGTAGACTAGTCCCGCCAGTGCGTGTCGGGCTACGAAGGCGCTTTTAACTTTTCCGTGAGGCACCGCTTTCAAATACATAGTTTGTCGTGTCATGTGCGGGTTAAGTGTCGTACGTTCTGTGTGCGTCATTTCATTTATCATCGCATTCACCTGGCGTAGCACGCAAGGCGTGCGGCCCGGTAAATCTTTTCAATAAAGAGCCTCTTTATCTCTCAGCAACTTACCATTAAATTACCTTAGGTCGCAGTTTTCAGGGGATGTACTCGACCTAATTCTTAAACCCCATGGTATACCCCCACGTGCAGACACTGCGCAGACTTCAATTAGAGTTATTCGTCATCTAGCTATAGCATGGTGGCGAGGCTCAACAGAATCCACGTTCGCGCAGCACATAGCATGGATCCGAGCTGCTGTTGTGGGCTCGCTTCCTATGACGCGCGGTGTGCCAAATTCCACGCGATACTGCATGGACTGTTGGAACCAAATTTCTAGATCGGCATAGGGGCATCGAGAGCCACGTCGAGGGATGTGGATGATGATAAAAGCAGGAAACCTCGAATGGCGTTACTATATGCGAGGAAAACCCATCGGCATCATTTCGAGATACTTCACGCTAGTGAACCCTCATCCGAAGAATTAACACAGTGAATCGGGCAGTTGTTCTTATCGCCCTTGTCAGCACCCATTTTTGACAATTCGTTGGCTTCAGCGACATCTCTTGTTTTGCCGCTTTTGATAGTCTTGCAAGTATTGGTCCCCTTTTCAAGCAATATAGCGGCCGAAATTCGCAACGCTGTTCGTTCGTAAGTGCTCTTTGCCATTGCCTGGCTGCCTTCGCTAATTATATCTCCCACGCCATGATTGGTTGCAATTTGTTCTTACAAAAAATGATAGCGTAAGAACTTCTTGTGAATGCGGGCCCAGATGAAGTGCCATTGCGCGATCTGCGAGATACATTTTTTTTACAGATGTATAGATTACGAAGTAAAAAAAAAACCTATTATGTCTTATGGTGGTTTGAGTTCGGCTTCAATTTTTCAAGTTTCCAGTTACAAGCTTGTTCTCTTTTTCAATTTCATATACAACATCCAAACATACATCGCCACATCAGGAGGGAGGCTAAAGGCTGTATATGCTTGACTAAGCCTACCTTCCTGGTGGTGACAAACAGTGCATTTGAGACGACAACAAGCTTTCTTCTAAGGTAACATTAAAATCACACAAAAAAGGAACATCCACAATCCTGTACAGTATATAACTGTTCTGATATAGTAATTTTTAAAATTACAGCTGTGAAAAGAAACAAGAGAGCACACAAAATTCTATATATAATTAAACCACCGTTATCAAGCAATGTTGTAAATAATCTGCCACGTTAATATTGCAGTACGTCGAAGTTGTGTGTTATAACTTAAGTAATAGATCCATAACACTTTTTTTGTAAAGTATTTTACTGGGGAACTCGTGTATTATCGTTTCAACATATTTGTTGTCACTGAAGAAAGATATAATGGCATGTTAAAAAGTCTGAAGCCCATAGTTAGTTCTAACCTCAGGAGTTTTGCGAGAGACATATCGGAGTTCATAAACAGCATCAGGCCGTGCAACTGAACAAACGCTAAGGTTAGGTTTGCTGTGGATCAGGCAATGAGCCTGTATTGCCTGTCGAAGTGTTATTAACTTATGGATGTTAAGAAGGCCCAGTGGTAGCCAGTATTTTCGTGTACTCGAAGTGTAGGGAACATTAACGATTGCTCTAATTGCTTTTTTTGTAAGATAAATAAGGAGTTTAGGTTTGTAGATGTTGTTCTATCCCATACAAATAAGCAGTAACGGCGAAGTGACTGGATAAGGGTAAAATATAGTTATTTTTTTTAGCCAGGTTGGTAGAAGAAGCCTTAATTTATGCATTAGTCCGACTGAGCGTGATATTTCGGAATGCAAGTAAGTAATATGGTCTTTCCAGGTTCACTGCGCACTGAAGACCACACCAAGAAAACCTGTAGACCTCATACGTTCAATGCTTTCCCCTCTGAAACTGAGGACAGGCTCGAAGGTTAGAATGTTATTTTTAGATTTAAACACTACAAATTTTTTATTTCACATTTAGCTGAAGCTCATTTGCATTTATCCATAATGGTAGTTCAGACAAGTATTTGTTGGCATTCGCTATAGTTTTCAAGAAGTGAATACCGGAGAAAAATATGTTAGTGTCATCTGCATACAGAACTATATCCGCTGAACTAGGTACATTGATAATATCATTAATATAAAGTAGGAAAAGGAAGCGCCCTAAAATGGAGCCCTGTGGAACAGCTGTACATATTGTGCCAAAAGCAGATGGAACATCGTTTACAACTGTGCACTGTATTCTTGACGATAAATAGCTATTAATAAGCTCCAGAGCAATACCTCTCATTCCATAAAACGGTAATTTACGGAATAATATTTCACGTTTAATAGAATCGAACGCTTTTTTTGAAGTCTAGGAATAACCCAAGTGTTATAAACTTATTTTCCATATTACTAATAATTTTGTCTTTTATTTTGATAAGTGCCATTTCAGTGCATTTTCCTTTCTGGAAACAATACTGATCAATTATTATTGCTGATGTTTTAGTGAGGCAAAAGATTATACGGCTCTTAATAAAATTTTCTGCAATTTTTGAAAAAAGACAGATAAAACTGAGATTGGGCGGTAATTATTAAGATCATCATGACTCCAGCCTTTGTGAATGACACACACCCTTGCCGTTTTTAACTGCTGCGGAAATATCCCTTTTTCTAACGTTAGGTTACATATGTGCACCAGGACGGGCGAAACTACATTAGTTATAGTTTTCACTGCTTCTGCTTTAATATCGTCAGTTCCAGTAGAAGAATTAGTTTTTAGTTGTGACACGTGCTTGTGTATCTCATATAGCGTCGTCGGCTCGAGACATAATGAACTTACCGAACAATTAAGCATATAGTGAGTAGGGTCTGGACCACTAGAGGTGACATTATTATTAGCACATACAGTTAGAAATTAATCATTAAATTTATTTGATAGAGAGGCACCGCTATAAACCGTTCCGTCGATTTTGATCTCGTTTGGTATTGACGGATTGGCTTTCGAACGCAATTTATTGAAAACTTTCCATATTTGCTCCGGGCTATGTTTCTCAAAAAAAAGCATCTTGGTATATTTTTCTTGCTTAGATTTCTTCAAGCCAGAACTTAGTTTGTTTTTCGTTATGTTGAAAGTATGAAGTAAGTTTAAATCTCTACATTGTAAAAACCTGGCGAAAAGTTTGTTTTTGTGAACAATCCTTTTGCATAGTTCCATAGTTATCCAGGGCTTTCTCGACCTTTTATGTTTCGTACGACGAGTCAGGGAGAATGCAATTTCTTATATCGCAAAATTTTTTTTCAGGAATATATCATAACAAACGCTTGGGTTTGTTTCCTTGTAAACTTCAGACCAGTCCAACTGAAGGGCTAATTCGTAAAAATGGCTCAATGTTTTCTCATTATATTTTCTGTACCAAGAATGCTGTGTTGAATTATTTAACTCATGTTTATGAATAGGTACGAAAACAACAAATGGAAGATGGTCACAGAAGCTAGTACACCAGAAATAACATTTGAGCACAGAAAACCCGTGAAACACAAGTCAATACTAGTTTCACTATATTCAGTTATTCTTGTCGGTGCCGTAATTACATTCTCACAATTATAACTTAACAAACTATTAGATAGGTCTCTAGACGCCACACTACTTGATTTCATGTCAATGTTAAAATAGCCGAGTACAACAAGCGAGTTGTTAGTGTTAGCAATGCACTGGAGTGTATCCCCTATATACGACAAAAAATTGCTTATCTTTCCGGAGGGAGGCCTGTAAATTAAAACTACAATTATACTACTTGTATTAACAACCAAAACTTCATAGCCAACGCTTACCATAGAGAATTCTTCAATATAAGTATATCCTATATCATTACGAAAGTAATAGATAGTCTCACAACATACTCCAAATATTATGGTGTCTATGTCCTTCTTGACCTCGTCGATGGTATAACTGCTCTCTTCGAGATGCTTCTTCAGCAGGTAGTCGAGGACGATGGACTCCTTTCCGATGGGCTTGCTGTAGGCCTCGCCCTCCTCATCTTGCTCATTACCATCACCATCCTCTTCTTCGTTGTTCAGTTCCATCTCTTGCAGTTTTTCTTTACGCTGTTGCATCACCTGCGCGGAAACCAAAGAAAACGACACGTTGGTGCGAAATCATTGGGGAGCTCTTACACCAGGCTAAGTAGAGTGTCTTAAATGTTGCACACAGTGCGAAATTGGCCAGAATTAAGAAAATTGGGCCAATATATGGCTACAGTTTTTACCATTTATTTGTAATCGTAATTTCACTGCAGTTTTACTTCTACATATTCTAACGCTTTATGAGTGACAATAGTATCTGAAGTAATGAACCTGATGTAAATGAGAAAGAAACATTAACAAATTTAGTTGCGAAATCTTACGTGCCAAAAACGATGATCACATTATGACAGACCACCCTAGTGGGGAACGCCGGAGTAACCTTATCCCATTGGTGTCTTTTAACGTGCACCTAAACCTAGTTACACGAGCGTTTTTTCGAATCCGCTCCCATTGGAATGCGGCCACCGAGGCTGGAATCGAACTCGAAACCCCGAGTTCAGCATCGCAATGTCATAACGACTAAGTTACACGCGGCGGGCAAATAAGAAAGAAACAAATGTCTCGATGATACAAACAAGACATAGTTTCAGTTTCACAATAAGATAGAGACTTCTGGGGACGAATTCACAAAGCTTGCCGTTCACAAGTGTTCTTTTTCATTGGCCCGTCGCACTTTGTTAATAATATGTACAACATCAGGATTGGCTAAAATTTTTTCTCACGAACAATTTTATCATAAGACGTTTTTGTGAATACGGGCCCTGATCAACACTGTCCGGTCAAGGCATGACTCAGTATGGAGAAAACATTTCTACAATGGGACGAATCCTCCATCGTGGCAACAGCTTGTTGTTATTGGCCTGACGAAGACAAAAAAAAAAGCCTTGAGGAAGACGAGTCTCTCTAACGAAACCATGGCTCCAATCTTAGACATCGGTCGTTCCACCGCTGTCGATCAAATAGTTAGATGAGTTGCATGAGTTCCCCACAACACATCATGTGCACAATTGAAATGTTTCGAGAAAACCACAGTCCGGCCTCTAAAGAGAGCGTATCACTCCAAATTGCAAGGTTGACGCACAGTTCTAGCATCTACAGGGCATAAAGCAGATATAGCACACGTGAGATGTCCTCATCTGGTTCACCGCAAATAGACAATTAGCATTCGGCGCGCCCAATTTTACGTTGGAAGTAGTTAGTTTAGGCAACACCTAACCTAGTCGATGAAACAGCTACCACGTCTCTCGGCAAGTTAACAGAAAGTCTGAATTTTAGTTCAGGATATTGCATATAGAATTAGTATTTTCGCTGTATTGCCAAATATTGTCAGAGTAATAAATGATGCATGTCGGTGTATTCGTGGGCCCGCTTTACCATTTTATCTGCCTAGTCTTTCTCGGATAAAGCAAGGTGGCTGAATGCCCACTTAAATATCTATGAGATGCTACGCAATTCACATGTTCCATTATTTAAACAAGTCAAGATCAACTTTCGCCCATTCTCTTGATAAGTAAAAGTTCACCTTGACTTGAACATATATATATATATATAATATATATATATATATATATATATATATATATATATATATATATATATATATATATATATATATATATATATATATACCCTAACCTGGAGCACGACGCCTACATACAGCCGCTGCTTCAGTGCCGCTATAATTGGTATCTAATCACGGAACCAACTAGCAAAACCAGATGATATTTTTGCAGTCGCAAGTCGTAGGCTGAGACGGGCAAAATGAGACAGAACTTTTTGAATTGATGCTGTTTTTTTGTTTATGGTTATAAATGAGAAAAATTATGTTATCATATTAACAGCGTGTTCACTTTGGCTGATTAGTACGTCTTGTTAAACAACAGCTTTCAATAGCACGACACAGGACACAGGGAAAGAACCACTGAACAGTGTTCTGTCCTGTGCTTTTGTTTCACTGCGTGCTCTTTCATGCTGTTTAAAGCTGTAGTTCCAATCATATTGTTCCTTTGGTCATTGCCTTCTTTATTATGAAAAATTGGGGCGCTAGAAATAACATAAGAAGTAAAAGTTATTTCTAAAAAGCCGAGCATATCTCATTTTGCCCCTACGCGGAGCAAAATGAGATATAGGTAGAGTGGGCAAAGTGAGACGACCACCCAAAATAATGCAATTGATTGATTGAAAACCGGGTACTTTTAGTAGTCCACGTGTGCCGCCACGTAGGTAGAGGGGGCACACTAACAGCAGCTTATTCCCGTTATAAGGAAACTCACCGACATGCTAAATTTCTCCATGTCAAGAAGGGTCTCCCTAAAAACTTTTCCTTCATACGTGAGGTCGTATATTTGCTGTATCCACATCCATGGCCTGAAGCCCCGCAAGACGATCATAAAGGACAATCTGAAAATAGTACAAAATTACTGCCATAAGGTAATATCTAAAGCTCCGTGGTTATATACTGAGGTAATATTAGGGGTTCTTAAATGAGAGAAGCATGCAATTTGACTTAAACAATAAACAGCAAGTAGCCCAATGATGAACAGCAGTTTTGGAGCCGTACTCATAAAAGAAAAGTTAGAACTGCGCGCTAGAACGCTAGAACTGTTCGTGAGAGTAGATATCAGACAATTGTTACGTTGGACATAATGGGAAATATGGCCGACGAATGGCAAGCATGTCTTACGAACGAAAAGCGTTGTGAATTTGGCCCTTCGTTCGAGTAAAAAATTACTCACACAAACATCTAGGTGGAAATTTCCAGGTTTGATTGTGTGTATCGATATGACGTACTTACAGAATATGGTTGTAGAAACGGATGATTCACGTTTAGAAGTTCTTTTTTCCCATTTAGCACTTTTTGGGTAACTGGGAGCCCGTTATTATGTCGTCTTGAAGTTTCTGAACTTTGGCACAGTTCGAGGATTAGAAAGCAAATTACCTGTTGAGGTTTTTCCCGAAGGGGTTCCCTGTGTCAGTCTGCATGCCCAGGACTGTTCCCATAGAAACTCCTGTGGAAGAAACAGTTGCCGCTGTATTCAAGTGTGAAATAACTGTGCTACGGAGCAAAGCGCGGATATCTCAAATAACTGTGCCAAGGATACTGATGTGATACTATGGACAGTGAGTACGAGGGTTAGGTTATTGTATTTCTTGCACAAACATATTGTACTCAAATTCGATTAAGGTTTTACAAGATCTAGGACGACGACAACACCAACGAAAAAACTGATGCGTTGTCCTCTCACGTGAGTTGGTATTCGTTATGGAAAGAGGTAACGACGTTGCTAGATGGGAATAGCCATTATTTTAGCTCTCGAACATACGCAAAATTCTACGCTTGCCACGTTTCCTCAAACACGCAATGGCGCAAGACCTAAAACACCCGCCTTGGTGGCTCAGTGACTGCGGTTGCACCGGTGAGCACGAGGTCGCAGGTTCGATTCTTGGCCACGGAGGCTGCATTTATGATGGAGGCCGAATAAAAAAAAAAACGCTAGACTGCCGTGCTTTGGGTACGCGCTAAAGAACCACATGTTGTTAAAATACTTCGCTACGGCACCCCTCAAATCCCACCTTCCAGTTTTGGGACTTTAAACCTCACAACTCAATTGGAACAGCAAGAACCGCATTTTTTTTTGGGGGGGGGGGGCTAACATAACAGCAAGGGGCACCAACGGAATGGGAGAACAGTGGCAGCCTCTGCAGCTTGTTGCCTGCAGATGAGAAGCAAGCGCTTGAACCTATAGTTGCTCCTCCTCCTAAGATGCTCCTTCTACGATGGCTGTGGTCGATCTTCACTGTCGGGACATATTCTGCACTGCAGAATTCTTTATTCTATTCCTGACTGGGGAGACCCCGAAGAATGCTGCGCGATGCGCTAATTGCAGGAAACATGACGGTTACCACTAGCGGCTGGCGACACACCTTCAAAGTTGGCAAGGCGCACGATTTTGAAAGTACATTTTTTTTATAATTCTTGAAACATGTGATAAGAATGAAGACCGTATTCACAAATAAAAAGGAAAAGCTTCTTACACTAATGCATTTTTTTTGAAGAGCAGATGGCTGCCAATCGTGACACTGGGCACATCATTAGCGAAGGTGGCCTGTTAGGGGCGAAACACACTTAAGAAGGAAACGCTTTGCAAATTCTCTTCCCTTGGCTCTCTGTGGTATAAAATTTTTTAAACAGGGATGAAGTACCTCAGACAGGCTGGCCAACGTTTCGATAGGTGGACCTATCTTCGTCAAAGGCGGCCTCGTCATCCTCGGCGTGTTAGTTTTAAAGGGTTAGTGCAGTGACGTCACGTGCGGGTGTTGTCGCTGGCGGCTGGTTTTAAAGAGAGAGATTACAAGAGGGAACAGGCGCTGTCGTCCGACGTCTGTGAGCCTCATTCTCAAGACGAGGGGACAAGAGCGTGAGAGTGGGCACGCGGGGAGGAAAGAAAAGAAATAAAAGCAGAAAAAAGGGGAAAAAAGGAAAAAAAGGAGGGGGAGCCAGGGCCGTACCAAGACACAACAAAGGGGGGGGGTGAAAGAAAAAGAAAGAGAAAAATGAAATCTTTAAGAAATACGGGGGCTTGGGAGCGTGTTGGGGATGCGAAAGGTTAGGAGGTATTCAGGGGGAGTCGTTGGCGGCATGTTTTTGAGGCATTAGAACGGCCGGTCAAGCAATAGGTCGAGTAATTTTGAAATAGTTAAGGTGGCGACGAGGAGTCTGCGGTGCAATGTGTGGGGTGACTGAAAGGCAGCGGCTTGGTCTTTCAAGGGGCACTGCCCCACTCGCTTAACGTAGGTGTCGTTACGGCGGCATCCAGAAGGCGATACTCTGGGTTGAGGCGCCGAAAAAGGCATATTGACTTCGGAATGTCTTGTCGAGGGGGTTTCAAAAAAAAAAGACTAAAAAAGGGGGCAGGGGGAAGGGGGGGGGCGAAATCGGTATAGCAAACAGGAGGGTGACGCGTACAGAAGCGGGCGCGGGCAAGTGTACATGGAAGAAGGGGATCGTACAGTTGGTATAGACGTAAAATCCTGAAAGAGTACATTAAATTGAGTAGTAGGCAGGAAATTTTTTTTTCTTTTTTTTCCCCTCCGAAATGAAAGAGTAGGTGAGGTTAAGAATTAAAGTTGGCTGGTGGCCTAATGTGTTTTGTGTATTGGTTGATGATATGAGAGTTTCAGATTTAAGTGACACCTTTTAAAGATTCTAAGTTGCCGCGTGCCAAATTAATTCCTGTCGGGTGTAGGCAATTAAACTTGTGTATGAGGTATGATTCCGTGTACTTCCTTTCGCGAGGGGAACGGAAATTTGTTTGTAGTATATAGAGCCTTGCTTTGTCAAACATATGTCCATGTTCATTAAAGTGGCTGGCTACTGCTTTGGGTAAATTGTGTTTTGTGTCCGCGCGGTGACCATTGAGTCTTGTATTGATTTGTTGTCCGGTCTCACCTATGTATTGTTTGCTACAAGCGGCGCATTCTAGACAGTAGACTACATTGCTTGATGTGCAGGTGAAAGCCGAAGTTACCTTGTGTGTGTAATTCGACGCTGTACTTTTTACTGTAGTAGTGGATTGAATGTGTTTGCATGTAGAGCACCTGGGGCGACCACAGGGATTGGTTCCCAACTTCTTCTTTTTCTGTAGTTTGGCGTGCACAAGAACATCTTTAAAATTAGTGTTGCGTCTGTAGGCCACTCTGGGAGGGTCGGGAAAAATCTTCTTAAGTTTCTGGTTGCTGGTGAGAATCGGGTAGTATTTACTTAGGATGTTATTCACGTTTGGGAGTGCGTTTGAGAATTTAGTAGTAAGAAGAGGCGTTGTTGTTCTTGTGATCTTCGGGCGGGGCTTGAGGACCTCGGCTCGATCAAGTTTGGTTGCAGCGATGTAAGCTGTTTGAAGGTCACTGTTTGGGTGGTTCCTGTTTATAGCGTTTCTTTAAGGTGATCGAGTCTATCTATGTAGTCTTGGTTTTCAACGCAAATGCGACGTAGTCGTGTGGCTTGGCCTTTAAAGATGCCTTGTTTGCAATGTCTGGGATGGTGGCTGGTATATTCTAGGTACTGTTGTTTGTCGAAAGGTTTCCTATACAGCGTTGTCTTTAGTTCACCATTGTCGATGTATATTGTTGTGTCCAGAAAGTTTATACCTTGGTAACTTGCCGAAAATACTTCCGTCATTTGTACAAGATACGCCCCACCTGCTGAGAATTATAGAAGACATTAATACTAAAGGCACACTACCCCACAACACAATTCTCGCAACACTAGACGTCACGGCGCTGTACACCAACATTCCAATCCCTGATGGTTTATCTTCGATAAAACAAACGCTGTCTAAACACAGTGCACAACACTCTACTGAAGTTTACCTGTCTCTCCTTGAATTAGTTCTCACACATAACTACTTCGAATTTGAA
The DNA here is from genome assembly GCF_038994185.2 of Dermacentor albipictus. Lineage (NCBI taxonomy): Eukaryota > Metazoa > Arthropoda > Arachnida > Ixodida > Ixodidae > Dermacentor > Dermacentor albipictus. Next base: position 15,264,225 of record NC_091821.1, read on the forward strand.
GAGAGTTACTACCTACAGATACATGGTACAAGCATGGGTACGCCTTTTGCACCAACCTACGCGAACATATTTATGGGGATTCTAGAAACAGATTTCCTATCGCGCTGCACTACCAAGCCCCACACATACCTACGATACATAGACGACATACTGATAATCTGGGGACATGGCCAAGACAGTCTAGATAAATATGTATCCTTTCTAAATTCTGTTCACCCAACAATAAAATTCACATCAGAATCCTCAACTGAGCGCATAAACTTTCTGGACACAACAATATACATCGACAATGGTGAACTAAAGACAACGCTGTATAGGAAACCTTTCGACAAACAACAGTACATAGAATATACCAGCCACCATCCCAGACATTGAAAACAAGGCATCTTTAAAGGCCAAGCCACACGACTACGTCGCATTTGCGTTGAAAACCAAGACTACATAGATAGACTCGATCACCTTAAAGAAACGCTATCAAACAGGAACCACCCAAACAGTGACCTTCAAACAGCTTACATCGCTGCAACCAAACTTGATCGAGCCGAGGTCCTCAAGCCCCGCCCGAAGATCACAAGAACAACAACGCCTCTTCTTACAACTAAATTCTCAAACGCACTCCCAAACGTGAATAACATCCTAAGTAAATACTACCCGATTCTCACCAGCAACCAGAAACTTAAGAAGATTTTTCCCGACCCTCCCAGAGTGGCCTACAGACGCAACACTAATTTTAAAGATATTCTTGTGCACGCCAAACTACAGAAAAAGAAGAAGTTGGGAACCAATCCCTGTGGTCGCCCCAGGTGCTCTACATGCAAACACATTCAATCCACTACTACAGTAAAAAGTACAGCGTCGAATTACACACACAAGGTAACTTCGGCTTTCACCTGCACATCAAGCAATGTAGTCTACTGTCTAGAATGCGCCGCTTGTAGCAAACAATACATAGGTGAGACCGGACAACAAATCAATACAAGACTCAATGGTCACCGCGCGGACACAAAACACAATTTACCCAAAGCAGTAGCCAGCCACTTTAATGAACATGGACATATGTTTGACAAAGCAAGGCTCTATATACTACAAACAAATTTCCGTTCCCCTCGCGAAAGGAAGTACACGGAATCATACCTCATACACAAGTTTAATTGCCTACACCCGACAGGAATTAATTTGGCACGCGGCAACTTAGAATCTTTAAAAGGTGTCACTTAAATCTGAAACTCTCATATCATCAACCAATACACAAAACACATTAGGCCACCAGCCAACTTTAATTCTTAACCTCACCTACTCTTTCATTTCGGAGGGGGAAAAAAAAAGAAAAAATTTCCTGCCTACTACTCAATTTAATGTACTCTTTCAGGATTTTACGTCTATACCAACTGTACGATCCCCTTCTTCCATGTACACTTGCCCGCGCCCGCTTCTGCACGCGTCACCCTCCTGTTTGCTATACCGATTTCGCCCCCCCCTTCCCCCTGCCCCCTTTTTTACTCTTTTTTTTTGAAACCCCCTCGACAACACATTCCGAAGTCAATATGCCTTTTTCGGCGCCTCAACCCAGAGTATCGCCTTCTGGATGCCGCCGTAACGACACCTACGTTAAGCGCGTGGGGCAGTGCCCCTTGAAAGACCATGCCGCTGCCTTTCAGTCACCCCACACATTGCACCGCAGACTCCTCGTCGCCACCTTAACTATTTCAAAATTACTCGACCTATTGCTTGACCGGCCGTTCTAATGCCTCAAAAACATGCCGCCAACGACTCCCCCTGAATACCTCCTAACCTTTCACATCCCCAACACGCTCCCAAGCCCCCGTATTTCTTAAAGATTTCATTTTTCTCTTTCTTTTTCTTTCACCCCCCCCCTTTGTTGTGTCTTGGTACGGCCCTGGCTCCCCCCTCCTTTTTTCCTTTTTTCCCCTTTTTTCTGCTTTTATTTCTTTTCTTTCCTCCCCGCGTGCCCACTCTCACGCTCTTGTCCCCTCGTCTTGAGAATGAGGCTCACAGACGTCGGACGACAGCGCCTGTTCCCTCTTGTAATCTCTCTCTTTAAAACCAGCCGCCAGCGACAACACCCGCACGTGACGTCACTGCGCTAACCCTTTAAAACTAACACGCCGAGGATGACGAGGCCGCCATTGACGAAGATAGGTCCACCTATCGAAACGTTGGCCAGCCTGTCTGAGGTACTTCATCCCTGTTTAAAAAATTTTATACCACAGTGTGCCATTCCATCTGCCAGCCCCTTTCTTGTTTTTGGACTCCCTTGGCTCTAGAAATTTATGCTTAAATATCTTCCTCTCTCCCGAGTAATTAAACAGTATTCTTTAAGTATTACTTATTAGGATGATGGAGGACAGATGTAACTATACAGATCGCTGGGAGTTCTCTTCGGTCGCTGCAGGGGACTTAAAGTTGTATTATTATTATTATTATTATTATTATTATTATTATTATTAACGAAAGGTTTACTACTGTCATTTTGTTCATCTAGATATATTTCAGAACGTAATGTCTTTGTGTTCGGAGCTTCGCACTTTCTCTTGAGCCCTATTTCTCGCTGCGCTCCTCTCCTGACATCTCATTGCCTTTTCTCTCCTTTCGTTCACGTTCTTCGTCTCAGTTGTGCGTCATTTGCTGTATTGCTGTTCAAGCCCAAGTGTTATTCTCATCTCAATCAGTTATGGTTCGAAATAAGCGCGCAAATGCGCTTAGTAGCTTATTCATTAAAGCTTCACCTCCAACGGTGGCTCAGTGGCTACGCCATTCTGCTTCTGAACACGAGGTCGACGGTTCGATGTCTGGCTGCGGCGGGCTCATTCCGACAGGGCCCGAATGCAAAAACGGCGGTATACCTTGTTTTAGGCCTATGTTAAAGAACTTAAAAGCCTATTAAACAATTGATCCAAATTCCCGGCTGCACCTTTTCCCTAGCCATATTGTGACTGTGGTACGTAAAACCCCATGATCGTTTCTCTCATTTAAGCATGCTAGTTTTTATCCTTCCAGCCAAAATCTACATTAAGGATTGCCTATGAGTACGCTGAAAGTGGCACGAAATAATTCAGTGTTCAGCTCGGATTTAAAACAAGAGAGAGAAAAGAGCTGTGTTTTGTAACCAACTGACTATCATGGCCGCTATTAAGTTTTAATATAAATAGTTGAATACGTATAGCTGAAGTAAATTATGAACGGTATAATCACGTAATGACCAAGGTTACAGTCACAAAGTGTTATAAATCAACGGGAAAAGCATATATTTCTATCATTCATCTAACGCATATATTCTATAACTGTCCTCATGTCATCAAATGAGATATAGGATGTCTGTCGTATGATATATTTTGATAGGCATAGCGTTGAACTCCGCGAGAATTTTGGTTCGCTGCCACAAATTCGAGCAGGGAGGAAGGAAGGCCAGATATCACTGGAACGTTTTCTCACGGCCTGTGAAGGCAGAAAGATAGGGAGATCCATCTGAAGCAGAGCTTTTAAAAGAACTTAATTCCTGCCATTCTTTCTCGCTCCTTGTAGCATTTAGACACCTCGGCTACTGAGCGGTATAGCTTTATAACTTAGCCATGATTAATAATTCAATGGTCGGACGCAACGACACATTGCAAACGACTACGATAGACAACTACATTCTTCATAATTTTACACTCGTTAAGGTGTACTGCTTACTGCTAAATAAATGAAACAGTAATGGCTAGCCAATCATTGCGGTCAACAGCCGAGTGTCCGCTACTTTTTTGTGGTGGACTGTACTACTATAACATGACAATAATTGTCCTCAATCTAGGGCAAATTTTCTTTTCTTTTTTAATGCTGTGAGGCAGGCACTTTCGTGCTAGGAACACCATGAGCACGTAAGCGGCTCATAGCGTTACCGACAAGGAATTATAGCACGCGTTGCGTTAAAAATAAAACAAAATATGCACAAGGTTGACTATTCTTATTGTTGAGGAGGAGGAGGAAGAAATAAAGGGAGAAGGCAGGGACGATAACCAGAAATGCGTCTGGTTGGCTACCCTACTCTGGGGGACAGGAAAGAGGGAACAGAAAGATAAGATAGCGAGAGGGAGGGGAGGGGAAGGAAAGCCGTAGTGAGCTCGCGCACGCACGCGGAGGGCCTGAGCGAGTCAAGGGATAAGATTAGAGTAAAGGTGCTGCTCAATTTTCGAGAGTAGCGCACGCCATACACGGTTGCTATCATTCGCGCGGGACCCGGCGTTAGCTTAAATCACTCTCCCGTTTAGTCATACAACGACGCACATACCAAGTGTTCCTGCGATTACAGTCTCCAAGGTATTAAAGACTCGAGGCAATACATAGTTTTTAATGAAAATGCTTCATAGCTACAATAAAACTTTGTGCTGGGCTAGTTGGTGATGCATTCTTTAAAACTGATGGTAGCGCTGCTAAAAAGGACGGACACACGATGAAAAGACGACACGACGACGAGGAAACGCTACTGACAACTGGTTTATTTTTCGAAAAAGTTATATATTTAAAAGAATCATAGCTAGTGGCTGGAGACATTATGATTTGCGAGATAATCGCCAATGCAATTAATAAACAACAAGACTTGCTAATCTACTTTTTGTATTGATTACCATAGGGGACATACTGTAATCGCAGAATTTATCTGCTAGTACTCGAAGCAATATGTTTCGCTTGCAATTGTGCCATTCCACTAGATCCGAGTATTAGCTACTAAGCATTTGCAGCAAAATATGTTGCTATTACACTCAATATTAGTCCGCGATGCTGGGAAATAAAGTACACAGAAATATTAACTGGAGCCGCAATGCACTTCACAGGTCATGCTGAGTGTGTATTTCGGGGAACTTTTGTTACCGCAAAAATTCTAGTAAAATCATTCTGCTTTCAGTACTACCTGGCTTCAATCCTGCAATTACAATAAGCCCCTTGAATCATAAATTATTCATTCATTTAGCCAAATTTTTAAATTATTCGCTATGCTGCCGATATGTTGAGTAAATGTTATTTCTGTCCAATCCCCTATTTTTATTAAACCGAGGCACTCGTCTTTGAAGCACACTGTATAAGCGCTGCATGCCACTGATATCGCAGTGGTGAAATACTTACGGCCGATGATGTCTAGCGTCAGGTGCTGCATGAGCGGGAAGGTGGCCAGTGCCTCGTTGGGCTTCTCGTCGATGTGCTTCTCGAGCTTCTTGATGAGGACGTTGCCGTTCTCGTTGAAGTGGCATATGTAGTTCTCCAGCACCCGAAAGTGGAACGCCGGCGTGAACAAGCGCCGCTTGAATCGCCATATGTCACCGGTACTGGTAGAAATGCAAAAAAAAGAGAAGAAGAAGCATTAGGCGTTAAGCGTTAAGTTTGCGCTGACTTACTGCAGGCCAAGCGGTATATACTATGCTGTGACAATTTTAGTCGGATTGAAGGTGTGCTTGAATGGTTACAGAGCCTTGGACGCCAGGCTTCTCCGACTGAACCGTTCGAGCGATTGCGGCACCCTTCGCGCATGGGCGTCAGCTAAGAGAATCTAGTGCCTCGGACGCAAACGCGAGGTGCACCCTACGGTCAGCGTGTGCGCATCGATTGTCATTTCCTGTAGACGTTTCTAACAAGAGCTCCGCGCGCGTGGCTGCGATGCCCGTTGAACTGTTTCAAGCGCGCATGAGTACCTGCTTGGAAACTCCACCATGGCACGCATTCCGAAAATTCCCTTTCGTGAGTGCAGTTTGCCCTTCGCCATCGCTTTGTCGGTTGCATATTCGTACGGCTTTAAAGTAAGTCGGAACTGGTGGCCGTATACACACCTCGAGTTGTGACTACCTAACTGGCAGGTCACCTTATCTCGTGACCGTGCGTGTGTTGCGTGCAAGGCTTCAGAAAGACATCACTTGCATCGGAAGTTTCTGCGTAGTCGAGCAGGTCGGCTGTTTTGGGGGGAGGGGGCATTAAAGTCTCTTCGGAAACGTCTTTATTGAGAGAGACATTTTGTGCTAGCTCTGAAAAAATAGAAGGCTTCTTGAGAGACTACGTCGCCGAACGCTAACTCTAGAGTGCGACTTTACAAATTCAATGGTTGCCGCATACGGATGATTTGAACGAATAGCTTGCCTACTTAGCCCACATCTGCGTGTTTGCCAGCTGTGGTAACGGAACCTCCATCGAGTCATGTTTTCATTTAAACCATACAGCGCTTTGCAATGGTCTCCCTGTGCGGCCTACATCCTACAGAAAATACATCACTGCTAATTAGACAAATTAATTTAGAAACAAGTTTATGGTGACTGTGTTTGGCCTAGCGTCACCAAGCAGCATGTCGGAGGAGTTGAAATCTCGATTGACTCTAAGAGAACTACGGGAAAATAAAGTACTAGATAACAGCGTCGCTCCAGTCCTCGGCTTTTGAATTGGGAAAGGCATAGCAATTATTTTTATTTCTATAATCAGTAGTGTAGCCCCATCCGACTTTAGCCATTTCACACGAGATCTTATCAGTTCCTTAGCAAAAAACAAGGAATAGCTTGCAATCGGGCGAAGACCATTCACACCACTCAGAACTAGTCTCACAAAATCTAGCAAAGATACTTCCCGGTTGCACCTGTCAGTGATCGTGGCATATCATCGCAGCCCTTCGTGGTAAATCAGGGATTGAATTTACACAGCTCGCTCTGTAAATTCCGGCCGCCTTCGCTAATAATGTGTCCAGCCTCAAGATTTGCTGAAATTTTCTGTTACGAATTATTATCTAGCGGGAGAGGTACCTCTGAATATGGGCCGAGGTCCCATATTCGCAAAATTTCTCTTACGTAAATGCCATCCATTGGCAATCTTGGCCGCGATAGGCTCGTTATCATGGGGACAGCTATTAGTGGCGGGTGTGCTAGTACAGGCCAATGAGGAAGAATCCTTACGTCAGAGGGAGATTGGGAATACAGGTCCAGAACCCCTGTTACGCGAAGACCAAATTAATTTGTTTCGAGTGATAAGAGAAAAAAACAATGTCTGATCGTGTGAACCACGTCCCGCATTGACAAAAAGCTCTTACGCTAGGATTGTTGGCAATGACAAATTTCATGTTCCTATGGGTGGGCAGCGCAATCCAGACTTGTCTTTCATCCGGGTTGCGCTGCCCACCCATAGGAACATGGTCAATCACCAACTCGCTCAGCTTGCCTTGTTAAGAAAAATTTCAGTCAATCCCGACGCTGAACAAACTATTAGTGAACGTGGCCGTCCAATGGCAAATAGCAATTGAATAAAAATAATAATAATATTTGGGGTTTTACGTGCCAAAACCACTTTCTGATTATGAGGCACGCCGTAGTGGAGGACTCCGGAAAGTTTGACCACCTGGGGTTCTTTAACGTGCACCTAAAGCTAAGCACATGGGTGTTTTCGCATTTCGCCCCCATCGAAATGCGGCCGCCGTGGCCGGGATTCGAACCCGCGACCTCGTGCTCAGCAGCCCAACACCATAGCCACTGAGCAACCACGGCGGGTAATTGAATAAAAATAGCTCGGTGAATTTGGCCCTGAAGTTGTTTACTCGAAAAGCTGTGCAGTGTGCTTTGGTCGTACGCGTACGATGAAACAACCTGTTCTAGGTGCCTCGCTACTTACTCAATCAATATTATGGTCCTTGATTTTGTTTCTTTCTGTGCTTCCATGACTTACTCGCATTGATGCTACTTTACATACATTGATAGAGCTGGAAACCGTTGTAGGTATATTGCATGGGTTGCGTTAGATGAATTCTATTTCTTTCTTCTCATCCACTGTGGTTCAAAATCAATCAAAATCATCAAAGTGGTTTTGGCACGTAAAACCCCAAATATTATTATTATTATTATCCACTGTTTGCGACCTTGTTCATTTCATTGAATTAGCTCGCCACATATATTAAGGCGAAAGCCTTAAGTGGCTTGTTGTTCTTGTTCCCTAATGAAATGGCGAAACCCCCTCTGGGGAATTCGTCATAAATCGGGTGGTGAAGGAACTGTTATCATATTTTTTAAAATAAATTGCAATGGCTCATACCTGAAAAAAGCGGCGTCTAGTCCAGCGAAGCAAGAAATATCATCATCAGTTATGGCTCGTACCCCCGTAGCAAGGAATGATGCAATGGTTGAATATGAATTAAGAAACGAAAGAAAGAAAGAAGGAAAGAAAGAAAGAACATAGAAAGAAAGAACGAAAGAAAGAACGAAATAACCTGTAGGTAGTGCATCAGGTGCTTGCATGTGTCGTTGAGCAGGTCGCCATACTTTTACTTCACACTGCGACTCGTTATGTCTCGCAAGAAGACTGACCCCTCCAATCGTATAGGCCAATGCATTATCACGTGTGCAGCAGGCTTTCACCTTCACGTGTTACGGGAGTGTAACATGCTGCCGAACTTTCTTTGATGCGTAAGCATTCTAGGGCTACTTTTCTCGGAAATGTGCGTCCGTCTGTCTGTAACGCGCGACACGAGGCTCTCCATAGGTATACATGAGGTCCTATGGGGGTATGTACGAGGATGCCTTATGACTGCGTGTGAGCACTGATATTTATGATTATGACTATGTATAGTCTAAGTGTTCGGGTAGGGCATGTAAAAAGGGGTAGCTGGCCCATGCCGTCATGCGACTTATTCACGCTAAGGACGTTGTTGAAGGGAGGAACGTCTTCTCATCGAGAACGAAGAGTACTGGGTTCATTTACAATATCTACAAAAGACGTGGAGAACGTTACGTCTCATCGGTCTAGCATCACTGAATTGAAGCACCCTGAGAAGAAAAGAAAAAAAAAGCCGCCTAAACTTTCTATCCTCCCTAGATCCCTAGGCCAGGGAAATCTGCCGCCCCACCTTCGTCGAATCGGAGCTTCTAAAGTCGTTGAAGGGCCCGCGTTGGAGGGCGAGGATTCGCACAATCACTCGCGCACCTTTATTCACTAACGGAACACATAGAAAGGAGGGGAGCTTGGTAAACTGGGATTGTCACTCTTGACTCAAGCTGGCGCGTATTGGTTCCTGGGATGAGTTGGAGCGTCTGTCAAACGACCGTGGCAGTCACTGGAGTCCGCGAGGAAACGCCGTAGAACACCTTTTTCCAGCAGTTTTTTGCTCCCATTGGTCCGTGATGGTGATAGTGAACCAATAAACAACGCTCGATCCGCCAAACGTGTCTCGCCTTGCTGTCACCGCAGCTGTGTCCGAGGAGGATGCATTGTTATATTCACGAAGCAATTTGTCGCAGTGTTGCAGGAGAAGCTTGAAAGTCACTACCCCCGCTGGCCGATTGAAGCAATAGTGAGTAGTCTAGAGGTGTTAGAAGTAATTAATGTCAATAAAAGACTAATAAAAATAGCTCAAATGACTTAACCAAGCCTAAGTTAGACTCCTTATGACTCATACAAGGCAAGGAAGCCTAATAGGGATTATTTACGCTGAACTTACTTACGCGTAAGGAGATTATTTTAAATAAATACGAATAGTGAGGATAATTCAAATTGTATAGGTTATAATAAGTAGTCCAATGAACAGTAAATATGTTAAAATAATTAGGCTTAATCAAAAATATTGAAGAGTTTGTAGGATACATTAAGCCTGATTTCAATCGATTACCGTGTGGTTAATTAAGGCTATTCTGAATAACTTAAGAGTGAAAAGTTGACCTATGCCTAATTAACATTAATTATGATATATTAATTAAGCCCAGTCATGGTTAATACGGGTAATGAAGATTAATTCATATTACATTGCTTAACCCTAATTCAGCTTATTTGCAATTACATTAATTTCGCCGAATAAGGTTAATTCCTACTTATTAGGTTCACCAATTATGTAACCCCAACAGGCCATTGCAATACTTGTAGAACATTGCGTCATTCTCGACACTTAGCCACGATGTGCGTAACTCGGCCATTCAATCAATCATTCGTTCCATGAGTGCAAGATGAGCGACTGGAAATAAGGCTTACGCCCTATCTGACAAGTCTCACTAAGGAGTTTCTGCAGTAATTTTTCTCGGCAACGCTTTCTATTCCTAAGTAAGAGGAATGCTTTTTGCAAGACAGTTGCTCTTACTGGGCGCAACTTAGGTGCAACTAGGGCCCATATAAAAAAAAAATCCTCTTACGCTAAAAATGTTCATAAGAGAAATTTCTAGCCAATCGTAAGGCTCCACATATTAACGGCTGAGGCGACCAGTCAATGGCAAACGACATCAGAGGAAATCTCACAGAATTTGGCGTCAGATTAAGAGCGTACCACTGACGAAGCAAGGAAAGGAATAGAAGTGAAGTAGAATCGCCGCGTTATTCCGGCCTTAGTCTCGTTTTAAGTGGAGGAGCAAACAAACCACTCACGCAAGGAGATGAAATGACCATTCGTTTTCTGATTATTTCTTTTTTTTTTTTTGCGAGAAGCATGTGTCATTCGCGGGCCCCCTTTGGTGAATAATATGCTCGCCATCAGGATTGTCTGCCACCTGTTTTTTACGAACGCTCCATAGCATACGAATTCCTTTGTGAACTTAAGTGTGGTGCCTTAGCGAAGATGACTCTAACGTGGCGTGTAATCACGTACAGTAAACGTTGGCGTGCTCAAGGTCGTCGCGAGCTCCTTCCCGCCGCGGCAAGAGCCGGAGGTCATGGTTTGGCCTTTGTTATTTTTCCTCTCACGAGAGAGGCCTGAGAAAGTTCGCCTAAGGATGGAAGCCGCGGCGGTGTGCTCTCTCCGACGAGAGAGTAAACTGGGACGGAAAAGGAAATTCAAGCGTTTCTATTTATTTTTAAACTAGGGAAGCCGTGGCGGCGGCGGTGGTGGCCCCGGCTAGCTTTGGCCCTCTCGCCGCCGTAAATGTCCCTGCCTGTCGCTCACCGCGTTGCTCACCATGTGTAGCCGCGGCCTTGGCTGCGTTTCGTTCGTTGGCCACCGGTGAGTTCGCAAAGTTCCTCCCCGCATTACGTGCTTGCGTGTACGACGCGTTGTGCGGCATCGCGAATTGTCACGCCACGTGCGGCAGTTTTCTTTTTTCTTTTTACTTCTTATACGCTCAACCGAGAACTCAAGGTCGTCAAACGCGTTGTCTCGAGGTGCATCTGCGTGTGTGTTTGCGTCCGTGGTGTCGCCAAAGTGAAGTCTCCTGTGTTTTTTTTTATTGTGTTTTGCATCGTTGTTCTGTGATGCAGCTAGGCCTAGCCGTGGAAGCGCGTCAGTGGCTAAACTTGGAGCACAATAGATAACACCTCTTTCTTTCTTTCTTTCTTTCTTTCTTTCTTTCTTTCTTTCTTTCTTTCTTTCTTTCTTTCTTTCTTTCTTTCTTTCTTTCTTTCCTTCTTTATTTTTTTAATTAAAGCAGATGCGCAAAAATTGCCTGCGACCGACCGCGCAATTTACCACTTGTTCAAGCTGATAACTCGGAGAGGATGACCTTGCTTGCACTAAAAAATGCTATGTTTAGTTCGCTAAATAACTTAGTTCCGCAATCTGACTGTCTAATTATTCGTTCTGGTGGACACTTATTATTGCTCAATTGAAGCCAGTGAGCACTGTTCTTGTATTCATTAAGGAGAACTGATCATACTCACATTACTTTTGAGATATTTGCGCCGTAAAGGTGCATTAGGCGCATTTTTTTTTGTTTATCAACTAATACACCAAGGGAAGTTTGGCCACTGAAGATCCTGCTATCCTAAATTCCTAGCTAAAACGCGCACACATGCAAGAACCACTACACGAGAGGACAGCATAAGTAGAAAGAAATAGAAACATCAAAAATCTTTTTAGAGTCTATGTAGCGGGTTGCTTTCACTCTACCCGCCGTGGTTGCTCAATGGCTATGGTGTTAGGCTGCTGAGCACGAGGTCGCGGGATCGAATCCCGGCCACGGCGGCCGCATTTCGATGGGGGCGAAATACGAAAACACCCGTGTACTTAGATTTAGGTGCACGTTAAATAACCCCAGGATGTCGAAATATCCGCAGTCCTCCACTACGGCGTACCTCATAATCAGAAAGTGGTTTTGGCACGTAAAACCCCATAATTTAATTTTTTTCACTCTAAGAGATTGTAGATTGTACACGATACACTGGCCATTAATTCACTGTACTATAATGCGAAAACCACCCTCGCATACTTTGGGCAACACCATCCCTAAAACTGAACAGGTTACGACAAGGTAACAACAACATACACACAAGCGTCCCATGGTCAGTGATTGTAACGGGACCATTGGTTAGTGAAAGTTTTTAAATAATCTAAATTAACACTGCGATTTGTCCTGCAAGTTTTGTCTGCCTCTTCATGTAAACCGCCTGAATAAACTGAATTGCTTTAACTGCTACTAGGTCCTCTTTCTCTACAAACAACTGTTTAAAAAATAAAAAAGTGGTGCTACATGCGAAGAAAAATAACCTTTCTAACATTATTTATAGTTAGCAAATAAATTGTAACGAAAGTCCTAAAGTAGCTGCATTTAAAGAAATTATGCCCCTTTAATTAGAATACATCGGCAAGCGTTTTTTATCATACTTCACCAGCGCTGCCGTTTTGATGTTATAAAACAGTTGATGAGCATCTTAATTCGACTGCGTCTAAGTTTACCTTGACAAGATTTATAGGCTGTTAATATTACTTCAAATTTTCATTTTGTTTGAAACTTTCTCTTTACCTTTGTCCTTAACGTTGTCTGAAAGAAATCCTTTGTTTTTTTCGAAACACATCGTGTAAGTTCACAATCTTGTGGCCGTGGTGAAGCAGATGAATGTATAAAGCATCTCGTTAGACTGTTCTGTTTATGGCTAGTAAAGAAAGAAACTACGCGATATTAGGAAAGTGCTGGGAAACTAGGCTACGTTCCTTGACACTATATTTGGTCAATGACTTGTTTCAGTGGGAGGGACAAATACAGCGCAAGTTCTTGTCCCTCCTTGAACGCTGCGCTGACATACGGTCAAAATTATCTTTAGGCGGTGGTGCCTAGAGCACAGGCACGAAGGCGGTACTGCAGCAAAGATGTGCCACAGGAATAATAAAAGAAGTACAGATACACATAAGTGTTAAGTCTGCTTATAAGAATAAGTTTCAATACAGGCCACAAAACACATGAAGTCACGTTGATAGGAAATTATGTGAAAGAAAAAGATCTCATGCGTGCCCTGCACACTGGGAATCGGTGGACGTTATGCCATGTGTCATTCATGCGATGGCATTCGGTGTGTCGAAGAAATGTACGAGAACGAATTAGGTTTACCTCTTTACGGTTCCATAAACGAAGTGTGTGGTTCTCGCTACTGCATATTCAAGCGTATCCATACCCGTGATGGCTTCCATCCCACTTGCAATATGGAGACGCTGCTAGTCTCATGGTTTCAGTTTAATTAAAGTTTATCATCAGTTCAACAAGCGATAATTAGGTACCGATAGTATGCAGACGATGGTCCAGAAGTCAACGACTGAAACGGAACCCTCGCCTGCAGTCGTTGCAGATGTAATTGCAAGTAGACGTCTATGCAGTGAGAAAAAAACAAAGTGCAATGCAACGACATGATCTGAACTCCCAATCGAGACATTGGTAAGTGTACTGTGGAGGTGCGTTGAACTCTACGAACACAATTAGTGACGCATAAACCAATACAGCTACGCAAGTACTTCTTCTCCAAACACCTCCATCACAGCTGCTTTTTGTGCTTTCCCTATCTGCGCCATATCTTAGTGGGCTGCGTCTTGGTCTACTCGGCGAGATCCCGACGCCAAACTCGCAGAAAGAGGGGAAGAAGCAAGGTCTGCATGCTACTCCCGAACGATTGTAATGCGTCCGCAATCAGGATCGACTACCCCACACCTTTGATTCTACTGCCTACAGCATAGGCTTGGCTTACGAGCCTCCTAATAGCCTTAGCAAGGATCGGTGCGGGAAATCTGCACCTTTGATTGCACAGACTCAGGTTATGGCGCTGAGCTTTTGATTACACAATCTGTGGGCTGATCGGCGAGAAATACAGCCATGCGAAACCCCAAGTTGGTGCGTAAAAAGAAAGCTTCGCCTTAAGTACTTTTTCAGTGTGCTAAGAATATTTGCTTGGCGTCGCGTGTATCTTTCGGTGTTCGCAAGGCGTAAAGTCTTACAAGTTTATTTTGCGCTGATTATGATATGTTCACTCGTTGCAGAGATGTTTGTCAAGAGTTGTCTGTTGCCGTTATTCTGCCCTTGAATTGCATAATTTCTAGTGTTTGAGTTTGTAGCGTTTCAGTTTCTCGTGCCTGTGCATGAATCACGTTCTTCCTAGTACCTGCATTGGACTTGCTTTGGCAAACTTTCCTGTTGCGCTTCTGGAATTCTTTATCTTTGTTTTTAAATCTTCTTTTTATAACCCACTCTTGTCTAAGGCCCCACATGAGAGGTCGGCAGTACTCCTGAAATAAATAAATAAATAAATAAATAAATAAATAAATAAATAAATAAATAAATAAATAAATAAATAAATAAATAAATAAATAAATAAATAAATAAATAAATAAATAAAATAGTGTTGCTTCGAACCTTTCAATCTAGTCCTCATAGTTAGACTTATTTACTGTGAAACGTAGCGCAAGTTGATTGGGTGCCCAGCTGGCTGCCGATCAGTTACCGTTCCTTCCTGTTGCTCAGGAATGTGATGGTGAGAGCCGGTGTGAGCACAAAGACCTCTATGGGTTTCATAAAAAAAAGCTGCAAGTTAGCCTCTTACAGCTATTGAACGTTTTTTCTGGTGCCAACTAGACTTTTAGACCAGAATTCAGTTTTTTGACCTTTACAGGGGTTCACAGTCCAGAGTAAATTTTTTTTTTATTCCACAGGGTGATGTAACGCTAAAGAAGTTTCCTTAGCCGCGGGAAAAGAAGCTGAAGGTGAACAAGAGTGCTTTAATTCCTGCTACGCGCTGACGACGTAAATCCACCGAAAATCCATATTAAGTGTTTATGCATTCGTTCTTCAACATCTCAAGCAGCTTCTGCATTTTGAAATTATTACTTAAGAATTCGCAGAGTCATGCAGTAGCTTGGTCCATAACAAAAAAGAACCTGACTTGGTCAGGGTGACACGTTTCAAAGATGTACCATAATTTGTTCGAAGTGTGGCTAAGAGGACCATAGGATTTCATAATTTCGGGGCCGTCTAAGTTGCGAGAGCGAATATGCCTGGCCACAAAGCTGTTCATCAAGTGTTACATTGTTTCTTGTTTTTCTTTTTTCCACAGGCCTAGGCTGCGTAGGTTTGTGACGCCTGCTGCCGGGAGAACGGATCAGGAAATTCGTGGTAGTGAAGCAGTTTGACACTTGTGACTAAAGGCATAAAGTTTCATACAATAATTACTAGAGGGAGCTCTGGTGCTAGCGTTTACAGGGGTTGCAAGCGGGGTAGTTCAGCCAGCATAGAAATGATGGGCAGTACATGGATTTGCCTAAACTTTGCCCTTCTGGCTTCAAACGGCTTCGTGACTTTGTAAAATTGTCGTTTTCAACAAAGTATTGCGTAATTAATAATTAAATAAACATCATCAAACCGCCCGACGGCAGGATTCGAACACATGACCTGTACCACAGAAGCTCGATGTTGTAATCATCAGGCAACGGACACGTGTATGAGCGTTCTGCATAGAACACCCTTATGAACGTCTCGTGGGCAAGCCAGTGCGTTGAGACGCTTGGTGTGTTTTGATTTCACCTCTGCATGGCTGAACCGCTGCAATTAGCAGCGATTGTGCTATGATAGCAGTGTTCTACATTTAGCAAAATACAGATTGCTCTGAAATTTAGGACACTGAAGGCAGATAAAGCGTAATAAACAAAGCCACAAGAACGTGTGAATCCACAAGCGCGAAGATCAGACAAATCCATGCGCCATTTATGTATACCCATCATTCCAATCGTGGCTGAATGATTGCAGCGTCGAAATTCAGTCTAGTAATTATTATGAGAAACTCTGACTACAAGGTATTCAGTCCCTGTTCACTGAATGACACACGTGTTACGCCATGTGCTTGAGGCACGAAGCTCGCCGACTGGTTGCGTGTGACAAGAGAAGGTTTTGCCAGTTTTAGCAGAGAAGAATGATTATTAGTTTACAAAAAGAGGAGGATAAAAGACTTTTATATGTCTGCAAATTACTCCTCATCGTGGAGGAGTCACCAGTATTTGTACAACGAGGAAGTCCTGCCCCCATCTCACCCTTTCGGCAGTATGACTCCGTTGTCCTGGGTATAACGTGTCAGCGTTCAGATCGTGCTAAACCGGCTGAACTCTGAGACCTGATCAGACGTTAACATTCTTGCATCTTGGCCAATATCGTCGCTGGCGCAAATAGCAAGTGGCGTCCTACTGCCGTTATTTACCGTATCTGCCGGTAAATTACGCGACCACGAATACAACGCGAGGGCGGGCTTTCACCCTCTCAGAAAAATATAAATATATTACGCTTGCACGTGTCAAGAAGCCGAATATAATGCGAGGTGTGTTGTGAGGTTGGAAATTTCGAAGGGAAAATCGCATTTTATCTGTGGAAATACGGTAAGTTCACCGTATCGACTGTTCGCATATAGTTGTGCTGTGTGTCCTCTTGTGTGAGCGCACTGTTCACTCTCTCACTGTTTTGCGCGTTTCCATTACTTTTCCCTTTTTATTCATGTAGGGTAGCAAACTGGGCTTTCGTCTGGTAGATCCAGCTACTTTTCCTGCATTTACTTTATCCCTCTCCATCACTCGGCACGTTGGGATTTTGCTTGAGGGTGCGAAAAAATTTGACTGTGAAGTTAACATCTCGTAACACAAATTAATAAAAAATGATTAACACAGTTTGGGATTTGATAATATTTTTTTGAGCGTGCATGTTGTTATTGCTAGGCGAAACTGTATAGAGTATACAAGTTCCTTCATGTTTTGCGGTGAAATGCTTCTTGCCGAATTCTAACGCTAGAATAAACCTAATGTCATTGTACTGTTCTAGAGATACTAAGGCTAAAAGGGGACAAAAATAGGGTGCTTGTTTGCCCACAAATCGGCACATGACATAAGTTTATCACCCCATTTGAGTGATACCAATGCGACGAATCAGTCCGTAGATTTCAATGTTCTAGCTGTAATCACAATTTTTAAACATCCGCCCCGTTGTTTAATGCCTTTGTAATAACCTAAATAACTATCTCACAACTAAATACGTCGGATTGATGAGATCAACTCTGCTGTTTCGTAGTATATTGGCATTCCTTTCATTTACCTCTCGCGGCAAAATGTAGCCCAAAACTAGGCTTGCTCTGTTCATGATTTTCTTAGCGTTGTGCCATGCGCCGCCATATTCGTCTTGCTGCTGTCAATCGTCGCCCTCAGTTTCGCCCACGCCACTTGGTGTGGTCATTAAAAAAATAATTCCTCGCCAACCGCCACCGCTGGTGATTGAACAACATCCAAGTGCGGCGATGTGAGCTTTGAGCAGAGCGGGGATTTTCGACCTTTAGCTCGCAAAAAAATGAAAAATATATAAAAAGAAAGCTTTTAGATGTTAATCAACGTAGAGCCGTCATCATGCCGTCATTGCCGTCACTGTCGCTGTCAGCGGGCCGTGGCCGTTCCGTCAGCGTTGAGATGCCGCCGCCGTCCTGCCATTATCGTCGTGACGCCGTATTTAGAGGAAGCTGCACGTATATAGACTGGGACGAAGAAAACAACACATGCGACAAGGACTGGCCCACTCCTTGTCGTACGTGTCCTTTTCTTTTTCCATGCTTTCCTTTCGATTTCTTTTTCACCTATTCATTTTTAAATTAGTGTTGCGTCTTTGCCGGCGCTGCAGACGGAACGCAACATGAAATAGACAAGTCGCGCGGTGTGTCACTCTCTGCACCAGCCATAGCGCTGCAAAGACGTACGTGCATATATTTCGCACAATTAGAGCAACCAACGAAGCCAGCTTTCTGCCTTAACACTGTCTAAAGTGGTTGATTGGGTCAACTGGCCCAAACCACAGATTTACTGCCCCTGTCGTTGGCATTGTCGCTGTTGCTGACAGTCGGTCAAGTTCTCACAATAAAACTTCGGTTGCATGCAGCTAGTTCGTACATAGTATGTTAAGGTGAAAAAAAAACCAGCGCCAACACGCAGGACAACGACAAAGAAGAGACAAGCGCTAGCGCTGCCAACAAGTCGACGCTAGTGCTTGTCTCATGTCTTCTTTGTGGTTGTCCTGTGTGTTTGCACTGTTTTTTTTTTACCTTAGAAGTTCGCCTAAGATTGAAAGAGTTCGGCAAAATGTTCGGGGCGATGGTGTCGGGACTTTGTCGCTCGCTCCCGCCAGGGCGTGTTCGGAATGTAAGCAGCAGAGGCTACAGCCACGATTAATTTGGCAGTGCGATATAAAGCCCGCCAAATTGTTCTTATGGCGGTAATAAAGAATTGACGTCGCAGCCTATACTCTTTCTATCTATCCTTATTCCTTCGCAAAAAAGAAGCAGCTCGGGCCATCATTCCCGATGACAGTATAACGCTGACGCGAATGGCGAAAAGATATGGCTACGCACATTGTGCTCAATTGTGGCTCATTTCTTTGGCGACATCCTTGACGGCTTCTCTTTTTCCTGCCCAAATCACTGGTAGAGCTATCAGTGACGCCTCTGTCAAAGCTGAACTTTCGCCGGTAAAATAACCATGGTCTGGCTTTCTAAGCCTCTTGAAGCATAAGGCCCATCGGCAAATTCACCTTACAACTAGGAGAGAGGTGCTCGGTTCTGTGCCGAAACGGAAAAGGAGCATTTAGAACATAACATTGTTTTCATTGATGAGCCGGGTTAACGTCCAGTATTAGCACTCGACCTTTTGAATAATGCTGCATTCATTCGATGGACCGGATTCCCAAGTCAGTCCGCTGACCTGGTGCCACGTGTTTTATATTACGGGAGTCAGTAGCGTAGAATCCCACCGCAAGCGGCGGTAGGATTCTGCCCCTGAGTGGCGGAATATCTGGTTAGGGAACTGAATCCGCAGTTACGTCCATTGCGTCCATTGCGGGTCTAGAGAGTCCTAATTGTGGTTTCAATAAGGCCACAGACGTAGGAATGGAACGCGCAAAGTATTGTCTACCATACCACTGTCCTTCGCGTGCGCCACGTCACATAGAAGCCAGAGAAGTTCATTTGACAGTCTACATCGATACAGATGTCCTGAGAGCACACATCCGACACCTGACTCGGATTCCCTCCCACCACCTTGCTTGCGTGCCAGCAAAAAGGCCACATGCATTCAACTTTTACCAAAAGTATTGTAAGACATCAGTCCTACTTGCCATCACAATTTACGCCTGCTACACGATTATCCAACCCATTGTGGTGTCTGCACCGGCCGCAAGTGTAGTCGACAATTCCAGGCATCAGAAACAAAGCTGGAGCAGCGCCTTTGCAATCTTTGAAACAAGCAACTTTGGAACACATTCACAACGTGCACAGATTCCGCCAACATGTCTACACAGATGGTTCGGTGAAACTGAACAGCTCTGCTACTGCAGTCTTCATCCCCGCAAAACCTGAAGAAATCAAATTAAAAACTTCATGTGTGACCACATCGACGGGTGCAGAACTCGCGGCACTCCGTGCTGCACTTCATTTCATCAAGCAGGAACCACCGCAACAATGGACTGTCTTTAGTGACTCGAAGGCCGCCCTTTAGTGCATACAAAGCCCGATGCGCCACGGACCCAATGAACAACTGGCCTCAGAAATTCGACACATATATCGTCACAGCCATGACAAGGGACACAACATAATCTTTCAATGGCTTCCAGGACATTGTATCATCAGTGGGAAGGACCACGCCGACGAAGCCACCCGATCTGCGCATGAAAGTGATCAACGAGTATTCACTTCGCTTTCGCGAACAGACGCTGCGGCTGGGCTGAGATTGATGTCCCGTGGTTGTACTTTGCCCCGTAGGACTCGACCGTTTACACCATGTGTCGTTTGCGTTCGTTGACTCCGGACATACGGATGCACCTCCCGCCTGAGTTACCACGACGTGAACAGACGATGCTGTACCGTCTGTGGCTAGGCGTTGTCTTTACGAACTCATATGCTTTCCTTATTGGAATGGCCAACAGCCCCACGTGCGACACATGCAATAGCGAAGAGACGCTCACGCACATTATCTGTGTCTGCCCGCGATATAGTGCCCAGAGACAAGTGATGTGCAGAGTACTGGACCAGTTGGACAATCGTCCACTATCAGAACTGAAAGCTTTAGGTCAGTGCTCTGAAGGAACATCCGCGTTGAAGGCCTTAGTCGTGTTATTAAGGTTCCTGCGGTCTACGGGGATTAACGATAGACTTTAAGAACGCCGCCCACTACTGCTCTATAGTGTACGCGCTTTGTTAGGGCTCGTCTCGCTTTCTCTCTATCTCCCCCTTCCACTCTCTTTATCTTTTTATCCCCCTTAACCTTTACCCCCGTGCAGGGTAGCCAACCGGAACTACCTCTGGTTAACCTCCCTGCCTTCTGTATTCTCGCTCTCTCTCTCTCTGCGATGTCAAATAGTACCTCAAATTACTTCGTGCTTTGAGGCACTATTTGACTTAGCCTTCGGGATCGGCCCACTTTTCACAGTACTTTCATCGTGGCGGCTGGCGATTTGATACACTTTGTAACGTTGTACCCGTTTTGGGATCGGCCCATGGCTTAGCGAAACGGGCGCAACGTTTCTTCATCGTACAATAAATCAGTCACCACGTCATCGATAGAGACCAAATTTTTTAGGTACATAATGTCCTGGTTTTCGATGCCTCAAGCCCGCATCTAAAGCCTGATTTTAGGCACGATAGGGGCCACAATCGGCACTACAAACCGTTAGTGAATGACGGCCTTTGTTATGTTTTGAATGTGTGTAGCCCATTTTTATGCCAAGAAACTGACGTGACGTTCCCTTGTGAGGTCGGAAAGGCAGCAACGATATTGTACAAGCCATCGCTTCACAGGTCCTTGCTAGGCACACCAGAGGTCGCCTTTTTGTCAATCCGCATACGGCAACCAACAACCTGTATACATTTGCTCTAACACTACGTGATGGTAGTGTATATTTATTAGCCAAAATCTCCTTCTTGCAATCGCGCATCAAGTGGATCAGACACGAAAAACACAATATGCGCCAGGAAAGCTTCTAAACGGTTAATGGCAGAAGCTGTAATCCATGCATTATGACAATTGTTTCAGTAAGAACGACTGAAGTTCCTTTGAGCAAAAAAAAGAAATCAGTGTTTCTTGTCTAAGGTTAACTGTGTTCTTACCCAGATGCTGCCGCACGCATGGGATTCATTAAAATTGCATTATAGTGCGATAGCTGCGCCACGTCTCGCAAACGGTTCACAAAACTCTTTCTTAAGCGCTTTTTGTATGTATTGATTTTATTGACCGCATTGACTGTATTATTTGCAAAGTGTATCTCTTTCTTTCACACGTTGGAGCAAAGGAGTAAGTACCTCCTTAAACATACTTCCTCAAATAAAAATAGTGAATAACGAACGGATTGAGGGGCAGAGTTTATTGCTTACCTGTTGAAGTGTTTAGATATGTCAATATCGGCAGGTTCGCCTGTACGACCAAAGAGGGAGTGAAGGTGACGAACAAGGGAATCACTAAACTACAGTGGACAGTACTTCCAGCGGACCTAATGCGCTTCCGTCTAACGCACGAACAGTGCAATCTGCTTACAACAATATTTTCAAGATACAGTACAGTAAACAGCTTTCTCGAAATGCTGCTTTTTTCACAAATCACTGCCTGCAGTGTGGCGCAGAGTTACGTGCCCACTGCAGATGAAGAATACTTTTGGGGACATTTTTCTCTGGCATTACTAATCACTGTCAGGCATATGATGAGAGGTGTTCAAAGCTCAGTTGACGTTGACGAGGCATGTGCTCAATTACAGCAGCGTGTCCAAGAGGTGGCAACACCCCTGGCTGCGAACAAGGGCCCTTAAGGAAGTATATGCACGAAAAAATATTTTAGTTAGAACTTTTAGCAGGAGGCGATACCAGCCAATCGTGATGACGGATGTGTATTTAACGAAGGCAACCTTCCAAAGGGAAATAACAGTTACGAAAGAAAAGCTTTGGGAAGGAGGCCCTATAACCGAATAGATTTTTGCAAGTAAGGATTCTTCGTCTATGGCAGGCCGCGTTCGCTAACTGTAATTTAGCTGTATACATATATAATGATCGCCGTCGTCTGCTCTTATGAACCATTCTTGTGTTAGAACCTGTTAATGACTGCGGGTACAGTGGCCGTGTTAAGAAGACACTTCTATGTTGGAAGGGCTCATAAGAACAGGTGAGGGCCATTTGTGAAAGCGATCATATTATTTGCGGAGGAGGCAGCCAGTCCGAGAGAACTTGTTCTTACGAAAGAAATGTTCCTGCGTTGGTAAAGCCTAAGTCCTGGACTGACAAAGCAGTCCATACGCTAGAGTGGTGCATCAGAAGAGGTGCAACCTGACAATGATAATCAACATTAGCGAAGGCGGCTGGCCAGTGAGATGCTACTGTTACGAGCTTTTAAAAAAAGCTTAATGGATTCAGACCCATGGCCTGCGTACACGCATCATTTCGTGCCTTATAGAGTGACTCGTAAAAACTGGCGTTAGCCAATTATAATAGCAAACTTGATGTCAGCGTTGGTTGCGACCTATGGAACACAGTTCTATCAACAATATGCCTAGCCTCTTCAACCTAATATTCACTAAACTTTTCTGACGCAAGTGTGCATTCTTTATTGGCCGGTGCCTCAGCCACACAGGCTCCTTCGCACCACTCCTGATAGTGCTCACTATTATAACCAGATTGTCGCCACGCTGATGACCCGTAAGGGACTGCACGCATATGCGTAACATAAGCTTTGTGGATTCGGAGCCACCCACATCGTGGGGCTCTTCGTGTTACGCTGAGCGAGCTGTATGCGGGACCACTGTATCACTCGGCTGCGCGCACCATTCACGTACTCTCAAGATGCGTCAACAAAACAAAAGCTCACAGGAAGATGTGGGCTTGGACTGGTGAGTCGTAGCTGGTCAAAGATGATCACTGAAGCCAACGTTTCGGGAGGGGGACGTGTCCCCTTGTCGAAACGTTGGTTTCGGTGACATTACCTGACGACTGCTGCTATCGCAACTTCTGAGACATAGAAATAGCTATTATGGGATAGTCTTAAGGATAGTCACTCAGGCTATTACATAACGTTGCTTACAACTCTGCCGCAGCATCTGCCTAGACCGAACTTTCTTTAGGCGCGACGTAGCTTTCCAAGGCAGCGTCGACACCTCGTTCTACACAGCGTCGGCATGGCGTTTGAAGCAACCAGCACCGCTCCAGTGCTGGGCCCATCCTCCTAATGCCTCCTCCTCCAGGCAACCTGCGGCTTTTCAATACCCTCTCTCTACTACCGCGGTTCTCTACCTCGCACAGTGCACGCAGAAGTGGAGAAGGAATTTTTCCGACATACACCAATCGAAGCGCCGTTACCCCGCCATTAGAATACTTCCTCATTGAAATTTAACCCACAATACAAGGAGAAAGAGAATTGAGTGAAAATTAATTGTTAGGGCTACGTCAACGGGCTGCAGACTCTACCAAAACCTTACCTGGACGAGGTGATCAAATGCAAGAAGGCTATACACTTCTTTTCGGCAGGATACTGTTCTGCTTCACAAGGCCATGAAGGCGTGAACCTACCATCATAAAATCGCCACCAACGCTGGTCTGCAAAATCAATTTATGGTTGCGTCGTAGGCGTAGTCGAGAAAAACGCGAACGGAAGATATTACTAAAATAATAAGCCAGACTCGACTACGCTTCACATCTACGTAATGCGATGTTATACTTGGTTTTGCGACGCGTGTATCATATGGGTATGTCTGTTTATGTATGGGCACATACCCAATGACGCCTGGGGCACAGACATGTGCGTTTCTGGAAATCTGCAAGCGCCAAGGGGGGAGCGAGCCAAATGTGCGTCTCCAGAGCATTTTTGGAGCAACCCGAGCAGAGCCAGACCACAGTCGCGCAGGTCCTCGCACTATTGCATGTTTAGCTTTTTCGTTCGACGAAAATAAATCTTTATGACGGCTGAAATGGTGCTCTTATTTTAGCTCATCGACAAATGTGATTGTGTGTATACGGATTTTTTATTCTAAAGTAAGATGTCAAAGCGCAGATATAACGGAAGTTGACGTCAGCCGCACGGGTCAAGCGCGTTCGTGTTTCGTGAAAGAGGCGACATGCCCGTCACAGAAAACATGGTTGAACTCGTCAAGAACGCTTCGCAATGAAACGCCTTTCATAAATACCCCATCAATAGGTGATGGCCGGCCTACGGAAGGAGAGGGGATCAAAGCCGGTATAATGTAAGGATTCCTTTCGCTCAATTCTATTCCTTTCTCATCAACCACCGTTCACGATCAGTTGATGGGGGGGATACCTCGCGAACAGCGCGAACAGCGAGAAGGATTAGCATCGGGATAGAATCATTACACTATCCTGGCCCAGCGCTCTGATCAAAGAACGATTCTATTCCAAATCTTTTTCTCTGCCTTTCTTTACATTTCGTTAGTAGTAAGAGTGGCGCTGCACCTAAATGAGTTAGAAGAATCGCCCATTCGTGAGTGATAAATGATAAAAAGGTAATAAATTCCGCCACAAGGAACCATTACATTATACCGACCCTTCTTTTCGAGTTTTGAATAAGGGGTCAAGTTGCTCTTGGTCGATAACTGTAGCTATGTTTAGTAATTTAGAACGTTTAGTTCTTTCCTCCTTATCTGTTTTACCGTTATGTGGTGCTTCGTGCGAACGTATGTATGATTGAGCGTGCCTATGTTTTTATACATATACCGGCTCTTTAGGAGACTACTGTCTAGAATTAATAATAATAGGAGACTGAAGACAAAATCACTATTTTGCTGCCCAGGATTTTTAGCACTGATACACATCAGAAATTGGGGAATCGTCGAATACCTCTCAATTTTACTAGGTATCATTTTTTAAAATAATTAATGGATGTAGCCCACATGTTCCATTTGCAGTATTGAAGCCTGTAAGTGCCTATGCAATGTCCACGAAGTTGTATTTCATCACTTTTGATACAAACATCTGTCAGAAAACTTGCGGCAAAATGTACTGGCGTTTTACTCATACGCTAACGTCATGCTACGACAATACATTTCGTTGCTGAGATTGCGGAGAAACATCACGAAAGTGGTGATACCCTGAACAGTGCCTCTATGTAAGACAAGCCATGAGCCATTGGTCGGCTTCAATCCTGCAACTCAAACCTGTGCGCTAAGATCACAACTAAAAACCTAATTAGAAAAAAAAATATGCAATTAATACGTTACATACGATTATCACGTAATTTACGGTGTCTGTCACAATTCTTAACCTTCTGAAAATGAAACAAAAAGACCAACATGTCAAATTCGCCAAATTTAACATTTTGAGACGGTCGTTTGTTGAAAGCACCACGCACTAACCCCTTGACGATCTATCTCGATTAAATTACATAAGTGCTTCAAGCCTTCAGAAGTTCTCCCTTTGTAATTTTTTGAATATCTCTTAATCCGGGCGTCTAGTTTAGAACAATAAAAGAACTTTCTCGAAACAAAGCAAAAGCCAACAACTGTCAGCACTTTCCAACTTACGCAGTCACCAGGTTGTGCGGGCCCAGCCAGCTTGACAGGAACCTGTACACGAAAGGTTTCCGGAAGTTCTCCTTGCTCGTCAGCAGGGTCTGCAATGCGCGACGCCGATGCTGATATGAACGAGTTGTAACTGAATATGCGGGAGGGAATCTCCACACCGGAAAACTTTTTAACTTGCAGCATAACTTGATACTGACGGGCAAGAAAGTAACGGCGGGCAAACACGTTCTTTTATTTTTCTTAGATAGTTTCAGCGCTCCTCTGGTATGACCATTCTCTGGCTGTCACAATCGAATAGCGACGTAATGAACGCACGTTTGTCAGGAATAAAAAAAAGAGCTATTCGGTATCGTGGCTACGGCTTAGTGAAAGCGAAATAATAATAAACTGGGCTGAACCCACACATGTATTACTTCGTAAGTGCTCTTTGCGATTGGTCGGCTGCCATCGCTAATTTGCTTTTGCGATCGATGCTAGCGTAAGAGCTATTTGTGAATTGTCGCAAGTTTTGTGGTTGCATCACCCTGCAGCATGGGAAAATCTTTTCACCGGGCCAAATTCCAAGTAAAGTCAAATTATTTCCTCTACGGTTGAAAATATGTCCGCGCTTCTCTGTCAAGTCAGGAAATTGATTCTTTACGTGTGCGTGCCATCTGACGATGAGGAACAAAACCTCGGCCCTTAAGAACCAAAGACTTGGCTCAAATTGATAGAATCGTCCGTTCGTAAGGGCTCCTTCCTCTCGCCCGGTTGCCTTCACCAATAATATGCCCATCGTCAGGAGCGGCTGGAATTTGCTTGTACGAACAGTTAGAGGGTAAGAGCTTTTCGTGAATGCGGGCCTTTCTGTGCTGTAGGTGCCGTACGCGATGGGTCATCGCGACAGTGATAGGCTCGTTGTTACACCGATCGCTAACGTGAGCGGCGAGTGTGCGCGCGCCAGTCACTGAGGAAACACGTTTCAAGTGAGCGAAATTTGGTGAATACGACCCTTGCTTCATACCGTGCTCATTTTTGTGTGTGGCTTGCTATAGGAAATACGATTAGACGATCGGGTATTCGACAGCTAGTGCCTATTCATTAACTGTTCAGGTCCCTCTTTAAGCAATATAAATAATAACTGACACATTTCTATACAGTATTACATGTAGATGCAAGAATGTTTTCACAGTCATAAACGCTTGTGAACAAGTGGGACAGATCAGGGCAATGGGCCATTTCCTTTAGAAGAGAATCAAGTGCTGTCTTTATTTTTTTTCGCGGGCTACTATGGCTTCCGAATATCCTGCAAACTGTGTTTCCAGAATCACGTATACAAGCTTAGTGCGCATTTTGAAGTTGTCTTTTAGGACCAAAGTAGCTTTATATCATAGACGCCTTTCGTCATGGACACCAGCAGTTGGAGTTGATCAGGGGGAAAATGTTTGTTTTTAAGTTTCTTCTTCTTTTCAAGTTACCTTCATTGCTAAAACTTCTGTGCAAAACCCACACACACACACAAAAAAAACTATCACTGCCATCTCTGAAATTTGCTCGAATCTTGCAAATGCAGAAGAATTATCTGCCCAGGCGGACATCATTTGCAAGAAATACGAAAGCAATCCATTCACCTTTTCGTCTTCCCTGGACCGAAATAAAGTTCACTCACTCACTCACTCACTCACTCACTCACTCACTCACTCACTCACTCACTCACTCACTCACTCACTCACTCACTCACTCACTCACTCACTCACTCACTCACTCACTCACTCACTCACTCACTCACTCACTCACTCACTCACTCACTCACTCACTCACTCACTCACTCACTCACTCACTCACTCACTCACTCACTCACTCACTCACTCACTCACTCACTCACTCACTCACTCACTCACTCACTCACTCACTCACTCACTCACTCACTCACTCACTCACTCACTCACTCACTCACTCACTCACTCACTCACTCACTCACTCACTCACTCACTCACTCACTCACTCACTCACTCACTAAATGAACTAATCCATTTTAAGCTCACACTTACATTGCAAAGTTGAAGAGAATTGTCATAACAGCGCATTTCCGTGTTTCTAAATTTCTAGTTAAAAAAAAATTCCGCCAAATTTTTTTTTCAATTTATCTGTTTACGCACGTGGCCTCGCAACACGGGTGTTCTTGAGCAACGCCGTGTGAGGCAATAGGGCGGCGTAAAATAGAGCTTCACCATACAGAGTGGTGAAACAGCCTCTCAGCTCTTGCTGCTGAAGGGACAATGCGTGAAATCGCGTGTTGCGCAAACCGCCAATCGGGAATCAGCTCGTGGCAAGAGGGAAATGCGACCGCAGCTTCATTTTACGCCACATTTATACGTCACACAGGGGTTGGACGACTTGAAGTGTTGAAAAATCTTCTATAAAATTTGGTATACGTTTAAAAATTTAAGAAGACTGGTGGGCAAAACCAACAGCTCCTTCCAACGTCGCTTCTGCAGTCCGTGCAGGGAGGGATGTGTGCGTGCAGGAGGGGTGAACAATGAGCGTCCATTTGTCTCAGATGGCCCGACCGGGTCGTGTCAGCTCGTGCTATTAGCGTCAACGCTCAGAAAACATATCCTAGAGACGCAGAAGTAGCGCTTGGGCTCATAAGGATAATTCGGAAAAAAAGTGAAAGGATGAACTGCTGATGTCTCGCAACATCGGTTGGCACAAATGTTTCACTCATGAACTATTCAAGGAAATTAGGAATGAAACCCTTTGCGAGAATTCAGCTTTTTGTAATGCATAAATGGCTGACTGAGCACTTGCAATGCAGGTGCTGATTTTGAGAGAACCAGAAAATCGCCAAAATGGCGTGCCGGTGTACATAGAAGTTGCACCAGTGGCCGGCACGTGCAAGCTAAATAACCAGCTGTGCCGGTGGGAAACGGGCCATGTGGCAACCCCAACGCCACTGCCGTCACGTTGTTTTCCCAGCGTACATCTTGCGCAAGGCGCTGCGTAGGTAGTTACCTCAGCCGCATCTGGAGTATGCACGAACACGACGGGCATCGGGCCAAGATAAACCTTGAACGTTTTCCACTGGTACTGTCGGGTGAGCTCGTTCACAATAGTCAGGAATCCTGCGGTAAACCGTAAGGCGACAAGTTGATCAGGAAATTCGTGCTTGCGCATGACATGGCCAACGCATAAATTGGCTGGGGTCATTATGAGCAATTGCCAAGTTTGTGAGCGAAACGCTCGCTCTATTGTGTCTCTCCAGCCGTCGAGCGTCAAGGTATCAACACTGACAATGGGCCACTAGCAGTGGCGGGAGCATGGACGTGGCAATACCTCTGTCGTTCTGCTGTAATTTTAGCCACCGTCGTGTAATTGGAATACGTATGTGAGTCACTTCTTGCACAATAGTGTCACGTGCTCTGCTTACAGAATTGCTGAAAATTCACGCGATGTCATCATTGTTAATTGAGAAGGTTTCTTTAGGGCGATCAGAAAATGGGGCTTTGCAGCACCTTAGCAGCAGATTCTTCCCGCTTAGACTGTCTCGCATCTACTCTCGTCGCTGCAGGTGCCCCAGTTAGCTTTTTCTGACTTTTCACTCTTTTTATCTCCTCAGTTGTACGTGCTTAATGGACTCTTGGATTCTGAAATATGCGTGCCGCTTGGGTTCTTTAAATCGCGTTGCTTTCTCATACAAACCATGATTGAAATACACACACATAAAAAAACGAAAAAAATCACTATAAGACATAGAAAGTTAATTTCCTTTCCCACGTTGGTGACTGTTTGCGGAACTAGTGCGATTTATACGTAGGCGCTTACCTTGGTTGCTGGAGTGCATTTGCTGTCCCGTCAGGCTACGGCTACACAAGAATTTTTCGTAATCAGTCGAAAGAGCTATATCATTTTCTTTTTAATTGACACATACAGGTGGACACACTCTTAACGTCTCTCGGAGAAATATGCAGTCTACAGTGAGAGAATATTTATGCGCGTGTTAAATACGGTTGTTAATGCACGGTATCCATAGCCATAAAATGGAACGTCAAAGGGAAAAAGATATGAGTACACTTCATATGCGCGGTAGCTAGGTGAAAGTGTGATAAGACAAGGCATAGTAATCAGTCTGTAAACACTCTGTGACACCAATTCTCGGGCTATGAAAAGGAATAACGCATATTTCAGAAAAAATTCACAAACGTAAATAAAAACAATAAACACGCAAAACGCTATTTTCCTGCGTCTCATGCCAGGAAAACAGTATGCATATCCCAATAAATAACACGCGTGTCCCCCTGTGCCCCCACATTGAATGCTTGACTGCGACCAGCCATAAATATCTAGATGGTTGCGTAATGTAGCAAAGTGCCTATACTGTTCTGGATGACCTCGCTGCCATTTCCATTTTATTTATTTTTCTTTCTCTCTTGAGCCATACCGGCTAGCCATAGCAATTAGTAACGCAACATAAACTCTTCCGGTCTCTTCATCAATAGTCTGGAAATTGCGTGTGCTGCGCGAATGACCACCTGCAGCATTAGTTTGTGTTTCATGTTTGGTGTGCTCATCTGTGACAGAAAGCAGACTTAAGATGACGCAACAACTTCGTACAAGTTGAAAAGAAATCAATATCAGGAACAAGCCACACGTCACGCACAGAGTCCACTGGCAAATTCAGGCTGACGAAATGCGGGATAGCTCAGGCTGTGTACCCCTTTCCCGCGCAAGAATGCAGAGTAGCAGGTGAAATAATTACTAACGACGACACTAATGCTCTTCAGTTTGACTTGGACTACGTGATTGATTGGTGTAACACTTGGCTTATGGAACTTAATATTAATAAATGTAAGTTTATGCGCGTGCTGAGGAACACTTCAAGTACTCTTCCTACTTACTATCTAAATAACATTCCTCTAGAACCCGTTAACTCATACAAATACTTAGGAGTTCATATAACAGCAAAACTAACCTGGAACATTCACACTGAGCACATAATAAGTAAAGCTAATAGCATGCTCGGTTACTTACGCCACAAGTTTTCCAAAGCACCATCATCCTTAAAATTACTACTTTACCAGTCATTAGTGCGTCCTAAATTAGAATACGCTGCAGCTGTGTGGGACCCATACCATGAAAACCTCATTTCTTCACTCGAGCTTGCCCAAAATAACTCAGTCCGATTCATATTTTCAAATTATAGCCGTACCGCTAGCGTAACATCAATGAAGGACAATCTATCTCTTCCATCACTTGCATCTCGCAGAACAATAGCACGTTTGACACTGTTTCACAAATTTTATTACCATTCCTCCCTTCACAGTAACTTCATTTCTCAGCCTCATTACCTATCGAGCCGCATGGATCATCGCCATAAGGTCGGACTTCAAACACTAACACTAACACTAACACTTTCAGTCAATCTTTCTTTCCCAGATCATCACGACAGTGGAACCACCTTCCCTGTGAAATTGTATCTATTGTCGACAACAAACTGTTTCGTAAGGCTTTAGCTAACATTGTATAATTAGGAATTATTAACATGTTATTTCATTTACTTGCCGTACTTACAGGTGACTAAGGACGACACTGGTTAACTTTGTACTAACAGGAATTATCAAGTTGCTACTTTGTTTACATTGTCTGTCGTACTTACAAATATTGGGCAAGATATTGCATAGTATTGTATAATTAGTAATTACTAACACACTGCATTGTTTATTTTCCGTACTTTATTGTTATACTTCCCGTTTTCCCACTCCCCTCTGTAATGCCTTCGGGCCTTGAGGGTACCATAAATAAATAAAATAAATAAATAAATTTAAAAATGTCGAGCCACCTGTTGGCCCTCTTTGTAAATAAATGCTCTGCCGCGCTTACATCCTACAATGCGAAGTCGATGTCGATTTCAAACAAACGCCAACCCCAAAAGATGTAGTACACTTTAATAGATGTCACTTGATAGTTAAAGTGGTGTCAATGACGCCGGCGATATTTATATCCATTGTTTAGGAACCACAAAGTTCAGTCATGAAGCGTGTTTACAGCAGGGACTTCCGGACATATTGTAGAATTATTTTAATTCATTCTCCTGCCATGAATCATACCTCTTGGGAACAAAGCACTGAATATGAGATTCTAGTGAGATTGAGGTTGCTAGAAAATCGGCAAATAAAAGCACGGCTATTTGATTGCGGGACCTATCTGAATCGAAAATAGGCAACTCGGTGTTCGGATTGTAGTGGTGGCGTTAACTCATTTTTGTCCCGAAAAGCACTCGATCTCCGCTCGAGAGCCTTACGATAGCGTTAAAAGCCCCCCTGAACTAACGTTTAGAAGGCTTCTTATTGATGAAGGCCCTCTTAGAGTGTCCTTCACCTTAGGCACCAAACGGTATCACCATGCCGTCCACATATCGCACTCAAAGTGCGTTGCTCCGCGCCTGTTTCGACATCATACGCTGACGACGCGCAGCCAGCAGAATCTCCGGTGGTGCCATTGTTCTGAATACGTTGTTTGCATACTCCTCCCTGCTCAAGGTAACTACGTTTCTCAACCCTAGTTGTTATTCGCATGGTTCTTTTGAAGTCGGCATTTATAGCAGCCTTTTTCCGCCCCACCGTCGACTCGTTTCTCTCTGGGCGGAACTCAACGCCAAGCAACAATCGACGGAGGCCGCGTACATTGTCCGCCGCACAAGCTGAAACTGAACAGGTGCAAGGAACTCCTTTTGGTTGCCGTGAGGTGTACTATGTATTTGGACAGAAAGCGTTGTTTGTGGGGAGGAACGCCGTCTTCCGCGAAAAATAAAGCGCATTGGCAGCGAAGTGTAAATTATTCAAGTGAACAGGCCTTTACAATTGCGTGTAAAAAAGTTTCGAGTCAAAGTTTTCATTTTATTGAGACCTCACGTGTCCTAAGGGTACATAGAAATGAATGCTGAACTCAGGATAGCCGCAAACGCTGCCGCTAAGTCCCATAGATGTAACCTGTTTGCGCCAAGAACCACCTTTGTAAGGAATGACGCAATGTTTTCGACTAGCAGCTGTAGCTATTATTAGGGCGAGTGGGGGGAGGGCATTTTGTCGTCTATATTTCCGCATATTTTCTCTTTATCTAGCCATATCCAAGCGTTCTATAATCTAATAGCATGATTCTGGCTTGCTAAAGTATCCCCAAAAGCTCCTTATTAAGGCCGGCAAAGCTCCCAGGTTAGGAAGTTTTCCAAACAGGTGCCTAATATGATATATGACTGGGCACAGTACCATACTCGTTTCAGTCATCGAAATATTGTCAAGTGCTTGGACTATACAACTATTCATATCCAAGAATTTCCCGAATCAAAACTGTCTCGGAACTTGATGGCTCGGCTCGTGCACAGTCCGGATCACATCTCAGGCCGAAAAAGCTACGAAATATAATGACAACTATTACGCGGGACAGGCCTATCTTGCGAACCTCCCCCCCCCCCCCCCTAAAAAAACAAAAACAAAAACGAGATAGTCAGAGCTAGCTGCTTTACTCTGCTTGAATGAATGACCTCAGTTTATATGGCTTCAGCACAGACAATTTCTGGGGTGCAGTGTAATGACGCTCAGCCATCGGTGCCTCAGAGGTTCCTGCACACTCTCACTCACGCAAAAGTTTTCAAACCATAACATCATCAGCAAAAGCTTTACAATTGCTTCTAGCACAGCTCCGCAACGCGGAATCGCTTCAATACATTACGTTGGAAGAGCCTCAGCATGTAAGGTATACCAGTTAATTCGAGGCGGCATGCCCACGCTGCGAAAGAAAAAAAAAAAGATCGCTGCACTTTTAGTCGCACGTATACATCGCAGGCTCCGTTCTATCGTACGCGGCAATCGAAACAAGCCTAAAACAGAAACTAGCCATGCCGCCAGTGAATAATATCGAACGTGTAAATTCGAACGTCACGAAAAAAATGTTCACTGAGGAGACAAATTAAGAAATTAAATTTTACGCGCCGCAACCACGATACGATTGGGATGCGCGCCATAGTGGAGAATTGCGGATTAATTTTGACCCCGATGACGGTCTTTAGCATGCACCTAAATCTAAGTGCGCGAGTGCGCCGCCGGCATCGAAGCCGCGACGTCGAGCTCAGCAGCGCAAGGCCAATGGCCATTCAGCTACTGCGGCAAGTGGAAACAAAGCACACGACAGCTGTCAAATCGGAAGGGAAGCATTGCTCGGTTTCCGAAAAAGTCCTCGTTAGGCACTTTACCCTAACGAAAATGCGGACAATAAAGGATTTGGCCGTTTTTTGCTAGCATAAATGCGTATCGCGTGAATTCCTCGAGTGCACACACACGCACACGAATAAAGAAAACAGCGGCAACAACGGCAACAACAACAACAACAACAACAAC
The DNA here is from genome assembly GCF_038994185.2 of Dermacentor albipictus. Lineage (NCBI taxonomy): Eukaryota > Metazoa > Arthropoda > Arachnida > Ixodida > Ixodidae > Dermacentor > Dermacentor albipictus. The sequence continues at coordinate 15,298,297 of NC_091821.1, forward strand.
GAAAATCTGTTTCAAGGAAAACATGTATGCTGCAGGGTTGTGGCAACTAAAGGTGGTGGACGCTCGCAAAGTAAGAGAGAAAGCGGACGTGCAAGGAAAATGAACGCTGCCTCGTCACTTCAGCGGTGATCGACCACGGTGAGAAGTCGGCTTTAAATTTAAAAATGGACTTATAGGTGTTAAAACAAGATCTTTGGTTGGTGGCAGTGTCATCAAAACTCGGCGTCATCTTAGAAATCAAAGCTGGTGCCAGCTTTATAAAGGCTCAGCCTTGGCGAAAAACTTGCTAGTTAGCGACTTTTATGTCACGGTAAACAACAACTTTGCCTTTGTTGGAGGCTTAGCGACTTATTAGTGAGCTATTTAGTGACGTAAATATCCAGTAGATTGCCCTATATTAAAATACCTTGAGGAACATTGCTTAAGTTATCTGTCTCGTCCGCATCTTGTCCCCAGGGTGGATAAATCCACATTCATTTGTCTGTATATTTATGAATATACTCTAATAGTGAGCTTTCTGGGTGCATCAAATATTATTTTTAGTACAAACACAATATAGAGATCTGATGGAGTTTTAAAAAATCTGGTATGGTATGGTATGAAGAACTTTATTGGGTCCTGAAGGTAAATCCTAGGTTGACGCGGGCCGCTCCCACGTTGGGACTGTCAAAACGAGCCCTTCAGCCACGTCGCAGGCCTTCTGGACTGCCCGTAATTGGTCAGAGAGTGATTCACTGTGTAGCATTTGCCGCCACCATTCTTGTTCCTTGTCATAGTCCGTGAAGGCCGCGGGGCACTGCCAAAGCATGTGGTCAAGAGTAATGATGCCATTACACTTATTACAGTTGGTTTGAGTTTCCCTCTCCGGATAGATCCTGTTAATAAAATCTGGACTTGGGTATGTTCTTGTCTGTAGCAAACATAATGTGACCGCTTGCCCTCTGCAAAGCTTACCGTGTGGCAATGGGTATTCCCTTCTGCTTAAATAATAATGCTTCGTGATTTCGTTATATGTTAATAATCGATCCCTGTGTTCCCCGGGTGAAGTGTAAGTTGCTCGGTCTTGAAGAGCACGGCTAGAAAGTCCTCATGCTGCTTCATTTGCCACCTCATTGAGGTTTCTCCGAGCTCCGTCCACCACCCCCAGATGTGCAGGAAACCAGCTGATTTCAGTCCTCTCACTGTTGACCTTCTCTAGTAATTTTGTTGCTATCCGTGTCACATATCCGTTGGTAAAGTTGCGCATGGCTGTTCTAGAGTCGCTGTAAATATGTGTCCACCGATTAGCCCGGATGGCTAAGGCGATTGCTACTTGTTCTGCTACTGTTGGGTCCTTGGTATAGACGGGGATGACTTCCCGTATGTTACCTTGAGTGTCTACAACAACGGAAGTATACGCATCTTTATTTTTAACCCAGGCAGCGTCAATGAACACCGCCTGCTGCTTATGTTGATCTATGTCTTGAAGGAGTGCCTTCGCCCTTGCCTTCCGTCTCTCGAGGTTATGTCGGGTGCATGTTCCCAAAGAACGGGGTCGTCTTTATTGTTTCTCGTAGTCCCGCTTGCAATTGTGTTAATAATTAATCTGGTGGTTGTTTTTTTTTCTTTTCACATTCTGCCCGTTGACTCGGCACCACAGGGGGTAAAAGTCTTCTAGTAAGAATTAAAACATAGAAAGGACAAAATTTTGAGCAAGTCATCATCACCGTCCCTCAGAAACGTTTCTTAAGGAATGGACCATTTGGAGCAGCGACTCGGAGGCAGAGTCAAAAGAAAAAGAAACGGAAAGAAAGCAACAAAAGTAACGAACAATTGCTTCAAATCCGGAGGCTTTCACGTGATACGAACGATTCTTCACTGGGTGGTGCTCAGTTTCTTACGGCGATAACGGTAGCCGACGATGCAGCATCAAACACTCTGGCCAAATCTCGAACCGCCGCTGTTTAACTTCAAGGAGACATATAAGCACGTTTTATTTCTTTTTTCGTTGCGATCGCAATACCTCGCAGACTAGTCAAGGATTGACGCTCGTAACCTTGCTGGTATGACAGGAAAACAGGTATCAAACGCCGAAAAAGAGTGAGACGAACAGATAGGATGCAAGACGAGCGCTAGAATAGCCAATCAACTCTGGCACACAAAAGAAAACCGGGCTAGAAAATTCTTGAAGCTAGCCCCAAAGCAGGCAAATTAACAGGCCACTGTTGCAGGATGTGGCGAAGGCAAACCATTTTGTGATTGAATTCCTCTCCAGTGCTAACGCTCCGCAATTTCCAATGCGAGGTAGCTTTGACAGCGTGAGAAAAAGTGTATTGCGCAATAGGATAGCACTGAACATAAAAATACCGATGTAAAAACTGCCAGAGCCCTGTCAAGAAGTGTATAGGGCAAGATATTCGTCGCTGAGGGTTCCTAAAAGCCACCATTTTGGTCAACGTTGGCCAATCTGCTATCCCATTTCTAACTATGTTAGCATTTGGTGTAGTATGTTAGGAGTGCTTGGTGTCTGGTTTTCAACTGATAGCCTCTTGCATTTTGTACATAACGTAATCGCCTGTGCACAGCAGGTTGATACTAAAGCGAAGCATCATAGATGAAAGACTCATTAGTAATAGTCGACCTCCTATGGAATATGAAAATACTGACCCCCCAAAATTGGTTCGGCCCCTTTACAAACGAATTGTTCAAAACATGAATGGGAAACGTGTATTCTGAGAACTGGTGGTAGCTTCTTTACACACACAACAATAGAGGTCGATAAATGTGCAGTCGTTTAAGAAAGCGATAGCTTTCTTTGGCTCTTTTTTTCATCCATGTTCCCTAGTTTTTCTTCAAAACCAATTTTGCTTTGCGCTTCTCTGACTTAAAAAAAAAAGCTCAACCAATATCATCTTGCACTGCCTAATTTGTAGTCTCATCATGGGCCCCCAAAGCCAGTCGGCTTATAGACCTCTGGTTATTCTCCAACTCTGACAAAAAACGTTAGCGCTGGAAGCAATACACTTTTCCAAATTCCTCGCACTACCGGGTATTCATTTTAACCTCAAAGTGCTCTGTTTCATTATTGCTGCATTCCGCTTCCCTTTCATTTTCAGATTATCTTGGATGACGCTTGAGTAGGTATTTCCTTCGTTTATGTTCACACACAGGTATTTATATTGCTTGACTATGAATTCCTGTTGGATTGATACCACGTCATTGCTTCTCCCTTCATTAAAGGTCTCAACTGTCGATTTCTCTGTACTATACTTAAGGGCTAAATTCGTCGCTGCATTGCCACTTATATTCGCAAGTCACGGTAAATCCCTTGTATTGTGCGTTAGTAGCACTACTTGACGAAAGGAAAAAAAATTGTCAGTCATCCCTCTCTCGACGTTTCCTCCACCTTGCGGGATTCCGCAGAACTGATTTGCCATAGCAATATGCGACTGCAAAGTTGAGCCGCCGCGGCGCCACTGGATAGTGACGCTTGTCGCCTACCGGGAACGCCGACTGAGTTTGACAGCAAGACACCTCGAAGCACTGCTATCTTTACTTCTCTTCTAGGTGTCCACGGCGCCGGGAATGTTACCCACAAAATTACTCACTGATAACATAGACGATAGCGAAATATCCTCAGTGCTACAAATGCACGCCTTGAAAAGCACAATTGCTTTAATAAAACAGACGTTTATAAACCTATTTTCACAGCTTTAACAGCTACGCGTTAAGCATGCCAGCGTCGCGGATTTGTCTCACGCGGTATGCATCGTACAATGCACTTAACAATGTATGGCGAAATATGTCCGAATTTATTCTCATAACCTAAAGTTCAAGTATTTTCAATTACCCTCAACCTCAATTTTGAAATCGAGGTGTGTCCGAGGTTAAATACTGCCCTGAAAGCTGGTTTGAAGCTGGGACGCAGTCACAGCTTGCAGTATCCATTTTCTGGCCATTGGTGCTCTCATGTCTTATGCATTAGCTTACACACACAGAGAGAGAGAGAGAGAGAAAGTTAGGATTGCTATTCAGGAATAAAGCAGTGAGGCCAGTCCGAGTCACTGCGCCCTGACCTTCAGTACACAGCTTTTGCTTGAAAGTGACTGATAAGTAAAATGGATAGACGTTTCGATCATCTGTTTATTGCTGTAGACAACGAATCTCTCACTACTGTGCTTGAAGTTGTACTCCAAGTCCAGTAATGGGAGTTGTTGCAGATTGTAATTCATTCCACTAATTGCGTGAGAACGTTTCCAATTATATTTCTGCCTATTACCAGTTTAGATATATTGGTTGCAGGAATTGATACGCTTCTTACGATATCTTACGATATCTTATGGTTTCGCGATGTCTTTTTGTTTTGTTTCTGCATTTCCCCAAACCCTTACTCGACTTCAGTCTCCACTTAACAAGCATTATCTTTCTTACACAAAACGCGTGATAAACCCCTCTTTCACTACGATTTTTGCCATGGACATAAGGTGGTCTCGAGGAACCAGCTGTCGCCCCTTGATAAAGGCGACTCGGGAAATGCAGCGCGGCTATGCGTCTTAGGTAAGGAGAACACCAGCACATGGAAACGCCCCACATTTTAAAAAATAAAGAAAGAAAATTGCTTAGCCTTGGCGATAAGAAAAAAAAAAACGTTCAACTTACCCGTGGTTGCATCCTTGAGTCCTATCGTCTTCCGCGTGGTCCAGTAGGTCTTTACGGAGAACCAAAAGGGGATACCGTCCCATGGACCCGGTATGGGCCTCAGTGCCACCCATATCTTCAGCCATTGCACCAGAGGCCTCACCAAGAAGAACCATAAGAGGAAGGCGACCAGCCAGGGTGATACTCGCCCAAGCAGAGCATCGAACTGCGACGGAAGTGATGGCGACTCCGGAGACAGCAGTACGAACATGCCTCGCTCGTTACTTTAGAAGATCAAAGCGTGAGAGACTCGTCGTTTCCCAGTGCGCAGACACCTTGACTACCTGGTACTGAAGACTGCTCTACTGAGCGACGTCGCTCTAGAAGATCGACGCGAGAACGTGTGGCAAGTCGATCGGCACGTGGCCCTTCCTGTCTTTGCGAAAAATCAAACTCTAGCTTTAGAGCTACCGGTCGCAAGGGTGGAAAGTCTTTCAAACAGCCACGAAAAACAAGCTCTGGGTTTCAAAAGCACCTTAATTCACGCGCACTGCGCGTTGGCGAAGGTGGCTTGCGAATAACCTAAGAAGAGCAGAGTAGCGAAAGTCGTTGAGCGGATGTTCCGCAGCTCGCAATATCACTAGGCTCGAAGATAGCTAAAGTAATGTCCTCAAGAGTCTCTCTGGCACCAACTTTGGCGTGACACGGTTTAAAAAGCGGTTTCGGAATCACTGTCGCTGGTGCAGTTTCCAGCAATACTCAGAGGAGCCGTGTTTGTAGCGCACGAGGGGTGAAGCACGATGTGACGACGCGGTTGAGTGAGAGCGCCCTTTCTTTTTGCTGCGGTGCACAGGCACCGGCGGGATGGGAATACACACTGGGTTCACGTGGAAAGGAGACTTCTGTTCATTCTCAAGTTTCGCTTTCTTTACGTTTGTTGTTCTCTCTTTCGTTTCTCAACTTCTTCGTGCCCCTATCTGAGTGGCCGCGGTCAAGCAGGTTACCTGGCCAGGGTCAGCGATAATAAGAATGGTTCCATTGTTTGTGTTTTTTTTTGTTGCGACGTCACTGTGAGTGCGAGAAGGTTTGGCACGTGATAACCACAAACGAAGACAAGCGGAAGCGCGGAATACTAAGAGCAGTCTAGAAAGAGAGGGAGTCTCAGGGCCAAACTCCGTAACGGGCAATTAAGCTTGCTCTGGGATTCCAGTTTATTTTCTGTACTAAAAAAAAACGAGCCAGGAACTTCCCTCAACGGTTAGCGTTCATTGCATTAACACCTCCTCATTTCATCCTTGAAGGACATTGTTTCAAAAGCTTAGCCGTCTTTCTCTCCCACTCTCGCTCGAATTAATTGCACCTAATGCACGAAGTAACGCTACACACGCGCGTGCGCCTATTCCTCACACCTCGAGTGAAAAAAAAAGAGCCGAATTTATGCAACCAGGGGTTTTCATAGACTCTGCCAATTATGACAATTTCATGGCAGTTTCCCGAATTGCAACGCCTACGCGTCATACGTTCCTGACGTGAAAGTGTAGATGTTGAAAGGGAGGCTCATAAGAACCAATCATCCACTTTGCTAATTGAGTTGCGGAGCAAACTCCGGACGACAGCCTGGCTACTGTAGTTTCTCTGAATATTTACCGCTGCGCAGGTTACCCTTATTTACATTACATTAGCTTGTGAATACACGATGGAGGTCAGGCTTGTTAGATAGTGGCACGTACTCTAGAGTTGCGGACAAGCCACAACTGAAAAAAAAAAAACACGTCAAACGTCTGGCTTTTTTTTTTTCCAGGTTTTATCCCGAAGGGCTGTCTCGCGTTAGTGTCACGTTCAGAGAAAGGCCTTAGCAGTTACGGAGAACGTCAAGTGCCGTTGGTTCCAAGGAGCGGGTCATTGCGTTTCGTAGTTTGTTAATTAACTTAGTTAACCAAACCCGGTCAGCAGATCGTTCAGTGACCTCATGACACTTCCTTTCGTGGTTGAGCCTTTATGCTTGCTTGCGCTATTGTGCCAGCAGCTGTGATCATTTTATCGCACACAAACGGAAGTGTTTTTGTTCCAGGACAATTCCGATTTTCCCATTCAATTACCTGTAAAATGCAGAAATGCTTTTATGAGTCCACCACTGGACCAGTTTGAATGAAGTGTGTTAAATTTGAGAGGGATACTTAAGTTATGGTTACTCTAGTAAGCTAAATTTTAATTTAAGGACAGGAATGTTTTCGCAAAAATTACGAAGTTTGGTAAATAAAAAAAATTAGAAGTGAATTAAAGATAGGTGCATAATGCATCAATTTTGTCTTCGTAGATGTAATTGTGATATCTTTGTGTACTGCTGAGTTACAGAATTGCGAACATGACACGCGAATTATGCAATTTTCAGGAAAGCTTGTGTTGAACACGTGCGTGTGTGCGTGATGTCATAGGAGTTGACATTGGTTGCTACCCTAATACAAAAACAGGATGCACCAGTTTTGAATCTCAGTCCTTATGTCGCGTCTTCTTACGCATGCCAAGGTAAATTGTAAATGGAAACTTGAAAAATGTTGATAGGAATTTCCCAGGAAAAAATAATATAGCTTTAATTTTGGAAGCGAGGCTATTGCCATTAAACTCTTCTAGAGGTCGCATGAACTTGCTTGTCATTGCATATCTTCGCTCCTGCAGTGATGCCCATTTCTTAGCAGGCTCAAAATGTGGTTAGCTCCTCTACGGCTACGGCTATGCATTTCACGTTAAAGGCTACTGCATGAACTAGAATACAGAGTAGTGTGACCACGAACGCAGCAGTAGCCATTCTAGATTCCATGATCGACGACCTGTGCAACTGTGCTATATGGAATGACGTGCTATTGTGTGACACGATTTGACAACGTTTACAGATAGATAATTTTGAAAGCTAAAGACCAGAATGGTGAACCAAAACTGAACCAAACAACGAAAAAAAAGTTGTTGTTCTTGCGTGAACCGAAGCTGAACAAACACGTAACGGTTTTCTTCACATCGGGGCAAAACGGAAAATAAATAAATAGATGTTTTCACTTCATGACGGCAGCCTTCACTGGATCTCTTCATTCATGCATGCCTGCACTTGTGGCTATACTAGGCTACCTCATTTGTAAACGCACACAAGCTTTCTTCGGCTTCAAAAGAGAATTATAGTACGGTTTTGAATATGTGGAGCTGGGAGGCATGCTTGTTAAGGATATACTGGTCAATGCTAGAAATTGGTGACCATCAAACCGTTCTCCGTTAGGCGGCGCTTTCTAACTGAGTTGTTGATTTTCATGACAACGATTTGTAAACTGAAGTCAGTAGGACGGAATTTAAGCATCATTTCTTTTCAGGTGTGCTTCCCTGCCTTCTCAGTTTTTGTCATACATGTTTATTTTACGCAGCTCTCATCACTGTTCTTCCTTCAACGAATACCACGCATCCCTTAACTCATCGTAACATTGCTCAGCTACCGTTAAACAGAATTGTACGAATCTCATTTAGTTGTATACCATTTATTGAAACACTTCACTATAGCACTTTTGTTTCCGACTGAGTCCCACATTTGCGTTGGGTCTGCACAACTTTTTTAGGCATCTACTGGCGACCTCAAGAAGAGCACGCACAATTCGTTTTAGTCGTTTCGTGCAGCTCAGGAGCACAGTCATGTTTTTGTGGAAGTCTATGCTGCTTTCCTGTAAATATTCCTCGGTTATGCAAACGAACGGTAACTGGTTTGAACCTGTTTAAACAGTTACTTTTTCGCTCAAGAGTTGAACCGGAACTAAACCGTTTTCGCTGAACTTGAACCAATGCCGTAACAAAGAAAGCATTCGGTTCGACACTCTGTTCAGCACTGTTTTAGGATGGAGAAGCCTTGGGAAGACCTTGAGAGAGAACGCACTTTCGCCTCGCCAATTTTAATGCGTTCTCGTATCTATTCATTCAGAAGTGCCCATACAAGGTAATAGCACTGCTGTTAAACAACTCGTCGTACAGAAGATTTGCACTGAGACGTATAACAGGAAACATTGCAGAATGATGTTGGAATGGAAGGCAAATATAGAACGTGTTGCAGAATACTCAAGCTTTAGTCGAGAAGTATTGACTTTAACCTTGAAGGCATAAAAAAAGAAATGCAGCCTGGGACTGCGTTATCGCGAAAATGTGCGAGTCCTCGCAAGTGCAGAACTTACGAGCGGCGTCTGGAGCGTTTGTGGTATTCCTCACAGTGCCGCCTGTGAGGAATGTGGCAGCATCTGCCGCACTGAGGAAGAGCACTTGCATTTGCAGCACTTGTGTGGCTGTCTATTGTCGTTTTGGACATCCTATTGTGTGCGCGAAGTGTTCATTCTCTTCCTAATCTTATATTTTTCCTGATGTTCGCACCCCTCCCCCTTGGTCATCCGTCGTGTAATAGGGTTGCAGGTCAGACGTTCTTCTGGTTCACCTGGCTACCTTTCATCCGTTTACCTTCTCTAATCTCCTGTGTGCGAGGCTCGCAAAATGTTTGAGCGCGGGGAGCAGCGTCCTATGAGACTCATCCGACTGCACCTAGTGCTTTGAAATACAAGATGAAGTCCTGATTTCGAACGTTCTTTTGATACTGGTTTAAATAACGCGGCGACTGCTTCTCTGGATAGAATACAACACGAAGTGAAATAAAATTTGCGAGGTGCGGTAACGCGCCGTATATAGGTCGCCTTTAGGAGCTTGCGGGTGATGCTTGACTTATCACCCGTTTTTACACACTCTTTATGCCCCTTTTGAATGCTCGCAGTCAAACATTGTCAGTTCACGTGTTCGATAGCTGCCTGCACTGTAGAAACAGCAATGATGCCTGAGAAAAGGGGCTGATAAGGCATACATTGAAACGAATAGAATGCGACAAGGCTCTTGAGTGCTAGGACCCTGACTGAGCATCTACTAATCACCCAGTGCCATATAGGAGATTAGCCGAGAGATTGTTTTTTTTTTTTGCTCAGAAAGAAGTTCAGAAAGAAGTCACAAGTTTTCTTTGTGCTGATGGGAGTAATATTTTCGTGTACGGCGAGAAATGCAAAGAGAAGAAAGAAATCCATGTTGAGGCCGTGGTGAAAGTTAAATAACGTCACATTATAGAAATTGCTTCGCAGCCTTCGAACGTGGCTATTTCATTTCTCGTGCATATGTATGTGCGCGAAATAAGTGCGTATAAGATAAGGTCACAGCAGCCACCGTCGCGCTTATGAGGTGTTCCGTGTTGCTGATATCATATAAAAAGCCCAGTTTGAGAATGCAAGAAAACAATGGACACAGGAATTATCGCAGCATTCAGAAGTTGTGCCCAAGGCTGAAAATTAAAAACAAAGCCACAAATATCATGCAGTCTGTAGAAAGCCTAAATTGTGATTGCTTCTCCTCCCTCGCCATTTTAGATTTCCGGTTGCTTAGGTCTAATGTGATGAATAACAAGGTGGGAATAATTATGCAATATTTCCTGTTTTACTTTGAGTACAATGCAGCGAATAGCATGAAGCAGAGAAGCGATATACTTTCCGGACACTTGCGGAAATGTTTAAAAAAAAGAACCAGCCAAGAAATATCCCCACTTCTCTACTGAATTCTAAGAATTCTACTAAGAATTCTCTACTGTACTTTTCCTGTGGTTATGCGCATTGCGCAGGGCGCTTTTTCCTTGTTGGGTCGTGATTATTCTGGTTCAGAAAGTAGCTTTTCATGCCCATGAAGGTACGCATTGCAACGCGAATTCTGGCATGTTTGGTTTTATGGAGATTACTTGTGTTCACAGCGATACGCTAAACAAAAGCGTTACGGGGGGGCATAGACGCGAAGTCACAAATGAGAGGAAGACGGGACAAGGCTGCGTTGTCCAGTCTTGCTCTTTGTCTTTTTGTTTTCATTTCTCCAGAAGGTTTTATTGCTATGTTGATGGCGTGCCAAGACCCATCACTGTACACCCTGCTACAGGACCTTCGCTCTTCATCGAGAGTACACTTATTTACTGACGTAATATAACGTTGACCCTTCTTGGATGCATAAGCTCACGTTCGTTTACAAAAACGTGGACGTCGCAAGTATAACATACTCTTTTCATGTGCATGATATTAAAAAAAACACATACATACACGCAGAGGACAAGCGCTATCCCATCTGTTTTTGTAGGGGTTGTCGCTTGCTTCGCTCTAAACTTATTGTAAGCATCCTTGAAGTGCAACCTGCAAGTCTCACAAGCCACAAAGCCACTTCGTGTTTACCGGTGGCATCAACGTTGACATGTCAAATGAACGAAATAAATGGTTTGCGACGAGATACGCCAATTTCAGATGAAATTTACTACACTTCACCGAACTTTCACATGCGCCCAGAAGTCTTCCCGGCATATATGTACTTTCCGGTTTGCCACATCATCCTCACGACTTTCGAATGCATGAAAAGTACACCCCTTTTTACGTGTTTCGAAGCAGTGTGTGTTGTGTCATGCATACGAGACATTTAGGGTTCCCGTCTGGGCTCCCTGATTCTGGCAAGGGGGCATAAATAGTGACACTCAATGGTATGCTCTCTGTCTATGATCCCCGCAGGAAGCATCGACTCAACCTTTACAGGGACAGGATTTGGGTACGGGCTAATTGGTATTCCATTGCAAACATCACTTACAGCGCGTACATAGACAGGGACCAAAAGAACGACGAAGACAAGCGCTGACTTCGAACTGATTTTTATTTTGAGTAACACGCATATATACCTTCGACACCAAGACAAAAGCGCCCCCCCTCCCCCCAAAGCATAAAACCGACATGAGCATGCATTCAAAATTCAAAGAAACCATGACCGCCGCCTTAATATGAACCAGAGCGCATGTGCGACCTTAAAAAAATAAAAAAAAACAAGTTCTTTTTCTGTTAATGCAATTGACGACTTACTAACCAAGTCACCTTCAGCAATCGCTGCTGCTTCAATGATAAGTCTAGTGCATTCATTGGGATGCCTAGCTAAGATTGTGTATAGATAGCCGCATTGTACGCAAAAGACACAGATGAAATGAAATATGAGGGCAGACAGGTAGATGTCTCAATGTTAGGTTGCAAGAACATGCCAATAAAGCGCACAAAGGGCTGGAAGGGTTTCTAGGTGTCGATTACGCACAACGCGGCTGTATCCCGCTTTTTGAAGAAACCACTATACTTAGCCAGGCATCCTAATGAATGCGCTAGACTTATCGAAGCAGCAGCGATCGCTGAAGGTGACTCGGTTAGTAAGCCGTCAATTGCATTAACAGATAAAGAACTTGTTTTTTTTTGACGTCGCACATGCGCTCTCGTTCATCTTGAGGCGGCAGTCATGGTTTCTTTGAATTTTGCATGCATACTCATGTCGGTTCCATGCTTTGGGGGGGGGGGGGGGTCTTTTGTCTTGGTGCCTCGGTATAAATGCGTGTTACTCAAAATAAAAATCCGTTGGAAGTCAGCGCTTGTCGTCGTCGTTCTTTTGGTCCCTGTTTATGTACGCGCTGTAAGCGATGTTTGCTATACAGGGACTCTACAAACATTTTAAATCGCAGTCTCCCCAAGTCATCGCCATTTAAACGGTTCGCGGCAGCACCAGCCTGCATGCTCCGCCATTACAATTAGTTCCCGCCAGTCAGCGAACAGAGTGGCGATATGTTCAGAGTGGCGAGAGCTCATGATTTTTTTTTTGTTCTTGCTCTGGGTGTGCAAACTTATTGAGCTTGCACCTGTCGATGACAGCCCGCAACCATGCTCAGGATTTGAATCCCAATTCACGAACCCGTGACTTTAGTCAGGGATTTGTCAACTTGTACAGCTGTACAGCATCAATTAAACAGGAAGATGAAGTGCGCTGGGAAAGGAAACCATTTGGTAGCACTACATCAGCGTCGATTTGGATCACGATGGACTCGAACACGCTCGAAAATTTTCTTGTGCCACGACATTAACCAAACAACACAGTGATACAATCGAAAGGAAGACTTGCGCAGAACAATTAGCGAAGCTTACATGATCTATCTTCAACGTGATCTGAATCTGAAGCCTACATGATCTTAATCATGAAGCTGTTTGTATGCAAGAGCAATTGGTAAGAAAATGCGCCGACTGATAGCGATGGCTAAAATAACGTTAATAACGACAGCCAGTCAATCACAAACAACTCTTAGGATTTAAAGCATAGAAGAAAAAAGAAAACGGCTCCTGCAACCGAAACCACTTGTGAATTTGACCCCTGGTGCTTGCAGAGGTGCTGTCGAATACAGAACATCTGTTTATGTCTTTATTTCAAATTTTAAAAACACGAACGCCTACAGAAGCGGCACTAATATCAACAACAACAAAGCCACGGCGCTTTTAAACCCTACACAGGACATACATTACGCGCTTCAGCAAATCAATTCTGTGCGAAGCCTAGTAAGTGTGGTGTTGTTAGTAGCGTTATAAGAGCTTTATTTGCCGGCTTCATTATCAAGCATATCGGGTATAAAAAAACCCTTTTAGTCGAAGTAATGCAAACAACACTCCTTATACCACCCGCCCCCCGACTCCGCTTCCCCAGCCCCTCAATAGAGAGGGTACACTATTTCATAAAGAAAACAGTTACTGTTAAGGCGCTCACGCTGTTTTATCTGAAGCAGCACAAAAACTCTTTTTTTTGCTTCCAAATCTATTTCAACGTTAATGGCACAGTTATGAAAGTTATTTTGCTAGCACGGTCCTCATCTACTCGTCCCACCATTCCCTTGTCCCCGAGTGCCTCTGACATATGCTGGATAATTGTACGACATTGTCTCCCGTACCTCGACTTCCTGCACGAGGATGATTGGCGACTGACAAGACATTCCTTCACATCAAAGCGAATCAGCGAATGAGGCTATTTTGCCAAGCCTACACTCTAATTTTGTAAGGAAAATGTGTGAGCCACGATATATATTTAGACAGATTTATGACAGGCGGTTTGTAGTCTTAAAGCGTTCTCACCAAGTTTCTGAATAAGATACACTCTTTTTCTTCCTACTGAAATACATTATTGAGTAACCATTAACACTTTTCATTGGCCCTAGCGTTCCAGAGAACGATATAACACAGTTTTGCCAATTAACCTGTAGCTGTGACAAAACGCATGATTTTACTACACTCAGTAGCTTTGTCATTGCAGAAAGTACGCGCGCTCAGGTTGTGTGGGAACATGCGCACCAATAAGGCACCCGGATAACCAAGCGCATGGCACGAACTGAGCTCCGCAGGTTTGCACGGAGAAATGCTTAAGATACATTTTAGTTGTCCTCGAGTCATGTATTGTTCTTATTGTTACGCTCTTTTTCTTCACGCATCAGCTGTATCTTCCTCTCTTCTTTACTTTTTTGTCACACACGTCCTGAAAGCTCAGCGGATATGGCGTTACGCAGCTGATGTCTCGGGTTCGACTCCCGACCGCGCGTGCTTATATTCAGATGCACGTCTGGCTTCGTAATCAAAATTAATCCGGACGTCCTTACTACGTTATCTATGATAGATCACGTAATTCTTCTGGACGTTAAACTCGATCTATTTTTGCCACAATTTATGGGAGCCTTAAAGCAATGGAAGCTCGATTGGCCTGTCGGTGACAGTGCATGTTTTGCTATGGACCAAGCTTTGCGGTGACTTTCATCTACCCTTGAGTGAAAATTTTCTTGCAGTGCATTAAAACCTGAATGTATACTATACCTCGAGTATTTAGAAACTACTTGATGAACTGCCGCAGAGATGCAAGATTTCGTTGCGTAGAGCACTGCTTGTTATTGAACAAGATATTCATAACACGTGCACTTAAAATATTCTTGCTGCGTTTATGAGGTAATGGTCCGAGCACAGTTAGAGTCCCTTTAGGCTGACTTCACTAAATTTTGCCCAAAGCTGCTATTGGCCGAATCATCCGTTTTGTACCGGTGTATACCACCAGCGCATTGTCTAATATTTTCAGAAAAAAAAAACACGCACCACAAATAAGAGAGATCTACGTCGCTCGTTAGTGTGAATAGCTTAGAGCTTCCTGAATATCGTCCCTCGCATCGCGCATTCGAGAAAGTTGGAATGACTCGGCTCACATGCGTTTGCTTCCCGTTATCTGTTACCTTCCTTTGCTTTGTTCACGGTCTCCGGTATACAAGCGGACCTTACTCACTTAACACAATAGAACGGCTGAGAAAAATCCTCTCGCTTACAACGCTGCGGTGCCTACATCACGCTGGAGGAGTCTTAATTGCCTTCGCATGCCGTGACGTCAGTACTTTAAACGCTCACGCAGGAGTTGATATTGTCTCTCGAGCAATTTTTTTTTTCGAAACCGCGTTTCACGACTCAAGGTCGCACGAGAACTCGGCCCTCGCTGCGTTATGCGAATCTTATTATTCATGCTCCCGTAAACGCTTGCCCTTGTGGCATTTTTTTATTTTTATGGCCTCTTACATTTCTCGGTGTAGCTACGTCCCTGTGTCACGATGATTGCACACTTGCGAATCGAAAGAACACTCTTCCCACAATCTTTTTTTTCTCTAGCAATGTTTTTTTAGGTGATGTAGACTATGCATTAACGAACGTGCCTGAGCGGTAATGGCCGGTAAAGCAACACGAGGTGTTTTATGCCCGACGACAGAGAGGACCTAATTACAAAATTACAGTAAAGAAAGTAGCACACGAACAAACAAATGAAAACACACCAAGAACGAAAGGTGTTCTGCATACTCGATTATGAACAAATTTCTCGTCAATGTGAAGAACACAGACGTTAGCTTCCTTATCTGCTTGCGTCTCATCTGCAATCATGCGCTTTCAGCTTGCACGACGAAGGTGAAAAATAACAAAAGGGCAGAAATGAAGCGTGCGCGGTGTTGTAGAAATTAGCTGGCTTGTTCCTAAGAAACAAAATTACTATCAGTGCTTACATTATAGGGGGAAATTTTCGTCAAATGAAAGGGCACTGAAATTCCCTAATATTTAATAGGTTTCACAAACCATTATTGTCGACGCATGACAGTACTGACCGATGAGAAGTGCAACCACGCCTGTCTCATAGCTTATCTCATTGTGGTTCCACAGCAGGTATAAACACAGTGTAGGAAAATACAGAACAGACAAACAATGAATAAAAATTCCAAAACAACATGTGTATTATTTCCAAAGTTGGCCTCGACTTTTCGTTAGAGTGTCTCTGGCAATTCGTTCAACGCTAAACGTAGTAATTGCCGCTCTAGGTGACGCAGACTAACGTTGCTGTCCGGTAGTTACATCGCGTGGCTCGCTGCGGTAAAACGCAGCGTGCGCATGCTAATCAGTGCAGCTCTTCTTATCTACGCGAGAGACGCATTTAGCGTTCCCCAGTCGTCGTCTTGCCCACCTTCGGCCGCGCTGGCACTCGGCTGTGCCTCCCAAGCGAGACTGCACGCGGCGTGGTAAGCCACGCGTAAGCATGTCCTCTTGTTTCACCCGCTCGCACACAAGCAGTCTCTGGCACACGTTCGGAAAGCACGCAAACACACATGCCGGCAAATATCTCGTCGGTTCATGCGTACTGGCCGGGCTTCCTGCGACGAACCCAGACGCGGAGTCCTCCCTTGACCTTGGTCACCATTTCGGTGCTCACTTTGAGCCGGTCCAGGGGCCAACTGGCCTTGAACGTGTAGCGAAGCAGTACCTTCGCCAGGACGACTTTGCCTTGGCGATATGCGAAGCGTTGACCTGCAGGCAGATGCAAGCGGATATCGATGTGTGGCGTATATGGCATAATTAAGGGCACAGAATTCAATTCTGGTGAGCGCATATATAATGCTGGTGGCTAATACGGTGGTGTGAAGACAATAATTTACCCAGTGACAAAATACGAATAAACTTTTGTCGTTATGATCACTTTGTTTGAAATGCCGCTGCAATTACCGCTTCGTAATCACTGCAACACACCTTTATGCGAAATGAAGCTATGCGAATGTTCTACATAATATTTTCACCTAATTCTTCGCTGTATCATTGATTTACTTGTGCGCGCAAGTGTGCAAATAGATGACAGTATGCTAAAACGTTGATCTCCCGCCATGTGAATCACGGTACCGTAGTGAGGCGGAGCATTCGCAGCGGGTCTAACGTATCACGTATCACGGAAAGCTAAAGATATATACGTGTAATGCCTTCACACCGAGCCCAGTGATGTAGTGAGGAAATATATTATTGAGCGTAGTTTTGTTCCGCAGAACATAACGAAGCTTTTTGTAAAACTTATTAGTATGCCAATGCGTCTTGCCGGGAGTTTGCGGCATGAATATATCAAAATTTCTTACTGTACAGAGATTCCTGCTTAGTATATATATGAGTACTGTCCGACTTCATTCCCATAATATTAATACGCGTGACAATGTTAATAAAATGGGTAATAAGAGAAATCAGTCATTAACTGATGTTATTGACGATGATCGTGAAGATCTTGGGGTCCGCCATCGCTCGCAATTTTGGCCAGCAAAACTGTATTTCTTTTTCTGAATTTTATTTTTGTAATATACACTCGTGGTGTATCCTGATCTTTCACAGTATGTTCTATTGAGCAACTACTTTTTCGTGTTTGTCATTTCCTAATTAGCACAGGCTGACTGGATTTGTAACTATCAAATAAAACGCAACACGTACAACGCAAACATGCCAACGTTTTCATGAAAATACACTTTTTGTGTTAATTTCTCCAAGCTAAAGAAAGAACAAACAACCACCGCAATATCAATAAAAAGGGAACACAGGAAGGGATTGGGTGAAGTCAGTGGTTTAATCCTTCACTTTTGACTATGTAGCCAGTGTACAGAAGTGATGTATTCACGGGAGATAACGATAAAGAGCATGTGGCCAATCTTGAGGCTGTGTCAGCGTTTTTCCGATTGACAGAGCACGCAAGGGCGAGGATGCTGTGGCGGTGGACGGCAACGCATCCGAGACAGCGGTCGTGGCCGTCGCCTGGGAGCGATCACTGCGCACAACAATTTTGACTTGCCACCTGTTCATATGCGCTCAGGTTCGCGTGCAGAACAGATCGTTAATTTGAAACTTCCGAGAGGACTCAAGCGTTTCCGCACGCAAAAGCCCATAGTTTCACGGCATTATTTCGGAGCTCGCGTGCTTTCCCCGGAGGCAGTCAAAACTAAATCTACTACAGCTGTCTACTAGGAAAGAAATCGATTACATTTTTTTATCAATACGCTCTACTAATCCACTGAAGGTTCTGGGTTGATATCAGTATCTTAAAGGTTAGGATAATTTATTTCGGATGATGACTCGCTCATCGAAAATCAGCCGTTGAGTCGTTCAAGCGAGCAAGAAACAATACTGAGTTGGTTTCACTCGCGCTGCACGCAGTTACGTTCTATAAGATTTGACTCAAGTTAACCGGCTGAACCGCCCTGTTTATACCATTCCGTTTGCGTCTCTTTATTATTGGCGCCCCCTCCCCCCATAATCAGTGGGTGCAGTGAGGTCCCAATCTTACCGATGCAATTCTTCGCACCAGCTGAAAAAGGTATGAATGCGAAAGGATGTCGCTTCTTGTCAGCTCCATCCAAGAATCTGGCAGGTATGAACTCTTCGGGCTTTTCGAAGTGGTTGCTGTTTCGGTGTAGGCCGAATATGTTGATAAAGACAGTGGTACCTTTAGGAATCACTACGCCATCTGAAAGTAAAACAAAACAAAAACAATAAATATAAACGCTAATGATCACGAGAAGCGAATGCGCACGTATGGAGTTTGCCGTTGAGACTCATTCTGGACGTTTTATATGAGTTAACTCACAGTCATACATGTTCCTATAAAATACCCTGACATGGAAGCTACGCGAAAAAAATACTTTTCTGAACATTACCACGCCAATTTACCTATGCACCCTGCATTTTTCCTATCGGTGAGCCGATATTTCCCCTCGACCGGCTGTTAAGTTATCTTAATGATGTGAACTTTTTGAAGAATATATCTTACCGCTTTTAAACTCATCTTCCCTACGCTACCCCAAATCCTCCATAATCATCCTAAATTCTCTCAAGAAATTCAAGACTAATCTTTTTAGGTTCTTGGCCTTTACAGCCGCCGCAGCACATCACAGTCATTGCAACCCATTATACCCGCTGTCTTGTTTGTAACATTCTACCGCAGTACTAAACACTGTTACTGGCGCTCTTTGGCCGTTGAAGCCCTTGCGCCATAAAACACTATTAACCAAAAAAAAATCTTTTTTAAAAATTTCCTACAGAAAATACTTGTTTTGAAACTTTTCTTCAACTTGCTGTAACAGTAACAGGGTCAAGGCGCATAAATTATAGTAGAAATATCGGTTCCGCGCATTTTGCGAATGCTCCGCTCAACGTATTCTGAAGATATACTCCAAAGGTCTAAATTTATTGTTGTTGGTTAATTTGACGGCATTTTAACGTCAAAATAATGAGAAAAATTAAGGCGCAGTCGTCAACTTTAGCTTGTTGTGATACAATGTCAGGATGTAAATCATTGCTCACCGGATTTTTTATGACACTGTAACCAGCAGTGTCATTTCGCGTACTGCATTTGAACTAAGTAGTCTTCTTTACGCCGCTACTCAAACGTTTAAAGAAGCGGAGCGACATAAAGTGTTCGGTTAAATAAATCTGAGAGGAGGGGTTGGCCTTGCCACACACTTGACTTGATATTCAGATGTGTGGGGCGACAAACCCACACGCACCCACGAAGACGCGCAAAGCAAGTCAACCCATTAATTTGAGTAAATTTAGAGGGGCCTATCAGGACCTGTGTCAAATTACAAAGTGTAGCGCGCGACAAAGACGGACCTTGCGGTTGCGGAGCGTCCGTACGTGTAAATTGCCCAGCCCGAGCCCTCGTTAACTCTGCACGCGTGGCGAATGGGTGTGCTGGATTCTTGCAACAGCAAGAGACTCGTGCAGTCACCATTTAAGCAAATGCTTAGAAGACACATGTTCGTACCTTCACTGGCCACGTGGCGTGCAGAAGTTACAGGATGAAAAGCAAAATCACGCTGACACTTCTTTTCCGTGCCCCAATTCACGCCATGCCGCGAGCGCAACGTAAGGGCAAACTACGCTCCATCCCTTTTTTGAAAACAACCATCATCACGCTGACACTTCTTTTCCGTGCCCCAATTCACGCCATGCCGCAAGCGCAACGTAAGGGCAAACTACGAGTCGCTCCGTCCCTTTTTTGAAAACAGCCGTCATGAAGAGCCCACAATAAGTTTCGGGCACGAGGTAAAAACTGAATTGCAGGGTTTATCCTTACAAAGTATCTCTCGGGCTGTAGGAGACACTGGAGTAGCGGGCTGCATAATAATTTTGACCGCCTGCGGTTATTTTAACGCGCGCAGGCGTCTTTGCTGTCAGTGCCACTGCTTAACACGTCCGCCGAGGCCCGGATTCAAACCTGTGACCTCGTGCTCAGCAACAGAACGCCACAGCCGCTCAGCTCCCACGGCGGATCACAACAGTGAGCTTTCGACATTACTGACTCTGGAATCAATTAAATTGTGGGTTGCAGTGCCATCAACACTCTCTTCGTTAGAATGGTTAAAGGCGTTGCTGTGAAAGTTTAAAAATTACGTTAATGGTGTTGTTTTTTTGTTTCTGACGGGCCGAATCCATGATCTCATTATGAGGCATGCCGTAGTGGAGGGACTCCGGAATAATTTTGACCAACTGGGAATCTTTAAGATGCACCCATTGCACGGCACAGGAGTGTTTTTTGCATTCCGTCCCCGTAGGAGTGCGGCCGCAGTAGCCGGGATACAACCCTCGACCTTGCGCTAAGCGGCGCAACACCATAGGTGGCAGGTGAACATTTCTGCGCGGTATTCTGCACGCGAATGGTACTCCACAAAAGCGGGCGCTATCACTTCGCGAGAGAACTGTAGAAATAAAAAAAAGAACACTTCGCCTTGAAATCGGCGTGGTGGCAGCGCGCTTGCAGCTTGTTTGAAATTTGTTCATGTCGCGGTAGAGCCCTCTTGTCCCGGCTACATAAAAGGAAGCACTTAAAAAAAAGAACATAAATCAAAACCCAATGCTTTCGATAGCGCAAGTTAATACAAATCAGGGCCCGTATTCAGAAAATGTTCTTACGTTAAAAGCGTTCGTGCAGCCAATAGCGATGTAGGACATATTATTAGCGAAGGTGATCAGCCAATGAAAAACACAACTTACGAACGCAAAGCTTTGTGAATTCGGCCCCATGTGCTCACATTACTTTTGGGTCGTTTGTAGTATTCGGTTCTCGTGAGTTATATATTGTGAGGAAATATGTCTATCTTGTCTTTAGAAAAAAAAATGTGCATTTGGTCAGCTAGTCTCGGTGCGGCACTGCATCGCATACGTTTTCCGTACAGCTGCATAGTAATATTACTTGAAGGGAATACGGTGCTATAGTGTCGGAATTCTCTCCCGGCATGGTGGTTAATAAGTGGGAATGATTGACAGTATGTATTTTACCAAGGTAGTAATTCGGGCTAGGTAATCTGTCATATACTGGGAAATTGAGTAGTTCTCAAATGACAAGATACGATATAGGAGAACAGACGGCGCTAGTTTTGCTTTCCAGCTGCATGATCTACCAAAAGATATATTGAGAACAACTAAAACAAAAAAGAACAATGGCAACTCACCTAGCTCGATGCTTTCGTCGAGGACCCTTCCTATAAACGGTATTGGAGGAAAGAGGCGCATGGCTTCCTAAAAACAGAATAAAAAAAGAAACAGAAATTTTTGTTACTGAGTGCACATTACACGCCCCTCCATTTAAGAGCTCGGAGTGCTTGTACCTGCAATGAACCATAGGGGTAATTTAGCCGCGGCTAAAAATCTACGTGGAGCCAGAAACTGAGTTGCCGCCCAGCAAGTTGTTGAAGTGACAGAGGGGAAAAAAGTTTCACGGAAGTTTCACCCCTTACCGTGCGCAACACACTGCCACTTGCAGATGCTCTTTTAACTGTTATTTTATTCGCGGGAAAAATTATTCGTGCAAGCGCCTTTAGTTTTCAGCAAATATCTCGCATATCCATAAGCAAGAATTATGGTTGCATGGATTGAATTCACCCTCTGGATCATTTCACGGTGCACAACAATGTTACCCTCCTGAAATCAGGAATTCTCGTGATGACAGTGACCAGGACCAATTTGGCAAGCAAAAGTGAACGCTGAAAAAGTGAACTCTAACCAACGCGAAAATAGCAGAGCAGCGTCGGCCTAGACCCAGTGTCGGAATCGACCTATCGAACACACGCTTGTGTCAACCTCAGCCACTGTTCGACTGCTTGGTTCTTTGGTGCGGATAGATGTATGTTGAAACTTGCGCTTCATAATGTTACTATGCTAAGAAAACTGCCTTTCACTAGATGCAATAACGTAGTTCAGAGACAGGCTTCATAAAGATACGAGAAACAGACGCCCTAAAATATATAATGGATTGTCGCCATCATTAGCTTCGTGAGGTACCTTCTGCCCAAACGGTTTTCTTCTCAGTAGAGTTTGACTATTCACGAGCTATCTCGTACTTTAAACTTAGCAAGCATTGGGCCTGAGGTTTTGCGACAAAATGTGGTACCACTGCATGCTTTACATGCGAATTTGGCGTTTAGAGTACATTTTGCGCAAGGGACTTGCAGCTTACGGCCTATGTCATTGTACTGCGCCCTATAGTATGTTAACGCACGCTTTTGGCAGTGTAGACTTTGAAATGTAACTACAACATGACAATATCAGCAAGAGATTGCACTTGAGCGTATGTTTCCAGTCGGGAGCCACCAGAGGCACTCGCTGTTCATTCCCAGAAGAGGTGACGGCCAGACCCCACTGAAAATGCCATCACCGATTGTTTCTTGCGCCTGCCGTCTCGTATCGTCCTCTGCTTTGATAAAGTTATAATAACGGATGAGTTATGAAATTAGGTTTTGACCATACCTGATTTTCAGGGTCTAATATGCGTTTGAATGAACTCCGCCTTTTTCTATGCATTTCAGCTCATGAGAAGCACGCGCCACTATAGTTGGCGGACCAGCAAAGGGCCTCGCAGAATGTCAAAAGGATGGCCTCCGAAATTGCCGTACTCGGTGCGTTATAAGCAGTAGAGGAACGCCGCAATCTTGGACGCCCTGCAAAGCTGTTTTCACACCGACAACTTCGCCTCCTGTCTTATAAAATTGTACAGTGGCGTGCGAAAATTTGATTGCTGCACAAACCTTCCTGACCAATTTTATTGCCATGAGTGACCCGCAGCGCTACGCTGTGTCGTACCTATACATTTGCTATCCCCTTATTTTAATGTTACGTCAAATTCGCTGATATTGTTCCGAGGGTGCCGTCACTCTACGGGTGCAATAGATACACCATTCTTGCCCTTGTATATCGCCAAGTACGTCCGCCACTATGGTGTTCCGCTAATTCTAAGTTTGTGTAAGTTGTCAAGCAGGACATCCAACACGCAGTTCTTGATCTCAAGGTCGGCGCTCTACCGAAAAATTAAACCATGGTCTCGTGTACGCTAGCACGGATTTGAAAAGCAAAATTGCAAAACACTCCGGGTTGTCGGGGATCAAAGAAATGTCCTGACAGCTATGGAGTGGGCCAAATGTGTGCTTGAAACAAACTGATCCCTGCATTCTATAGCAGTTTGAAAATGGTGTTGATGATGAGAATTTTTCCATGGGACTTCCTCATGTAAAAGTTCTACTGGCCCGCAATCGTCTGTGTTATAAATGCATCATAAATTTAAAATCTCAAAAAAGAAAGGCGTTCGTGTTCTCTGCTTCTTCTGCACCACTTTAGCTCTAGCCTTTGCACAAAATGTCCGCTCAACTATCCCATTAATTTACTATTCTATTACCGTACTATGCGTCGGAAAAGAAGACTATGTGAAAGAAGATGACAGATAGATGTTTTGCCACAGTGACACAGGTGAAAATAATGCTGGTGTCAGTCAACTCATTTAATTGTTATCGTACTTTTAGCTAGTTGTGCGAAGTGAGAAAGGCAGCGAATATTTTGTTGCTGGCTTATTAACTTAGGCTTGGGAAATAGTCTGCCGATAACTTAGTTCTTTGAGTAATATGCAACATCGTATTCCTGTATCTAATAAACTGCACGCTAAAGTAGCTTCAGGAAAGTAATATCTGTAGTTCTGAAATGTGCTTTTGCTCATGGATATCTCATGACTTGACATCACACCCTGCATCCAACGAACAGAACTGATTATTCCTGCGGATTTTCACTTCTGTTGACGTTGGGCATGAAAGTCTCCTTGCGTTATACCTTGAAGCATGCCTCGAGGAACACCATGCGGTCTACGTCGTCTCTCGTGACATCCCGGGTAATGTCGTCCATAAATATGGCGTCCAATTCTTCCTGGACTTTCCTTTGGAGTTCAGGATGCAGCCCCAAGAGATACAGCGTCCAGGCCATAGCAATAGATGTAGTGTCGTGTCCCTGCGTATGAGCATGAACATTTAGAGTCAATAAAAGGGAAAAATTGCCATCCACCCGGCAGGAGCCCGAAGATACAAGGGAAGCTCATACGGGTCTTTTATACGGGTTTCTCAGTGTCCCTCTACTTCGAGTTGTCGAAGAATTCGCCCTCGCTGTACAATCTGCTCTCTTACTGGGTAACTCAGGTGGTAGAGCGACCGCCATGGAAAGCGTGGGTCCCGGGTTCGAATGTCCGGATCACGACAAATTTTCCTTCTACTGCGAAGCTTTCTTTCTTTCTGAGGAACCTTATACAGAGTTGAATTTCCGCTCTAAGTCAAGCAGATCCTGCAGCAGGGGATCCCGCTCTTTATACTTTTCCTTTGTTCTGATATGCTGGAGGAATTATGTCCCCGTGCTGATCCAATAAAGACCGAACTAGATTGAGCGTTTCTATTGACGTCGCCTCGCTACGCGTCGACGTCAACAGAACGGCGCAGCGATCTTGTTCTGTCATTGGCATTCTGGCTTTTCGCCTGTCCCCGGGTCGATGCCGAGTGACACTACGCCCGCGGACGCCAGCAGAAACGACGCTGAATGTTGGTCATTTCTAACAGCGTCTCCCGGCACACCGCGAGGCGTAAGAAATGAATTTTAGTTCCTGAGACTGGTGTGCTCATTCGAAGCAACATCCGTAGCACATGCGAAGTAGCTTGTCTCCTGTCCGGGCCATCACCAATTTTCTCGGTCGCCATTAGCAAGTTGACGGCAATGTGATGCCACTGCGAGGAAGCTTGGAAGATATTTACGACCAGAGCAACGTGGAACAGAGCCGCAACTTGTTCTATAGGTTTCTTTGTGAAGCCGTGTCTGTCGCGACTGAAAATAGTAGCCGCGCACAGCAACCACTCGCATCGCTCATCATAACGGCCACCATATCCCAATACATCTGACATTTTCGCCTGTAATTCGACCTCGCGAGAGCACTCTGCATCAGCCCGCGAAGCCCCCACGCAAGCAGGAAATGGGTGCACGCGCTCTTCAACGCCAGACGTTGCGGTTAGGTTCCACGCGTGGGCCCTTTTGATACGCCACTGCCTTGCGGACGCAAGGCCATTAAATACGCTAAACTAAATCTATTCAATAGCCTGCATTACACCTGTTAAAACCAAGGCCCGTATTCAGAAAGCCTATTTAAAGTAAGAGTGTTTATCAGTGGCATGCTTTAAGCAGACAGCCGCGATGTCGGGTTGATCATCATGGTTATGCCTTATTGTGGACGTCACTTACGGCTTAACATTTTGTAAATATGATGTTAGGTTGTAAACATGAGATTAGGTTTCAGTGCATTAAAGAGGCTGGCCCACGTGAAAAGTGGGGTTATTCGATATTTGCTAAAAGCCAACTTAAGGCTATGCACAAGAACACTGAAAACAAATGTCTCAAATTTCTTAGCTTAATCAGTGACAACTTGCTTAGAGGAAAATGTTTTTCTCGAAGATGTTTCTTAGAGAGCATAGGATGTTTAAAAGCAAAAATTTTAGTTGCAAGAAGATCTGCCCTATAGAAAGTAGAGAGAGAGAGAGAGAGAGAAAGGCAAAGGAAAGACAGGGAGGTTAACCAGAGATTATCTCCGGTTGGCTACCCTGTACTGGGGGAGGGGAAAGGGGAAGCGATAGGTGAGAGGGAGAAGGATTAAAAAAAAACGAA
Organism: Dermacentor albipictus; assembly: GCF_038994185.2. NCBI lineage: Eukaryota > Metazoa > Arthropoda > Arachnida > Ixodida > Ixodidae > Dermacentor > Dermacentor albipictus. The sequence goes on from NC_091821.1 coordinate 15,324,102, forward strand.
ACTACACACACACGCACGTACACACAAACTGTTTCTGTGGGCACTGTCACGCAGCCCGCAAAGGCGTTCCTACTGTGATGCAGTGCACCGTACAATCCTGAGTCACACAGTGAAGTCACAATCTGTCAGAAAGTCCAGTGTCTTTTAAATACCGCAGCAGCGCCTTCATGGCCGATCGCGCTGATGTTCGCGTAGGCCAGTGTCCAAGAATCTTGTTTTCTGACAGTGGGCGCTTGTCCAGTTTGTCTAGGGTGGCTGAGAGGACTGCTCTTTGCGGGTTGAAACGAGAGCACTCACAAAGAAGGTGCGCGATTGTTTCATTGCACCCGCAGAAGTCACAAAGTGGGTTGTCGGACATTCCGATAAGAAACGAGTACGCATTTGAAAATGCTACTCCAAGCCGTAGACGAACTAGAAGGGTACAGTCGCGTCGTGGAAGCTCGGGCGGAATACGGAGTTGTAAAGTAGGGTCCAGGGTATGAAGTCGCGCACTTGTGAAATTGGATGAATTCCACTGAGCTAATGTCAGGTCGTTTGCCAGTACGGCAAGTTTTTTCGCTGCGTCGGTTCTCGAAAGTGGAATGGCAACGCACCTGACGCCGTCATGGGCAGATCGGGCAGCTGCGTCTGCTCGATCATTGCCGTGTATGCCACAGTGACTAGGCAACCACTGATATATGATATCGTGTCCTTCGTCAACTATGCGATGGTGTACTTCTCTGATTTCTGCGACGAGCTGTTCATGTGATCCATGGCGCAGTGCTGAGAGTACACTCTGTAGGGCTGCCTTGGAATCACAGAAGACTGACCATGCATGCGGTGGTTCCTCCTGAATGAAATGGGGAGCCGCACGCAAGGCTACCAGTTCAGCAGCTGTCGTTGATGATACATGCGACGTTTTTAGCTGTATTTCGATGGATCTTGTTGGTATCACCACAGCAGCAGCTGAACTTGCAGATGTGACTGAGCCATCGATGTAAACGTGCACGCGGCCGCTGTGCACCTCATGTATAAGTTGTAATGTGGCCTGCTTCAGGGCAAACGACGGCATGTTAGCCTTTTTAGTGATTCCTGGGATGGTGAGGCGTACTTCAGGTCTGTGCAGGCACCATAAAGGTGTGGATGGTCTTGCTGCAGGCATGTAGTTAATTGGCAATGAGGTGCGATTGGCAACAATCATACGACTGATAGCTGCGTGTGGCCTTTCTGCGGGTAGAGCGGCAAGGTGGTGAGAAGGTAGTCGGGCAACGTGGCGAATATGCGCTCTGAGAGCGTCGGTTACCAAGTACGTTGTTATTGGGTGATCCCGAGCTATGACAATCGTTGCCACTGTAGACGCACACCTCGGAAGGCCGAGACACGTCCTTAGGGCTTGAGCTTGTAGTCCCTGGAGTACACGCAGGTTTGTTTTGCAGGTGTTTCCAAGCACAGGGAGGCTGTATCTTGCGAAGCCGAGGAACAAGGCGTTATAAAGCTGCAACATTGATCGCACCGATGTGCCCCATGACTTTCCGCCGAGAAACTTGAGGAGATGTATTATTGTCAGCAACCTCTTCTTTAGGTACGAAACGTGCGGGCTCCATGATAGGTCGCGGTCGATAATTACCCCTAAAAAGCGGTGTTTACGTGCATTTGCAACTGCTTGTCCGTTGACACTTACAGAATAACGCTTCATTGCCTTCCGAGTGAAAGTAACAAGGCAACATTTCTCTAAAGACAGCTCTAAGTTCTGTTTTCGCAAGTACAGTGATGTTAAGGTAGCTGCCTTTTGTAGCCGTGCTCGTACCTGCAGTCGTGTTACAGCAGACGCCCAAATGCAGATGTCGTCGGCATAGATTGATACTTGAACTGTGTTGGGCAAGCATCTGACTAGGCCAACGAGCACTAGGTTGAATAGCGTCGGGCTCAACACTCCGCCTTGCGGTACTCCACAGAACGTTTGGTGTTGAGTCGTGGCGCCTTCCTCGGTCATCACGAAGAAATGCCTGTCAGTCAAATAACTGCACAGCCACTGAAAAGTGCGGCCACCGATTCCTGCTTTAATCAGAGCCTCTATAATGGCATAATGTGCTACATTGTCATAGGCGCCTTTTATGTCAAGGAATAGTGCCGCAGTGAGTCGTTTCATCCGTTTTTGATGTTGAACATACGCGACCAAATCGATGACATTATCTATCGATGAGCGCCCACGCCGGAAGCCAGCCATAGCATCTGGGTACACGTTGTAACTTTCCAGGTACCATTCCAGGCGCGTCAAAATCATTCGTTCCATTATTTTCCCTATGCAGCTGGCCAGAGCGATGGGGCGGTACGATGACAAGTTTAACGGTGATTTACCAGGTTTGAGAAGTGGAACCAACCGGCTGCATTTCCATTCACGTGGAACCAAACCGTTGCGCCAAGACTCGTTGTAAAGGTTTAGCAGCATGAGGCGTGCATTCTGCCCAAGATTGGCGAGCGCCGCATAGGTAACGCCGTCCGGCCCAGGTGACGAAGAGCGCCTGCAAGTCGCTAGTGCCGCTTCAAGCTCCTCCACCGAAAACATTACATCCATGCGGGAGTCCCGTGGCACAGGAGTGGCACATGGTGTAAGGGCGCGTTGAGGCTGCGAGCTGGCAAGTCTTGAGCAAAATTCTTCGGCAACGTCTATTTCGCTGCGACCTTGTTGCAAAGCGAGGGACTTAAAAGGAACACGCTGTTGCGGTGATACACGAAGTCCACGCACAGTTCTCCATATCTGAGATAATCGCTGACGTGGATCCAACGACTCGCAGAAACGTTTCCATCTTTGAGATTGAAGTGCATCAATGCGGCGTTGAATCTTCTTTTGCATCCGCCTTGCCTCTCTGAGATCATGGATGGATTTGGTTCTCCTGTATCTTCTTTCAGCCCGCCGGCGAACTGCTCGTAGTCGCTGCAGTTCGGCTTCAAATTCTTCGTATTTCGGGAAAGGCTGAAAAGCACGCGTAGTATCTTGCATGGCTTTTTGAATTTCGATTTCCAGACTTGAATGGTTCCCTTGCTGACATACTTCCTCCATGTGCGACCGAAACGCCGACCAGTCAATTCTCCGGAGTGTCGTGGAGGGGCATTTAAATAGTCCCTTGATCTTCAGGTACGTCGGAATGTGGTCGCTTCCACGGGATTAGAAAGTAACTTGCTACACATGTTTAGGGGCTATCGATTGCCCGTTTATGAAGGAGTCTATATAACGTGCAGCCTAGCAGCTGCTTAAGGGCAAGATACAATCAAACTTAACGCACGGGCGCACGTGCCTCGAATTCAGCCACGTCACGGTGGAGAAGGACTGGCATCTACACTCTAGCGACCGACGCAACCGGCGTGACTAGCGCCACCGGGCGCGTTCAAACGTCTCCGGCACACGCATAGCTCCGCTCCTACTTGTCGCCGGCCGCGCTGGGCCTCGTCAGCGGAGCGTTCCCGGCATGCCTCGTGCGAAGTGAGTCATTTCCTTGACAACATACCGTTGGGCTAAATATGCACTCTGAAGATGATTGTGTGCGGGCGTGCGTGTGCTGTGTGCGTGTGTGTGTGCGCGCTTCGATTGTTTGCTAGTTGCAAAACAGTGTACCAGTGCGAGGCTGCTCAAGTCACGGAGATGCATGTGCGGCAGCGTTCATCAGCAGGCAAGAAGTTATCGGTGTACTTTTGATATCAGTGGCATAGGTCGATCATGGGGCCAGTGATCATGAAATAAAAACTCGACCCAATTTTGGGTTGCTGGATCTAATGTACGATTACAAGATGGTGTTCAAATGTCCCCCTTGTATTGTGCCAACTGAGCACTAAGTAGATTTAATAGCTGTTTGGTAGGATCCACGTTGGCACGAAAATAACCTCTGTAGCACCTGAGTAATCTCATGTCGAGCGTGCAAGGAGAAATCTGGCAAAAAATACGCGCTATATTTCTCATGCTTACTTGCAGCATTTGGCTCCGTAAGAAGATTGAGAACAAGAAGACGAATCAATTGTTTACTCCCTCCAATTCACGCGCATCATGTTTTGCAGAAATATTTCAACTAGAGGGAGGATATAAGAGGAAGCTGTCGAGCTGATCCTGAGAAATTATAGACTTGCTGCACTGCATTGGTGACACTAGGCGCACATCGCGCGTACGAAGGAGTCATGGCGAAAGTGTGCACAAGTCTGTCAGGGTGCTGTTGTCATGACATGCGGGAGATTCAAAAATTCAACTGTGTTAACGCTGGTGGGATGGCCTGCTCAGAATGAAAAGCTGGGTTCGTGAACTTGTTTTTCACTTCTGACTTTGATGAGGTTGATGGCAGCTATATATATATATGCACACATATTCAGGGTCAGAAGTTGTGTGTAGAGGTTGTTTTCGGTTGTCTCTATGCAGTCATAATATCAGCAAGGTTAGGCAGTCTAGTTGACCAGGCTGTAAGGGGAATCCACAAGTGGAAAAAGTTTAGGTAACATTGTTTGGTGCGCTAATAAGCCGTAAATGAAAGTTTGCAAGGGAATCTAGCAAATTGACTGTTAAGCGCAGAATTCCAAGGCTACGAATTTAATTGCATTTGGTGAAATTTTTAATCCAAAATATACTAAGTAAGAAATTTTGTTGTTGTTTTCCTGTAGAACCACGTGCAACCTCGAGGTGGTCCATCAACAGTAGACAACACCACAGCGGACGCACTTTTAACCTCGACACGGCGAGACACACAATCGCCAACAGCAGCAACTGCGACCGTGAACAAGTTGCAACAAGCCGCACTGATCTATATGATGAAGACGCAGTCGGTGCGCAGGCGACAGAAGAGCCGTCCGAAAGCACATAAAAAAGAACGTGGAACTAATGACGTGTTTGAGCAACAGGTGTTGTCCTCTTTGCAACAAAAAAGAAACGAAAATCAGGCATTTTGCTTGTCGATAGGCATGACCCTGGACAGAATGTCCAGGCGAGCAGCAGCCAGATGCAAAGCTCAAATAATGAATATTATTGCTGAATTTGACGGCTGATCATTTACGAACGTCACAACAATTTTCGCTCTTTCGTTCAGAAAACTTAACAGAGACACTTACGGCTGCTTACGTGTGGGAATGCGAAAGCAATATTGCCGGTTTGATGAAATGCTTTTATTTTATACACTCATTCGATACACTCACGACGGGGCGACACCTTCTCCCCATCGGCTGCGCCGTCACGTGCCCAATGACGCACGCACTTGGCCAAACCTTTGGTGAGTTATATGGCTGCGACATGGCGCGCGCAATGACGCACGCAATAGGCAAACCTCCAGCCGGCCTGAAGCGTGGAGCCAGTGTAGCGTCGGGGAAGCGTGCTCGTGTGGCCCCGCGTTGACCCGGGTTCGATTCTCACCCACACCAAAATGCGCGGAAAATTTTCTTGAAAGCGATAAATTTACTTTGTTTGCAGGAGCCTACCTGGTAGATTTGATGTCAAGCTGAGCATTTTTATGAAGTTCACTTACTCTTTGCGCCGTCAGCCATATGTGGTACCCATATTTCGATCACGCCGCCGCCGACAACGCCGGATTTTCACGTAATGGGGCATGTAAGGCTTTCGCATGAATAAAGCAGATGGCTGCTGCTGTTCTTCGCACTGCCTAAAGAATAACATTTATGCAGTGTTCGATACTGTATGCTTGAAATAATTTATTGTGGGGAGGGCAGTTGTTGATGAAATCGTATTAGAGCTTTCATTATATGTATACTATATTTAAGTGACAGTGTGACCTAGATATCGAAGTGCACTGTAATGTTTCATGCGATACTCGAGCTCACGGGGCAAAGCAAAGGTAACCGTCAAGTCAGTATAATTTGATTGTCATTTTGTCATCCAGATAACGCACTTTTATCACTGGAATTTCACAACATGTGTCGTGTCGTATTTAACATTTTTGTGATATGTAAGTTAGTTAACGTTACGCGATTGCAAATGTGACAGAAAAGAAAATCCAGTTTTCGGTTGTGATACGTACAAAAGTATTTGTGACTCATACAATAAAAAACTGCCAAACCTAATTCTTGGTGTGATGTAACGATCCTATCCCCTCTGCTACGCAACGCTTATCCGGTGAAAAAAAAAAAGCAGTTCAATACCAGCTACTTAGGTCAGCAAGCACTCCTGACAAGGAAGATAAGGTGACCTAAAACCCCTAGGTTGGTTTTTGCGAACTAGCGACATGCTGCTCCTCTCCTACCACGCCTTCCCTTGCGGATCGCGTCGGCCGCCATGTTCTTCCTAAAGGCCAGAATACATGGAGCGAATATGCGACGAATAGTCGGCGTTCGACGCCCGGCGGCGCACGCGCGACGCCCGGCGGCGGGGAAATCGTCGTTCGCCGCCGATCTAGCCGGCGCAGAAAAGTTCGTCGGGCGTCGACGATACCGGAAGCGGTAAACGAGCGGCGCCCCAAAGCGAGCCAATCAGGCCTCACTATCCGCCCCGACTTCCGACTAGGCTTCCCGCCCAGTGTTGCCACAACGCATAGCATCGCCGCTTTCTTTACACTACATCGGCACATGAATGCCTCAAACACATAAAAATACTAGAAATCATTTCTAAACAAACTTTTACGCATTTTAGAGTGTTCTGCAATTCAAAAGCTATAATAGTTGTCATTAAAGCTTTTTTTTGTGTCATGTGTTTCACTACAGCGCATTTGCCTCGTCTAGACACACTGATAACAACGCCGCGAATCGCCGGCGGCGGCCGCCGTGTCTTCGCTCCATGTAGCGCAGCCCGACGAACATACGGCGTCACGCCGCGGCAGATTTTCTGCCGCCCGAACTTCGTCGTGAAAGTTCGCTCCATGTATTCTGGCCTAACGTGCTCCGGCGGCGCAGTTATGGGCACGTTGCAAGTGCTAGGCGGCGCCCTGTCTTTCCGACCCCTAGCGCCATCTGACGAACAGTTGCACAAATGCGGTAGGATTACTCACGGCGTCAGCAGCTCGCGCTGCGTGTTTGGCGCCCTGTCAAACGGTAGCGATGGCGGAAAACAGCGTGCCGATATTAATTTTCAGCGGATTTCGGGAATTACAACATCTTCACAGCTTTTTTCGTGAAAAGAATTTAGAGAAAGGAAGTCGTCTATTTGAAGTGGGGCCCGTTTACGACGTGAGGGAAGTGTTGAACTCGCAGTGATCGGAAGTGACTGCTATGTGTATTCCGCAAGCGAAAAATAACGCACCAGCAACATGCGTGAAGCTCAGCGTAAGTTACTTGGAAGAACTTATTGTTGGGCGATTTGGTACATATCAGCGAACATTGTTTAATTGCGCGAACAAATGGACCGCAGAGGCAGCATGCTCGCCCATGCTGTCTCTGAGCTCAGTCTGTTCGCGCCGTTAAACAAAGTTCGTAAGTTACTTCGTTATATACGGTGTGGACGCATGAAATTATAGGCGACATTGATTCTTGAAGATCAGCGACAGCAGACAAATCCTAGCGGGGAGCTGCGATTGCCGTGCTGGCATCGCAGGGAAGTGCAAGGACGCCGCGGTAGTTTCCGTGTACATACAGGACGGCAAATACGGATCTCAAACATCTCATCCAAGAAGGTGGGGCGTACGAACGACTTGTAAGACCTACCCGAGGTATTCTAACGTTGCTCTCCCCAAACACACACAAAAAAGGGGAGGAACTTTGCAGTTGTGTTAGACTACGCTGGCAAAATATTTTCGCCCAAGTTACTGGAAGTGCGATACATTTATGTTGCGATTTTTCAGTGCGTGCAAAGGGGGTTCCAATAAACCCCGTTGTCAAAAATTTTGGGGATCTCAACTGCTCCTTAGTTGATAAGCTGGGCGCAGAAGGGTGTATGCCAGGTCAAACAGCTGCAACCTTTCCTCAAATCTCTCAGCAAGCCCTCGCTGTTTGAATGAGAGAGGACTGGGAAAGAGTTCCACAGCTTTACTACGGTACAGTGTGGGAACAAACTACTTTGTTTTCTGCATATCCTGGTACGCACTGCAGGTGTCCCGTTGCTGCCATCATTGCTGTAAAAGCAAAGAATTCAGCCTTAATGCACTTGGCATAACGCCGGAACATAAAACAGCTGATGCCGTCGGACGAGCGTTATCCATGTTGACGCTGTTGTGCTTCATACGGTCGGCTTGCAAACCTGTAAAACTTTGTTCCTCGTGAGTTGCTGTACGTGCTGTTGCAGCCCGATACGCGACAGCTCGGGTTGCACTTCGGCCTTGCTCAGAAAAGGCAACAGATGCGCGCGAAACAGTGCACAGACAGGCGTTCCGAACGCAAGCGGGCCGGTCGAATCCTGCCGGTGCCGCGCTCGCCGCCGCGAGGGGCGCCCTAGTAGGCGCGGGAACTACGTTCGCAACCTGCCTATACGCGCTGTATGCTCATGAACGGTAGCATTTGAAGTCCCAACTTTGCTGTAAGAGGCAGTAAAGAAACGTGGCCAATGAGTTAGGTGCTGACAAGAAGGGAAACGTGCCAGTAATGCGTTCCGGCTGTTATTTACGTGCTGTTTTGTCGTAGACGGTGCGAGTAGTGAAAGTGTGTAGTCGTAGTGCGGCTGCCTAGTTCGCGAGAGAACAGTGCACACGCGCATCTTTGTTGATGAAACCTCATATAGCAACTTGCGCGGCCGGCAGCGTCTTTACTTTTCGTTTTGTACTGTAATAAAGCCACTACCGAATCTCCTGTGTGTCGCTGTTTCGATATTCAGCAGCAGCTCAACTAAGTGATATTAAGTAGGGTGTCGCATTGCGCGGTTACGCATAATTCGCGCTCAGGAACAAACCCACCATCACAAAGCCAAATTTGCCGTTCACAGCCGAATCTGGTTAGCACTATTCAGACTCATGCTTGGCTTTTCGAAACGTGCATGGCGCCTACAGCAGTGCTATCTGCTCCTTTATTATGTGTAAATCATTCTCTTGAGGCGAACAATAAAACATTGCAGCAGCAAGAAGCATCCGGAAAGGTACGCTGACTTCCAACGAACAGCGACAGATATACAGAAGTCACCTTCGTTGAATATCTGTAACCGACACAACTGCGCAAGCAAGAAAACAAGCGTGCTAGTGCCGTCGAACTCAGCAGCTGGACTGACGCAGGAAAAACATGGCGGACGGAAGAAACTCCCAGCCGGAAGTGGGCGCTGTCCAATAAAGTGCGTCGGCAGCGCCGAAAACGTTTCGGTACTTAGCTCTCATAAAGAGACCTTAAGGTGACCGAGTGAGTGTCATGGAGAATGTGACATATCCTACACAAAGAACGCAGGTTTGTGCCTTCCACCACGTTCAATGGTTGAAGGCACAAAGGAGAAATTAGTGCCCTGCACCCAATGTTGTACAACGCGGCTGTGAAAAAGCATGGCGTGTGCTTTAAGCTATGAGTCCTACGGCCTATGCGCGTCTCACAACGCTCAACTGTCATGGCAAGGCGCCTTCTGCAGACACAAAGTAATCAGCAGTGTCGTCTCTCAAAGCCATGGCAGCATCAGCCGGGCGGTCACTAGCTGACGACGTCTAGCGACCGTCCGTCACCTTGTTGTCTCCGCTCCTTGGAAAAGCAGTTTGCCGTGCCGTGGGGGTCATTGCGCTTTGCTCCCATAACCGTCCCTTGACGTGGGGTCATTGCCCCCTACTCGGCCAAGGGGTGCACTACCACAGCCACTCGGCAAACCTGCTTTTCCTTTTGAATAAAGGCAGTCGACTCTCTATTCTCAACCTGTCAAAACGTGTTTTACTTACCCCCGCTAAACCGAGCTCCAAAGAAGTGGTGACCCAGAAGATTTGTTTTTTTAAACACTGCCATGGACGACGCTGCTCCTACTCCTGCTGACAGAGAAGACGCCACGATTACGTCTCCTGTCATCACCGCAGAGCGTCAGCTTCCCATCTTTTGGCACAAGGATCCTCGAGTTTGGTTATTGCAAGTAGAGGCCCCCATCTTCAACTCCGGAGCATCACTTCACAAAGAGTAAGGTACGTTCACGCCATTGCAGCGTTACCCTGCAACATCGCCGAAGCGGTAGACGACTTGCTAGTGGGTAAGCATTCGGCCACGGCATATGACGACCTGAAACGCACGTTCCTGCAGCGCCTCGAGCAATCGCAACATAGTAGGCTCCAACAGCTCCTCTCCGAGTAAATTAGCGACCAACGATCGTCACAACTCCTGCACTAGTTGCGTTAGCTGCTGGGTGGCCACTCCGCAAATGAGAGCCAGCACCTCCCACAGTCCGCATGCATAGTACTGGCGGGTTCCGACGAGACGAGTCTCGATCGGCTAACTGCACTCGCTGATCGCATATGCGACTTCTCGTCTGCGGCACAGCTACCTATCGCCGCTGCGAGAGTGTCGCGCCTGGAGGAAACAGTCGACCGCCTTACCAGTGCACTGGAGAAGCTGACGACGGATGGCAACACTGGTGACCAATTTCGGCGCAGCCATTCGCCTTCACAGTCCCGCAGCTCACCTAAAGATTCGCCGCGGCAGTTGTGCTGGTACCGACGTCGCTTTCGCGAACAAGCAAGTCGCTGCACCCAGCCCTGTTCGTGGACTAGAAACGCACTGGCCAGTCGCTAACGGCAGCGTGCGACACCGGTCTTTGCGCAAGCCTCCTATTCTTCGTAGTCGACCGCATCACAAGCACCCGCCTCCTCGTCGACACCGGAGCCGAGCTGTCTATCGTTCCCGCTACTGCCGCAGATCGCCAACGCGGCAAGTCCACACCCATGTTCCACACGATGAGCAACACTGCCATTGCGTTGTACGGGCTCCGGTCACTAACGATAGACATCAGACTCCGGCGCTTGCACAGATGGGTGTTTGTGATCGCCGACATCAGCTTTGCCATACTGGGAGGGGACTTCCTCAGCGATTTCAACCTAGATGTGAGTGCTCGCTTTCGGCGTCCGAAGGATAACGCCACATCACTCGCTTTACATGGCCTGCAGTCCAACCTCACCTCATCTGGCACGCAGACGTTTCGGCCTGTTTCAATGTACGACAAGGTATTGGCTGAGTATCCGCAACTCACGAAGCCCCGAAACGACGCGCTGCCCTTGAAACACAATGTGACGCATCATATCACCACCACCGGCCCACTTGTCGCCGCCCGGTAACGGAGGCTCGCTGGACGGAGTTTGGAAGTCACCTGCCCTGAGTTCGAACGCATGCTTCAGCTCGGCGTTATTCGTCCTTCCTCAAGCAATTGGTCTTCACCTCTCCATCTGGTTCTAAAGCATGACAGTGGCGACTGGCGGCATTTTGGTGATTACGGAGGTTTTAATGCCTTCACTACTCCGGATCAATATCCCCTTTCCCACATACATGACTTCAGCGCTCGTCTCGCACGAACCAAAATGTACAGCAAGATCGATTTGATGAGCGCCTACCACCAGAGAGAGAGAGGTAACTCATAAGAGAAAGGTACGGAGGTTAACCAGGCTGATCCCGGTAAGCTAGCCTGCTCTGGGGAATCGGGAAAGGCATTGAAATTCCTGTAGAACCCAGCGAGATTCCGAAGACAGCAATCACTACTCCATTTGGCATATTTGAGTTTGTACATATGCCTTACGGTTTGAAGAATGTGGCACAACGTTATCAACGGTTCATGGACGAGGTTACGCAAGGACTTCGGTTCATTTTCATCTACCTTGACACGATATTCTCGTTGCAAGTCGCACAGACCAAGAGCCCAAAGAGCACCTTCGCCTTCTATTTTAGTGACTGGATGAACACGACCTGGTCCTAAAGCCCCAGAAATGCATCTTCGGAGTTGAAGCCATGGATTTTCTTGGCCATCGCATTTCATCCCAAGGCATTAAGCCACTGGAATCACGGGTGCAGGCAATAGAGGGATTCCTCTCTCCAACCTCCTTCCGAAAGTTGCGTGAGTTTCTGCGGCTCCCAAATTTTTACAGGCCCTTCATACCCTACTGTGTGCAAGTTCTTCAGCCGCTTACCGACCTACTCCGTCGCGAATCAAAAAAAGAAAAGCCACCTACCTTCCACCTGATACTCAGAGCACGAACACTCCTTCCAGGAAGCCAAAACGTGGTTGGCGACGGCAGTGTTGCTGATTCATCCGTTGCCCGACGCGCCAAGTCGCCTTATGGTAGACGCGTCGACCAAGGAAGTGGATGCAGTGCTGCAGCAGCCCAATGGCACAGACTGGAGGCCGCTGGGTTGATTCTCAAATCACCTCACACGTACAGAAGCTCACTACAAAACCTTCGGGAGGCAGATGTTGGCCATCTATTGTGCTGTCAAGCATATCCGTTTCTTTTCTTGAAGGCTGTAGCTTTTATATTCTGACCGACCACAAGCCGTTAAACTTCGTTTTCAAGAACAACAGTTCCTTGTACTCAGAACATGAGCTTCGGCGACTTTCCTTTATCTTCGAATCTTCTGCGGACATCCGCCATATCTCTGTGACCGAAAATCAAGCAGCTGACGCACTGCCGCGGATCGGCGCTGTGCGTGCTGACTCTGAGTATTTCCAAGCTCTAGACTCCACCCAGCAAAACGACTCCGAGTTGCGCCACTTGCGGGAACAAAGCTCGTCGCGCAGCTTGCCGAGGTGCCGCTTTTCTGCACAACATTGGTCACGTGCGACACATCACAGGCAGCTACTCGCCCGTTCGTGTCCCATCACTTAAATGATATTGCGCGACATAAAAAACGACACGGACGTGAAGACGACACACCAAGCGCAAGATGTGTCGTCTTCACGCGCTTGGTGTGTCGTCTTCACGTCCGTGTCGTTTTTTATGTCGCGCAATATCATTTAAGCAATGGATCACCAACTTGCCCGGAATGCTGCTCTCGTGTCCCAGCAGTTTCGGAGAACAATATTCGGTTCATGGCACGGGCTCAGCCATCCCGGCATCAGAGGGACACAAAGGCTTATTACAGACCTCTTCGTCTGGCCAAGGATTCACAAAGATGTTCGAAGCTGGGCAACAAGCTGCCAAGCCTGTCAAGCCGTGAAAGCGACCCGGCACACGTGTGCTGCTGCGCAGCCATTTCGACCACCAGAGAGCTGTTTCAATCACGTGTTTTGATGATCACGATCACGTGACTTGGTAGGGCCTCTTCCGCCTTGCCAAAGTTTCAGGTACCTCCTCACGTGTGTTGACCGGTACTCAAGGTGGCCTGAGGCGGCGCCTCTAAAAGGCATCACGGCCGAAACAGTGGCGGAAGCATATGTTGTTACGTGAGTACTGCGAGACGGTTGGCCTTTGCGCATAACTACTGACCGAGGCCGACAATTCCAAAGTTCTCTTTTTTCTCCCCTGACGACACTGCTTGGCACGCGCCTTCATAGCACCACGGCTGACCGCCCACATAGCAACCGCATGGTCGGGCGCCTCCACCGACAACTGAAAGCGTCATTGACCGCCATGCTCGACAGACTGCACTGGGTGGAAAGGCTATCCTTAGTACTACTGGTGCGGCGAACAACAATCAAGGATGGCCTCGGAGTCAGCGCAGCCAGATGCTCTATGGGTCAGAAATCCGCGTTCCAGTACAGTTTTTCGGCATTCGGGCGAGGCACTCTGCCAGCGGCCACGCTGCACTTAGGCTACATTCCCAGCTCGACCAGCTTCGACCTACACGCCAACTTAGTTTGTCCCTTAGTTGTCCCCGCTCCTTGGAAGTGATGTTCGCCGCGACGGGGTTCATTGCCCTTTGCTCCCCTCACCATGCCTTGAAGTGGGGGTCAATGCCCCCTGTTCGCCCGACGGGGGCGTCATTACAGCCACTCGGCTCACCTCCTTTTCCTTTTCAATAAAACCAGTCGACTCTCCGTTTTCAACCTGTCCAAACCTGTATCACTTGCCTCCACTAAACCGAGCTCTCAACAGACGCATCCGGACTCCCAACCTGAGCTACCATCTGTCTCCACTGGCCATTCTGCACTGTTTCCTCTCGGACGCTGTCACTGTATTCGTCAGGACAATACACCTTGTCTGTCATTAGAAAGTCATGCAGGCACACAGCAGTCTTTATCATATCGGTAAGCAGGTCTGGCTCACTTTCTACCGTTCACAACAACACTCGCGATATTGAAACCAATATTCAAAGAGCGTTTTTGACACGTCGCCGTGCCCGAGATAGGCGGTAATTGAAAACTTCTTTCTTTTCACTTAGATTTTTTCCAGGGTACGGGCACATCAGGTATGTTCGGAAGGAAAATGCTGCGTCACCTGCAAGACAAACCGGCCACCTGGACACGCCTGACGGTAACCGCAAAGTACCTGCTTCAAAGTGGGTTCGGAGAGCACTGTCTCTAAAAAATGAGCCGTCTGGCAAGCGGCCTTGTGCTCCGATTTCAACAAGGGTGAACTTGTATCTGGCATCCATGACAGCGAAGAGAACCAAAGAATAATATCCCTTGTAGTTGAAACAATCTGGTACGCTGCAGTCGGAGCATTTGGGGGTGCATTGCTTCCTATCAATAGTACCAATACAATTGGAAAAGTTCCATTTCATGCTAAAGTCTTCCCTTATTCACTTCCACTCTGCTGTGCTTGGACACCTAAGCACGACAGGTGACAATCTGTCCCGTATGGGCGGCAACGTCTCCCTCAGGGTCTTTTCTACTGTCTACGCATGCATTCTGTGGTTGATAGGTATATCCAAAATGATCCCCCGATAGTGAGAAACGTGTGGAGAAAAAGATCAGATTCTAATTGCACTTTCAAGTGGTCAATGTTCACTAGAAGCCAACTCATTTTAATTTCATCAGAATGACAATGATCCCTTGCTCTTCTTCCACCATAACTGACACATTATACGTGACGGAAGGATACAAATAACCATGGTGGCGTTCGAACAATATTAATAACAGAGGCGGGTAGCTTAAAGTTCAAATACATAATTTTTCTGTAACTGGTGCACCGATTGATCGTGTGCGTATTGAAGACCTTTGGAGATTATGGACTGCTTCTTCACGAATTCATGAAGCGCTAGTAACAAGGTAACTGGACGGGTGTTGCATAAGTATAACGCCGAGACACATTATTTCAAATATGTATTTCGTATTTCAACAGAAAAGCGTAGAAACTACACTGGAATTGTCGAAGTATGCGTAAGCATATCTCCAAATGTGTGTTGGCCCGCACCCAAACTTGAAGTTGGCCCAGCCCCAAGCTTCAAGATGGCCCACGTCCAAACTTCGAGATGACCCACCGCACCCCCAAACGTAAGTTAGCCCATCCTTACTATAGGCTACCTCATCCATTTTTTAATAGAAGCCTATGTATCCCTATGGGAATTCATTCGTATCAATTGAACTTTTTTATTTTGTTTTGGTTGCCTCGTATCGCCTATAAAGCTTACAATCATGTACATTTACTCTATTATAACAATTAAATGCCTTAACTTCACAGATTACGCATTTTTGTGCAGATACAAGGTATTACACTTTTCGCGGGACGGGCTGGGGTTCTCGCCAAAAAATGCTTACGCATTGAAAAATGGGGACGTGCATTTGCCTTAACGTGACCGTGAGCCTTCCGGCGGGCTGATGGGCCTTCTGCGAGTTGGTGGACGAACAATCCTGCTTTAGACAAGGCTCAGTATCTCCGAGAAGAATGGCGCAAACGAACAGGCGCAAGGTAGAAAACATGGACAAGCACAGGCTAGCAACAATGGCTTGAAACACACGCCAAAAATAAACCATAATTGCTAGCCTACGCTTGTCCGTGTTTCCTATCTTGTCCATGTTGGTTTGCGCCATTCTTCTTTGAGTTTGAATTACCAACACGCTCAACAGCTAGTGCTTCTAAATCGCTCTGTATCTCCTCGAAAGAAGCCTTTGTCATCCTGCAATAAGAAATGAAAAGCTGATCTTATTTCTTCACTTCCAGATGCTCGCACTCGCAAACTGCAAGCGCAAGAATTTTATATGGATTTTACTCTATTTATAGTCCTGGAACTCGCCAGCATTCCGTGTCTATAACGTGTGCTCACCTACCTGAAGAACTTAATATGATACTCGGGGTCACTTT
The DNA here is from genome assembly GCF_038994185.2 of Dermacentor albipictus. NCBI lineage: Eukaryota > Metazoa > Arthropoda > Arachnida > Ixodida > Ixodidae > Dermacentor > Dermacentor albipictus. Next base: position 15,340,106 of record NC_091821.1, read on the forward strand.
GGCGGAACTTCTGCGCGAGATGATGGTATTCGAGTTCCGTGCGCTTGTCAAAAATCCCCCGAATGTAGATTGATCGCCTGCACTTGCGACGCAGACGATGCGGCAACAATGGCAGCGCCAGCTTGCGTCGTGCAGGGTTGCTCCCTGTCATCCTCGAAAGGTCAGAAAGAAAAGGGAGACTCCTAGATAGCGACGATGCTTGCGGGTTCGCGTGTAAAGAAAAAGCGCGCGTTTGCGAGAAAAAAAAACAAGAAAAAAAAAACACAAAGACTTCAGCGGACGCACGCGTCCGCGTATCTCTGCGCATGTTTTGAGACGGTTGCTGTGGCAACACGCGATCTCGGTGCGCTCGGTGCAGTAGGAGCCATTTGGAGTGTATAGGGTCGAATTTCCGCCGAGCGAAGCGTCGCCCACGCGACGTAGCTGGAAACGCCGGTGTATAAATTGCCCTTAAGGAAAGCAGACCCTAAAGCTCACCGCGAACAGAAGCAAGTCAAGGTCCTTGCGTATCTCGTGCATCGTGTAGCTCGGGTCCTTGAAGTGTTTGTCGAGCATGATATCGATGACTGCCACACGTCTCTCGGGCTGAGGCCCTCGCTTGTACTTGACCTCCTCGTCTTCGCTTTCGCTGAGGTCCCCTTGGTTTCTGTACAGGTGGAATGTCTTCTTTCGTTCGCTCATGATCTGAAGAAGAAAAGAAAGAGATGATGCCTGGAGAAGCGAACTCACTATCATGTTGACGAGTTACACAGTAGGACAAGTCCTTCCACGGTGTAACTCGCCAACGTGATAGTGACTCGCGATTTGCGGTAACTGCCCTTGTCGTTTTTGTTAATGTCTGTGTTTCTTATTTTTCAGCGTGTCCTTGAATTACACCGTCTTTTCGGCGGCCTGATAACTGACCCTCATTTTGCTGGGGCAAATTTGTACAAGCGCAGTTTGTTTCACTGGGAGAAACACCGCATTAAGAGGAGGCTTCAGTTGAAGAGCTCCTATCTAAATTCATGTATGTGGATATATTAGCGCCGATTTTTAAGAGGTTTCTGACCTTCAAAAGGAAAATCTAATATCTAGTAACGGTAGCAAGAGAATATATTTATTCATGGCATCAAGCTCATCAAAAAAATAAAGATAATGGAAAATAAGAAGAACTGTAGTATCATGTTTACAACTCTGTAACTCAGCAGCAATGAACATGATATCACAATTCTGGTAACTGCACCTAATAATACATCTAAAGGGACAACATTGATGCATCACACATCGCTCTGAAATAAACCGCTAATTTGCAAGTACGCGCGGACGTCGCGGCTCTTCTACCATCCACATTCGCTTGACCCTCCACATGTTTGTTGTGGTTGTTTTTCACCTTCCCTGCCCTGTATACCCGTCCTTCCCGTGAATGTATATCGCGCCGCGCGAAGTAAATGTTCAGTTGCAAGTTATCGATGTGTTGATCGCTCTTTAATGCGCCGTTTTTTTCACTGCTATCGTTCCTAGCTTCCCACACCCACTAGCCCAACAGCAAACTCTCCTTGTGGGTAAGAATTCGGCAAAAGGCTCGTTGTAGGCATTGCAACGATTTCGTGCAAGCTGTCAGTTTATATATCACATTTGTCTGCAAGGGATATTATAACAGATTGATTCCACATAACTGCGATATCTGTTTTTGTTGCAGAGTTGCAGATTTCTAAACTTTGTTCTTCCATTTTTCTAATATACCAATTTTTGGCAATCGCTATACAAAAATTGATGTCCTAAGTCACATTTGAGCTTCCTACAGTTGCTACGTGGAATTTCACTTCCCCTCTCCAATGCAAGAAATTTTATTCAAAACGAGCAAGTGGTTGCCTTGTAAAAGCATTTTTGTGTTTTACATGCACTCGAATAATTAAATCGGAGTTGGCGCCGAGCTAAATCCATCTTAAGTGTGCACAGTAAAAATGCGAGCTTAAAATTAACGTTGCTTTGAAGCAACACGGACGTTTCAGACTTTGGTAAAGTGCGAAAATTTGTAGCAGTCCCAGAAATGAGACGAGGCACGAGAAAATGATAGAGAGAAAGGACGAGGTAGGGGGCTATTGACATCGAGTCAGAATGGAAAATCTAAGTTGATAACTCCGTCTACACAGCAAGTGTCAAATGACATGCTTTAGATGAATTGAAAATGAGCTGGTTAAGAACGACTCCACCAAAAAATTCACACGGGATGTCGCTGGAAAGTTTGAATTAATCTAAAATTACCCGCTCTCTTTTCGTGTTCTCTTTTTATCGCATTTTTTTAACACGTTCCCCTTCTCCAGTGCAGGATGGCGAATCGAATATTCACACTTGCCTAAATTCTCAGCCTGTTTTGCATCGTCCGTCTTACGTTTGAACTGAGGCCTTACTACATATGTCATCATCTAAAATGTTCACTATGTAGTTTACCTTTAGATTGAATTCGTTGATGCCGCTGATCATTTTTCGAAACCACATCCCTTCCAGGGAGATGTTGTAGATGGCGTTAAGCCACATCCATGGTCGGAAGGCCCGGACTGCCATGAGAAACGTCACGCTGAATAAACGAAGACGACAGGTCATGGCAAAAACCAGGAAGAAAATGAGTGCCAGCTAGTCCTCTCACAATGGCAATACAGGTGCATACACAACTTTGCTGTTCTTTATTTGGCAGGTGCTCTTATTAAATCACTTTTTAATGAAGCTTCATGAACATTGGACATATCGGGTGTTCCAGCTATCATGCACCAAGAGTTAAAAAATATGAAAATGCCACGTAGCCGGACTGAACTAAGGTAATGTTGCTTACCTTCGCTTGAACATACTAAGATTATTTTTTCATTCCGCCTAATTACATAATTAGTCCACCTAATTATTCAGCTTCTCAAATAATATAATTATATATATATGTCAATGAGAAAATGGTAGAGCAACATGAAAAACTCCCGATACAGCTTTGTGTTGCTCAGTAGGTTCTACATAAAAGTATTTTTCCTAGCGTGAAAGAAGCCCGCGAATACACGCAAGATTGCCGCTCGACTGGTTGTTCGAGGCCCTTTGCGTTTATTCGTGGCTTACTTACAAGTCTTACTCATTTTTGATGAGAAAACATCCAATGACCCATTGAGCATAAAAGCCGGCGTCTGTCATCTGCAGCTGCGAAACGGCACCTAAAGGCCCATTGGCTGCGACGCCAAGTCCCTAGCGCACCTCGACGGAGCCGAGCGGGCGAAAGGGCACACATGCTGCCGCGCCACGTGCTGCCGTGAGGGGAGTGGGCATCGCCGCGGCACCCTCGCTCTCGGAGGCCTGCGTTATCCGCGCGTTCCTCGTCCGCACAAGCTGTCACCTGCGTTCTAACTTCGCCTCGGTAATCGCTATAAAGAAATTAACGTGTAAAAAAACAGAAGTTCGAAAGGAAGAACGTTGGCGGTAGTGAGTTTCGAACCAACGAGCCCACGCTGTACTAAACCAACGCCTCTAGAACGCCTGTGCACACTGCTTTATGACATGGACCGACATTTCTCTTGCCTAGCCTACCGTGACGAAAGCGGAGACGTCAAAATCACCGCGGCTTAGTCGGGAGCATCCCCATTAGATTCGGTGGCAATCTGGCAAGGTAGCATGACGTCACGGATACAGGTGAACCGGCCTTGTGGCCAAGCGTATCAACGCGCTCGCTCGCCCACGAGGAGTTCATAATTCGAAGGGCCGCAAAGCGGCGTGCAATTAGACATTAATGCTTTCGGATTCACTGCTCATAAGAAATTCTTAGGTGTCTTCAAATCTTTCTTTAGTTCATGCACTTTGCACTTGAGACCTGGGGGATTACTTTTTTGCACGCGGTCCATGACCAACGCACAATCAATCATCATAGCCGTTATAGGGATTCACAGACCTTTTTTTTCTACCCAGGACCCGATGTTACAGCTTTGCCGTTGACTACCGTGCCTGGACGGCCAATCGTTCTGTATACACGCGTGGTTTTTCGTGTTTTTCACTCGGAAAAACCTGAAAGCTGCTGCTCCGTTTGACATTCGGGACTCTGAACACACGTTGATGAGGGACAATAATTTGACATGAACAGTACCTCGTTAACTAATTGACCCGAAGTAAATACTTACCCAGAAATATATTCGCTGTACTGGCTGTTCTGGTTTTTCTGAGTATTTAAGTTCACGCCCATCAGAACTTCTGAAAAAAGAAAAAAGAAAAGATGAGAAGGGAAGTCACTTCAAGAACGACAAAAATCGCTGCCGCTGGAACTGCCATTAGCCAAAAGATAGTCTGACAATAAATTTGAATAATATTAGCACTCATAGTACCGCTATTGTTTCTTAAGGAAGCTTAATATCTTTAGCAACAGACAAGGTCTCCGCTGTTGCAGCTTTAACCAGGGTTTAAAAACACTTTTGGTCTGCTTTAGGAGTGGCGCGACGAAAAAAATGCTTTTTTTGTGCTCTGTGGAGCAAGCCAGACTATTAGTTGATTTTGTACAATGACATATTTATTAAAGATAAGTTAACCAACTTCGCGAGCTTCAAGTTTCCCAAGGTTAGGATCCACCACGGTTGCTTAGTGGCTATTGGGTTGTGTTACAGAGCACAAGGTCGCGGGTTCGATTCCCGCCCATGGTTGCTGCATTTCGATGGAAGCGAAAAGCAAAAACGCTCGTATACCCTGCTAAGGGTGCACGTTAAAGAACCCCATATGGTCAATATTGTTACCAAGCCCTGCCAGAGACGAAGCTGAGGACAGTACAAAAGACGACGACGCTTGCTGATGTCGCGCGGACTCGCTTCCATCTTGTGTGCCTTGCATGTCAGTGGACGCTTTCTAAATACCCTGTAGATATATTTTAAGCCTCTTTTCTCCCCGTAACATTTTGCAGGAGGTAGCGGGCACGACCGATTTACGCAGCGGGCGATCCTTGGCTCCATTCGCAATAGCAGCTCAAGGTGAGAATGCTTCAGGCACGGCGCCACCAGCGCCGGCCGTAATCCTGGTATAACCGCACGACCCTGACACCTTTTCCGGAACGGATAACACAATCTTCAACGTTATGAACGGATAAGTGCGAGTAAGCACTGGGACCAGACGGTCATGCTCGCTAAGCTGATGTTTTACATCATGGGGACGGCACACGTCTGGTTTGAGATCCACGAAGAGGAACTCACCAGCTGGGACTTGTGAAAACAAAAGCTCACTGATTTGTTTGGCAAGCCTCTGGTCGCCGGCGTGCCGCGCAGAAATACCTTGCGTGCCTAGTTCAGGACATGCTTGCGCTTTGACGCAAGGCTTACACTGCCTGGCCATCACAACCTCATCAACGTAAACGTGGATGGTGTACCTGTAACAGCACCGATTGGCGCAGGAGCACACATCTCGGTTATGAACTCGAACCTCCGTACACGCCTAAAGAAAGTCGTCCTAACTCCTGCCCGCTCACTGTCGTCCACGTTGCCGACGGTGGAACTCCAGCTTTCACTGGGATGTCTGCCGCCCGTGTCAGTGTAGTCGGACACCATACTTCTATTTTATTTTTATGTCGTGGCACAGTGCGCACACTAAATCATCTTAGGCCTTGAGTTTCTGTCGGTACATTTGGCCGTTATTGACTGCTCTGCGGTTGTTGTTGAGCTCGCCTTGCCGTATGCCGTTGATCCTCCTGATTCTACACCGAGTCGACTATGTTCCACCGATTACGTTCGCCTACCTCACCGAGCCATCACCTATACCACCGTATCACCCGATCCACCTGTCACCGACGGTGATTACGTCGCATCGCCCAAATCCATCGTTCACCTGTCGCAGAACATCGCATTTCCGCACATGGTCGTCCGCGTAAAAGACAATGCTGCCTGTTTTCCTGTAGTGAATTTCGGCCTCTGCCTTTGAGTGCTACCTCAGGACATATCTCTTGCAACCATAGCCCCGGCTTCCGACTACCATATTTCTGCAATGATTAGTGATACTGCGTTGCTTATCTCTGCTGTTTCGGGCCCTACAACCGGAGTATTAGAACCTTTCACAACAATGATCGCTCCTGACCTTCCGGCCTACCATGCGGACGCATTTCATTGCCTTCTAACCTCTGACCGGGACATTTTCGAGCTCCATTACCGACCACTGGGCCAAATGTCCGTTGTGAAACATTGGTTACACACGGGTGACGCCAGCCAGAATCACCGACGGCCCAAGCGCGTCTCCCCTACTGAGCGCGAAGTCATGCAGAAGGAAGTCGACAAGATGCTTGCCCGAGAAATTATTGAGCTTTCTTGTAGCCCTCGGGCTTCTCCGGTCGTGCTCGTGAGGAAGAAGGATGGCAGCTGGCGCGTGTGTGTTGACTATCGCAATCTCAACAATGTCAAAAAAAAGACGTGTATCCGCTGCCGCAGATAGATGGCAGCGTCGATGCTTTACGTGGAGCAAAATATTTTTCTTCGATAGACCTTTGCTCCGGGTACTGGCTGATTGCAGTTGACGACATGGACCGTGAAAATACCGCCTTTAATACACCGGATGGCCTCTATCAGTTTAAAGTCATGCCGTTCTGGCTTTGTAATGCCTCGGCTACATTCGAAAGTATGAGGAATGTTTTTAAGTGGTCAATCTGCCAGTGCTACCTCGATGACGTTATATTATTTTCACCTACTTTGGCCAGGCACCTCGAACGTCTTTGGACGATTCTTTCTGTTTTCCGCAAGGCTGGGCTTCACCTCATTTCATCAAAATGTCACTTCGACCACCGGCAACTTATTCTGTTCGGACACCTCGTCGATTCTTCTGGCGTCCGCCCCGATCCAGAGAAATTACGCGCCGTCAAGAATTTTCCCGTGCCGACTTGTGCCAACGATATCCGAAGCCTTTGTGGGTCTCAGAACAATCTCCTGCGTTCGCTGAGCTTATTGTGCTGCTCACTTAACCACCAGTTCTCGCCCATTTTGACGTGACCGCCCCAACGGAAGTTCGAACCGATGCCAGCGGCTATGGAATTGGTGCAGTTATGGCTGAGTACCAGCAAGGTTGTGACTGTGTTATTGCGTACGCTAGCCGTCTTCTGTCCCAAGCGTAGCAGAATACTCCATTACAGAACGCGAGTGCCCTGCTCTCGTTTATGCAGTGGATAAATTTCACTTCTATTTGTACGGTCGACTATTCACAGTTATCACCGACCATAATGCCTTATGCTGGCTTTCATCCCTAAAAGATCCTACTGGACGTCTTGGTCGGTGGGCTCTACGACTCCAGGAATGCTCATACACAGCTGTGCATAAAAACAGCTGATCGCATGAAGAGGCTGATTGCTTGTCGCGCCATCCAGTAGACCCACGGGTACTTCCTGAGAACTGCAAGCCTACCAGCGTGCTGTCGCCTAATGCATTTCGCAACATCGGAGATGAGCAACGCCGGAACCCCTACTTGAGAGACGTCATTCTCAGGCTGACTTCTGAGACACCTTCGCCTTCTCTGGGTATATTTGCGCTTAGGAAGGCGTCTTGTACCGCTACAACAGGCACCCTGACGGTCCTGAACAGCCCTTAGTTTTTCCCACGCATATGTGTCAAACTGTCCTCGCACAGCTACACGATCTTCCTACTGCGGGTCACCTCGAAGTCTCTAGGAGGAATGACTGTGCTCGGCATCGCTTCTTTTGGCCCGGCAATTACCGTTCCGTCTGCCGTTACGTCGCTTCCTGTGGGCAATGTCAGCGCCACATGAAACCTGCAGTACTCCCAGCTGGCCGCTTTCAACCAATTGACGTACCATCGGAGCCATGCTTTAGGGTTGGTCTTGACCATGGAGGACGGAAAAAGTTAGAAGGGAGCATCGCGCCACGCGATTGAAGCAGAGTGTGGTGGCCCAACACCTGACTGTACGACAAAGTGCGCGGTTGGTTTTAGTGTTCCCGCTCTGCAGGCTGAGTCACGGCAGGCAGCCGAACAAGCGCGCGCCCAATAAAAGCTTTTGGCATAGCTACTGGGAACCAAACGTGTCAGCAAATTTCGATTTTAGCTCCGTGATCTCTACGCAAGAGGTCACGTGTTGGGCCCCCACTGCGCAAAGCGCTGGCTTCACGGAGCGTTCGCTCGCCAAGGCTGGCTGCATGATGTAATGGTCTCTCCTAACCTTTTTTTCCCTTCATGGTGGTGTCCTTCTTGGCCCTTTTCCGCTAACTGCCTTGGGAAAGGAGTGGACTGCAGTCGCTACCGACTACACGACCTGGTACGCGATCACTCTGGCTCTCCCTATCAGCTTTGCAACCGACGTCGCCGACTTCCTTCTCTAAGACGTTATACTTCACCGCGGCGCTCCTCTACAGCTCCTTACAGACCGGGGCCTCTATTTCATATCAAAGGTTGTCCAAGATCTCTTGCGCTCCTGCGATACAAAACACAAGTCGGCAATGGTGTGCCAACTTCAGACCAACGGCCTCAGACCGCCTTAATGGAACTATCAAAGACATGCTTGCTATGTATGTTTCTGCCGACAATAATGACAGGGATGATGCTCTGCCCTTCGTTACATTTGCCTATGATTTCTCTCGACATGATTCCGTGGGTTTTTCTCAGTTTTACCTTGTTTGGAAGAAGCCTCACGTTACCATTTGACACACTCCTTCCCGCCGTTCTTGACACATCGTCAAATTACGCCCATGACGCCATCTTCAGAGCTGTAGAAGCGCGCCAGATTGCCCGCCTGCGCCTTACCGCTTCGCAGGAACAGCAACGACGCTTCTATGATGCCCACGACCGCGATGCCCACTTTGACCCTGGTGATGTGGTCCTTCTTTGGACACCATCACGGCGAATTAGCCTTTGCGAAAAGTTGATTGCATCTTAATCTGGCCTGTACCGTGTACTGCGCCAAACGATCGATGTCACATATGAAATAACGCCTCTCGATTCCACCATGTCTCGACCTTCCACCGATGTCGTCCACCTCACCCGCCTCAAGCGATACCGCAAGGACGACCTATAGCAAGCACTGGGACGGCGACTTCGCCGCCGGGGGTCATGTTGCCAAGCACTGCAAGATACGAAACTGAGGACAGGACAGGAGACGACGACGCTCGCCGGTGTCCCCCGGACTGGTTTCCATCTTGTGTGCCGTGTATGCCAGTGTACGCAATGTAAGTACCCTGTAAATATATTTTGAACCTCTCTTTTCCGCGTCAAAATGTTATCCCAACGTCTTTCACTGTGGCGTTCATCTCATTGGGAAACTAAGCAGCGTTAAATGGGTAAGGACACATGCATGAAGTATGCTTTTTAACGCTACCCAGTCTCCCAGTATAGATCAAACCAACTAAACCGAGTTACTATCTTGGCAGTGTGTTCAATGGGGCTGGCTGGTTCATCTTTAGAATAAAAAGCAGGAACAGCGCTACACAGAACGAGCGAGTAAACAGGACAGAGTGCTGTGGGCCTGCCCTGTTGCGCACTATCGGAACGTTAGACACTACGACATGCTTTCAAATTTAAGAAAAGCTTCTCGTGAGAATGTTGTAAATAGATCTAGGAAATGTCCGATACAACCCCTCTTTAACTTTGTTTATTGTACAATAACTTTTTCTCGTCATAAGGAAAACATAGAAAATAGGAAAAAGCCCACGTGACAATTATTCCGCTTGCGAGTTACATTAAGTTCTCGGGTTTACGTGCCAAAACCATGATATGATTGTGAGGCCCGCCGTAGTAGGGAGCTCCAGTATTAGCTTTAGCCCGCCTAAGTTTATTTAAAGTGCACTTAATGCACGGTACACGATGGTTTTCACAGTTCACTCCCATCGAAATGCGGGCGCCGCGTCCGCAATCGAACCCGCTACTTCGAGCTCAGCACCGCAACGTCAGCGGCTGGGCGCGTCCTCTTGCAGGTCACCGTTCTCTCAAATGTGCCACCTATGAACAACGTCTTTAACCCAGGGAGCTACCAGTGAGAAAGTAACAAGGCGTCGATGATTTTGACTTCCTCAATATGCTTGTGGCTTCTGGGAGCCGCTGCACCTGTTGTCTTCAGCAGCCCTGAGTTTCACCCAACGCATACTATACGAAAATGCGGCGCTGCAGTCGTTCAAAAATTATAGGAATGATGGGTAGTAAGAGTACATGGATTTTTCTATGATTTGACATGACTTCTTGCAGAAAGCAAACTGCCGCTTCTTTTATTGCTCTTTGTGGTTCAGCTGTTTGCTTGATTTTAACATATTATTTCCTTAGAACAGTCAAGTGTCATAAGTTGACGACTAGTATATTCTGCTATGGAAATTGAACCACATCTCGACCTTCCTGAGCATGCCTGTCAGGCTTACTTCAAAATGCGAAACTTGAGGCACTTAAGGGCAAAGTTGGAGAAGAATATCTTGGAATACGAGCCATGTCGGAAAATTAAACAAAATTACCTTGCCTTCCAAAACTGTTCTGAAGTTCTTAACAGAAATGTACACACCGTTTGTAGAGAAATGCACATGCCGTAACCACCAAATAAAAATTAATAATTCATTTTAGTTAAGGATACACTTTCCAGATATAAGCTTCTGCGCCCACTACGCCAGCCAATAAGCCTAAATCGTCACATATACGCAATAAAAACGCGTAAATACACATAAACATCCCACAAAATTAAATATACATATCATGGATTTACTCGCGCAGGATGAATTAGACATCTTTTCGCTTGCAGGAAACATACTTACACCCAGCACCACTATATTGTTTTCTTGTGAAGTTTTCTCCAAACAAGCAAACAACGAAAACGTGTGCGAGATTTTTTATCATACATTTCACATTCATTGGTACTTCCATATTTTGAAGAAGGCTGAATTTATTTTCTGTTTTCTCCATGTCGTTGCAACTAACCAAGAAATGATGCCGATGAGATCCCCGTATTCATATTGCACATGAATGAGTTCGTATTTTGAATGCCTTCCTTGTCGTGGCTTCAAGAAGTTATAAACAACACTTCCGTCTTTCTTATTGAAAACGATGCTGTGCCACAAAAAACGATGAATGTCATTGGAGAAGGGCGTCCTATTTCACACTTAGAAAATTGTATTCACTTATTAACTAGTAAGAGCCCATAGAAACTGTCGCGCGACAATGCATGGCAAATTATGATTTTTCTACTAGAGCGCTGCCGCGGGGCCATACCTCCGATGAGATCCAGACTGCACCGTTTAGCAATATTTTGGATGGGAGCCAGCTCTTTCTTGAGGCTGGCTTCTTCCATGCGCTCAGCCATGCTGTCTGCGTGCTCGTTCACCACGTCCATGAACTTCTCCAGAGTCTTTGAGTGAAAGGCAGGCATCTGCAGCTTCCGTTTGAAACGCCAAATGTTGCCTGCGCTGCGTAGGAAAGACCGAAAAACGTAACATACTCATCGTGAACCGGGTGCCATAAAAATATAAATTCTGTTATTTTACATCCCAGAACCATTATCTGATTATGAAGCGTCCTGTAGTTCGGGACTCCAGATTAATTTCGACCACCTGCTTTTTTTTAACGTTCAGCCAATGCATGGTACACCTGGAGCCGGCGTAAAAAGGAGATCCTATTCAATGAACAGCCGAGCTTAACTGCAATCGGAGACTTTATTCGATAACTATAGCAGCATGGAAGCTAGTACAGAAGATCATAAAAACGAAAGAAAAAAAGAAAAAGAAAGTAAAGTAAGATAGTGGTCTGTATACCACCCCTTTCATGTATAGTCAAAATTGTATCAATGGCTCGAGCTTTCCACTGGTACACCAGCCTTACTTATTTTTTATTTTTATTTATTTACATGATACTGCAGACCTTTTTGATCCAAGCAGGAAGGGCGAATTCAAAGAAGGAATACAATGCATTGTACAAACAGCAATGTACATATGTGTTAAGATACATGTATGTAGATATAAAACACTTCCAAACACATATACAGATCTGGCACCTCCAAAAGGATCACAATGCAAGTGACCAAAAACTCTCTACCAGAAGTTAAAAAATATCGTTAATCGGCTTTTTTAAAGCTTCCACACGTGAATTTTGGATTGGATTTTTGGATTGTAAAACTTTATTTGTCCAACAGATGTAGGGAAGGCTTTAAGTCTTCCCACCTAGACGACGGCCAGGAGTCCTTGGACCCTAGCGGCGATTTCGGCCAGTTGGATGGTCTTCAGTTGAATCTCCGGATCGGAGCTGAGTAATAAGGTCTCCCACTGTTCTAAAGACGTTATTCTTCCCTCAGAGGGAGCCTGTGGGCATTCCCACAGAATGTGATTAAGATTAGCCCTGGCTTTACATAGCTTACACTGGCTAGAGTACTGACCCGGGTAGTAGAGGCTGCACGACACCGGGCTTGGAAACGAGTTGGTTTGCAGGCGACGCCAAGTGGAGGCCTGGCTCTTGTTTAAGGATGCATCAGCCGGAGGATATTTAACCCGCCCTAGTCTGTAGTGTTGTGTAATCTCTCTGTAGCACACTAACCGGTCTCGCCCCGTGAAGCCTTCGGCTAGCCCACCAGCTCGGAATGTGAGTCCTCGAGCTAATTCGTGGGCCGCCTCATTCCCAGCGAGGGAGGCGTGCGCAGGTGCCCAGATTATTTCAATTTTCCTGCTATCTCTGCAGGTCTGCAGGATTCTGTTCGCCTCGGGAGAAATTCTGCCTCTGGCAAAGTTCATCACCGCAACCTTAGAGTCGCTGACTATAATTTTGGCTGAAGTACTTGCAATTGCAAGTGCTATGGCAGATTCTTCTCCAATTTGAGAGCAATCCGTTGGAACTGTGCCACTGGCTATCAATCTAGTTTCAGCGCTCGCTACAGCTAGGGCCATGCGGCCGTTGCCATAGTCTGCAGCATCAACGTAGAGCACGTCCTTCGAGTTTTTGAAACGCTTCTCAAGAGCCTCGGCCCGTTTCTGTCTGCGTTCCTTGTGATGGATTGGGTGCATGTTTTGAGGTAGTGGTGGGATTATTAGTCGGTTCCGCACGCTGCGCGGCAGGTCTACTTTGATGCCTTCCTGCCCCTCATAGTTTATGCCTAGCCTAGCTAGGATTTTCCTGCCCGTAGGGCTTCCCGCAAGTCTCTCATACTGCGAGATCCTCACTGCCTCAATAATCTCCTCAAGCGTGTTGTGGAGCCCTAGAGCTAAAAGCTTTTCATTTGCAGTGCGGATGGGAAGCCCCAGCGCCTGTTTTATACTTTTACGTATGATGCAATCAATCTTCTTCTTCTCGAATGACCTAAAACTGAGGAAGGGAGCAACATAAGCTATTCTACCTATCACAAAGGCCTGGACTAGCCTAACTAGATTCGCTTCTCTCATCCCGGACCACCTGTTGGCGATCCTGCGGATCAGCCTCATGGTCTGCAGTGCGCAGCCGTCTAGTCTCCTTATTGTTTCGCCATTAAAACCGTTGGCCTGAATAAAAAGTCCAAGAACTCTGATTTTGTCCACTTTTGGAATGGGGATCCCCCCAGCTGTGAGAGAGATTTGCGGTTCCTCCTTACTGGCCCTGCCTTTCGGCTGGTATAGAAGCAGTTCCGATTTTTGCGGTGAACATTTAAGTCCCCTAGGTCCGACATAACCTTCAACTGCCTGGATAGCCCTTTGGAGGGTTTCCTCTATTTGGGCATCGCTGCCCCTAGCTATCCACAACGTAATGTCATCAGCGTATATGCTATGATTTAGTCCTTCAATAGCCTCCAGTCTTTCAGGGAGTTTGATCAAGGCCACATTGAAAAGAAACGGCGAGAGCACAGAGCCCTGTGGGGTCCCTTTGCTGCCTAATTTAATGTCATCCGATTGGCATTCTCCAATCTGGATTTTTGCTTCTCGGTCTGACAAGAAGTCCCTAATGTAATTGTAGGTTCGCACGCCTACTCCCAAGTCCTGAAGGTTCTCAAGAATGGCTTTATGTGTGACGTTGTCAAAAGCCTTCGCTAGGTCAAGCCCTAGAATTGCCTTTGCGTCCCCCGTTTCCGCATCGATGATTTGGTGTTTTAGTTGCAGCATCACGTCCTGGGTGGAGAGCCTGGGCCTAAAGCCCACCATCGAATGCGGATAGAGGTCATTATCCTCCATGTAGTTATTGAGCCGCGTTTGAATAACGTGCTCCAAAAGCTTGCCTGCACAAGAGGTTAGAGAGATAGGTCTTAAATTCTCTATCTGGAGTTTCTTGCCTGGTTTTGGGATCATCACCACCTTAGCGGTTTTCCACTGATTTGGTAGTTTACCCTCTTCCCAGCACTTCTGCATAAAGTTAGTTAATGCAGTTATAGAGTTATCGTCTAGATTGCGTAGCATTTTATTGCTAACGCCATCCGGGCCTGAAGCTGATTTGGTTTTGAGCTTGGCAATCTCCGCCCGGACCTCCGCCTCGCTGATGGGTTCGTCTAGGCTGGAGTTGCCTACGCCTTCATAGTTAGGTAGGGGTTCCTTGCTAGTGTCCCCTATGTATCTCTACTGTATGTCCTTCATTAAATCTACCTCCGTACCTTCGTACAAGTGAAGAATTTTTTGAAGGTTCTGTCGCTGCGCTGTTTTGCAGCCCTGTGGATCCAGCAGGTAGCGGAGTAGATTCCATGTCCTAGCTAGGCCTATATTTCCGTCCATCCTATCGCAGGTGGACTCCCAGTTCTGCCTGGTTAGTTTGAGCGCGTAATCTTCTATATCTTTATTGAGCCTAGCGATCCGTCTCCTGAGATTGCGGTTCCACCTTTGCCTCCTGAGCCGTTTTTCCATGCTGAGCTTAGCCTCCCACATATGGAGGAGGTGGCTGTCCGCTATCTCCAGTGCAGAGTCTTCCGTTATCTCCTTGGTTGCGTTTTTAACGTCCTGGCCTAGTTTCTTAGCCCATTCATCAATATCCTTTATCTCACTCCCTGCCGTCTCCCTTCTTATTTCGCGAAAGGCATCCCATTCAACAATTAGCTGGTTTCTGCCTTTTCTCCTGGCAGGGCCTGCGCTCACCACTGTTTCGAGAATAAAGTGATCGCTACCTAGGTTTTCCTGGGTATTAACCCAGGTTGCATCTCCCACGTTTTTGACGAATGTGAGGTCGGGTGAGGTGTCTATGCTGACACTATTCCCCGTTCTAGTGGGGGTTTGGGGGTCGGTCATTAAGGTGAGCCCCTCTTGCTGTGCATCGAGCCACAGTTCCCTTCCCTTAACTCCTTCTTTTCTGTACCCCCAGGCAGCGTGTTGGGCGTTAAAGTCTCCCACCACTACTAAAGCTTGCCTGTTGGCAATACGCAGAGTTTTTTGGAGAAGAGTTCCAAATCGGGCCTTCCTTTGTTTTGGGCTGCTATAGATATTGAGAACAAAGAGGCTGCCTTCTTTCTTTTTTGCTGGAATGAGTTCAACAAGGACGTGGTCTACGTTGATAACCTCCGTGTCGTGCTTAACGACTGCCAAGTTTCTCCTGACCAGGGTGGTTACCCCGGATCTTCCATCATCTGTACTAAATGATATGTAGCCCGATAATTTTGCCATCCCCGCAGTTTCTTGTAAAGCGATTACGTCCGGATTGTCTTTGCCAAGAAGGAGCTGCTGTAGGACCGCCCTTTTGCGACGGTACCCGCGGCAATTCCACAGCCAAATCGTGTGTTTATTGTGACTGGCCATGATTGAATTGTGGATTATCACCCAGTGGTATTAGGGTCGCAGCCGTCTGAGAACCACCATGTACCTTCTGCTCTGTTTCCCTCTGCCAGTTATTAATGCTCACCAACGCAGCCCTGTGTTTCTGGCTTTCTTCCGATAGCGCCTGGATGGCTTGGATGACTGATGCGAACTTTGCCTCCCAACTCGCCTGGAAGTCGTCCATTTTCTTACACAGATCTGCCATTGTGGGTTCTTGTGGCGCGTTCGCGCCTGGTTTCCTTTTCAGAGGTGGGGAGCGGGTGTCATCTACCTGCATCGCCACAGTGCTTTCAACGGCTGGGTGGGTTCCAATCGTGTTAGCTGTTTTGACTGCGTTAGCTACTTTCTTCTCCCTTTTTAGCATAGCGTTTTCCTTTTCGAGGTCATCTACTCTCTTAATGAGTTTCTCTACCGTGATTCTCATCTTGGCGAGTTCCTCGGACTCGGTATTTTTTGGGGAGACCTTATCTACCCAGCTCACCTCCCTTTGCTTGTTGGCTTCATTCCTCGGCCTGGACGACGATCTTGCCCTGGAGCCGGAGTGGACCCCGGAGCCGGAACGATCCCTGGAGCTGGAGCAGCCCCTGGAGCTGGAACGGCCCGGGTGATCGAGGCGAGGGAAGGAGCCCGAGCGGCTCCGGAAGCCCTCCCGGCTTCTTGATCGGCTTTTTCGCCCAGACGAGGGTGTTTTCTTCGCCTCCTCTTCTTGGAGCTTCCGCTCCCACCGGCGTTTCCTGATGATGTATGGAGTTCGGTAGATCTCGCGACACTTCTTGTTGCCCAGTTCATGTCCCTTTCCACAAAGAGCACATTTAGGATCGCACACGTGTCCATCCGGTGGCTTCACCGTACCGCAGCCGCGGCACTTGACGTCGTCCGGGTCCGGACACACATCAGAGCGGTGCCCAAGATGTCCGCATGCGTTGCACACCTCAAACTTCTTTTTGTAGAGGAAGCACTTGAGGAGCCCGCCTCCATAATAAATCCAAAACGGCACATTATCGCTTACGAAGAGTATCAGAACTGAGGTCGATGTCTTCCCCATTCTTCTGACCCCTCTGATTTTGGGGTTCCTTGAACAATCCAGGTTGTCCAGAATCTGTGCTTCCGTGTGTTCCACCGGGATCCCATGAATAACTCCTTTGCCACTGCCATCGGGGGCTGACAGGTAGGCGTTTACTTCGTATTTTGCCTGATCAACCTGAAGTATTTTTATCTTCAGGTACCGATGCATTCTTTCTTCACTCATGGTGCCCACCAAAATGGTGTTTTGCTTGGTGTTAAGTTGAATAATGTCTTCCTTAGCCTCCTTCAAATTCACGCCCGCAGCGGCTCGAACAATCTCATATATCTTCACGTCTCCACCCAAAGATAGAGCTTTCAATCCTCCGCTCGGTCGGATTATCACCTTATGTAGGCCAGTAGGTAGGCGTGGTTGCTGTGACGCCACGGAGCGCAGCGCCAATTTCCTCCCCGCCATCTTGATTGATTTGGTGCTCACGTTGCCGTGGCCGCCATCTTGTCTCTCTCTTCGATCCGAGCCGACACCTTGGCTTCCTCCTTCGCGGCCGCCATCTTGGCTGCCGCGTTGCCGGCTTGTGTTGATCGTGAACCAACCGACCTTCTCGGAAAATTCTTCAGGAGAAATATCCACACGTGAAAAGATCTTCAAGTAGGGAATTCCAGTCAGCTGCTCTTTTCAGAAAAAAATGAGAAATTGTGGAAATATGTCTTTGCGAAATGAGGAATTAACCTTTAATTGTGTGTGTGTCGTGTTTTGCAAGTTAAAGACCATTCCACAGTTAAGCACAATCCCCGTCCACTCCTCTGTTACGTACGGGAAGGAGACAACTGGAGTGATTGCCGATGTGGAACTTGAAATCAAGCATGCGAACCTCAAGGTTCTTTTGAGGTCATCGGTGCGCATTCTTGAGATTCACCGATTGGGAAACTACCGATTTATCAAGTTAATATTTGCTTATTCGACATTACCAGCGTCTGTCAAAGTGGGCTACGTGATACACCGTGTACGAACATTCGTCCCGAGGCCTGTTCAGTGCCGGAAATGTCTCAAGATAGGACATGTGAACGCTGTTTGTACAAGTAAAGCCACCTTCTCACGGTGAGGCGGAGAACATAATACCACCGACTGGGATGCGTCTTCATTTAAATGTCCCAACTGTACTGGCTCTCACGAAGCGACTTCGAAGGAACGCCCGAAGATGAAACAAGAAATTCGTGTTCTTCGAAAAAGGGCAAGAAACCAAACTTCATGTAAAGAGGCTGCTCAATCTGTTCGCCAAAGTGACTAATGTTCGCGAAAGAAGCGTCACAAAGCCATTTCAGAAGTACATAGCGGTAAACAGGCGCCTCGACCGCCTTCGCCTGTGCGTTCATCGAGGTTGGTCACGGCGCCTACTGTTAATCCAAGGTCGATGACAGCACGCGGCAAACATTAACCTCCACCGGCTGATACAGACACGGAATGGCCTTTGCTTCCCTCTAGGCCCACGGCCATTCCAGCGGGCCCTAGTGGTCCTCTGTTCCGTGAAGCCAAGGATTAAGGGCCAATGAAACTGGTGGCACTACGGGCATGCAAGGAGATGGACACAACGAGAAGGAGAGCGTACAGAAAATGCTGAAGCACCTGGCAGAGTCAATGCACTTGAGTCTCGCTGGTCTCCAGAATCTGGCCTCTAAAA
Source organism: Dermacentor albipictus (assembly GCF_038994185.2). Classification (NCBI taxonomy): domain Eukaryota; kingdom Metazoa; phylum Arthropoda; class Arachnida; order Ixodida; family Ixodidae; genus Dermacentor; species Dermacentor albipictus. The sequence goes on from NC_091821.1 coordinate 15,358,430, forward strand.
GTACCCTGCAAGTGCTCGCCGTGCTGCAGCCGCTTATCGCAGCTCTTTACATGCTGTAAAGCTTTTGTTTGGCGCTTGTGCTTCTCACGCAGGGGAAGCTCACACAACAGCTTCGTCATAGCGTCTTTAACGTTAGGTGCACTTGAATTGATGACTGCAGACTAGTTACGGAACTCGATAGTGGCTTCATGGAAGAGATTCCTTAAAGTTTTCCTTTATGGCCCCGTTCCCCCTCCCCCTGTGCAGAGTAGCAGGCTAGAGCGCGTTACCTCCGGCCAACTTCTCTGCCGTCTTTCAAATAAATTATCTCTGTCTGTCTCTCTCCCAAGTCATGCTGGCAGTCGTGCCCAATCTATGCTAGACCGCCGTTGGGTCTGAGTGATTTACTATGAAAAAGAAAAGAAAGAAGAAAACTCCGGCAGCTCGAGCTGATCTCGCATATGAATGCCGATGTTTATGGGATTAACAATGAAGCGACACGCCGTATTGCCAACGCAGAAATATGTATGCAGCTGATCTCGCTATGAATGCCGATGTTTATGGGATTAACAATGAAGCGACACACCGTATTGCCAACGCAGAAATATGTATGCAGCCGGGCTATTGGCTCGCGCTTCTCACTGCAGACGCTGTGTCATTTAGTGGCACCCCCGCGAAGTCACGGGCGGCGCCCCTAGATGACACGGGTGCATGGCACGGGTTCGAATCCCCGACCTCGAGCTCAGCAGTGCACCAGCGACTGCCACCAGAGAAATATTAATGGATCATCTTTTTTTTCGTGGTTGAAGAGCGGCACATACACTGGGGCACATGTCCAGTTGCCCAAGTTGGCGTCAAAGAGGTTCATTGAAGAGTGGCGCGTACCTAGGGGCACATGGCTAGTGATCACACCTGCCAACTCTCTCGAATGCATCGTAAACCTTACGAATTTCGGCTCGTTCTACGATTTTACGAATGTTGCGCCAAGTTTTCCGAAAAGCGAATTCCAATCGTGAAACGTTTCGCTCTACGATCTCTGAGCCTTCCGTTAGAAGTCTTCTGCTGTTGAAAGGTCGAAAGAGGAGCGCTTATTCCGATACACAGACCCTGCAGAAGGTGAAGTCGGCAACAGCAAAGTTGCTAAAAAGGCGACTGTGATCTTGGGGAGCCTTGGGGAACCTCACCTGCGTTCCTAGAGTGGCGCGGCACGCTTCTCCCCCCGACTTATTTTCCTTACATGTATGCTTAGCCAGCGCTGAATCTTGAACACCACTACCACGATGGTATTTCTCACGAAGACTTGCGAAGTGCGGATGTGCAAGCTTTAATTTTAAATTAAAACTTGAACGCACAATTCCACCGAAGCGGGTTGGGGTCAGATTTGTTAAGTCCGCTCGCGGAATCTTAAAATTCTGTTCGCCGAACGTTCTATGAAATCCAGTTTAGGAACCCCTCATTGAGACTTCTTTGCGTGTCAGTGCATGCATATTCAAGTTTGTTACTTATTGTGCGCTGCGTCTGGAGTTAAATAAACATTAATAAATTGCGTTTGTATGTAAAGGGAATCTGTGAAAAGCGTGTGCTCAGGGCAAGCTTTATAGAAACGCTTGCCGTTCATTAAACAGCGGCACATAGCCCGTGCCACATATCTGTAGTGACCCAAGTTGACACGACAGTTTGTTTCGCTAAACACAGCAGCCCAAATTAGACTGTGGACTACAAATGATCCAAGCTGGTGGGAAAACGGTTAGTGAAGCCGATAGATCAGCAGACAGACAGTCAGACCATGTAACTATCCTAAGAATGCTAATCACATTAAATGTTTCCAGAATTAACGTTGTATGGCTTCACAAGGGAGCTTTCTATACAAATAATCCTTGTTCACACAGAACCTTGTTGATTACGAAGCCTTGTTTAGGGAACCTTGTTCCAAATTATTCCCATCCGCCGCGACGACTCAATAGCAATGGCGTTCTGCTAGTCCCACCTGCGTAGTCGCTGGGCTGATTGCCGGCTTCAGTGACTGGTATTTAATTGGAGGTGTGATGCAATAAACAGTCGCGTACGTAGATTTACGTACATATCAAAGAACACCGGTGGTCCAAAATGAGGCGGAGCATTTCACTACTGCGTCTCTCACAGTCTAGGCGTTTCTTTTTGAGAGATTTACTCTTATCAGTTGGTACATCTCCTCGCAGTGGGCGTAGCCAGGCTGCTGCTGATGATGATATCGTTGTTGGTATCGTTGTCTTGTAACTGTTCCTGACAAATCGTCCCTAGGTGTAATAATTTCGTCATACAAAGTATATCATCCATCTTCGACACGCGTGCGGCCAACGGGTCATTGCTGAATATATTGCATTGTAAGCAAGACACAATTGCGGCAGCCGTAGCATTTTTCTTAGCAATTTTTTGTGGTTGGCGTCTACAGCATGCCGTCAGGGCATTTTACAGCGAAACTGTTTATGGCTAAGGTTCTGTGAAATTTTCATGTGTGCGAGCAAAAACTATCATCGTCAGCAATGGCGAGTGACACTGCACGGGCGATCTTCGTCCTCTTCTTCCACAGCTCGCTCGTTGGCACTTTCGGCGTAAACGTGTGAACTCGCTCGTGCTACTGCTAGCGCCTTCATCGTCGTCTCCTTCCACAGCTGGCTCCGATACCGTTCATTACGCTAGCGTTTCCACACTGCCCCTCCCTCGTCCTCCCCTCGCTGCCCCTCCCTGCCCCTCCCAGGTGCCGAAGGCAATGGCCCACTGCTCGTCGGCGAGCTGATCTCGGTCTCAAATTCTTTGCCTCAGTAAATCGCGAAAGGAAAATAGGAATCTATATAACGAACGTGTATAACGAATGTATAACAAGAATGAACGCGAATGTATAAAAATAAGTAAGTTTCCGTACCTTTCGTCTCAATCACTACCGATCAGGGCAATTAATGCGTTCGTACCTTTGTTCAAAATTCTGTGTCAACCTCTTTGTCATGTGCTACACAACTTCGCTGGTCATCCACATTCACAGAGTAGAATGAATCAGGATTTTATCAATTCTAATCACTCGTTTTAAGCAAGTTATTTCTTCTTCTGCTTTATGGTTACAGAGAGAGACAGAGAGAGCGAGAAAGAGAGAGAGAGAGCAGAAAGGAGAAAGGCAGGGAGGTCAACCAGATGGGAAAATCCGGTTTGCTACCCTACGCTGGGGAGAGAGAGCAGGGGGAGGTAAAGTGGTACGTCGACACCATTGCACACTACTATTTTCGAATAGGGTAACCGAGGCTGATCATCCAGCCATACTGCCAGTTTAGAGAAAGGTTGCGTTGAAACACAGGAACTGCGCTATCACATGGCAATACTCTGCATAACGAAGTGGTGCGCGTGTCGTGTTTGGTTGCGTTTTTACAGGGGATAGCTGTGAATGCCATGCTCCGTGCCTGCGCAGCCGTGTGTTCTTCGCCATGAGATGTACGCTGTCGAGATGCTTCACTGGTTGCGGGAGATCGGACGCGCCGGGAGCGCAGCTGACAGCACGAGACACTCTTGACGAGTGCAGCATTCCCAAAAGCGCCTTTTATTTTGCCACCTGTACTTGTAAATCCACGAGGGCACCACTGATCATTCATATAATTTCAGTGTATTTTAAACATCAGCCATAAATAAATTCTCATCCCCATTCTGTGATGACGTTAGGATAATAAAAACGCTTGAATAAAGAAGGGACCACAACAGAAATTCAACTTCCATCACTGCGCCAAAAAACACAACCAAATCACGACCGCTGAAACAAGCTCACGGGGCACACATTGTGGCTTGCGACGCCAGTGCAAGAGATGAACCCTTCACTCTGGCTACTGAATTTTCAACAATAGAAAACATTTCCATGAAGGGCAGTTTTATATATGCGGATCGAATGGCCTCAACTCTTCGTATCCATAAATGAATCGCCTCATTTATGCTCAGTTAATCTCCTGTGAGAAAGCGAGTTAGAGAGAGGAAATTCTTTAATATATCCTGGAAACGTTCACCGGCCCAAGCCCCTATATACAGCTTCAGATGACACGAACTCACCTATTCATACAGAGCAGGCACGCACACAGTATACAGTATGCAAATACAACAACGCTGTCATTGCAGCAGCTTGCGACATAACAGCTGTTCGATGTGTATGATGTGTAGCTGCAGTAACTTGCGGAGGTTCTCATCCGCACCCCTACTCCTTTCGTTTTCCTTGCGGTGTGACTTCAACGTTTTCCGCACATCGGAGCAATAAAAACATGGTCGCAAGGTACAGTGCTCATGTGTGGCTCTGTCCGGAATGCGTCGCTATTCCTGGGCTTTGCTGTAGCAAAATATTGCTTGGCATGCTTGTTTTGAAGGATTAGCAGCCGTTCCCGCGCTATGGTACGTATAACGTAAACAGGGTAGTGCGCCCAGCAGAAGACAGCTATGCGGGAATAACGCTCGCGCAGCCGCATAAGTACGAGTGTTCTTAAGGTATGCAATTTTCGCACATCAGGGGCCGAATTCACAAGTTTTTTATTCGAAGAATTGTTTTCTATTGACCGGATGCCTTCGATAATGATAAGTCCAACCTTCATAGACAAGGGGTTGTTGATAGGTGCTGTGAAAAGTGTGCAGTGTTATGGGCCAGAACATATCCTTAAACATTAACTTTGAATATGTTTCTGCTGCACGACCCACTATATTTTTCTTAATTAATATAGCCATCATATTTTCTTCCGTTCTTCTTACCACTGCTAGTATTACGAGCGAACCTGAATAATAATATTTATTTGCGAAGTCACTAGCTTATTTATTGATTAATTTTAATCTGTAAATTGTTTGCTTATTCACGCATAATCGCATGTGCAAGCATGTGCTTGTAGCTATAACATATGCAACAGCACGGCCTAGGTACCGTTGAGTCGTACATTGACTATGCTGCCAAGTATGCAAACAATTTTTCGCAACAAATCGTCTCACTACGATTCTAATGCATAACCATTGCTACACCCTCAGTACATCTAAATTTAAAGCTATTCAAAATTGGTAACAATAAGCTAACAATGTTGCGTAATAAGAAATTCTTTATGACGTTAAGCAATTCTCCATCAATGTAAGTGGTAGTCAAGATTTTCCGGAGGTTCGTCGACATAAGATATGGACGGCATCGTTCTTGGCTTCACTCACATATAAAGCATATTTCTCGGCCCCAACCATGGTATGGTGAACGTGTAGAACAAAGGCTTCCTCAGGTTCTCCAAGCTCGACAGAAGGACCTGAATTGATTGGGAAAGAGCCAAATAGTGTTGTGTGAAATGAAAGGACAAGTATTATCATGGAACAAAGTTGCGGGCTACAAGAAACTTATTCGCGCATCTTTCAATCCCCAAACAACTTCCAATTACATACACTTTGAAACATGACAAAATTATGACCACCTGTGCAAGAAATATTCGAGCAAGATCTACTATATCAATAAAATTGCATTTTTTATTGTACATAGTGCAGAAATTAAAACAAAATAATGAGAACGTCTTCGTTATATGCTAGGAGTGTAGTACGTAACAAAAACTTACATACACTTTGAAACATGAGAAAATTATGACCACCTGTGCAAGATATATTCGAGCAAGATATACTATATCAATAAAATTGCATAAATTGCAATAAATTGCAATAAATTGCTAGGGGTGTAGTACGTAACAAAAACTTACATACACTTTGAAACATGACAAAATTATGACCACGTGTGCAAGAAATATTCGAGCAAGATCTACTATATCAATAAAATTGCATTTTTTATTGTACATAGCGCAGATATTAAAACAAAATAATGAGAACGTCTTCATTATATGCTAGGAGTGTAGTACGTAACAAAAACTTTCACGGGAAGGCCGCCCGTCCATGCGACTGTTACATTTACTTGTATGATCAAACACGGGAACGGACGGATCAAATGACGTGAAAGTCGGTGACGTTTTAGGCATCCATCTGCTGTAAAATCATATTTTTTGTTAATCCCCATACGCTGATAAGAAGAGGAGATGGCATGTACAGAACTCCGTTCTCGAGATCAAGGCAGAGGTTTACCCGAACTCACCTCGCGTACAGTCCTTGTTGATAGGCGGGCTAGAAAGAAAAGGGGGACGAAGCCTGCGCATTGTCTGACCCCTGCCCTGTCTACCTTGTTCAGACTACACAGCAGGCTTTATTTGAACCCCTTGTTATGTCACTCTAGTTTTATTCTAAACAAATAAATCTAAAATATAATTGATAAGCAGATACGCGACAGAATGCATGGCAAATTGGGTATTTGGAGTGTGCATAGGGGGGGGGGGAGGAAACACATTTACCGGCTGTAGAAAATTGTGAGTGCGTTGGGGGCAACATCGGACATAATTGCATGCCATCAAAATGCTTCTTCAAGTACAGCGAAAGAGATTTTAGAATTGTTGTTGTTAGAAAACGGCTCAACTTTCAGTTACTGCACACGCAAACTGGAGACACGTACGCTTAGAAGCTGTTTTTGAAACTATCTTCGTTGGTTAAGAGGCGCTAATTTGAGAGCGCTAAATGTAAGTGGCTCATCGCTCAAGGCCACCGGCGCCGGCGCCGGCGTAACAACTGACGTGGTGAGGAGGAAGCAGGAAGGCGGCGGAAAATTTTCACAGAAGGCGGAACGAGTCTTTGGCGGGAAAACACTTGCAGCCTAAACAAAGAAGCGCGACTGCCGCCGCTAAAACTTGGGCTGAGATTCTCCAAGGTCGTACAAAGCTACAGGGTTCTTTTCGCTTTATTTTGTATTTAACGGCACTCAGCTGTACAGGTGTCTTCCGCAGCTGTGCCCGTTGAGATATTACTAAAAGGCAGCAATGTCTTTGAGTGCGGCCACACAAGCTGCCACAAAGTCGAACTAAACCTGCCTACAGTCTTTCCTTTAGCATCGTGTCAAAAGCCGTTCAAAACACCCGCATGAAATGTCCCTCGTTGACTGTAGAGCTGCGAGTTTCGATCCCTCTGCATAGCGCCTAGAAGCCAAGTTACATCGTTATACTATAGTATACGCAGTGAAAGACTAGACGGCACCCGTAGGAACAAAGATGGGAGATTGGACAACTAGAAAATGACGGTTCGTTGTACAACGGCAAATATCCGGTTACTTAAAAACAACAATCGCAAAGGGCTGTTATTTCATGCTTCAGCTGTTGCGAAGAAGCGTTCTCGAATGAAAAACTCTGCAGCTTCTAAGTGTCGTGTGTGGTGCGTAGCTGCTTGATCGTGAACTTACCTCTGCGTCTTCGGGGTTTTGTATGATCACGAAAGGTGAAAAGCCAAGGTACGCCTTGAATGTCCGGTTCTTGTACATCTCGCACAGGGCCCGTAGCAGATACGAAAACTCTGCGTCGGAGAAGAAGACATCATAAAAACTGAAACGAGATCAGCAAAGAGCAGCATACACGACTCTCGTCGCACAGAGAAAGTGGCATTTCGAACAACGAGCGAATTATTTGTGCACATCACTGAAAATGAACGTCATCAATTGGGTCTAATGGTCGGTGTATGAAGGCTCGATAATTGAACAAAGGCACACTCTGGTCATAATTAGCGGTGAAGTACATTGCTGTCCAGTTCGCTCTTTACAAGGATACAACTGTATTTGCTAAGCAGTGATATATTACCTGCCGCGGTTTCTGAGTTGCTATGGTATTGGGATGCAAAACACGAGGTCGCGCAATCGAATGCCGGCCACGGCGGCCACATTTCGATGGGGGCGAAATGCGAAAGCACCCGTGTACTCAGATTTAGGTGCACGTTAAAGAACCCCAGGGGGTTCAAATTATTCCGAAGCCCCCCACTACGGCGTGCCTCATAATGAAATTGTCGGTTTGACACGTAAAACCCCATTAAAAGAAAAAGAAGCGGTACTTTATCAAACAAAAGACAACAAAATGCCGAGAACTTGATTTGAGCTTATTCCACCGGGCAACTGTTTGTGCTGTGTATTGTGGCCCAGGACAGGTTTGTCTTGAAAGTATGCATTTGATTCAGGCAAGTGTTGCAGTTGTTTATTTGGTGACTTTACTTCATATCTAACAATGACGGTTCACTTGTGTTAAGCTTGTGACTTATCACTTCACCTCTACCAGAGACCAAGAAGTATGCCAACATCATGTTAAACCATGAGAAGGAAGACGTTAAAGAATGGCAACAAATATAGTTCCATTAACTTGCATTGATCATTGAAGAAAATATTCCCCAAAGTCATTTACGATAAAAGCAGAGCAACACTGGACTTCTGTAAAGACATAACAGGCTCGCTTCAGGAAGGCGTAATAAACAATGGATCATACCCATCTCATCAATCAGGTGAGCAAGAAATCTGAGCAGTACAACCAATCTCTCCATATGATTTTCGTAGATTAAGAAAAACCATTCCAGTCAGTGAAGACACTAGCAGTCATAGATCAAGCATACGGGAATATCTTAGCAAATATCCTTAAAGGATGCACAGCTATATGATTCATTCACAAGAAAAGCATAAAAAATTCGACGAAATAAGGTGTCACCGAACGGAGACACAATCTTTTCAGTTATTCATTGCATGCCTAGAAGAAGTATTGAAGCTATGCGACTAGGAAGGATTAGGAGTGAAGATCAACAGGAAATATCTAAGAAACCTGCGGTTTTCAGATGGAATTGTCCTGTTCAGCAACGTTGGAGACGACATGCAACAAATTATTGAGGACTTAAACCGATAAAGTGTAGCAGTAGGGTTGAAGGTTACTATGCAGAAGAAAAAGTAATGTTCAGTGTCCTGGCAAGAGAACGAGAATTTGAGATTGGCAGTCAAGCTCTAAGATCTGCGCAAGAGTACACTTATCTAAGCCGATAACTCATATGAGACCCTGACTATAAGAAAAAAATTTACATAAGAATAAAAATGGGGTTGAAGCACCTACGGCAGGTATTACCAAGTAATGACCGGCAGCTTACCGTTATCCTTCAAAAGAAAAGTCTATGATTATTGCATTGTACCGATACTAACATATTGGGCAGAAATTTGGAGGTTAACCAAGAAGCTTGAAAAAGGTCAGGACAGCGAAAGGAGCGATAAACAAAAAATGAGGAGAAAGGCAAGTAGCTGTGTGGACTAGAAAGCAAATGGTGATGCCAATATTCTAGTTCACATTAAAAGGAAGAAGTTGAGCAGGTCATATAATGCCACGCACATAACCGTTAGGTTATAATAGTTAGAGAATGGGTGCATAGAGAAGGGAAGCGCAGTCGAAGATGGCAGAGAGCTAGGTGGTGTGATGGAATTAGGAAATTCGCAGGCATAAGATGTGGTCAGCCGGTGCAAGACAAGGGTAAGTGGAGTGATCGCTAGGATAGGCTTTCGTGCTGTATTGGACGTACATAAGCTGATGATGATGATGATGACGATTACTAACAAACTGAAGAAATACTCTGAGTGAGCGAGAGAACATTTTGCTGCCCCGGTATGACAGGAACACTGCAGTTTGTTTGCAAAAAAAAAATGGCTGTGGCTTAGCTAAGGTTAAGCCCAGGATGCGAAGCATACTAGCCTTTATTTTAGTTGTTGAACCACTGTTTAGCCTGGTGAACTGCTGTTGCTTGGCTATATTTGGTTCGGCTAGACAAAGAAACAACTCATGCGTTACTCTGCTTCGCCTTCAAGAGTGGAACACGACAGCGTTCCCGTCGACCCGCCAAGGGGTGGAAGACAATGGGCTACGGAGCAGCGACTACGCGCCCCGCATTGGACGCGGTGAGCGTCGAGCAACGCAGCGTTCGGCGCGGCAACGAAATGTGCGCCTGAGCAAGCGACGCACGCCTGAGCCTTAGAAACAGCTCGTTTCTAAGGCAACACCGCATTCACTAGAGGCGCTTTTGTACCGCTTTGAACCATCGTACTCGTGGCTCAGTGGTAGCGTCTCCGTCTCACACTCCGGAGACCCTGGTTCGATTCCCACCCAGCCCATCTTGCAAGAGTTGAGCCAAAGCCACCTAGAAAAGCAGTCTCTGTAGCACGCCGCAACGTTCGCTTCTCATTCCAACGAGCAGCTCTGTCTCCAGGAGGCATCTCACCTCGTGAGTGTCTAGCAGAGGCAAGCGCAGCTGCTTATATACCGCCGCGACGCCGCGAGCGACGGCGTGAGTTGGAGCCCCGTTTCTCCTCTGTCGTGACGTCACGGTGTCACGTGGTATTGAAGGCGACACCGCCGCGCCTGAGGAGCTGGGTTGAGCTCTCGTAATATGCTTCGCATAAAAAGCCAATGAGCCCCGAAGCCTTCGAGCCTTTTGTTTCAAACAGAAAACGCGCAGTCTCTGAATTCTTCAGTCGTACAGGTAACAGTGCAGGTGTGTCGTGCAAGAAAACCTTAATATCTACCTAAATGATGCCTCTCAGTCACACCAGAGTCCTTCCATGTTTTCTGATCATAAAACTCCGCTGTCATGATATTGGAGAGGTTCCTATTCTATTCAAAGCTGCCTAGAAGCGATGCCACGGTGCCTTAGAGGTCATCGTTCGCATATGGAAACGCTTTCGCGGGGCGAGACACGCTGAGTAAATTGATGCGTTCTGTGCATGTGCTGCGCTATTTTTCGAGTTCTGGACTGTTTAGCTGACGTGGTGGGGTGGGACGACGATGTCGAACATGTGTTGCGTGCCGTGGTGCCGTGGTGCCGTTCCTGCTGCAAGAGAGTGACCGAAAAGGTATCGTTGTTTTGTTTACCGAAAGACAAGGAGCAGCGTGAGAAATGGAAGCCGTCCATATCGCGGCAGGAAAGTGGTGGTTTTAACTTTGAATGCAAATATACACGTTTGTGCGCGAAACACTTCGACGCCTCAGACACCATAACTGCCTACGATTTCGGTATCAAGTGTGACGCCATGTCCCTAGAGCGTGAAAAGCTGACGCTGAGAACTAACACCGTCACAAGGATTTTTGAAGGCCTTCTAGCATATCTCAAGAAACCCAAACATCGTTCCCGTTCATCGACAGTTTGACCCTCATGCAAACGACCACGTGTGTCGTGGGGTACGATTAAAGAGTGCCGACTTTTTATTTTTTAAGAATTGTCTGAGTAAGAAAGAACTACATTATTCGTGCTGTGCCTACTTATGTTAATTTAAGGGTTGATTTGCCATGTGGTATGAAATGCTTATGTCTTACACTCTCTTAAGTATAGAAACAATCGATGATGCATTCTGCATTTAGTTCCCTTCGCTTGCAGGTGACTCCTGCGCCCCAATGCATGTGTCCCATGTTTTGATGTTCTTTCTGTATGCTTCTTATATCGGTGCCACGCTTTTAACAAACTTCTTGCATTGTGAATGGTGGAAGTCACGTGACAGTAAATCGGCGGTTGTGGAAGTCTCGAAAGGTAGAATACCGAGGCTGTCCCACACACAACCACGGTGGTAGTGGCGCTCGCGTGCCCTCTCATGCACAGTTACGCCTCTAGCGGCGGGCGCCGGCTCTATATGAAACTGAGGAGGCAGTTTCGTGACCAGAAAAAACATGGAAGGACTGTGGTCACACCAACGTACCCCATGAATTCCTTCTCAGTTCACTTCGCAGAACAATGTTAGAGAGACCGCCCATGCCCGACTATTATCCGGAAACAGGTCATCAAGTTTAAGAAGGGCTTTCTTTCGCTTCTAAGCAGCTTTCGTTGAAACACGCGTAGGCTGGGCACGAAACAATCGCAGAGGCGGGGGACTTCAAGGGCTTCTTGTTTCTTTCGTCTTTGACGGTGATTAGAGGCCGCAGACAATGCATCGTTTTACATAGCGGCAGGTGTAACCTCTTAGCAGGACGTAGCGGACCAACGAAGCAGTCGGCCTCTTTCTACCTCCATGCGTTGCCCTTCTGTGCGTCGTATTCGTGGGAGAACCAAAAATAAAAAGAGCCACAAAACAATGGAGTGCGGGGGCTGCCTACGACTGCAAGCAACAGTGACAAATTCTTGTCACATGCAGTCTCTTGGGGCCGTGTACTGACGTCGCCTAGCTGGTGTGCCTACATCTTAATACTGCATATGTATACGTACGGGCGGCAAACGCTCGTAAAGCGGAATTTTCCTGAAACTTCGGTGGGCGTCCACTTCATTTCCGTGTGCCTGGGCTGTGGTTCACTGTCGTTTCACCGTCGTTTCAACCTATACTGATCCCGCCTTTCCCCCGTGGCAGACCAGAAGTCCACTTTAAGAGTGCAGGTGTTTTAGGAGTGGATTTTTTGGTCGCGTTGGTATTGCAGTGCTAAATGTAAGAGGGCAAAACACACACAGAGACAGAGCTCAATATCCCAGCGCTGTGATATTCAGCTCTATCTCTGTGTCTGTGTCTCGCGTTCTTACATTTAGCAACGCGTTTCAGCCCCTTGATGCCAGAGTGTGCAGATGTGTTTGCATCTCTGGTTTATCACCCCTTTTTCGGCAATGAACGGAGTTTTCCGACGGTCCTTTCAAAGGTAGTTTTCAGGGGAAAGCTCCTCTTTGTCACTCTTAGATTGACTGAGGGCCATTGGATATTAATACGTGCTGTGAACGTTTCTTTTCTCCACCTTCTCATCTTGCTTTTTTTCCCCTCCTTCCCCAGTGCAAGGTTACTCAAGCAGCCTCGGTTAACCTCTCTGCCTTTATTTTATTAATTATTTCCCTCCCTATTATATTTAGGTAGATAGAAATTAATTTGTCCCACTTGAAAAAGAAAAACAACCTAAATTCGCAGGTGGTCGCAAAAAATGGTTAAGAGCATTGCACAGTTTATGAATGAAGGAAAATGGGAAAATTTCAAGAAACAAAGCAAAGCCCGCCACTGCGTAAATCTTAAAGAACAGCAGAGCCGAATTCACAAAGCTTTCTGTTGGGAAGAACTACATGCCAGTGGCTGGCCGCCTTCGCTCATAATACTATTACCAGCTGTGGTAGAGTAGAGGTTTTGGCGACTGCGTTGCTAAGACCGAGGGCGCGGGATCAAATCCCGACGGCCGCGGCCGCATTTAGATGGGGGCAAATTGCAAAAAAAAAAAACGCCTGTACACGATGCATCGGGCGCACATTAGAGAATCCAAAGTGATAATAAAAAAAAATTTAAAAAAAACAAGAGCGACCGGATTCTTCCACTTTGGCGTGCCTTATAATCACATTGTGGTTTTGGCACGTAAGATCGCAGAATGTAATCAATGGATAATATCATTGCCATAAAAATTATACGGACACTCAAACCGTGGGCACTCGAGGCTGTCAGGGTATCGACGGCGCAGGCGCGGCTCGCCTACGCAAAGTTCGGTCTCCGGAAACGCGAGGGATGCGCAGTGTGGCTGCACAAAAATGACGAACCCGCAGAGGAGCGTGGGCAGCATTCTGCGTCCCATTGCTGACACGATGGTTGTGCGCACATACGCAAGCGTTATACTGTAGAGAAAATGCATGCATGCCTTGGAGCCACACCGTAGTGTATCCAGTGCATTCATTGTACGGAGTGCGACGTTTCAAGCTACGAGCGCTGGCGTTGTTTCCTCCATGCTGATCTCGTGCACGTTCCATGGTACGAAGGCCTGCAGCGCCACTGGCGGTGATTCGTCAATATGCCAACTATGCGCTACTCCTGGTCGCTGTCTGGGCACCGCTTCTGCTGCGCCAGCAGACGCTGCCTGGCGTGCTGCGTCGCGCCAACATGTTGTGACCTTGCGTATTTTTGAACCCCGCCCTAGGGGAGCTACAACGCTGAGCTAAACCTTGCTATCGCTTTCAATAAATCGTGCCTCGAGTGGAAACTGCCATTTTTTTGGGGGGGTTGTTTTTCTAGCGATTTGCCGGCATATATTCTTTCAAAACGCTTTAGCGTAGGACGTGTATTATGAATGCGGGTGTACCGATTTTCGTGTTCGTAAATTAAACTGCCAGAGGTTTTAAAGCGGAAGAGTTTGATGAGTATACTTGGCTTGTGACCTTAAAGGGTGTCCGGTGAATTAAAGTTTTGAAAGTTTCATTTAGCCAGGGGCCCTATAAGGCAAGAATCTTCGAATCTGTTTTTATGTTAATCTCATGACGTCAAATTCACGTAAAAACCAACGCAAGCATCGGGCGGTAACCTGCAGCGTTGTCTGAAAAGCCCTATCAAACACGGTCCTCGTTTATGGGAGGTCGCTTTTTTTTGCTTTCAAAGCGAATAGCATTGCCTACATTGAGCAGCTTTTCTTATCTAATTGGCTGACGCAAGGCGAGGAGCACGCTCAAGTGGAGAGCTCGAGGGTTTCGATGGAACCGAGCCAGCACTTCGAAAGCAGATAACTGGATGAGAAGGGCGGAGCTGGCGTCTGCGATTGGTCCCCTTCCCCTTACTTAGCTTGGGGTGGCTGGTCGAAAATCGCGGCGGCGTGAAACGGACAAGTAAACATGCCGCTTAAACGGATCTTCAACAAGGAAGAGTTGACAGAACAATGCCGTACGTGTGCCGAAAGGGCTCGATAACGTTATACTGCCACACAAAGTATTTTGGTATGCGCAAATAAATCCATGCTCCCCGGCTGCTCCAACTTGCCAGTGCCAGAGCGATCGACGGGCAGCCATCTTCTATTCCTTTTGGAACGGGGCACTGCCCAGCTATTCAGGAAAAAAGATTCTGTTTTGTTCGGCATATTAATGTGCCTTTATCGCGTACCCGTCACTATGACGAGTAAGTTTTCGTGTTTTTATTACGTCGCGTGAGAGACAGGTGGAATCAGCGCAGCTCGAAAGCGCTTGGCCAATAGCACAGCGCTAATGACGGAATAGGCGTCGTATCAGAAATAATGATGTTTCGTTCGTTTGGTATAATCATGCATAATCAGTGTGCACTTATATCAAATGGGGCGTTTTCGCGGTTTTCGTGACGTCGCGTTACACACAGGTGAAGCGGGGGTTGTCGCCGCTTCGGGGGTTGTCCCCGTGGGGGGCCGAGTGCAGAACTGGATTGTAAAGGTTGGAATAGCTTCACGTTATAGCACCCGAGGATAACAACCCCATAAAATTTCACGTCTTCTTTTCTTCATATTTTTTCGTTCTTTTTCTACCAATGGGGTGCATCTCAGTAAGCGCTATTCGCTTTTTTGAAAAAGGGCTACCAGTCCTGGCAGCTCCTTGGATGAATTAGTACGCAAAATTAGACGCAATACTAATTTTATTCTTAATGCATTTAAAACTTAAGGCGCAAAAGCTAGCGTAGGACTTCGGACTATACCAAGGAATAGAAGAGGAATTCGAAAATCCGGATACCTCGGATGACACCAGAGGTACATGAACAAATGAAAAAAAATCAGCTGTATAAAAATAGTTAAAAACCCGGCTGTCGAAGGAGTGGAAGGAGTTGAAGCAGTACCGTAACACGCTCACGAAAAGGCTGAGATCACCATGGGTAGAGTATTATTTATCATATATGTATGTTAATGATGAACGATCAGACGTCCTGTGGTCACTGTTAGACATAATGGTGCATTCTGATCTCAAACATGGCCTTCTTTTAAAACTTAATGCACATGACAAGCTTTGGCCAATCCTTTTAATGCTTGTTGCACTAGCATGATACCGAGTGGTACGTTGATTGATGCTAGCGTGTATGTCAGCGTACGTAATAATATTTTCTTCTACCTGGTCACCTATAATGACTGAAGTGGTTGTAGCAGTTACCCAAAAGCTAAATAACCGCAGTATATGCGACATTGATAGAATTCATATCAGGCCGGTCAAGCACGTAGCTCATGTTATCACAGCAGTTCTTACTCATATATTTAACTTGTGCTTAACAACAGCAGTTATCCCGACCAAAATTGTGATTACTAGAGTATCTGTTCTTTGCAAAAAGGTTGGAAGAAATAATTTGGGAAACTGAAGATCTGTATCTATTGTACCACTGTTCTCAAACGCCTTCGAAAAAAAGTTGCATATTAGATTTTCTTAGTTTCTTGATAAGTGTAAAATGTTAACCCTTTCTCAATTTGGCTTGCGTAGAAATAAATCCACTGAATTAAGATTGCTCAGGCAGGAGGGATACATTCTTGAAGAGATTTCAAAAAATAATCCATTCCTGGTGTTTTTATTTACTGGGCAACGCCTTCGATTTAGCGCACCACGATATGCTCTGCAAGAAAGAACACGTTTATGGCGTTCGCCTACTTGCTCTTTTATTAATAAAATCGTACTTGTCGTGCTGACAACAAAGAGTGCGGATCAATAACTCCAGCTCTGACTTGATAGCTTTACTTTGTGGTGTACCACAGAGTATCATAATGGGTCCTTTGTTATTCAACCTCTATAATCATCACTTTGTAAACATTATTTTACGGACGCCAAAGATATCCCATATGCTGATGATTGTAGTATATCTTTTTGATGTTCTTACATGCTTGAACTTATTAGGCCGTTGTAACTACACTATCACGAATACCGAAAACTGGTCCATCTCGAATGGATTGCGAATTAGTGAGAATAAAACAAAAGCTGTAACATATAGACGTAAAAAGGAGTTATAAAGAACACCTGCAGTATGGAAATTGTTGAAAAGCTTATGTGCCTTGGCATGGTTCATTCCTCCAATATGTCGTGCGATAATCACATCGCGCGATTATCAAGAGGGCTAGGAACCTTCCACTGTGAGCGAAACTGTGTTCTCTCTCCTCTCTCTCTCTCTTCGTCCTTATACCCCCTTCTCCCAATGCAGGGTAGCAAACCGGTGTGCGTCTGGTTAACCTACCTGCCTGTCCTGTCTTCTATTTAGCTAACGTTAATTACCAAAAGAAAAAAATTAAGACTGAAATTCTTCCACCGTATCTTCTATAATAAAACAGGCATTGATAGGTGCAACTACTTCTCGGAGCCAACTTGTGTCTGGACTCGACTCGACCACTCAAAGAGGGTGTGCGAATACAGCCGTAACAGGCACCGTTTTGCCAAACCCTTTTTTCGGCAAACTGTGACAGACGGGAATTTGTTACCGCGGAAATGTGTTTCGGCATCTGATAATCAAGATGTTTATTCGCGCCTGTGTTCGTGACAATGCATTACTGTCTTAATTTTGTTTTAATTTTCTGTTACACTTGAAAACGTTAACTTATTGTATCTTCCCACCTTGATGTTACTTTACGTATTCTTTACTTATTTGTGTGAACAATTCAATACATCTTTCTCTAACTGTGCCCCCCCCCCCCCCCCTGCAACAATTCCTTCGAGGCGACGCATGTATTCTGTAAAGAAAAAGTAAATAAATAAATGCATTTAGAAAAAAAAAAGTAGCCGAGATAGCTAGTGAAAATGGTCGTCCCGACACTTGCTTTCTAGAAAAGCCAAACTGTTGGTCTAGAACGCCTTGTTTTGATCACACTCGAATTGTCATTTTGTGTGGAATAGTGCGCTTCACTCAAATCCACAACGTTACTCGCTGAAGACAGAAAGAATGCCTTCGCTTTATTCATAATGTCCCTCATGCCTCTCCAACGGCGTATTTGTCTCGCAGTGCAGAAGTAATAAACATACATAATCTACTATATAGGTGCAGGTTAGGCTTCAATATACGACTACACTCTAATTAAAGTTTGCACCCTTTGGGGTGTATACCTGCCACACAACAATAATCGTCATCTGCCTTGATGCGTTTCCTTTCTTTACCGCTGCGAGCCCAGTACTTTCCAGTAACGAACGGCATGCGCGTTATCAGCATGACATAGCATTCCCGGCAGGAAAGTAGCGGGCGCGATGTTTTCAAGAAAGGAAACGCATCAAGGCAGATGACGATTATTGTTGTGTGGCAGATATACAACCCAAAGGGTGCAAACTTTTTTTAGAGTGTAAAA
The DNA here is from genome assembly GCF_038994185.2 of Dermacentor albipictus. Taxonomy (NCBI): domain Eukaryota; kingdom Metazoa; phylum Arthropoda; class Arachnida; order Ixodida; family Ixodidae; genus Dermacentor; species Dermacentor albipictus. Next base: position 15,376,264 of record NC_091821.1, read on the forward strand.
ATAACATAAATAATGTGGCCATGGTAGCCCATTTACATCACAGAGTTCCAAGCTACATTACACGATACGGGGAAAGCTAGATTGTACCGCCTTTTGTTTAGATCCAGGTAAAGAGTGACATTTTTACATACTGCCTTCACTGTTAAATAGCTATGAGCGTAGCGATTTTGCCTTGTCTCATAGATAACTGCGCATTACATTTCTATAGATAATGAAATTCGCCTATTCAGATATTTCATTTGTTATTTTACTAGGCTGTAAATGCAGTGTATGCTTATGTTCATCAATGCTCTTATAGTTGTTTGCTGTAACTGTGTGCCCTGTCTGATTGATCTTGAATAGCGGCATATGTTGTATAGTAATTTCTCTTGCAAATATTTTTGCATCCGCCGTTCCAAAGTTCCTAAAGGTCTGTAAAGGTCAAGCTGTCTAGGCCGCTATTTTTGCACAGACCCCTCTGTATGTATATTGTATAAAGAGAAAAATAAATATTGACTGATTGGTTTATTTATTCAGTCATATATCTGCAACAAGCCTGAATATGGGGAATATTTTTTCAATGTCTTACAACATCACAACATTAAGGTTGTCCACAGAAACAACAACAACATCAAAAACAGACAAAAATGTTAGAGAATAAGAGTCATTGGCAGCGTCCATCCAAGGTCAGCATACAAAGCGCTACAGAACGTTATTTGCGCAAAGGAAGCCAGAAAGGAACAACTAAGATGACAGCTTCCTTCACGAGCAGTAGGTGATTAGGATGTCAACGGATATCAATCAAGAAGCATAAAGTATAATTCAAGCTCGTATTTATATATCGTTTCACACAATTATGTTTCAAATATTACAGCAGAAAGGATAATGGTGGCACCATAGTGACTACCAAAAAATTATTCAATGCGGAGCTTTGAGCACATTCGGCACTTATGCGGGTGGAAAAAAATCGCTTTCAGACTCTCGCTTACAACCTTGGCACTTTTTCCACCGACTGGCGCGTCAGTTACCTAGCGAGATTTTTGCCGTTCCGAGACGTTACATGAGCGTAACGCACAATGGCGCATGGTCTAGTAGGAAAAACAAATCATCTGCATTTTAAATCGCAAGATACAAATGAAACGCGTATATGGTTTCAAACGCCTCTGCCGTGCCACGCACGTTTACGTAGCTCACGCAACTAATACCGCGTCTCTGTATGGCATATGACGAAACTGATCGCACTACCACATAAGAGCTCACCGTTGTGCGGAACAATGAATCGACATATGTTTGCAACAAGCACATCGGAAGCAATGGACTATTTGTAAAGATTAGACTGCGCAGGTGCGAGAAAGGTTTCTTTCCAACCAAAATTTCTCGACCACCGGTCTAGTAGAGCTCAGTATTGCCGCACCCGAAACCCAAACCATCCCTCTACTCTGCAGGGGTTCGGCAGTGGTATAAGCTGTTGAATGGGAGCAACGCATTCCCTCTGAGTGCCGAGAAGCCGTCTGTGGGAACCATAAAATTGCCCTGGAGTAATTCTCGGAAAGCCTTCATGTTCGTTCTTGCGGCCTCCGCACTCAAAGGGACAAATATCGCCGAGAGTTCTAGGTTGGAAAGTAGCCTTTCAGGCCAGCCGACTTACGGAATTTCGCAAATGGTCAGTTCTAATTACACACAAGTAGCGAGAAATGGGCGAGTTGGAATATGTTCATGATTTCTCAACGCAACAAGACAAATACGAAACAGAAGACACGATCACAGGCGCTCTTGTTCAACTGAAGCTTTAATGCAAACACATCGCGAATATATACGACGCGGACTGCACCAAACCGGAAAAAAAAAACCAAATCTTGTACAACAGCACCACCCATATATCAAGTGTGATTAAGCCCGATTTAAATAGTCAAATTCATCCTGTGTTTGAGTGATGGAGGGCGGATTTAAGCATTCGTTCAAGCTATTCTTCCAACCTGTTTACATAGGTTGAAATAATATTCCGAAATGGAGGAGGAGGAGGAGGATGAAGGGAACAGAGAGAAAGACCGGAAGGATACCTAATGCGTAGATCGGCTGGCTACTCTGTGCTGGGATAAGGGTGTAAAGGGAATTGAAAATGATAGAATGAGACACAGGCAAGAAAGAAAATAGGAAACAAAGAAAAAGCGGACATGAGGGCGATATCACGTGCTACACTTATCAGAGATTGTCGCTGAGTCAACTTGTCTTTAGGAAGCGCAGCAACGCGTTCAACGCATACTGTGCTGAGCACGGTCTAGACCAATGATTGAGGATTCTCGCTTCCAACAAAGGGTGATTGCTCAGTCTGTTTAATGTGGTTTAGAGTTCTTTTATGGGCGCAGTGAAAGAAGGACATTCACAAAGAAAATGCGCAATCGCCTCCTCGCAACCACTTTTGTGGCATGTAGGGGTGTCGGCCCTTCTAATGCGAAATGAATGAGCGTTTGGGAAGGCGACGCCGAGCCACAGGCGGCACAGAAACGTTTTTTCTTGGCGGAAGACGGAGCTGTAGATCCGGATCAAAATTACGCAGACGAATATTTGTAAAGTCCGTCAAGTTCCACTGTTTTAGTGTAAGCTCGCGTTCTAGCGAGCGAAGCCTTGTAACTGGGTCGGTTATCGACAGGGGTATATCTATAGAATAGGTACCGCGATAGGCAGAACGGGTGGCCTTATCCGCATGGTCATTGCCAAAGATGACGCGATGATCCAGTGTACATTTATATGCTATGTTGTGTCGTTGGTCGATTACATAGGAATGGAGTTGTCTTATGTCAGTGACTAATTGTTCATTAGGTCTGTGATAAAACTGCGACATGACACACTGGAGGGCTACCTCAGAATCAGCGATGAAACATGCCTGCAACGGTTCTTGAATGATGAACTCTATGGACAGCATTGAGGGCCGCGAGATCAGCAGCCGTATATCACATCAAATGATACTTCTTAAATTTGATGTGCATGGATCTCACGGGAATGATCCGTGCACCTGCTGAGCTCGCAAAGGGAATCAAACCATCCATGTAGACGTGAAGGCGTCCACTCTGTTTTTCCTACAGAAGGAACAAGCAGGACGAGAGGACTCTGTATGCGCGAAGTTTGGCAAGACATTCGGAATTAATAGAGCCTTATCAAATGTTTCTATGACGTGGGGCAACAGTGGTAAAGGCTTTCAGTGAAAAAACCCCACTGTTTCATCGGAACAATAATGCTGAAGACATTTTTCATTTCCCTTACATCTGCTTAACTTTAGCACCCGGTTGGTAAACTAGTTGTCGTAGAAAAATGTGGAAAGAAATGTGTTTTCTTTGCCCTAAATTTTTTTTACGCTACCCGTATTTAATCTTTATATGTGATAAGCTAGGTTACAATTCGAAGTATACTATTTGTTCATATAACTGTGTTTTTTCTTGCATAAGTTTCACCGTAAAGGAGGCATGCCCCTGCGCGCTGTGTTTGAGCAGGAAGCTTCTGCGCCCTAATACAGCTCGGCGCATCGAAGGTAAGCAGGGTATTATATGGCACACTAAAATATTCCATACACTTTAGTACACACTTGTTGACACAGGAACTTGTTCGGAAAAGGACAGGCAGTGACATCTTGGAGAATACAACAGCCACCATGTCGGTAGCACAGCGGCCTCGCGACAACGACATCTCCCAGGTGACGTCACACGCAAGAGGCTGCCGCACAAACATCTTGACGAAGCAGTGATGGTCAGAGTGAATTGTATGTGCGTGGTGCCATCTGTCTGCTGCGACTACAGTGTAGAGCTGGAAGCTGGGCTTGCTGCGTCCGCCCTTTCCGCTACATGCCTTCCTCGTTAGGCGACCTCCTCATCCTCAGCCTCGCCCTTGCCACATGGCGTATAGAAGAACAGGACTTAGCCCGCCGCCGCCACTTGAATTTGAGATCACGTCCCTCCGGCAACGCACTTTTAAAGTCAGACTCACTAACCATACGAGTTTCACACAGATATTGCTAAAGGAAACTCTGGAGCTTGTGCCTGCGGCATCTGCATGGTAGGGGGTTCAGCCAGCAAGCTCTTAATTTCTCGCCGCCGCGTACGCGGAGATGACGCGATAGAGTGGAGCGGACAGCGTATCGCAGCGGTCAACCATGGCGAGGGTGTGTTGGTGGCGAGTTACCGCGAATCGAAACAATTATCTTGAAAGCTCTGCATGGCAACCACGGAAGCCCTATTTCATACGAGTCGAAGCGCAGATAGGCATCGGAGTTGGAGGTCAGAGGAGTTTGCCTTGCTAGCTGCCTGTCAGTGGTCATGCTGCCTCCTAGATTTTTTTCCTTCCTCCATGTATTAACGGGGAGTACATATATTTGGCTAAACTTCATCATTTTTTCGCTTCAAACAGCTTTGCGGCTTTCAAAATAGAACATTTACAACAAAATGTTGCATAATAAGTGGAGCAATTTGCAATGATTATGCATGTCGACATAGGCTAATTGCGTTGATGTGTTCAGAAATCTATCAGTGTGTAAACATTTCGAAATTTAAAGTTAAATAAAAAATGTTACGAAAACGTTTCAATCCACAAATAAATGCACTAACCATCATTCCCATAGTAGCAGAGAGATCCCAGCGCCAGTGTTCCCTCCGGTGATTTTTGCCACCTACATGGCGCTATAACCACTGAGCTCAAGCTCAATATTCGCGCCGGGCAATATGTGGGGAGTTCTGTGCGCCACTTAGACTCTGAGAAAAGTGGCTCAGTGCATATATTTCAGAGACCAGAGCAAACAATACTGCAGCAGAGTTAGACGACGTTGTGGGTGTCGCAAAGAAGATTTATGGGACATAACGGCGTGTAACTTTTCCTTCGATCTCAATATCTTCCATCAGTGTTTTTCGTAGATTCGACCAATTATATTTCTAATTCCATGCTATTGTCGATCAATAATCCTTATCGGGTGTGATCCGTATTTAGAGCAAAACAAACCAACTAACGAAGTAGTTGTTTAAGAGAACATAGCACCATTATTTGAGGAGCAAATAGTCAAGCACTATGTCGGCACCGGCGGTGACAGTCTGTTGCTGTGGCAGTAAATTCGCTCAGAGCCGGATGCATCGCCGAAGACTGCTGTTTTTTTTCCTTTGCTTTTAGTAGTCTGCTTCAGTTTTCTTGAATATCGGAAGTTTGACTTGATGCACAAGAACACGTTTATAGTTTTTAAAATAAAATTTTGTACGATCAGTTTGCAGCCACCACGTGCTAAATAGACATCACGAGAAAGCAAATACTTTTCAGAAAGAATGTTGTGGCGGTGGATTCTTGTGGCAAACCTCCCTATTTTTACCCAAAAAATTCACTCTGTCAAGGTTTCGAAGAGTTGGGGCACTTCTGGAGGGACCTCAGAAAGGCATCGTAGTTTTGTCCCCGCTTACAACGTACACGCAGCCTCTGCCCGTGTTACGACGCGCCGTGCCATTGTAAATGGCTCGGTCAATATTTATTGGTGCCAGTCTTAAATACAGCTTGAATGGTACGGCGGAAGCGCTTAAAATGATGTGTGCTGATGGCCCAATTGGTGCACCCTGCACGTATGAAGTACAGCTACTATGATGGAATAATTGTTACCCCCACGCAGTCAACCCTTCGTTTATAAGCGGACCTGCTTTCTTCTTCTGCGATAGCAAGTTCTCGCATTTCGCTTGCCACCGCTTGTTTGTCACCGTGAACTAAAGGCTATTCGAACGTCTTTTCTCTGACTTATACATGACTATATGGCGATAGGGGCATCCGCAACGCAAACCGTAATTGGACGTTTCTTCGAGCAGAAAACATTTCTAAACGACAGGACGAAGAGAGAGACACAGACCACAGCGCTGACTAACTACCAAAGATCTTTAGTATTTCAGTAAGCATATATATATATATATATATATATATATATATATATATATATATATATATATATATATATATATATATATATATATATATATATATATATATATATATATATATATATACACTACCACTATCTCAAAACACAAAAAGCAACATAAATTTAGCATGCTCAGAGCATGCTGAATGTGTTGCTTTCAGTGCACTTGGTTGTTAGTCAGCGCTGTGGTCTGTGCCTCTCTCTCTTCGTCCTGTCGTTTAGCGCTGTTTTCTGCTCGTAATCATGAACCAACCAGCCCAAATGCGTAATCTTCTGCGTGTCTTCAACCTTCCCAGTTACGCTAACGCGGGCTGATGAGTTTGACATAGATTGGTATGCTGATATGTTTTTGCGACTACTGTGTACGAAGAAGCCGCTGACGTTACACCATCTTGCTTGCCGTTTGAAAACTAGCCTCCAGCAAGAGACCGGTTTGGCTACTTTGCCTCGCTTTCTGGCGTCGATGCGCGCGGTCTCTTCGCTTAAAAGGAATCAACAGTCGAAATAAAAAATATTGCAGCGTAAAAAATAAGAAACTGGGTAATGTGCATACTTGGGACAAGAAGGTTCAACACGATACAGATAAATAAGCAGCGCAAGCATAAAAGACCAGAACGAATGAATCCCCAGTAATGACTGCAAATTAACTTTAGTCACTCAGAAAGGTTTAGCGTGAGCTCGTTGGCACGGATCATTTTATTTATTTATTTATTTATTTATTGAACATACCTTACAGGCCCCTTTACAGGGCATTGAGTAAGGGGGGTAATAAAGAAAGTACAAAGTAACTTGACGGTGTACAGCGTACGGCTCAAATTTGCAGGTTAACATAAAGGAGAGGAATCGATGATAATGTGGTATGGCGGCAAGTACAAGGTCGGGCGGGAAAAAGGATAACACGAAGAGAGAAGAAAAAAAAATATTGGCTGGCATTATACATATGGAAAAACTGGATACAAGAACTATAAAGTATACCGATAACAATGACAACAGTAACAAGAAAAGAAACTACAACCAAAGATAGACCGACAAATATGCGGAATCTATGCGCATGAGCAGTTGGCAGGGTTTAAAATACGCACAATGGTAGGGCATGATAAAAACGCAGGAACTAATGGCGTGCACAGTAAAAACATTTATCAATATAAGGAATGCAGTCGGGCACAAAGTGGGATACTGAAGAAAACAAACAAACAAACAAACACGTGCAGTGGTACAAAAAAATGACGGATGTCTTTGGTCTTAAAGCTGTCAAAATAACAATTAAATAAATACATGGGTAGTATGCAGAACATGGCACCGGAAGTAAAATAAAACTGGAAATACTAGTGGCAAGTTTTTATTGCGAAAAGAAAGAGTGCAGGAGTTGACGGAAATTATCGTGGTCTGGTTCGAATGCAATGTTGTCTGGAAGATCATTCCACAAACGTATGGCGCGTGGAAGAGCAGATGCGTTGAAGGTGTGAGTTGACCCATATAATCGCGTGAAACTTAAGTGATTATGCAACCGACGTGATGTGATGGAAGGAGCATCAAGGTGAAATGGGAATGGTCTGTTGCTGCATGCGTATTTGTGAAAAAGGCATAAAAGGGCAATGTCGCGACGAGCACTAAGGGGTTCAAGTGAAAGATTGAGCTTAATTTGCGTTATGCTGTTATGGTTGTCATAATTGCGTGAAATGAAACGGGCAGCCCTATTCTGAACTGCTTCAAGCATGTTAATTAAATAATTTTGGTAGGGGGACCAGATAGATGCGGCGAATTCAAGCTGTGGGCGAACGAAGGTCTGATAAGCTAGATGACGAACGTGAGTGGGACAGTTATGTAAATTTCGACGTAAATATCCTAAAGATTTTGAAGCTTTTGCGCTTATGGTGGTAATATGGTGAGAATATTTTAAACAGCATCAAAAAAAAAGACACATACACACGGTCAAATGCTCTTCCTTGTCTGTGTTTGTGTATGTGTGTTCGGCGCTCTTTAATTGAATAACTGTAGTGCTTTGACAAGACACGTGGCGAAAATAACTCGTAAACCGCAACGAAGGTAGACTACACCGACACGCAAGATGAATAGTGATGCCTGTACTGCGTTTCTTGTGGCTCCAGAAAAGCCCTTTCTTTTTTCTTTTTGATATATTTATAAAAATAAAAATGTGAAACTGGCTACGCATTTTCATTTTTAAGGCTGTTATTCTGCTGCGCTTAGGTTACGCCCCTCGTGTGCTGACAAAACAACTTCTATTTCGCGCTGTTTTCTTTCGGATACGCGCACACATAAATGACTGTTCAAATAAAAAACAACTCAATTTAAGTAGCGCGTCGGTGTTCTTTGAATGGTTGTGTTAACCAATGCAGTTCCAACTCCCAAGCAAAATTATTTATACTCCACCATATTATTGCAGCCGATATTACTGTTCGACACGTATGTGTTGCAAAAAAGCCTACTATAACTGCGTACGTGTACAACAAGGCTGACTATATTTCCTCGAATTTGGCATTTGAATTGTATGTTCCAACTTACGAGACATTAGTGGATGATTTGAACATTAAACAATTATGCAATGCATTTTAAAAAAAAAGTTGTTTCAACTGCGAACTGAGTTTGTTCCTCTTCGAGCTATGTCGTCCCGACACATCAAGAATAAGCCATTGTTTAACCATCAGCTGCGTATTTTGCAATGGAAGGTTAGGAGAATATATGGGCAGTTTAAAATCCAACAGTTCAGTGATCGGTTGACACAGCTACTGAAATCAAAATGGCACTTCAAGCTCTTAAACGTAGTGGCTATGAACTTGTACTTTGGGAATCTAGGTCAGAAGCAAATTAAAGACCCCAATGAACGTTGGAAGTGCATTGAGTATTAAGTCTAATGGAAAGGCAGAATTGTTCCCTTTCGGCAGTACTCTGATCAAGTTGTTGATGATGACGTTAGTGAAATTGAAATCTGTGTTAAATTCTTTTCGTCAGTAATTGATCCTAGTTCAAGCAAAATCAACGAATATTTTCCACTCCATGAGAATGAATTGTCATAGGTCACGTTCAATTGGCGGGTGTCCGGATGTCCGGATAAAGTGTGAAACGGACGAAAGGGAGTGGTCCAGACAATATCCCGGCAGAGAGAGAGAGAAAACCCTTTAATGAAAGGCAGAGATTTTAGCCGGCGTACCGACATTGCTGACTTGCTACTCTGCTTGGAGAAGGAATTGAGTAGAGAGAATGAGAGAAGGAGAGAGACGCAAAAAAAAGGAATAAGTTTTAAAAAATGCGCACTGAGTTTTCTGACTCATAGGCAACGGCGTGCTATGGTAAAGCCCTTTAGTGCACCCTCCTACAATGAGGGGACAGAATTCGCTGCGTGAAAGGTACATGAGGGTGACAGAGTAGAACTAAAGTTTGTCGAGTTGGCCAATGTCTTCTAATACCCCTGACACACGGGCAAAACTAAAGTCCTTTCCAGTAAGCCCCTTTTGCTACTCTGAAGGACCCTTTGCAGAAAGGAGTTGCGCCGATGACACACGGCATCGCACTGAACTTCTTTAGGTAGTTCCTCAGATGAACACCGCAAGAAAAATGGCGCTGGCTGTTAAAGCCACAAGAGAGAAAACATTCTTAAAAAGCTGCGTATTTAATTACACTTAGCTGCTGTAGAACCTAAAAATATACTTTTGTCATTGTTGATGGCTAATAATGCTTATAGTCGTTTATTTTATTCACGTTTTTGCGTTGTTAGCAGCCATTTAACTTGGTCCAGCAACTATGTGCAGCCAGTGTTTTGCTGTGCGTGCTGTTTATTCTGGTGATGCCCACGTTTCTGTCGTCCTTTTTCACGTCTTTGTCGTCCCTTCCTTTGAGCGCGCAGGCGTAACGCGTTTTATTCAATATGTTATTCCAACAACTGTGGTTTCCTCTGGGTATTTCCTGCGGGCGCCGATTGTGCAGTCTCCATCTCGCGACGTGAACACACCACATGCGCGCAGCAAACGACGACACTGCCGGAATTCAACATGGCGGCACTAGCAATGTTATGCGAGCGTTTGAGAGTATAGCTAGAGGAAATCTTCACTATTCGACAAATTGTATTACCGCTAACAATTAAAACATTTTCGCAAGGTAAAAAAATACCTATGGGCACCGTAGTTGTGTGGCAGGTTTCCTTCTATTGACGAGTTGTGCACGCTGTGTGCGAGAGTAACTCCTTTTCCGCTCGAAAAGTAGTTGCGAGATCTCCTTTCCCGAAAAGGAACTTTGCCGTATAGGAGATACTCCTTTGTCGTGTGTCACTGCACTTGAACGCCTTTCCGGTAGATGTCCCCTTACCTAAAGGACTTTAGAGTGCCCGTGTGTCAGGGGTTTAAGTATGTGAATAAAAAGGCCATCGCACGCCTCTGTTGTGTGAGGCAGGCTAAAGGGCGTAAGACACAGTCAAACGACAAAGGCCTCTGTGTAAGCGAATGCATGCGATGTTCATAGAACGCACGCTCGTCGGCATACGCTCGACATTCAAACAGGATATGCTCCACGGTTTCAATTGAAGCACAGTTGTTGCAGTGTGTATTTGTCACTTGACCGAAGCGGTACCGTAAGCCGTTTCCATTGGCAGTGTTCAGGTGAAGACGATGATATGGAGTTCCGAAATGGAGATTAATGTTGGATGGGAGTCTTGATCTGAGATTTGGGTCGATTGAGTAAAGGAAAGGGTAATGTTGGGACGGCCAGCTCCTCAGCTGGTCTTTTTCTTCAGAAGCAAATCTTTTAGCTAGTTGGGAAGCGCAAGATCTAGTGAAATAAATCCTCTTACAGTTTTGGTGTTTAAGATCTTAGCGTGCCGCTTCATCTGCTTTTTCGTTGGCCAGAATACCACAATGAGCAGGTATCCACTGACATTTTTACAGTGGCCTGATGCAATGGCCAAGTGATGCAAGTACGCAGTGTCGAAAGAAACAGGGTGATGATTATTTCTTTTTTTAACAGAATGGGAACAATTTTGTAGTGTTCCGTTAGAGGGGGTGAAAACCGCCCATTGATCCCCGCAGCAATTCTTATGAACTGCGCAGGTTCTTTATGTATGTATTTATTTCGAACGTTCCAAAAGTCTATAAATGATTGCTCTCTGACTGGCGATCGGAAACTGGGACGCATAGTGCCAGTGCATAAAAGTGGGCAGAGAAACTGAGTTTAGAACTACAGACCCATGTATTTAATCAGAATTACTGGTAAAATTTGGAACGCGTAATTTATAGCTGCATCATGTCTAATCTTGAACACAATAATCTGTTTTATCCTAGTCAGTACGGATTTGGGAAACGTTTTTCTCCTACGACGCACTTGTTCGAATTTACACATGACTTTAGCAAATGATAGGAACCAAATTACTGACTGCACATTTTTAGATTTCAGGAAAGAGTTCGACATTGTTACTCATCATGTCTTTATCTTGCAATTAGGAAAATATAAGTTGTATGTCGAAATAATCGTTTGGGTAGCAGAATATCTTTGCTTAGGTAAATGTCTGAGGTTCTAAATGGCTGTTCCTCTGTTTACTTTCCTGTGACCTCTAGTGTATCCCAGATATCCTTCCTGGGTACACTTTAGTTTTGCTCGGCATCAATGACATTGCTTCCGGTATCACATCTTGGTTTAGAACGTTTTCTGGAGCTTTTATAGTATGCAGCCGGGCGGCACAACATACAGCCCGCTGGCCGCATGTGACGCACGAGCGAATTTTTAGCAGCCTGCGGCCGAGTTCCGACAACTGTGGTGTGCTGGTGCAGCAATTTAGAGTATGACTATATAATGAGAAAAACAGTAGTGATTTCGTAAAATATAGTAGAATATATTAACCATTGACGGAAGCAGGCATATTAAAGCAAAGAGGGTGTTGTAGCTCATGATCTCTTGTTGAGAGCAGATAGGAAAGACGCACGATCACTGAACCCATTCGTCAACAAGCCATCAACTGCATTATTCGTGCAGCGTCCATATTTGAATTTAAGATGCGCATTCCCAACATGTTTCGATTGAATGATCGCGGAAGGTAGCAATTGCAAATCGATGCTTTTGTTTGGTGTCTTCGTCTTACGTTTCAATCTTGACAATAATTTTCTCATATTGCGGTGTATCGGCAGTAAGCGGTACTAAAGGTTATAGGATCTATTACATTGGCGCCGACGACATCGCTCGAGGCTTTCTACAAGGCAATACATATATCATGTCGCTTTTCCTCGAGACATATTAAGGAGCTCATAATAAAGTGATAAAGGCTACACGGGCCGATTTTTCGACATGCTGCCTGCCCGACTCATATCGATGTTACGATGCAGACACAACCACTTCTGTTCCATTCTAACGACGGAAACTGCAACATTTTACATCGGTGTCACACTTGAATCATGAAAACCGAAATGGTAATGGCGTCTTTTTAAGGCGAAAGCCCCAAGGGGCTCTTTGCAATGGCGCATACCATAAAAAATTGACGTCTGGTCCAGTAACACAAAAAAAGTATAGGAGTGAAGCAAAAATTTGTCATCGTCAGCAATGGCTCATACCCTAGAAAAGTGGCGTCTAGTCCAGTGATGCAAGGAAGGAAGGCAGGGAGGTTAACCAGTTTAGCTTAACCGGTTTGCTACCCTACACATGGGAGTGGGATAGGGGGGACGAAAGATGGGGACAAGAGATAGAGAGCGCACAACACGGCATACACATCGTTAGTTACAGTCTGTCACTCTTGCGCGGTACGTAACATCACTGTCACATCCGCTTGTCCAAGCAAAAAATGTAGTGCAAACAATAGCATAATGAGGAATGGCTCATACTCGTGTAAGCAACCAGAATTGCAATGGTTGAATAGGAATGAAGAAACCAAAGAAGAAAGAACGAACGAAAGAAAGATAGAAGGAAGGAAAGAAGGAACGAAAGAAGGAACGAAAGAACAACGCGAGAATTAATGAAAGAACAAAGAAAGAAAGAACATAGAAAGAAAGAAAGAGAGAATGAAAGAAAGAACGAAAGAATCCGTAGGTAGTGCATTAGATGCTCGCATGTGTCGTTGAGGAGGTCCACCTACAGCGCCATACTTTCACTTCACACTGTAACTCATTATGTCTTGCACAAAGTCTCACCCCTCCGACCGTATAACTTAATGCATTACCATGTGTGCAGCAGGCTTTCGCCTTCACGTGTTATGGGAGTGTAACATAATGCCAATTTTTTTAATAACTATCGGCATCAAGTGTTGTTTTTTTTTCAAGTCGAAGATAGCCTTCCTTCGAGTGAGAAATCTTCATTAAACGTCGACAACCTTCCAGGAAAGTTCCAACAGCGTTTCATGTCATTCAGAGTTGAGAAACTGAGCGACCACTTGCTTGCGTCTCTTTCAGGGTGACGCCAGTAGACTGCGACTATACAGTACAACCAGAGCTGCGTCGACCTGCAGCGTTCACCGCATCAAGACGCGTGCAGAATAACCAGCCACTGCAGTCCCGCCACCACAGAAACACCGGAGTCTGGGACACCAAGCTTCATTTGAAAACTCTGAACAAAAGCCACCTTCTGTCTTGCATAACTGGCGTGTCATGCATTACAAGACATGACGAGGATCAGGGGCGGATACAGGGCAACTTCAGGTGGAAACATACAGAGAACCGTAAGAGGGGGCTTACTGCACGATCATCTTCAGCCTCATCCGCTTGATCCCTCCATTGATTCGCTAGTGCTGAAGACAGCAGCGATTGGCACCAAGCAGGGTGCCTTTCCGCAAAGATGTAACGTTTGCCATAAAGTGTGACCCGTAAGTTTCCCAGAGATGTAACTTTGGGCCCTCGCTGATTTTCGTTTCTGCGTCCCTGGTATACAGAGTTAGTAAGAGTGAATCTGGTGAACAAGCACTACTGCTTCATTTGGATTGGATTGCCTCATTGTGTCATAAATAGAAAATATCACTTGTTTTTAGCAAAAATAAAGTGCGCACTTCACCTTTACCAGGGAGCGCTCACACGATAACAATTATTGCACTATAAACAATGTTTCTATATATAAGGCGGTAGAATATAAATATCTGGGTACATATTTTACTGCTGATTCAAGATGGAACATGCATGTAAGCATATTAGGAACGCGGCAATTGGGGCTATGTGTTTTTAGGACTTCACATTAGCTGATTACTAAGCAAACTTAAAAATAGTTATATTTCACCCATGTGTGCTGTGTACTCGATTATGTACTCGATTATGTGTACTCAGCGTACTACGACCGACCAAAAATCTACTTCTCTAGCATATCATTTTGGAACCGCCTCCCGACTCACATCAAACAAACCACTTCGTTATTTCATTCTTCAAAAACTTCATTTTAAAAATGAAGTTTTTTTTCTTCTTTGATTGATGGTTGGGGTCCTACAACGTAAGACTATTCCAATCTGTTTTTTATTCCAGTATCCTGACATTAGGGGTGCGATCTTGTACGCGTTCCAAAATAGAACGGAGGCGGTCCGTTCCACCGAGCCGCACACGGTTGGTCAGTTTGAACGGTGAAGAACGCCATGACGTCAATTGTGAAGTGATATCTGCTGTCAATCATTCCGTGTTGTCTGCTATCGGACGAACGCAACGGAACGGACCGCCAATTTCGCGACGGAATGAACGGACCGCCTCCGTTCGAGTTTGGAACGCGTACAAGATCGCACCCCATATGTACGTGACCACTGACGCAAGCATCGGGCGGTAACCCGCGGCGTCGCTTGAAAAGCCCAATCAAATGCGCTCCTCATTTATGGGCGGTCACATTTTTTGCTTTCAAAGCGAATAGCATTGCCTGCATTGAGCAGTTTTTCTTATCTAATTGGTTGACGCAAGGTGAAGAGCACGCTCAAGTGGAGAGGGTTTCGATGGGACCGAAGCAGCCCTTCGAAAGCAGATAACGGGATGAGAAGGGCGGTGCCGGCGTCTGCGATTGGCCCGCTTCGCCTTGCTTAGCTTGCGGTGGTTGGTCGAAAATCGCGGTGGCGCGAAACGGAAGGTTAAAGATGCCGCTAAAACGGATCCTCGACAAGGAAGAGTGGGCAGAGCAATGCCGTACATGCGCCCGAAGGGCTCGATAACGTTATACTGCCACACAAAGTATTTCGGTATGCGCAAATAAATCCATGCGCGCGGGCAGCTCCTACTTGCCAGTGCCATAGCGATCTACGGGCAGCGATTTTCTATTCCTTTTGGAACAGGGCACTTCCCGGCTATTCAGAAAAAAAGAATCGGTTTTGTTCGGCATATTAATGCGCCTTTACCGCATACCCGTCACTTTGACGTGGTGAGTTTTCGTGTTTTTATGACGCCGCGTGACAGACAGGTGGAGTGAGCACAGCCCGAAAGTGCTTGGCCAATAGCAGAGCTGCTAATAACGGAAACGGCGTCGAATGAGAAATAATTATGTTTCTTTCGTTTGGTATGACCATGCAAAATCAACGTGCACATACCATATCAAATGGGGCGTTTTCGCGGTTTTTGTGACTTCGGGTGACAGACAGGTGAAGCGGGGGTAGTCCGAAAATTCTTTGATCAGTCGTGGAGGGCTGATTCCTGAATTGTATTAGAAAAATTTGGGATAGCTTTACGGTATAGCGCCCTTGATTCTTTCGTTCTCACTTTTCTCACACAAATAATGAATTCTGAGTTGTGATTGCGCAGCGTACTAGACGTTACTGATATTCTGTATGTCGTTTTCATTTCTTTAAATATCCCTGCAAATAATCTATAATGTTTGTATTTCTGTTGTATTGTTCTTTTTATGTGTATTGTTCTCGTTCTATCTGCATAATCCCTATTGTTCTTTTGTATGTTAGAGCAATATTGCACAACTCATTGATATATTTTTGTATTTATGGAATTGGATTGTATTTCTGTGTTTTTTATTTTCTGCTTTTAGTTTTATGCGCTTACAGGAGGTCCCCTTACAGCTTCGTACTCTGGGACCTCCTTCTCTACCTTCAATTATTTAAGGCATTTTGTAACTCAATAAAATATTCTCATTCTGACCCTTAGAATTTTTTTACGCATATTGCTCTAAAACTGGCATCGATAGAGGGTTGTATTTTAAGCCGCCAACTGATGTCTCCGAAGGACGAGATCAATACTTGAAAATATGCGAGATTCCTTTTAGGGGCGTCGCCTTTCCATATTCTTATTTTGTATGGTCAATAAGAGGTGCGCGTTTTGTCGCATGATATTGTTAATATTATTCCTAATGATGATTTTTTGCATCGTTTGGAAAAGTTATTTTGTGTTGTCTCTTTTTCTTGAATTGCGCTAGCTTTTTGTAATGCCTGTAATGGCCGAAGCAGGAACCAAATGAAGAAATAAATAAAGGATTGAATAAAGAAATAAATAATAAATAAATAAATAAATAAATAAACCGGAAGAACCTAAAAGCTCATCCGGTGATACTAGTATTGGGAACGTGGAAGACGAGAAAAGGCTAGATTTCGCCGTAGCCTGCGGTATGCTTTCAAGGAAACCAAGACTTCGAAGAGTCGCCTTTACTAACTACGGAGAGCAGTTAGGCGGTAGATTCAAACTGCTAAACTATTCTGACATTTTAATGACATGATAAGCTGGGAATTTTGACAGCAATCGTTGAGGCACCCGGCGTACTTCAGCGGAGCCATAGACTGAAAATTTTACAAAATACCGCGAGTGTAGCCTCTTTCAAAGCAAGAACGTCTGTTCGCTAGAAGGAAATGGGGACCGGCCTGAATGACCACGCATCCTACTAGTCTAGTTGCATAAATATTTGCACAGAAGGAAGGTGACCACTGAATACCGCCCATTCGCGTGCACTGGCTCTTTTAGTCAGTTTATTTCTGCCTCGTAGCCGTAACAACATTTAAAAGCAGAAATACCGACGCATAAATGGACTGCTGAAAGCTTCAAACGATAAATTATGAAAAGAGCCTCACACACGCCTCCACCCGTCTCGAACCCAGAAACCATTACGGGATTTATCGCTGTTTTTCGAGCACCTCAATGCGGTTTTGCACAACAGTAATTGGTTCATGGTATTAGGAGCGCACTAAAATTAATGATTGTTCTCAATGAAGCGTAGCCATAGTGCATGGCAATAGGAAAATATATGCGCATAAAACGCGCAAGCTATGAGGGTGCATATAAAATACACACAGTTCAAACTTGACGGGGCGATCACGCTTGATCCCTATTGCCGGGCGATATTACTTAAAAAGAAACGAAGAAAGGAAGGTGCGAAGTTAGCGCTGGCAACGCCTATAGGGGAAAAAAAAAAACAAGCGGTAAGGATTTTATTCAGATGGGTCTCCTCGTCAAAAATGAAAAATAACATAAAAATAAAATAAAAAGTCCGGCAGAACCCATCTCGCTATGTACGTGGATGCTACTGCGATTAGTATTGAAGCAGCGTGTGGACACACCATACTGGCCACCACCGACAAACGTCATGTATGAGCCGTGTATGAAGCCGGGATGCCATATCGCCCTTCCCGCTGTACACGCTGCGCCATCTAGCGCCTCCGCAATAACGTTCCCTCGAGGCGCGTGTGTGTGAATGCATATTGAGACAGGATTGAATGTATATTTATGACGGGGGTATGACTCCGCCCGCCATCGGATCAATTTAAATATTTTTTTGTCGTTGAAGAGCGGCGCATACAAAATGGCTCATACGCAGACACCGAAGTTGGTGTGAAAGAGATTCATTGAGGAGCAACACATATTCAGTTACACATAGCTAGTAACCCAAGTCGATGTAGAACAGCTCACTGAAGAGCGGCGTACTCGCAGAGACACAACCCAGTGACCCAAGTTGGTGTTAAAGAGGTTCATTTAAGAGCAGCACATAAGCAGCGGTACATAACAAGTGACACAAATTGGAGTGAAACGGGTTAACTTATGTGCGGCGCATGCGCAGTGTCACATGACCGTGACCAAGGTTGGCCCAACGATTGGCTTCAAACCAGATTCCCTCATTACAGCAGCCCGATGGCGCAACCGCTAGACCGTGAACTCCCAAGTGACCCAAGTCAGCGTAGAAGTGGTTACAGACAGACAGACAGACAGACAGACAGACAGACAGACAGACAGACAGACAGACAGACAGACAGACAGACAGACAGACAGACAGGCAGGCAGGCAGGCAGGCAGGCAGGCAGCCAGGCAGGCAGGCCCCAAAAAGTGCGTGAACCACCCTAGGAGCGGTGAGAGAGAGAGAAAACTTTTATTGTAAAGTTTTAGTGGAGCTTTCTTTCCCAGCGGTGTGGGCTAGCGTGGCGTCTGCTTAGCCGCGACGCTATCAGCCCATTCCGCCAACCGTATCTGGTCTTGCGGGTTGGACGTTTTCGTTTTTTTCTCCCACTCGTCATGTGAGGGAGCTCGCCTAAAGAGTTCTCTCGGGGGAGGGTTCTTTTGGCATCCCCACAAGATGTGATCTTGGTCCGCAAGGGGACAGCTACAATGTTTGCAGTTTGGTGGATATTCACCACCGGTCATTGCAGCTAGCCTTTTTGGACTAAGTACAGATCTAGTCTGTACACTCCTGAGGTTAGTGGCCTGTATTCTTGTCAGTGTCTCGTGCGGGGATGGATATATTCGCCTGGATTCGCGGTAATAAACGGTCATTTCGGTGTAGGTGTGGATACCTTCATGTCGGTCAACCCCGACGGAGGAGCCCACCTCCCGGTTACTAGCTGCTCGGGCGGCTAGATGGGCGGCCTCATTGCCAGGGTTGCCCGCATGAGCGGGTACCCACACCAACTTCAATTGATTGAGGTTTTTGTTAATTATTCTGAATGCTCGAGGGGAAATGAAACCTGAGGTGTAGTTACGAATCGCTGTTTTCGAGTCGGATATAATAATCTTGGTGCCCGGAATGGAGGTGCCCATGGCGATGGCGGCCTCTTCCGCCTCCACAATGGAAGATGTGTTTACCGTCGCACAGCTGATGGTGTGCCCGTCGCCATTAGTGACGGCTATAGTGTGTCGACCATCACTGGTGCGAGCAGCATCCACGTATATGGCGGGTTGGTTTTTGTAACATTGCCAGAGTGCCGCCGCCCTAGCTTTGCGTCTACCGCTGTTTTCAGTGCTCATGTTTTTCGGAAGCGGGGGGATAATGATCTTGGTCCGGATAGTGTTAGGTATTCGCTGTCGTTGCGGGATGTCTAAGGCTGGACGATACCCTAAGCTGTCGAGGATCCGCTGTCCCGCATGTGTGCCGGATAATCGAACTGTTTGAGCCCATTTGTGGGCCTCTATGATTTCCTCAACGTTATTATGCACCCCTAGACTCAAGAGTGCCTCTGTATTAGTCCATTTTGGTAGCCCAAGAGCCTGTTTGAATAACGTTCGGATTAGACCGTTAATCCGTTCCAAATCCCTCTTCCTGAGATGCAGGTAAGGGCAGACATACGCCACTCGGCTCAGAAAGAAAGCCTGGATTAACCTGCAGGCATCTTTCTCCTTAACTCCGTGCCGTCGGTTGGAGACCCTCCTGAGAAGGTTCTGTAATTGCCCAGCTGTAGTTTGGAGTCGTGCTATGGCTTCTTGGTTGTGCGTGTTTTGCTGGATCCACAATCCTAACACTCTGATTTTAGGAACGGGTGGGACCGGTTGTCCAGCTACCTGCACCTGAATGTGTGCCGGCAAAATAGCAGCCGCATTTGCGGGATTTTTTTTCCGGACTATAAGCAATTCTGACTTTTTCGGCGAACAGCTCAGGCCATTGTTGCGAGCGTGTTTCTGCACTGCGTCAGCCGCTGCCTGCAGTGATTCTGAAATCTCTCCATCCGACCCAGTGCACGTCCAGATCGTTACGTCATCGGCGTAGATGGCGTGCCTGATATGAGGAATCTCTTTGAGCTGTCGGGATAGGCCACTCATGGTGGTATTAAAGAGGAAAGGAGAAAGTACTGCTCCCTGTGGTGTACCTCTAGTGCCGAGCTCTATGGTTTTGCTTTCAATATTGCCTATGTTTACGGTGGCAGTACGTCCCTTGAGGAATGTGGTAATATAGGTATATGTTCTCTTACCTACGTTCATGTTGGATACGTTTTCTAGAATGGCTCGATGTGAGACATTGTCAAACGCTTTGTGTATGTCTAATGCTAACACTGTTCGAGTTGCGCGTATAGGCGCTGGGTTAAGGATATCATTTTGTACTTGCCACAGTATGTCTTGGGTGCACAGTTTAGGACGAAAGCCGATCATTGTCTCTGGGAAGAGGTTGTTGGTTTCGGCATAGTCAACCAGTCTATTGAGAACCACATGCTCCATAGCCTTACCAAGACAAGAGGTAAGGGATATGGGTCTGAGGTTCTCTAGACTGAGTGACTTGCCCGGTTTAGGAATGAAGACCACGCTAGCGTGCTTCCACTCTTGCGGGAGTGTACCGTTTTGCCAGTGCTGATTAAAAAGCTTAGTGATCATTGTTATGGTAGGGTCATCTAGATTCCTGAGCATTTTGTTGGTGATCTTATCTTTACCGGCTGATGATGTCGTGCGTAGGCAGCTGAGAGCGGCGCGTACTTCGGCCTCGGTGATGTCTTCGTCTAATGTTGTGTTTTCGTCTCCTCTGTACTCTATATATGCACCCGGCTCCCGTTCGGTATTAAGATATTGCCCGATCAAGAGGTTTACGAACTCAGAGTCTGTTCCCGGGAAACTGTGTACGATTTTCTGAATCCTTTTATGAGCAGCACTTTTAGAGTGTTGTGGATCTAGCATGTGTTTAAGCAGGGTCCAGGGGTTCTTTTTGCTTAACTGGCCATTCATATTGTCGCATAATTGGTTCCATTGCATAGTGCTGAGCTCGCTAGAATAGTTCTGAATCTCTTTCTCTAGGGCGGCGAGTTCGTGGCGCAGCGTGCGGTTGATCTTATTCTTAAGCCATCTCTGCTGAAGGTCTTTATGCTTTTCCCATAGACCTAGGAGCGGTAATCGCATTAATGAGCACCAGAAAACCACCCGTCATCTCCTCTGCCATCGAAAATATACTCTGTAATAATAAACACTAATAACCTTCATTTTTTATGCATTCGTGGGAGTTTGCAACGGATCATACGTTAATCGGATTGTAGGAATATTTTTCGAGCTCGTGAAATCTTCGCGTTATTGAGACTGCGCTGCATAATCTGCTTGGCTCAGCTCGGTTCACAGGTAATCATACTGCGTCTCCGGTGAATCGGATGACCGGAGGCGATTTTCGGATTCAAATGCGTTAGACGAAACAGACACTCCACAGGAGCGTCGTCCGGGTGGTGAGGAGTAAGAGACGAGCTTCGGGGTCCCAGACAAATGCTGGTGCATTGAAAACCACTAAAGAGAACGACGCCGCTCTGGCAAAAGGAAGCAGATTACAAGAAAGCTGGAAGCACTCGCTGAAATATAGCCCAGCTGTGACTGCGACAAAGACAATCCTGCAAGCGAATGCGTGCCTAAATTTAGAATATTCATGTTAAACTTTGCTATGGGTTTGTTTTCACTTTCTGTGGACAGTGCGTTTTAAACGGTCCTTTTTGTTTTGTATTGGGGGCTTATTTTAACTGAGTTGCGAGGAGTATATGCACAAACGCGTTCTGATCGTGATTTATATTTCATTTTGGTTCTTGTTCTAAAAGAGCATACGTTTGTTATACCTCTTGTATACAGATAAGCGAAAGGAGGATCTGGCAGTACTCACGATTCTAACGTTCCCTATGCGCAAGTTTAATAATAATAATAATAATAATAATAATAATAATAATAATAATAATAATAATAATAATAATAATAATAATAATAATAATAATAATAATAATAATAATAATAATAATAATAATAATAAATGGCTCCTCAATTTCTTTTGCTTTCTTTTCGGTAACGCTGCTTCGGAACAGCCCTTCGGACGTGCTGCCAGGCGAGCCTCTAGTTTTCATTAAAGAACCTCTCTCTCTTTTTCTCCTTGGGGTACTCTTTTCAGAATACGATAATGGCTGCTCAAGGAAGAAACGTCCGAGTGAAGGCAGTTTTGGTTCTTGCCTCCAACTTTTTGTTATTTTTTCTCTTGTTTCTCCTCTCTCCCATTGTTAGTCTGATTGCACCATCACTTAATAAAGCCCCTCAATCTTCCAAAAGTAGCGCCATTCTTAGATCTTTCCGCCACCCCGCTCACCCAGGCGCTTCCTCCTCCACTCCTCCTGTCGCCCCAGCCTCCTCCGCTCCCCCATTGGCCAATCTGTGTCACGTGAAAGCGGGCCCCGCGCTTTTGTATATTTTTTTCTTTCCGGCGCAGAGCAGGCGCCGCGCTTTTGTATATCTTTTCTTTCCAGCGCGCTGCGACCCCCAATCTTGGGCCTGCGACCCCCATTTTTGGGCCTCCGCGACGAAGTACGGCAGGCGGTTTGAAGGAGCGCGGTAGTTTTATACAATGTGTTAGGGCCGAGTGCTTAATTGCGATGCCGTGCTGCTGCGCCTACGGTTGCCACAACAGACCCAGTGACGGCAAAAAGCTTTTTGTTTTACCATCCGCCGGGCGCAACGCAAAACGAAGAAAAGTGTGGATTCACAAGATCGGGCGGGCTGACTTCGAGCAAGTGGCAAAGAACGCGCGGCTTTGTTAAGTGACACGGCTCCTCCAACCTCTTCTTTTGACGCCCGTGTCAAAACGGGCCCGTGTCCAGTGCATTGGGGGTGCGTTAAAGAACCCCAGCTGCAAAAAAAATTAATCCAGAGCCCCCATTATGGCGTGCCTTATGAGATCGTGGTGTTGGGATGTAAAACCCAAGAATCAACTTTTCTTCTGTCTTGTGTGCCTTGACTGTTCCAGTTAACGCAACACTGCTTCCTTGTGAAAACTTACAACGCAAAAGAATACAGACGCACGTAGTATACAGAGATAAAATTAGCACTTCAACAAAAGTGTTGCTGGTGCCAATGAGGGAGGGGGATAATTATTTTCTGAACCTCTTTCCAGTTGTCCCATCAAGTTCCTTCTTTCTTTTCTATCAAATTCTAACCATTTTCACTGTAATAAATAAATAACGATTTCATATGCTGGTAAGTTGTTAAAATTATCTATACCGCCTATGTGTGAAAACATTGCTCATGGCCACCACAACCTGTGCATGAGCTACGTACATCTGTAAAAGGCGCGGAAGAGAAACGGCCCTGCTGCCAGGCATTGCTGACCGTAGACAGTCGGAATCTCTCACGCGCCGGCCGAACAAAAGCATCCTGCAGGTACGTAAATTAACCTACGAAACCACGTGCACATACTTTCGCGCTGTCAAAACCTGAAACTCTGGTAATTACTCGCGTGTCTGAGCACACCGCGTGCTTGTGTCGTGTTTCAGCAACACGAACTTTCAACGTGCGCGCGCTTTACGCCTTAAATACGCCTTGAATAATGGTGCTTTTCTCTATTTCTTCCGCAAATCCGACACGACATTCTTAAGGCCAGTTACCGACTGACAAAGCAAGATCTAGATTGAAAAAACTGCTCCGCAGGACTCGAACGAACTTTTCCGCAGATTTCCTCCCGTAGCGTGTTAGCCGTCGTCTGCTACGCCAGGCCCACTGCCGGCGGCGCCACCGTCGAGGCCGCGCCGAGCGGAGGAGGAGAGAAGTGAATGGCGCTACTTTGGGAGATTGAGGGGCTTTATCACTTAAAGAAGAACGCCGCCATCTGTCGGCGCAACGAACAGGCCCTTCAGAACGATTCAGAGGTATCTACGCTAGATGTCGCCAGTAATACGCAATGCAAAGTGGTTTGATGCGCTTCTCCTCGCCCGCTCCCTGTGGAGAGAGAGAGAGAGAGAAACTTTTATTTATAAACGATTTACGTGCAGTGGTCGGAGACCCTTTAGTCCAAGGCCCCGCTGGCCTCGGCCGCCCGCTTGACCTGTGTTATGAAGGACTGTTGTCCCGCCAGGTCTGAGCTGGTTAGCTGTGCCTCCCATTGCTCCATTGTGTGGTGTGTTTTATCAAACGGGTGTGAATCACAATCCCAAGTAATGTGTTGTAGTGTTGGTATGCCTCCGCACCACGGGCAGTCGGGCCTGTAGCGAGTGGGGAACATGGCATTCTGTAGTTTAAGGTGGGGGAATACCCCAGTCTGAATTTTGCGCCAGCTGGCGGCTTCCTCTCCACTGAGTTGTGGATGAGGGGGAGGGTACTTTTTTCTGGTTGCACGCTGATGAGCGAGAATCTCCCGGGCATTCGTTGGATTGGGGTCATTACAGTGGCTACCTGGGACCGTCCCGGTCGAGTCGGCCCGGTTAATAATACCTCGGGCTAGCGAATCGGCCAGTTCGTTCCCCTCAAGGCCTGTATGACCTGGACACCATAGGATCCGGTGATGATGGGCAAATTTCGTCGGTATTATTGAGTGACATGTTTTGGTCACGTGGCCCTTGAGAAAAAGGCGACATGCTTCTTGTGAATCTGTTATTATGGTGACGCTCTTTTGCGTGCGTTCCGCGTGAGCGAGGGCCATTGCCACGGCGAAAGTTTCGGCAGCCGCGGGAGTACCTGCCCTAACGGAAGCCGTAAATTGTTGCCGTGCTTTCGTGTCGATTATTGCCACTGCGTACCTCCTGATGTTCATTTGGGCATCACTGGCGTTCGAGTGCACGTTCGAATACGCGGCTGCGTCTGTGTATATTGTGTTGTACGTGGGATTATTTTCATACATTGTTCTAATATGTTGTATACGTGCTTTTCGCCTTGCTTTATTGTATTCAGGGTGCATGTTTTTGGGTATGGGTGCCACTGTTATTCGAGCCCTGTGGAGAGGAAACACTATGAGGCCATGAGTCCCCAGGAGAGCCGCGGAAGCTCTGTTTCTGGGACAGTGGTTCTTCGAGTGAGTTTCAATGTGGCGCGCCTCTTCCCATCGCGCTTCTTCTTGCAGGAAGGAATGTTTACGGCGCTTACTGCTTGATTTCGTGTAAAGAGATAATTTAGCGTGCGGAAATAAAAAATAATACTGGCAAACGGAGACTTCTGGAGAGCATGTGCGATTGTAGTAAAGCGGGCGGCGCAGGATCCCCAGGGGCACAATTAAGGGACAGCGGGGGCCGATCGAAGCTTCAACCGGGCCGGTGCGTGCCCGAGTTTTATCACTTTGGTGGAGTTGCCACTTTGGTGAAGGCCGCGATTTTGTGCGATGCACACTCCGACGCAATCGCCTCTCACGTGACGCCACGCCAGAGTTATCAATGGGCTCAACCGGCCGTGAATGCCGGATGATAAGTGTAGCATAGAGTCGAGTGGGAGGCATCGCTAGAAAATCGCGGCTCTGGAGGCGCCGCCAAAGTATATAGCAGAGAATAACACGATGTTTGCACTCGCTGCCTGGCGCACGCAGAAAGAAGCGCGAAAAAAGTAAGAGGCGGGCCCTACTGGAACGTATTGTAAAGAAGCGCTCCCATTGCACTGCGTTGTCCCACCCGCCCTCACTCTCTTCAGAGGGCACTGCAATCGCTTGCGCCGCTCACCGACCACGTCATGTTGTGGGTAACGGGTGAAACTGGAGTTGCGATTAACACTTCATTGTTACAACACTCCTCTCTGTAATGCCCTCGGGTCTTGAGAGTATGAAAATAAATAAATAAATAAATAAATAAATAAATAAATAAATAAATAGTGATGGAAAACGAGCCATCACGTCTATGGCTCTTCCGAATGGCGTGGTGCCACGAAGGGTTTTCTGTGGTTGACCTGTTGTTACATTTTACTGGCAGATGGCTGTCCAGGTGGCATTTCTTCTGGCTCACTCGCCAGAAAATTTCCCCTCACCCCAGACCTCCCTTTATTTCTTCGGAGATGCTCGCTGCGTCATTTTCCCAGTTTCCGCGGTGCCTGCAGCGATGCCTGCCGAAATGTTGTATGTTATTCAGAAAATGAATGAACGAATGAATGAATGAATGAATGAATGATTGAATGAATGAATGAATGAATGAATGAATGAATGAATTTGAATTGAGTTCTGGGGTCTTACGTGCCAAAACCACGATTTGATTATTAGGCACGCTGTAGTGGGGGACTCCGGATTAATTTTGACAACCAGGGGATGTCTAACGGGGCCTGAATGCGCGGGACACGGGCATTTTTGCGTTTCGCCCCCATCGAAAATGCGGCCGTCGCAGCAGCACTTGAACCTGCGACCTCGAGCTCAGCAGCGGAACGCCATAGCCACTGGAATAGCAGGGCAGGTGAAGTTATTATCGAATAGGAGTAAGCAGTATATCAGAATATATTATATCATTACTGTATTTTTTATTGTATTTTACTGTGTTTATTGCCCCCCTCCTTAATGCTACCCCCGCAGGCTTTTAGGACAATTAAAAGGGAGGAATTAACATTCTGTAATAGTAAGGACCAAGGAAAGTTCAAGTGTACCTGGCGAAAAGCGACAGAATAGTAATGAATGACAGAAAACATGCTGCGTTCATTGAGCGTGCTGTGCATCAAGCCGTCTGGCTGAAGCAGGAAACGCATGCAGAAGTTTATCGCGCATAGAATAGGGGATTTCATTCCATTTTCTTTGGTTTCTTTTCGGACACAGCGGATTACATAGGGCGCGAAAGTGATCTACCTTCGAGCTTAGTAAACAGAGGGAAAGTAATATCAAGCTGGATCGAGTTTTCCTGACCCGTGGCTTCTATCATTACGTAGGTGAAGTCGGGGAAGCTGGCAAGCACCAGGGTTTCAAATAATTTTGTAATATTAAGTTGGGTGCTGCAATTTTGCCATGTGTGCTACTCGTGCTAAATACAGAGTGTTTCAGCGAACCCCTACAAAATTTGAAAAAAAAAATTTCCTGTGGCAGATAGAACAATTTTAGACCATGAGCTAGTTTTCTTGAAGAGGCGGACAGTAGTCATACAAAAGAAATTGAAATGCATAATGGACTAATTAACAAAATGCACTAATAAAGGTTTAAACTAATTAACATACGGCACGTATTGTAATTTACAAATTCGAGCGGGTGACACTGCAAGGCATATCAACTTGAAAGGAATTGTGTGGATGACACCATTTACGAGATGTGCGCCGTCACACATGCGGTAAAAATTCACTGTCGTTCCACCTAATTTCATAACAAAACTTCGTTAAGTCATGAAAGTACAAAAGTAACTGCAACACCAACGCATTTCTACGCAAAGTTCCGGAATTAATATCTCGAAGCTGGTGTCACCCTGAGAATTCGTTCCAAGTGGATCCGCCATGTGAACTCCCCAGCTAAGATTTGTAAAATGCAGCATGTGGCATAAGGTAATTAGTTAGTGATTTCTTTTGATTAGACGATTATTAAATTCAATGTTTAGTGCAAATAATGTCCGCCTCTTTCAGTAGACCAGCTCGTCAACTAGAATTGCGCTATCTGCCACAGGTAATTTTTTTTAAATTTTGTAAATGTTCGCTGGAACACCCGGTATGTTTTAGAGACTTTGAGATATGTTTTGATGCGTTTATGCAGTGTTTTCTGTGCATAAAGGTGCTGAAACGACGACGATATCGTAAGCTGGGGATAAGTGCAAGCGCCAGTCTGAGGTCCTGCATAATTTCATCGCCATTAAGAAGGACTTGATGAAGAGCCACCATGTTTGGAATTATTACGAATAACACAACGACGGGCGCGACACATCACGTCATTGCGACCTCGTCTTTGCAACTTCGTCTTGACTTTCTTTGAGTCTGTCGGCGTGCTATTCCTATATTTTCAAGCAAGACCGGACTATTTCGTGGCCGCTGCTCCGATAAGCTTCGTCGGCAAGGTCTTACCGAGGATTGCGTAATGGCGCAGCAGCCACTAAAAATTGATGTAGCATTTGTGGAGAGCACGCCGAGAGTGCCAGTCGCCCCAAATTCTTGCGTAAAGTAGTAAACTAGTAAAGCCTCGGAAGCCTCCAATGAGGGCCTTGAAAACATTTCGCATAGTCGCAAAGCAGTCACATGCCTGAGGTATCACTGGCATGACGTATAACTGATTGTGAATTCCGATAGGCGATCTGCAGTGGCCGCTACGTTGAATACTGATTGTATCAATGTACTCGCGCTGCGTTAGATCCATGGCTGTCTCTCGCTCCGCTGATGGGGCACTAATTCAACCGGAACCTCGGGGTAGCTTTGCGTCACTTCCGCCAGTGAAAGGATGAGTTTGTTTACTTACAGGCGTACTTCTAGTATATATATATATATTATAGATGCCGACGTGATGGACTTGTATGTACGCGCTTCCTTCTATCGTCTTGTCATCACTCATCACTCATTTGCTTACCTGTCCCCATTTCTCAGTGAAGATCAGTAGACCTCAGCAAGCTATTCGCAACTTTCACGTACGGTGGCGCCGTCGTGCGGCGTCGGCCAGAAACAGTCGAAAGATTATACTCGCCGCTGGCTGCCGCCCGTTGGCGTAGCGTATTGGTGTTGTCTACGCTTTTCCTTCACTTTTGATTGATATTTTAACGCGTTCAGAGCTCCCGTGGGATCCTGAAGGACACTTAACATGCTCAGAATGAGCAAACATAGAAGTAACCGTATTTGCTGCGTGCCGCAATGGATGCCGAGCGGTAGTTATGCGGTAGGTGATCTGAGCCTTCACTCATTCCCACCGGCTGTGTCCATCAGGAAGAAATTGATTATTAAGCTGCGGATCGGCAAAGCTGTCACAGAAGCGATGAAGGTTTTGCAGTGTGCACTTCATGTCAGAGGACTTTTTTTGGAGTACGACAGATGAGTGACGATTCCGAGCACTTGAAATCGCGAATAGACGCACCTCCATAAAGACGCAGGCATAGCACTATATTATGTGCAGGGAAAGAAATAATGCGCAATCTTAACTCAAATGTGTTGTAGGATGATTGATGCTTGCGTTCTTGCCACTCATGCCTTTGCGGCTACGTTGGAGCGCAAACATTCTCCATGAAGCCTTGTACCTCCTTCAAAATTTCTTGTTCTCGTTCATGCATTCGTGCTCTGCAACGTCGGCTTGACATTCCACCATTTTCGAACAGAGAGATGAGTTTCTCATTTGTGCATCGAAGCAAAGTGACGCAGGCGTAGAGGGACCTGGAATTCGTACCCCGTCTGCCAGTTCGATGCGCGGCTGCAACGTGTGCACAGGCGCGCATGACTGCACTCGTAAGGTAACATATCCTAGTCCAACAAACGTTGAACTACTGTGCAGTGTTCGCGTAGCGAACTCTCAGCTGATCTGCGTGTATATTATTTTGTAAAGATAACTGGAAGAATGAAGCGAGCATTGCCCTGGACCGGTAAATATCGGCTATGTATCGCTTGATATGTTTATAGGCAAGACGCGTGGTAGGACTCACGCAGGCTGTAAAACCACCGCAGGACTGTAGCTTGCACATCACGCATAAAGCGCAATAACTAAATTACAAGGGTGAACGGTTATCGTATCAGCACGCAAAAGTGGTCAGATATGGCTTTTGTTTACTTTTCGAGTTCAACATCCAGCTTTGTGAACAGAGGCAGGGACAACTAGACATGAAATTTTCGTACACAAAACGCTGGTTTAGGGCTGCTTTTTACGCCGTCGATGTAAAGGACTTCGGTCGCGCAACACCAGGAAGGTTTTTTTTCTCGACACGGCGGCTTATTCAAGTGGTCTAAGTAACAACATGCAGAGAGCACCACACCGCGTAAAAGCTCATGGTACCCTTTCAAAGAGGTCAGATTAACAGAATAGCAAATAGAAACCACGGATCACTTCTCTTAATAACACCGTCGCGGTAAAACTGAAACCACAGCTCGTGTGGTTTGCTTCGAAGCCGCAAAGTTTGTGTGCAAAGACCTTCAATAGTCACGGACGTCGACGTGCACGCTTTTATGCCGCAGCACACATGGTGACCAGCGTTTAGGACTTCCTCGCTTTCAAGCAGGATTCGAATCCTGCGTTCTGCTCGCCCAATGTGAGCCATTACGCAGGCTAACGATAGCGGGCGTGTAAATTGAAAAGATATTTCAACATGACGACGCGAAACAACCTGTCACTGAGCAAGACGACCGCAGCACTGCACCCACTGCTCTAGTTCTTAATCTCTCGGACAGCCATGTTGGATTTAAAGAGGCGCCCCCTATAGGCCGTGAAAGTTGCGAATAGCTCAGGTTGACTTGCCTGCCTTTCCGCACATATCTTCCCTCGCTCTAAGTGCAAACAACGGTGCGCCACATTACACACGTGCATTTGGATGATGGCTGCATTTGTGACGGACATGGCGCTCAACTGGGGCTTGATTCGAGCAACACGCCCGAAAGCGTGTGTCTTGAATTGGAATCTGAAATACTGAAACGCCCTACCACTTCCGACATCCACTGGCTGCAACCCTTAAATTTTCTGTCACTGCCAGACCATGACTGAAATGAATCTGCTGCGAAGAGAACATATACGACCCAGTGAACGGGATACGCGATCAACACACACGTGAATAGCACCCTTCCTCCCTTCCCTGGTAAAAGAGGAAAAATAGAAGAAAAAAATAAGAAAAGGAAAAAAGAAAAGGCGACCGTGGACTAACGAGTCCCGGAAGAGAGCCCGACGTGAACCCAGCCACACTCGAGGGTTCCGAAATTGCCGTACCACCTTGTCATCAGCCGGGAAGCAGCGGAGCGTGAAGTCGAGGTCCAGTACAGCGGGGCGCACACGTGCGCGCATTGCGTGTTCTGAGAGGGCGTGTGGAGAAACCCCGCGATACGCAGGTTTCTTGTTGAGCTGGAAGCTGGAATGCGTTGAGACTCCGTGTGCTGTCGCACAGCGCGCCCTTCGAAGCTGCTGTTTCTCTTTCCGTAACATTACGAAGTTGGCTCCCGTAATATTGCCAATTATTTCTGTATATCCGTTCTGAAATATGCAGCAAAGTGGGGCACGTTTCTGCTTTATTAGGTGTGTGTTTCCTTGTATTTCTTTTTCTCTTGTTTTTTCACATCAAAGTTCACCCTTACTAAAATTCTGGCTTCTAAGATTCTAAGATTTGCGAACGTACAATGAGCGAAAGAATGATTTTGGCGTTGAGTCGCTGTTTGCTAGCATTAAGGTTTGCTTCTGAGTGGTGAAGTGTGCCACCATGACTGATTCAGAATAATCGCTACGCAAACATATACACATATATATGACGTAATAATTCAGCGGAAACCTTGCGGCTTTCTTTCCTTTAAATATATATATATATATATATATATATATATATATATATATATATATATATATATATATATATATATATATATATATATATATATATATATATATATATATATATATATATATATATATATATATAGATATAGATATTTGGACTGACGGCACCAGAGCCAGCGTATCTGGCCACAGAGATGAAAAGGACCGGCCCCAGAAACACTGCGTTTTGATGCGGTCGTACTACTGGTTGCCTCAAATTGACTTAGAAAATAATAAAATTTAAATGACTCGGACAGCGATGCATATTTCGCCGCTCAGTATTTCTTTCATGTTCACAGTTTGTCAAAGAGTGAAAGGTTTTCTTCGAAGGACTGAAACGTAAAGTGGCTTCGTGCTCGACCGGGGAGGACTGTCTTCGGGCCCTTACACTGGATATTCAGGAGGAATATGCTTTGCCTCGTATTAAAGTTTCTGAGTGAGACTGATTTGTCCAGCGGGTTGGGAACTTTCAGCAACGCTTGCTAATGGCCCCCAATCGCTTGAGCATCAAATTTAATCCTTTGTGCCGCGCTACGATTCGTGCAGATTAGTTATTTTTTGTTTTTTGTTTTCTGCTTTCTCTCGTTCAGGAGAAAACGCGTCAAAGGAGAAAAAGAAAGTTGCACCAAGGCAGTGCTCCAGGACAATGGTGCGCTCGAACGACCTGAATGACTGTTCAGCTTTGTTCATCGTCCGGCGGCGTCAGCATAGTGACAGATCACGGACACTTGCTGGTACCAGGCGTCACACGAGGGTTAGCTGCACGTTCCCGCCGGTCGCCTACTGGTAGAGCAAAACAGCACGCTCTTTTCTGGCCTGCACCATCAGGCTTGAAGAGTAGCTCAGAAAATGGCCAACATAATTGCTGCCCTGCCGCGTTGACGGTGCCACCGGGTCAGGTATACAGTCTTATTAATAAGTCCAGAGCGCGTTTCCGGAGGTGCGAGGGACGGGGGAATGAAAGAAAAGAAAAAAAGTGAAAAAGGGACAAAAAAGAGAAGAAAGAAGTTCGGCAGAGACACTTAAGGCTGCTTACGTGTGGGAATGCGAAAGTGTCATACCGTTTGTACGCCTCGGAACGTCATGAGCGTGCTCCTTTCCCACACTCAGGACGTGGCCCCACCTCCTCCCAATTGGCTGCGCCATCACGTGCCCAATGACGCACGCACTAGGCCACACATTTAGTTATACAGACGTGACGTGTGCAATGACGCACACCCGCACCAGGCACACCGTTAGGCAACTAGAACCGCGGAGCCGCCATGGCGTAGCCGGGAGGCCCGGGTTCATTTCCCACCCAGACCAAAATTTACGAAATTTTCTTTACAAGAGCATCAAATTAATTTGTTTACAGGAACGTGCCTGAGAAATTTGACGGCAATCCGAGCGTTGTTTTACTTGTTTTTACTCTTTTGCCCATCGACCATTTTTGGCGGCATCATTCGGTCACACCGCCGACTACGATGCCGGGTTTTCGCGTAATGGGGCATATAATGCTTCGAATTAAAACAAAAATAGAATTTTGGCGCTTTCAACAACGCTTGAAATCTTTCTCGTTGAAGAATTAGACACAAAAACACGATGGCTAACTATTTTAGCTGGTTAGACGTAATACAAAAGATTTCCTGAATTGCGCAAGGCAACGGCGAAGAAAAATGCATCTTACCTGTCAGCACAGATAGTGCTGGTATTTCTTTTTCTTTATTCTTTGTTGAATGTAACCGGGAAACTGTGTATAAATACAGAGAGAAAGCAGTAGTGCAGTATGCAGAAGGGAACCGAAGAGCGCAAAGAAGGGATAAGACAGCAGAGACACATTGACTGACAACCTTTTGTACAAGGGCCTTACTTTGCGCACTCAGTTGGGAGGCACTCAGTATGGTTAGTCGGGCTCTTGACGAAACATAGGACATCGATGTGGTGGAGTGGCGGGTATCTTCTGTAGGTAAGATCCAAGAAGACGTTGCCAGGTAGCTCTCTCGGGGACGATGTCTGTGAATGGGTTGCCTTCTTTGTGGGCTTTGACAGAAAAGAACATGGAGAGGCTTATACTTTTCCCTTTCTTCACCTTCACAGTAATTTCTTTACAGCGATTACAGGGGCGAAGTTAGAGAGCCTGCGTAGACAATGAATGCGTGGATAACACAGGCTTCCGAGAGCGAAGGTGAAGTGGCGTCGCGGCGATGCCCTCTCCCCTCTTCAATACCTGGCGCTCCAGCGGGGCAGCAGGCGTTCGCTTTCTCCCGCTCTGTTCGGTCGAGGCGCGCACGTGACAGGCCGTCGCAGCCAATTGGAACTTAGGCGCCGTTTTGCTGCTCCGGACGACAAGTGCTCGCTTTTTCGCTCAATCGGCTATATGATGCATTCGCATCCATAATCTACTTCTTGCTTAAAAAACTCATTTCGAATACTCATGAGATTTAATCAATCACATCCTTCGTTGGTCAAAGCACACTCAGCATATGTTACAGCTAACCCAAGCTGTAAACTGCTTTTCTAAGAGCTTTAAAATTATCAACCCCTACTGTTCAGGTCCAAGCCTACTATTGTCGGACCGCTTGTTGACCATGGTTCTATAATCTGGAGCCCTTTTACTAAAATAGATATTGACAAAATACAGAAAATAGAAAAAAAAACAGAATGCTGCCAGCTTTACATATAACCGTTCTGCATGCTCTTCAATAAAGCTCTTTTGGCCAAGGCTAATTTCCCTACCATGCCCCAGAGAAATCTCCGTCTCTATACCTTCTCTCTCCCTTCTATTTTGCTGGGGGAAGGGTTGGCTACCCTTCCGCCAGCGTGGGGTAGCCAACCAGTCTCTTGACTGGTTAACATCCCTGCCTTCCTTATATTCCTCTCTCTCTCTCTATCTATTCCCGACCTAATTTTTGTAACGAGCAACATAATAGGCATTACAACACTGATACATCAAAAGTAATCTCTTGTTCATCCGGATGTGCCACCAGACACAGGAATAATTTAACAGTTACCCCCTTTCGCACATGCGTTAGTTCCTTCAAGTATAGTCCTTCTTTCGGAGAGTGTTTCACTTGTAGTACAGTCTAACTAGTGATGAAGTTCTACAACCAAGTCTTTAATCTTTTGTTTGGAAACTAGTGTGGTGAAATTGTGTACTTTTTTGTACAGTCTGATTTGTGTCTGTATTTCATATTTGCCAATTTTTATGATTTTATCTCAAAAATGCTAGCTTTCTAACCTTGTATTGTTAGCTTTGCTAGCATTGCTAGCTTTCTAGCATTGTGTAGTATTGACGCCAATAACTTTACAACATTTTATTTGCGTTCTATTTGAGGTTCAACTGATCTTAACAGACTGGAGACATACTTGTCGAGCGATTTCTGAGGACATTTCTTTTTGTAGCCACTAGATTATTATGACCTACATGTGCAAGCGTCACCATTGAATTGGCCGGTGAACTTTTGGCCGAAATTACATGGATATTTGACGAACAAACATCGCGAACATTTTTGTGTTGCTGTGATGCAAATTTCTTTGGCGCTTAGAAGTACGGTTGTTTTGGACTAGTTTGTAAGATACAGCAATCGGGGTCATAGCGCTGGAAGACACGGGCAAGAGCGAAGCAACAAGTAGGAGCGCTAACTTTCGAGTGGGTGTTTATTTCCTGCTGCCCGCTGCTGGTTGACGTAAGCAGAACATCGCCTCGAGGTGCGCGGCGTTGCGTTCCTTGCAGCCTGCCATTTTGGATTTCGCGCACTCTCATAGCCGAAACTAGTCGCGCCGTAGTCGCACTAGTAATCGAAGTTTGCCAGATCCAAATGTTGACATGGCTTGTACGGAGAGTTAGCTTCAATTTCCCGATTACGATTAACCCGCTGAAACAAAACTTTGAAAAGGTAATTAGTGAGTTGTTTGTTAATTAGCGACTAATTACCACGTATCACCACTCGCCCCGTAGTCGGCGCCGCTGACGGGATGTCCTGGAAAGAACCGGGGTTTGTATTTCAATGCGACTATTTTTAAATATTACTTAAATACATTCGTAGAAACACCTGGTATATAGCAGCCTGCGATCGTTAGCACTTTGTTTTCGCGGCGTCCCGTGAGTTGCGCGATTCGATTTCTTCTAAACAGAGAGAACGCTTGAGTTTCTAGAAAGAAAACATGAAGTTGGTCCATTCTTATGGTAGTTATGATGTTCAGAACTTATAGCGCGAGCGATGAGCCAAAAGAAACACAATGATTCCATACGCTTACGCGGTGCTTGACTGAGTGATTCATTCCTTCATTCATGAAGTTTAATGTCCCAAGGCAATAGTGAGACTATCAGCGAGATGGTATAGTGGAGGACTTTGATTGAGTTTTGACCCCCTGGGGCTCTTTAAGTTGCACTCAAATCTCACAAACCGTAGTCTCCTCATCCAGGGGACTTTTGTCGGTGATTGTACGAGAATCACGAATTCATTCATGAAATAGGATCACCACGCGAGTGCTCACGAACAGCTCTGGTGACTAGGCGGAACCGGCTTAGGACGTCATTTGAGCGCTCGCATTTAGATCCGCGTTGGTGGTTTTGTGGCTATGGCTTTGTGCTGCTGAGCACAAGGTTGCGGGTTCGTTCGCCGGCCGCGCGGCGGCCTAATTCTCATGAGAACAGGCGCTCGTGTTGCGGACATTGCGTGCGTGATGTAGGGTGTTCTTCAGAAGAACTTCAGTTTGGCCTAGTAGGTGTTTACGACCGCCCGGCCGTGTCGTTTTTGTGTTCTCGTCCACTGTCTCCGTCTTTACTTGCGGTCAATCTAATATGCGGGTGTTCTTGAGAGTATACTGCAAAAAAAATTTGAAGACTTCGTACGGCAGATAGCGCAATTATAGTTATTGAGCTGAATTAATTGAGGAGGCTAACGAGAAATCAAAACGCGTAATTGACTAATCAGCACAATTTCTCTGATTGTATTTCTCACTAATGACTGTACGGCGCATAATGCAATTTGCAAATTGTAGCTGATGAGGTTGCAAGGCACCGACTTGTCAGGAAGACATTTTGAGACGTGCGCCATCAAATTTGCGCTGTAAAAATACACTGTTGTTCCAGTTACTCTTTTTAACAAGACGCCGCTTTTGCGCACGGAAGGCACAAAAAATGCCTGTAACGCTAATGTACATCGGCACACACTGGAATTAATAAAACTTTGCCACGCGTTTAAATTAAATACTGCTTTGCCGCTGTTTTGCGGGTTACATGCTTCTGAGGTCGTGGGCAACTTACGCGCAGTAGTGGTATAGTGACTCAGTGTGGACTGCAGTCCCCATCTTCACTCGTAATCACTATTACACTAAAATGGGCAGCGATTTATGTGACAGAATGTTTTGGGGGAAACTAAATGCACAAAAGGTGGGCAAAATTAACAGTGTCGCTGGTGCTAATAAGCGCCAGGAAATGATTGGAGTCTTTTTTTTTCTACAATCCTTACGCATGCAAGTTTTATAGTAAGGGTCGTGTGGGGCGGCACCATAAAAGGAAAGACGATAGGGGGAAGGCAGTGCGACATTTAGGATATTCACCAAAGGCCCTCAGAATTTTCAGACTGGCACTGGTTATGGCATTACTATCTTGCGATGCCACTTCGACACTCATCAACATCCCAAGCGCCAAAGGCCATCGTAACACATTTGCATTTCCAGAAGTTCGACGAGACAGGCCAACAATTTCCAGATCACTAAGAGTGCGTACTTCGTCCCTGACGTCATAAAGGAAGGCTGACTGTTCCACTAAATCTATGTATTCTAAAAAAAAAAAAGGCGGGAGGGACGTGATCTGGCTGGACCTTTCCAGTGATGACTCGGTCTTCAAGATCGCAATTACGATGACGGTCGCGAATTAGAGTGTAAAAATATAAAGTTTCAGAAAGCATTCAGCTGCGGCATTTCTGGATTATTCTGCTTAACCTCCTCTCCCTCTCCCCCCAAAAGAAAAGCGACATTGCACGACGCTTGCTAGCGATGATTAGTGCAATTTCTATATCTTAGTTTTGCAACAAGTGTATGTATGAAGTCAGCGATGGTTATAGACGACGTACATGTATAGTTTTTACACCAAGGCGCGTAATTGGTGTCTAACCGCACTCCATGCGCAGCAATGGAATGCACGATCACTTAACATGAGCCACGCAACATTCGAACATATATAGGACGCGTGCTTGGCAGGCACGCTATAATTTCTTCCGGCCACAATGTAAGCCAGGAGTGGCAGCCAGCGTTGCGAATGTCGTCGAGTCGCCATTTCTCTGCGGAATTATTGCCTCCACGGTCCATGCGGCTTGCCGCACGAGTCACACCTTTTCCTTATTGTATAATTCATCGTCCTTTCGACGCCGTGTTCGAGCGCCGCTCTTTCTTCCGCACTTTCGTTGTGTGCGCTCGCATTATAAGGCCTGTCCTCGCACCCTTGACTCGCCGCGTAGTGAGCCGTTCAGTATACGACCTTTGCTTCTCCGTCGGTCAAGGCTGCCTCACACCACCTGGCAGAGCACGCAAGATCATCCGTGTAGAACTGCCTTTTAATAAAGCGTGCGCCGGGCCAGTAACTGAATGGAGCTATCTTCTTTCTGGGCAAAGCGTCTTAGGCGTGACTCCGGCTTCGGAGGAACAATAGTTGCGCCCATTTATCTGTCTCTAGGCTTCTCTTTTCCTGGCTGTTGTTGATAACTGGAGACGCTTCTCAGTTATTGCCAGCATTCGTCGAGTAATTAACGCGCACGCGACATAATATTCTAGCACACACGACACGCTTACACCGCTGCCAATGAGGCTGGTGAGACCGGCGTCCTACTTGTGCCCTATGTTTATGCAACTACTCAAGTTTATAGTGTCCCGTGATCTATCGTAAGCCTAAGCTGCCAAGCCTTCTCAATGTGTCGTGAAAATAAATTATATATAGAGGTTGTCCCACATAACTTGTGCCAAAGTTTTAAACATGAAAGGCACTCCGGACGCGAGTTGAACCGAATGCATAATGTTGGCACAGGCCTAGAGTTACCCAGGCTATTTCTTTTATTTTCCTCTTATCTAACGGATTAGTTACGTTTAATTAATCAATATGTTAAGTATTGGCTGCGGACCTTAAGTGTGATACGTAAAGCTGTAGAGCACCTTGAAAAACATCTCAATAAATTCTTTCCAACACCATATATCGCAACGTGGTTCTTTTTTCCGCGTTCCAAAGAAAGCCTGCGAAATATGAAAAAGATAGGACGTCACGGGGTGCTTGCGCACTGTTTTTGTGCTGCTCTCAAGCGTGCGATCGATGAACAAGGTCGGCTGTAATGAGACTGGCCCGCGACAGGGCGTTATGTCTGGTGTAGGTATCTGAGCATGCGGCTCTTATCGCAGTAACTCTAGGCCAGTGCCAACATTATGCATTCGGTTCAACTAGCATCCAGACTGCCGGTCATTTTTAAAACTTTTGCTGAAGTTATATGGGACAACCTTTACACTCGGGTCACGGTGTAAGAGTAGTTTAGGTGAGAGAGCGCCCGCGCCCAGCGCCCTGTCATAACATTCTACTTTTGGAGACAGCCGACAGATGGCGCGACCAACTTTTCCCCGCTCCGCGAGCGACCGGGCCGCACCGGCGCGAGCGCTGTACGTTGCGTTGGGCCTGTATTTCCTCGAAATGCGTGGTTAACTGGCCTTCCTCTTCTGGTATTCTACTTTGGGGATGTAAAGTGTCCTTTATTTACACAAGAACATTTCACCTCTTTTAAACAAAGCGTCGAAATCAGTATACGAGGGCCTAGCACGACGTGGCGTTGATGGCATGCAGATGCATTTAATAAAACACTGCCTTTTATTTCGCATTGCAGGCTTCGTACTAACTCTGCCAGTTATTAGATATTGCCGAACATTACCCTGTGCAAGGAAAAGACCCATACCAATGCCGAAGAGATACACGGGCGCACCGCCACGGATGTTAGCGTGATATTACGATAACATGAATTATATCCATACTCGCCCCGCAAAGATCATGAAGACGCTTAACTCCATGAAAGTCAAAGCTCTTAGAAATTTATTGAACCATTCTGACAGAAGCACAAGTCCGGTAACAACTGGTTAATGTGGGAGAATAAAGTGAGGGAAAATATGGCACGGCAAAGTAAATTTCAGCGCTCATGCAGTCGCTTCGAACCACGGGCTCACACAACTTTTGACAATTTTCGCAAGTCCTGGCTCTTTTTGTCTTTCTGGCTTTTCAACTGCCTGCAGTATTGACGCATGCGCAAGCACACGTTGTAGTGGATGAGTTTCGCAAGCATGTCTTCGTTGTGAAGACTGCATGGAAATGTCAACTGGAACTTTTCCAGAACGGCATCAATTGTCCTATCGAACGCATGCCTGTCAATCGCATATTTTTCAAACTTCTGCTCACAGTATTTGAAGAGATCAAAAAGATGCATATTCGGGTGCGTCAGCCTGCCTCTCGTTTTTAAGTTCACCAGGTCGGCTTCGGGCACGTTTGCGATCCCTTTTGTTCCCTCAAGCGCCTCCTTGCAAATCGTACAGGAGGCCTCATTTGCGAGTTTTCTTGAGACAAAGCCAGTGACGTAGTATACAATGCAGTCTACAACGTCTGCGTCGCAGTCGTTTAGCTCAAATATGTCATCACATTCCCAGCTGCCTTCTTCGATCAGCCCATCAAGCTTCTGCTTTAATTCTTGCAGTTTATTTGGCTGCTCCATACCTGAACTCTGATATATCTCCCTTAAATCCGCCAGAGTAACAACAGCAGCCTGACTGTTATCAGGCGCTGCACAGTTTCCAAACTGCGGAGGTTTTAACAAAGAATACATGCTTAGCATGCGGTATAACTGCAAGAATGTGGGAAAGGTCGGATGTTGATTTTGACCTCCCGCCTGTCTGATTATTCCGAAAAAGCATTCTAAGGGGTCCTGGTTCATTTTGGCCGTCAACACGTACTTGAAACCGCAGTCTTTTAGAAGGTAGGTAGAAAGTTGTTGGACAGATTTCAGCGTAACGCGCAAACCTTCGGCAGTCGACTGGGTCAAAAAGAGGTCTTTTGGAATGTCACCGTTTACAACCTGTTGTTCCCATGAGTCGAGCCATTCAGATGCAGTTTGGAGAGTAGTGAAATCTCTGCTTCCTGGTCGAATGCCCTCTGCAGGGTACCGGCGGTTTAGAGCGTCGAACAGGTCGTTCAAAAAAAGTGTAAATTTAGCTGTCGGTTCCGCATCAGCCAACCTTGGCGCACCTCTGCGTGCATAAAACATGATTCCTTTGGCAATAGAATTGCTGAAAAGCTGTGTGGCTTTTCTTTTCTTTTCTTTTCTCCCCGTGTGCCCACTCTCACGCTCTTGTCCCCTCGTCTTGAGAATGTGGCTCACAGACGTACGGACGACAGCGCTTGTTTCCTCTTGTAATCTCTCTCTTTAAAACCAGCCGCCAGCGACAACACCCGCACGTGACGTCACTGCACTAACCCTTTAAAACTAACACGCCGAGGATGACGAGGCCGCCTTTGACGAAGATAGGTCCTCCTATCGAAACGTTGGCCAGCCTGTCTGAGGCACTTCATCCCTGTTTACAAACTTTATACCACAGTCACCATCGCACAGCCACATATAATAAGTCGATCCGGGCGTTAGATTTGACAAAACGCGCGCGCGAAAGCAGGGACAAGCCGAAGCAGACAAAAACAATCGAATGGCGCGAAGGCGAAAACGGTAGACCCGGGGAATAGTGTTTCTGTATGCTCCCTGCGGGAGCATATACAGGAACACTACCGGGGAACAGTCAGTAGCGCCCTCTGTTGACCGCCGTGTAAGCAGAATGCTCCGACCTCCTTTCTGCGTAGCGGCGCGCCCTCGCCGTTCCCTCACCTAACCTATTCTTACACCGTGACTCGGGTAGAGCAGAGCTGTGTCTTTCTATAATTTAGAAGCTAGGAAAAATGCGGGAAATGAGATGCTTAAGATATAATACTTTATGCGAAAAATAGATGTCGAGTAAATAGCTTATTGGTTAATTAATTAATACGTGAGGAAACGGGATAATCTGTGAAAACATTACTTGAAATTTTGGGGTGTCACGTGCCAAAACCACTGTAGTAGTAGTCCCTGAATACGGCACGCCGTATTGAGGGACTACGAATAATTTTGACTACACCCGGGGTTCTTAAAGTACACGGAAGTACACGAGCGTTCTTGCATTTAGCCTCCATGGAAGTGCGGCTGCCACGGCCGGTATTGAATCCATGACGTCTAACTCAGCAGCACAGTACCATAGCCGCAAGGCTACCATGGCGGGTGTGAAAAAAACATGCAGATATTTTGGGCAGCTTGGAAAATATCAGGCGCTTGAATCAACTTGTGTGTCGCTTCTTGTAAAGCGCACACAGCGGTGGGTGTCTAGTAGCTGCTACTGAAACGTCTGGAAACGCGAATGTGTTGCAACAATGAAATGAATGCAGAAGTTCAATCCGGGCGTGCTAACGGGGCATTTATTTCCCTGCCTTTACACATGCTCCTTCTTATTTGCTCTAAGCTTTCTGCTGCTTCTCTCTTTTTTTACGCTCAAGCGTAACTGGCCAGCTAGTGAAATTGGCGAATGTTTGTTTGAAGCCACGAAAGAAGCAAAGGAGCAAGGCGCCTGGAGAATGGCGCGCCCGGGAGAGTACGAAGGAGCGCGCTGAGCGCCCGGCAAAGGAAAGCCCAGACCACACGCACGTTTGCGGACGCGTGCAAGCTCGCATCCGCGCGCCTTGCGCCTTCCGCGCCCCGCGAGGATTGGCGGTTTGCATCCACAAAGACACGCGACAGCGCGCGCTCACCGGGCTGACTCGTAGACGCCTTGGCAGGCGCCACTTCGTACGTTGTTATTGACAGTGTTTCGAAATGCTTCGATATCTATAAACGTAATTGTTATAGTTTTATAACTGTTAGATCAGCACAAAAAGGAAAGAAGAAGCACTTCCTTGCATGATATAAATCTGCTTTACTGAGAGTTGAATGTAGCACGCCGTAGCTGCGTAGCCAGGCACGCCGACGCGAGGCAGTTCAAGCGCGCGATAACAGAGAGGAGCTGTTCACCGAGATCGCGCCGCTTTTCGACGCGCACGAGCCGTGCCGCACCGTCTGCGCATGCGTAGGCGCGCGGACGCGAGCTTGCGCGCGTCCGCAAGGGTACGTGTGGTCTGCAGGCTTAACGCCACGTAGAGGAAAGTGTAGGTAACGTTGAGCGAAGGGGCGATGGAGAAACGAGGCGAAGCGTCGCGGAGGAAGAATGTAAGCGGAGGCGCGCTGGGTTGAGCTCCTCCGGCAGCCGGTACGGGTCGTGTGAGCGCTACGAAGGTACCGGGTTCGTCTCGTGATTGAGTGGTGGCCGAGCGCCGAGCGAGAAGGACGGAGCAGCGACGGAAGATGCGGTAGGTCGAGCGCGAGTCGACCGACCCCGGAATCGTCGCCAAGCGACGGGCACAAGCTGAACAAGTCCGGCATAAGGCGCGGGCTTCGCGTGCCCAGGAGACTCCAGAGGAACGTGCTCTAGGCGGCTTGCGACAATGCGGGTGTGTCAGGTAAAACGCCGTAGCTTAGAAACTCCCCAACAGCGTGAAGCCCGTTTGGAAGCCCAGCGCAGTGTCTTGCGCGAAGCCCGGAAGCGCAACACCAAACAGAATGTATCGATTGCGATAGCAAATTAGTAGACAGCTATACGAAGTAAGGATATAGTAGTTTTATCGGCTGTATAAATTTCCAAACATTCGCTAAATAGCTGAATTAGCAAGCATGGTGTTAGCGCGCACAGGCAAACATGAACACCTCACACTCGATGACCGTGGGCACTCGCTGTCACACGCTGGCGTGAGGAAGTGTCGCCGCAGCAGCGAGCGAATTGCTCCCCTCCTCCCCCCCCCCCCCCCCTGGTGCTTTCTATCACTTCAACGCAAACTTCGCGGCGAGAGCAGAGCGCCCATGCATCTATGAGCCGTGGGCTCCGTCTGTGCACTACACTATATAATTGCTATCGCAATTATTACAAATGGTACCCATACGCTTACGTGCAACCTGCATTCACGAAGTAAAACGTCACTGTAATTTTTTTAATTGCTCGTGTGGAGTAACCTTGGCGTAACAAGAGCGTTGTCTAATCGCAAACGGTAACTGCGCTCGTCGTAACGTTTCACGGCGCTCCAAAAGCCACGGTTTATTTTCTCTATAGCAATGTCCTCGCTTAGCATCCAAAGTGCTTTCAGAATATATATCAGGATTTTCCGCCGCCGTTTGGAGGAAACGTTGAAGCTTCGCTAATCTTACCTAACGTCAAGGCTGAAAGCAAACAAACGCCTGGGTCCGGCCTCGAAACCCACAGAGTGTATCTGGCTGTCCACGACAGCTCAACGTTGCCCCTTGAATCTACGCACCTCGCTTGCCGGCCATTTCTCTTCCTTTTACTGCCAAAGAGACCCGGTGGCCGTACGGGAAGCTGGGATAACTCTAATCGTCTGGCGCTCCTGAGGCACGTGCAAAGGTTGCAGCTATTTTTGACAGTGCCTACCCGCCTAAGTACGTTGGTGCTGCGCCCGCGGCTCGGAGAGAACGGCCCTTAATCTCTCGACCAGCGGAGGCATGTGACCGAGTAGCTCTAACAAATGGAAGCTGACACACTCCCTGGCGACCAGGGTGGTGGCCTTTGCATTCTACCTCGAGTGTAGCTTGGCGACGTCGTACCTTCTCTCTCGTGAAGCGTACGTCATTCTTGCTACCCACGGGGCTTCTCGAATATTTGCGATTTGTCTCTCCTTCACCGGATTCGATAAAGGGTAAATGTTTTAATACTGTTCTTAGAAGTAAATTACCACGTTACCACCACCACCACCAACAACAACAACGACAACAACAACACTACTACTACTACTACTACTACTAATAATAATAATAACATATTTCAATAAAAGATTTTATTTCCCCTAAGCTGTCCTTGCAATGGTTTCATTGTCTGTTGGCTTCATGCTGTTATTAAGCAGAAAGCGCTTCACGGAGCGAACACGTTCCACAACCGTCCTTGGTCGCGGATGGATGGATGCATGCTATGAGCGTCCCTCCTGAAATGGGGCGGTGGTTGGCGCCACCATGCTTTTGTTATTATTTTGCCTAAAGTCGTACCTGCCTATTAGAAAAAAAAGAAAACAAAGAATTCACAGCATCCAACTATCAGAACCACTATTGGGAACTTTGTTTTTGTACGCCTGCGTTGTTTGTGATCTCTTTGCTTTTCTGCCACCAAACTTCCTGTCACTTCTTTCTAACCTCTATTGTGGAAATGTTTACTTTGCCTCTGCTTCACTAAATCCAAGGGCTTCCAGGAGGCCAGAAGAGCCTAAATTGATAGCTGGGCAGATATCTCCACATTCTAATAAAACATGTTCCTTCGTTTCCTTAGCTTTCCGGAGCAAGCACATGATTCTTCTTCCTTGGTCTTTCTCGCTTTGTAAATATGCGTTCTAAGTCATCTTGATCTCGCTTCAAAACGTAAGGAGCTTCCCTTGGAGTTATTATAAATTGTTCCTTTCCTGATTTTGTTTTTTTCTCTTCACATTTTAAAAAAAGGGAGCGAGAAATGTGGAGCCTGCCGCTTTCCTCGTTCAGGCT
Organism: Dermacentor albipictus; assembly: GCF_038994185.2. Classification (NCBI taxonomy): domain Eukaryota; kingdom Metazoa; phylum Arthropoda; class Arachnida; order Ixodida; family Ixodidae; genus Dermacentor; species Dermacentor albipictus. Next base: position 15,421,018 of record NC_091821.1, read on the forward strand.
GGTGAGTTCTTCTTTCCCACGCACTTCACATGTCGCGCCCTCTCATGGCAATCAAAAGGGGAAGAACGTTTCTCCCTTGCGTGCGTATCTTGCGTCATCGCCTCCGGTGACCCGAACATTGGATACAGTAACATCTTTTCGACGGAAAGTAATGCTAAGTAGCATAACCTGAGGTGTAAACCTTTCATGAGAAGCGACCATCAGTGTCAAATCTCTAGCTCGAAGGGAATACGATACCAAAGTATCGATTCCGATACGAGAATAGTTCAACTCGAAAGCAGCGTCCGGCTGCTGACGCACAGCGAGGTGAGTCCGTACTCAGGCATCTCGGCCTAGAAGCCGCAAATATCAGCCAGCCCTTCTTGTTTTGGCGCGTGAAATTAGGACGAGGAGAAGGTTAAGCTATGTCAAATGTATGCATTTGTGGCCGTTTTGAAGCGCCATCCTCGACGGCTCCGACGCGAAAGCAAAATACGCTTGCTGGCGCCATCGCCACGTAGCCGAGCGGTGTGAGCGCATCATCGCCGCAAGCTACGCCTCCAGATCCACAGATGGAACACAAACCTTGCCACCAGAGCAAGGAGCTGCATGAGCGTACCATGCAACCAGATATACAGCTGTATAAATAGCGTCACTTGGGAGCCGGTTCGTCTGCGTCTTGCGCGCACGACACTACAGAGACGGGAAGCACCGACCAACAATAGAAGATGTATTTCCTAAAAGGCGCGGTAAAAGGAAACGCACAAACAAAAAGTATCCAGAAAATAAATTTGAAAAAAATAACTTACTGATTTCACCGTGGCAATTTACTTAGCACATACGGCTGTCGGCGTCTGTGAAGAAAAGGAGACACTCTCGGACATAACATCTAGACTGACAATTGATACTACAAAGCGCGAAAAGCCTAATGGAAGGCACAAGGGTACGAGACAAACGGGTATGCCCAGACGTGAACGGGAGACGAAGCTAATGGGACACACATTGGGACGGCACCATTGTGCACTGTTTCGAGTGCCGGGATTCTATAAAGCTGCGGGGCACTGTCGAACTCATACGTCAGTACGGAGTGAAACGATTCTCTCTCTAGCAAAAAGCATGGCTAGCATGGCGCAGACGCGGCTTTGCAGTAGATGCGCTCGGAGACAGACGGTATAGACGGAGCTATCCTTCCCGGTCACTTGTCGCGATGGTTACGCTTCCGCCACTGTATTTACGCTATGGTTATAGTTGTTTTAGCCTAGTAGACTGTATCGCAACAATCTTCGTTACCACGACTCTCCTGAAGATGGGTGTAACACAACGGACACCAGCAAATATCCTTCTGATATCGTCAATGGTGAGCGGGCCCAGTCACGCCAATCGCCGTGAGTAATGTTTAGTTCTCGTATGAAGTAGTACCCTAACATCGCGGCGAATAACTTGTATCGTAGCCTTCTTGGATGCTATGATAGTATTTACATTCCGCTCTCACCGAACCGCTATGTCCTTACAAATCACACGCAGCTCCTCAGCGTGAAGCAGCGAACGATGCCCTCGACGCAGCCGAATACTTTTGGTCTGTGGACAGGAAGACAAAACATGATTTCGAAGGCTTGCTCGAACGCGGTGGCTTCAGCGTCCCGATCAGGTTCATCCCTACACGCCCGGGCTCAAGTCCGGCCGCCGGTGGCACACCGTGCGCCGGCTCGCACGTACTCGCTTTGCAGCGGCGTACGGATGCTGCGAATAGCAGATTGTTTGCCATTTCTGTATGAAATTAGGCGAGAAAATGCTGAAGTGATCTCAACAGAATGCATTTTGCAAACGTCAGTGGTTCTTGAAGCGCCATCCGCTACGGCTTCGAAGTGAAAGAGATACATCGCCATCGCCATGGAGTTTATAACTGAAAGTCGCTAGTCAAAAGCAAACCATATAATGCGGTTTCATATCAACAGGTCTGTGTGGATTTGGCGTGCCTATCAGGTGACTATACCCAAACAAGTATTCTGTCGAAATTGATTGCTCAATTACGTATAAAAGAGTGTCATTCACTGGCACTACAATGCAGGTCGAAACATCATGGCCAAATAAGAAGGTTGCAAGGCATATGGATCAAGTCAGCCCGAGCAGTGTTGGTGTATGTGCCGTGCGTTTGTGTTGTGGTTGCTCTGTCATGTATAGTATGTGCGAAAGTGCTCTATTTTATGCATATTATGTGCGTGAAATTGTTGTGTGTTTTTCTTGCGTGACCTTCCCGTACGAAGATTGCAAAATAAAACTTCAGTTTTTTTTTTCGATAGAGTTCCTGTATATGCTCCCGCAGCGGGAGCATATACAGGAACACTATTTTTCGACAGCTTTTAGTGCCATCTATTGGGCCGCGCAGTAACTATACGTTTGAAGCCTCTCCTGGTGGCGCTGAGCGGGTTGTTTACATAAGCGTGCGTGTGTGTGTGTGAGCGACGAATTGATGTATTGATATCCTTATGTTTACGGAAGTTCAACACTGCGATGTTCTAGCGATGCCTTTTCCGATTGTATCCCTTTTCATGCTTCTACGCCCGAGTTATTACCATGATCAGCCGGCCATGAACGGCAGGTGATAAGAGTGGTAGATGAGGGGAAGGCATCGCTAAAATGTTGTGTCGTACTTGCACCTGGTTCCTTGTATGTGCCAAAGAAAGCTTAGCGAGATTTGTTATTTTTTTTCGCAAATATCAGTAACGCACACTATGCTTATGAGGCGTGCGTTGTTTTCTAGCTGCGAACTAGCACAGTTGGTAGGCCTATGTCACATCCATCGCTTCGTTTCGCTTGCCTGGAGTCGGCCATGTTGGCTTTGGAAGGCAGAAACCGTTCCTCCCATGAATGAAGGAGAAAAGTTGCTCCATTTAAAGACGAACATAGGAAAGTCGTTTCTCCCTTAATGGCGCAAGGGTCCCTCCCTTTTTCTTAGAGTGTTGGGTGTATGTAGTTACTCAAAGCAGGTTTCTGTTCCATTGCTGCCCTCCACGAGATAATCTCAGCCTCTCCGACTTTGGGTTCGACGTGCTTTGTTACCATGTTCCTTACCATACCGGTCGCATATTGGCTGGTAAGCTTCCGCGCGCTTTTTCTCCACTGTGAGTCAATGGCCTTCCTCTAGACTCTCGCAGCCCATTTACTTTCGTCTATATTCCTCAGTTGTTTTTCAAAATCAATTTTACTTTGAGCTTCCCTCACTTGCGCTTTGAGCTTCCCTCACTTCCCATGCGCCGCTTCATTTGTAGCCTTCCCGTGAGCGTCCCACTGACCTTTCGTTGCCATCGAGTCCTGATATTAGGTGGCCCTGGGTCGCGACACTGGCGACACAGCGCCCCCATCTGACGACGCCAAAAGAAAAGCTCCGTTATAAACACAGCCTCCAAACCGCAGCCATTCTTGTCGCCCGGAAACTGTAGAGTGAGTGGGTAGTGGGCATTTGGGCTTCTTGGTTCACGATCTTCGCGTTGTATACCGCAGGCGGAACAACCAGAAAAAACAAGGACAAGACTAGACTAAAAGCGCTTTGTGTCGTCTTGTCCATGTTCCTTGTGGTCCTTCCGCCTGGGCTATGCAACCCGAAGATATAGAAGTGGGGTAGAGCAAACATGGTAACGGATGAATGAGAGCGCGTCCCAATGGACTTATTTTTCTGAAGTAAAACTTCTATTTTCATAGCCGGTTAGCAGAGCGCGCGCTCTTACTTTAATACGTAAATTGTTACCATGCGACGTGACTCACGCGCTAAGTGCGTCGAATTGCCAGTTTCCATGAGGGAAGTTGACAAATAAGGGTGTTACATTGCCTTACTATGCACGCGGCTGCACACTATTGGCTATCGTGCTATCGTGCTAGTCTATCGAGCTGGTGAGTCCGGGTCCGAAACTAACTATATTCGAGACTATTTATCTCCGAGAATGTGAGAAATGAGGCGCGCGAAACGCCTAACGCACTCTCTAGTAAGCGTCCACTCGATGCTATGCAAAGGTATGAGCACCGCAGTGTAAAAAAATGGACTCGCCCCCCCCCCCCCCCGATATATATATATATATATATATATATATATATATATATATATATATATATATATATATATATATATATATATATTGCGGCGCATCCATTTTTTATAGATAATTGGCGACTTTAGTGCGATTAGCAACTGTCTTATGATTGGTGCGTAATTGTTGATGATGTGTTATAAGAAAAGCGGCGCATACCCAGTGATACACACCTGTGACACACGATGGCGTCCAAAAAGCTTATTGAAGAGCGGTACCACCGAGTAGTACATACCCAGTGACCCAAGCTTTAGGAAAGAGGTTAAGTACATACATACATACATACATACATACATACATACATACATACATACATACATACATACATACATACATACATACATACATACATACATACATACATACATACATACATACATACATACATACATACATACATACATACATACATACATACATGCATTTAAAAGGGCTTATAAGTGCGGATGTCACAGTTTCTGTAGTGTTGGCAAGGTGATAGTGCGTTGAGCGCGACAATGTCCCAATGCTGACACCGGTCGCGGCCGCGGCGGAGGCACTTTTTTTATTTAAAGCGCTGCTTTTTATGCCTACCTCCTCCGGTTTTTGCGTGGCTTGCTAGCTTTATCGCAGGGGAGGCTCATCTGAGGGGGAGGGGGGGGGTCTTGGCGCTCGCACGGGAGCATCGTGGCTGAGGGCGAAACTAGAGGCGTGGCTTTACGTGGGAGAGGAAAGGTGCCCAGGAGCTCGCTGCGTGATAACGGGTGAATACAAGGTGTCATTACTAAAGGGAAAATGAGACAGCCACCCAAACGTAGCAGATTGCTACAAAGGAAGCTGTCATTGCTACAAAGGAAGCTGTCAAACTCTCCGATGGTGGGATTTTATTCAAGGTTCCCCAGAGCTGTTCGCTTATGTTCAACTCACGAGGCAATAGACGCAAACATAAAACGACAGATTAAAAATATTATCACTCTTCAATTTATGCAAGAGAACCGTTTGAGACGCTTGGAAGTGAGAGCTCGCCTGTGTCCTTATTCTTCCCCGTGGCAGCTAGCGCTCTGAGGCTCCACGTGACAACGCCTTTGGGACCCTCCCCAGTTAATGCATTACACTCTCAGGATCGGACAAACTCGGTGACAGAAAGGATGCGTCAGGCGTTACGTGTTGGGTTATGACACTATAACCAAGAGGAAAACACGCGTTTGCGACGAAGCTCGCGCACAGCGGTTCGTCTCACATTTGTGTCTGCGCTGGATTGCGAGATGCAGCCGTACAACTGCAGCGCAAAATGACGAAGCTTCAAGTAGACAAGAAAATAGCGAACACCGAGACAAGCACAGTATGGTGAAAAATCAGTGTAAGATTACCGCGCTTTGACATTAATCTTTTATGGTTCTGCCACAAAGTGTTATTGTTGAGTATATTTTTGAGATTCATGACACTTAATGCAAGGAGCTATTGCCGTATACATCACGATTAGGGCATGACACGTTACAATGAGAACGCTTTGCATGATCCTGCTCGCATTTGTATACATGAGCAGTTTTCTAAGAAGGAATCTGAGTTGCCCTATGAAACAATGCACTGCTCATTGCTGCTTGGGCAACAAGCTTATGCCAGCAGAAGTCCTTTACTAAGGTTCATCGTAAACTCATTTGGTTTTCACATTCAGGTTACTATTGAGCAACTAGTGCGTAGAAGCACTGCTGATCACAAGTGAAAACATTAAGCATTATTACAACACTCTAACTAAAGCATCCAGGCATTACAGTTCAGTGAGTTAGCGTATGATTTGTCGCACACACAGGGTTGACCATGCTGGATGATGGCTCAAGTGCTCAGTCAATGTGGCCGTAATGAGGGACATATAATACACTGATAAATAAAAGGAGCAGCACTGCCATTAAATGCACTTGATTTTCTCCATCTACCCTGCTTCATTCATGTCACACATTTCTTGTTAACGTGCTTAAACTACAAATCTGCTAATGGCATTATTCAGTGAAACATGCGGCCGCTTAGAATGCAGTGTAACGATGCACAGTGCAAACCTAAGCATGTATAGAGAAAAACATTAAGGAAGAATATTTGAATAAAGAAACTTTAGAAATGATTAGAATACAATGATTTGCAAGAGAACTGACTTGGAATATTGAATCTTATCGTGTGTTTATAAAGAAAAAAAATTCTGGGTTTTACCTGCTAAAACCATTCTCTGACTATGAGGGACGCCGTAATGGGGGACTCTGAAAATTTGGAACACCTGGGGTTCTTTGACGTGCACCTAAATCTAAGTACACGGGTGTTTTCGCATTTCGCCACCATCGAAATGCGGCCGCCGTGGCCGGAATTCGATCCCACGACCTCGTGCTTAGCAGCCCAACACCACAGCCACTCCGCAACCTCGGCGGGTGTTTTCTAAAGAAAAAATGAAGGTAGATAGATCAGTGCAAATTTAGCCAAGTTCACTGTGGAAGAACACTGTATTTCGCAAGCATCTTGAGAACAAATATGCATGAATACGCTAACGATGCAAGAGCCTCGATCAGGTAACTAACAGATATCCCGCTGTAAAAACACAAACAAACAAACAAACAAACAAACTCAGAAACTGAGGTTCGAAGAAATTGTTTCCGAAACTGAGGCTTTTTTTAGAGGCTCGGTGCTCGGTATTTCCTGTTGATATGGGCGAACAACACACTTGAGGAGGCCTGTTGAGGAGATTGTGGACTTGAAGTGACCTTGAGGAGGTCATCTATTCCCGCGGGCGCAAATAGTCATTTCTTATTCTGTGTTACGTACCCTACCTTAAACTAGCATTAATATGTAATACAGGGCCCATAACGAAAGTAATGCGCATTTCCAGCGAAAAAGAAATTTATTGACCGGACCTGTACAAATGGTTAAAATTCTTCAAAATACTCTCCCCCTGCATCAATACACTTGCGGAGACGTGTCTGCCACGCCTGGAAGCCATTCCGAAAGTTCTCGACGGGAATGTCTTTCAGAAACGCTGTAACATACTTTTGGATGTATTGCACGGTCTCCCAATGCTTTCCTTTCAACGTTCTCTTCAGTCGGGGAAACAACAAAAAGTCGCACGGAGCCAAGTCGAGACTGTAGATGGGGGACTGTAGATGGATTGATGCTCCGGGCCAGGAAGTTGGTAACGAGGAAGGTCGTGTGGCTGGGGGCATTGTCATGCTGGAGCTTAACCGTGTCTTTGATGCCAGCCCTAACGCGCGCGACCCGGCGTTTCAATCTCTTGAGAATCTCCAGGTAAAAGGCTGAGTTGACAGTCTCTCCCTGCAGCACAAACTCAAAATGGACGATTCCTCGGGTGTCAAAGGAGACAATGAGCATCGTTTTGATGCTCATTCGCGCTTTCTTGGGGCGGGGGGATGATTTTGTGTGCCACTCGCTGCTCTGCCTTTTCGATTCTGGGTCGTGCTCGCACATCCAGGATTCGTCTCCGGTTACGATAGACTTAAGAAAGACCGGCTCATTTTGAATCAAATCCAACAATTCTCGACAGCGCAAAACTCGAAGTTCTTTCTGATCTTCCATCAACACTTTCGGCACAAGCTTCGTGCAGGCCTTGCGCCTTTGCAGATCCTCGGTCACTATCCTATGTGCCGCGAATGTCGACATGTGTAGGACAGAACCCTCGCCACATTTGCCAACCGGTTTATGATCGCGTCATAATAAAACCATGCGCATTACTTTCATAATGGACCCTGTATACTGTTGCGGAATGGAACACAAATCGAATAATGTCTGCAGAAGACGTAATCGAAATTGCCAAATTTTCTGACGCCCCTATGTAAATATTAAGTTTAGCTTATACGTTCAGGCTACGTTCAGAACAAGGGTTGAGGATGCATGTACTTCATTAATGCCCACTTGTGGCAGCCGCATTTTGATGGGGCAAAATGCAAAAACACTCGTGTACTTAAGAGTGCGTTAAAGAACATCGGGTGGTCAAAATTAAGCCGGAGCTTTCCATTACGCTATCTTTTATAGCCACAGTGTTGCTTGCGGTCGTTGAACCTCACGAAGCAATCTGGCAATAATGGCGATGACTGCGAAATTATAGAGTTCCGTTGGCTAATACGTTTGATGATCACCGAAAATGCAAGACATATGACCATTATACGAGTGTGCTGTAAATTGAGTCTTAACCTTCTCATGTGTAGAAAAAAAGTCGCAGTTTCGCCCCAAAGGCGAAGCATCGATTGTGATAGCGAATTAGTAGACAGCTATACAACGCAACGATAGTAGTTTTATCAGCCGTATAGACTCGTAAAAATTCGCTGATTGACTAAATTAAGAAGCGTGGTATCAAGAGCGCACCGGAAAACAAACACATCTCATTTCGATGAGTGCGGTCACTTGCTGTGAAAACGCTGGCGTTAGGAAGAGTGGCAGCGGCAGTGAGCGAATTGGCGTTCGTGCCAATCGTTCGAACTAAACGGCGATAATGCAGCGCACACGAAGCTATCCTCCCTGTGACATCTAGCCCGCGCGGCCGCGCAATACGCACCCTCCCCCCCTCCTCCCTCGCCGGTGCTTTGCGCACAGTGGAAGACGGTGCGGCTCCCTTCCACCTTCCTTCCTTGCGCGGGCAAGATCAAGCCACCATCGTCGGCTCATCCTCGCACGCTTTCGCTGTCGCCCACAGCATGCGGTGCGTGGCCACGGTGTTATCACACTTGAACTTTCTAGGGAAAATCACGGATACGCCGACGACGACGGCGGAAATGCGCCGGAGTGTCCATATAATTGCTATCGCAACAAAATCTTTCGGTGGATTTCTTTCGAGCTTTCCGCATTTTTACAACATGAAGTGTGCCTCTGAAGTAAAGAAGCAGTAGCATGCGAGCGGTAAAGAGTTATCATGTAATGACTTCCAACAGCGGCAGAAGGGAACGGACGTAAATAACACCTATTATTCATATGAAAACAAAGACACATACAAGCATAACAACAGGTGCTCGCACGAAAGGACGTTTACTGCCTTCCCGCTTTCTTCTAAGGAGAACACAGCGCTCGTAAATAAATTAGGTTAGGCGTTGAAAGTAAAATTTTCTTTCGTCTCCTTTACCTTCCTTTAGTATGGCAGTGTTTCGTAACGAGACGCCACATCTTTCCTTTCTTTTAGGGCTATGTGATCTTCTGTGATTTGGCAGTTTATAAACACGCGAAATAACGTTATTGCGCAGAATGAGACACATTCCGTGTTAAAAAGAACCAGCTTTAAAGAAAAAGAGATATGCCAAATTACTGCTCTAGTCGACGCACCCATTATCTTCTTTACTGATTACACTAGGCAACACAGTGAAGCTCGGAATAGTCAAGGCGTGTCCGAAGTAGAAATCATGTGACCGTCACAGGCCTTCGGACCTCCGTGCCCCAAACCTGTCACTAAATAGATTATTGTTCTAGTTAATATCTTCGCGAAATGCGTTATTTACGCCCTTTGAGTCAAAGTTACGCATAATCATAAACAGATTAAATTTAAAGGCAAAACACACTTTATCACTTTCAACCTAACTTAATCTAAATTTTCCGGATTTACGTACCAATACTACAATCGAATTATGAGACATGCCGCAGTGGGGGACTCCAGAATAATTTTGACCACCGGCATTCCTTTAACGTGCACCTAAATCAGCCTGCCTACCGCTAGCTGCAGGCATCTTGGATGTACGCGCAGAGGACTATTCAAGTTTGCTCCAAGCCACTGTCACGGATCTCCAAGTAACCATCGGGAAAACAAAATGGACTGGGCACCGCAGTCCTTTCATTTCTCGGAACCCTGTCCAGTTGTGACGCAGGGAATACAAAGGAGGCAAAGGAAAAATGAAATATTCATGAAAATGCATAAGAGCAAACAGAATAACGCACATACAGTGTTATCAAAACAAATTGTTCGTCAGACGCACTGCAAGAGCGTCACTGTTCGCCCGTCAGCTAACTCAAGTGGGTAAATGCCCGATGGCTTTTGTGGGTGTCATTCCTAAGACCGACGAGGGCAATCAATAATTTCGTGCAAAGTGAAGTGAACCCAACTGAGCGTCTGGGAGACAAACATAAGGTTACTTATTGCTGCACAAAACTTCTTTCTGCATCTCAACGACGACGACAGCTTTGTGCTATTATTCAGCCACCATCTCTCTGGGGAACACGTATGGTGTGTCAATTAACCAAATTGTTTCTGTTGAAATGCGCAAGGTAGGGGAAAAGTCAAATTAAGAGAGCATTGACCTCCACCTGAAAGAAGCATGAAGCCCATAAAGCAAACTGAAAGCGGATTCCTCAGAAGGGAAATTTTGAAATTGAAGAAAAATTCGTCCTATAGTCGAGGGAGTAGAACTCGACGCAGCTGCTTTCACTGGCAGACAACCATACTAACAACTCTGATCACCAATCGGAAGTCTAGCCGATAGCAAGATCAAGACGAACGAATAATTAACTCGAAGCCCGATAGAATAATAATCAACCCTAAGAGGGTTCCACAGAAATCTTCAAGGTCAGCGGCCATTCATTCAAGAGAAAGTTGGGAGCCATCCGGCCGCGAATAGTACGGAGATGTGAAAGTTAGAATCATTGCATTTGGAAACCTCATGACAGGTGCTTCACACAGAATTTAGGAAGCTGCAGATAATTACGCCCAGTTTTAAAGCGTGACGATAAGCTCTCTGAAATTGATGAACTCTGAAATACTACATACAAAGAGAGCGCACAACCGAAGCAACCTCAATGAAAGTATGCACATATTCTTATCGGTATAACTGCTATGAGAAAGCCACGATGTTAGGTATAGAATCGCGTAGAAGTGCAGAATTTTTGACATCAGGAAGATATTCTTTGTTCAAGTGATACTTGAAGCGATCACCTAAAAAATTCTCGATCCGACTTGAATTTCTCGCACTACGTTCTGACGTCTTTTCGTAATCACGAAGTGGAGTTTGTGGTAGCGAAAGCAATCGATTTTGCAATCCTGACGTCTTGTTGTTATGAGAAGTCCATTCTACTTTGATAACACAAAACGGCGGCGGAGCGATACGTCAGAGTTAGAGAGCTCTTCCCTATTTTGGGGCACTCGCATTCATCTTTTCAAATTAAAAGCGCAACTTCTTTATTCTCAACTTAACTTCATGTCACTGCGGAACCATAGCGACCGAAATGAGACAAAGTTGTCAAACAGTGGGGTACATGGCAAGCGGTGATGCTTTTGCCGCTTTTGGAAGAATGCACTGAAGTCTGTCAGCGGAACAAATCAGCTATACCATCGGCGTGGTGCTACTGTTCAGCCAATGTCGCCGCCGATGCCGGCACTCACCCGTGGCCGCCGTCTTCTGCGTGATGACGGAACGCCGAGATCGATACATCTTGAGCATGGTCCAGAAAGGCACAGTGTCCGGAGGGCCGGGCAGAGGCTTCAGCGCTTGTCGCACGCCCCACCAGTGCCGTACTACGCCGAGCACCCATGTGACGAGGTAGAGTAAAACACTGTACGGAATCCAAACCCGCAGAAAGTACACGAAGAAACCGAAAGCCTGGGCCGTGGTCGCCATTGACTCCGACCGCGTGCCGCCGCCGCTGCCGTCGTCAGGCTCACTGTGTCCCGCGGCGCTCAGTCGGCGACACTTTTAAGAGAGTTGGGTGGAACGAGAAATGGTAGCGCTTCGTCGTGGTGTAACCCTTCGCAAGCGGGGCATCGAGAATTGCATTACGAGAGTTTCATCCTCCCCCATGGCTTGTCTTCTCATTCATTCCTTCGAGACGAAAACCTTACTCTCCTCTGCGAACCCTCCACTGCTTATCAACCCCCCACCCCTCCTCCCCACGTCCACGTTCTACACCCACCGGCCGAACTTTTTTTCCTTTCATTCATCCGACATGAGAGCACCCCTTGAAAAGAAACCCCACAAAGACGGAAAGCTGGAAGCGTTCGCTTGCGGATGGGAGAGCACGCAACTCACGCCTACATTGTTTAAGGAGAGGGAGGGGGAGGGACCAGGGCCTGCCTAATCATTGAGAGCGTATAGGCCTGGTGGGAGAATTTAGATGGAAAGCGCATCCGCCCCGAAGAATGGCTTTTGTGTGCTGCTTTGGGACTACGTGGTCACTTTTTCAAAAGTAAAAATGGGAAGACAAAGAAATAATTTATACTAGGAGCACCGGGCTGGAATAATAGCAGAGTGTGTAGAAAAAAAACTTAGGACTTGTCATGGCAAGTTTCGTGCATGGCTGGAGAAGAAAATAAAATGAAAAACTGGACCGGGGGCACCCCTTATATCATATCTTCAACGAAATGTGAAGAAACTCACTTTTGATTATCGAAAACTCTGCAAATGAAGACGCGTGCGGCCACTTATCCTGCGATTTCAGATTAGAAGTCTTCCATACTACGTCGTATGCTAGCGACACACAAACAACTGATAGCATCAGCGTCTTGTTCTCTCCAGCATGCAAAACACGTCCCGAGTCGTTCTTACAGGGGAATATTTGAGACGTGAACTGCGTCGTGGTAAAATAAACAAAACACGACGCCAGCAGGCTTTGTTGGAAGTTTCCTGAACTCAGATTTCCGTTTTATTTTTCTTCTGACATGTTTTCGTAATGTGTGACTAAAGCCTGCGAAGTTGTCCTTAGTTTTCTACGAATCACTCTTGCTCAACGTGGTGAATGAGAGCTCACTGTTAAGATCGTCATAGCAAAGATAAACCATTGTCTGCACGCGGGCAGGTACGAGCATGCCTGAAGTAGCAGCAAATTTTCCTCAAGCGCAGTCGCTAGAAAACGGGGCGAAAACGTATAGAAAGAATGGTTTTGTACGCTGTGTCGTCAACCTTTCCCTTAGTTATTTAAGCTTCCAGAAATTAGAATCGAGTGTTTAAGGTAAAAACAATTATTACGAATCCAGCTTTTATTTAATTTTCACATTTTCGTTCGTAGAGTACAATTCTTACTGAATAAGCAAATGCGCAAAAATAATATAGGAAAAGCATACGAAACTTCAAAGATGTCTGGCTATCAGTTTCAGAGCATGCAGTTCGTCTAGAACTCACTGTGCTGTGAAAAGAATAGACGAGCTAATTTGCTTCTATTTTCGAGCCTCCACTGAGGCTGTGAAATAGAGAAAGTTGCCGAGTGCACAATAATGATCGTTTTGCGAAAATTTCCTTTCCCTGAATAGCGAAGGATCCTCAAGAGTCAGTCAATCAAATACACGTGGTTAATAGGGGGGTGAAGTTAGGAGCCAAGTGCAGTAACACGACATTAGCCTAAGCAGACTTTCCCACGTACTTCGTGGTAAGCGGCACGCCGATTCTATTGTCTTGCCTCTTCGTCGGTGGGGAAAGCGGAAGTATTTCTATCAGTTGAACTTGACACGAATTAAGAAGGACGTCACACACTTTCTCCAAATCATGCTTCAGTCCTCACCGCTAACCTTTCCATCTTTGCCCACTCGTGTGCAAGAAAGCCATTCTGTGTATTTGCGAGTACGACGTAGGAAAGTTCTCGACACTGTATGTGCAGTTGTCGCTATGCGGTGGTCGGGTGAACAGGTAACACGACCGACAGTACGACGCAAACAGCCGGTCGGAAGTGGTTCCGCAAAGCGTTATCAGCTTTCATGAAATGCAAATTCCGTAGCGTATAGATATCTCGCGAACAGCGCCAAAAATATCCAAGGACGTCCTTGAAAGCTGCGGCCACTTTATTAGAGCCAGCAAAACAGACGAATATCGTAGCACTTACCCGCGCTTGGCGGACCGTGAAAAAAAACCTACCTCTCTCGCCTCTCGGGTGGCGCGGGCCGAAATTTCGCTGAATTTCGTGAAAGCGGTTAAATGCGCTCTTGAGTCGGTCAGGGAGCTGTTTGCACTTATCTCTGTAATATAGGAAGCTTAATGCCGCACCCAGCGTCCTCGACTGAAGACACCGGAAGCAATTAAGGGATCATGTCCGGGAAACCGACCTTTCGCGACCTTGTTGCGGCCCTTCGCATGAACGAACGCTCGGCAGTAAGCCATTTTTGGGATTAAAGTTTCTGCTTCTTTTTTTTTCTCCCCCTAAAATTCCTGCCTGTAGGGCCACGAACTACCTACCAAAGAGAACCGGAGAAGTCTTCTGTGGATAAGCCCCATGTTTAAGTGTTTTTCTTTTCTGAACTGTGTGCAAAAAAAAAAAAAGCTACATATACCATTGAAAATTTCATACGTTCAGCTAAGTGCTACAGGCGCTTATCTGGCTTTTTCTATCCTAGTTGCCGCGGTCTTAGAGTGGTTTGTGCAAACAATGGCTAGTAAGCTTAGGAAGGGACAAATTGAAAGCACCTCCGGCAAGCATGCTTGGCAGCGACCACTTCGCGCAGTCGTGCTTCTACTAGACGGGAGTATGAATGAGGCTGCTACCTGATGTCATCGAGGTGGTCGTAAATATCCCGAAAGACACGAAAAAGATAAGAATATACAATTATCGGAAGTTCATAAAGGCGTTAATATTTTAATAAAAAACGAGTCGCTGAATATATGTTTTCCGGCTCTCTCGTTTCACTGCCTGCTTTCATCGATGTCTGCAATATGCATTCGTGAGTCCTTGCAGAACTTACTGTTAAGGAATCAAGTGCGCCAACTAGAAAAGTAATGTTACCAACAGATGCGTGTAGCTATTCGGTTATTCCAGCGACTATAGGCGGCGCGACGGTAGGTCAAAATGGCTGCCGGGACGGTGACAAGGCGATCTCGCAAGCGTGTGCATGCATCTCGAGCAGCGAAGCACATCCGGCCCTCTGGATTTGCTGCAAACCATACTTTCTCTCTCGCTAAAGAGACGCAAAGGCGTGTAAATGAAGACGAAGCTACATTCAACGCAGGTCTCATCATATGCTGCGGCTCAAGTCCATTAGAGACGATTTTTGCAATGGGGAGCACAGAAGCGTTGCAGAAAAAGGAGACGCGGACAGGAAGGACGCTCACTTGCGACTAAGTATAGGTTCAGAGACAAAGCACCAGGAACGTTATTGCGCATGCGCTGTCATCGAGAACTGTAAAAAAAAATTGCATCCATAACTACATCAATAATGACAGCTATAGTGTAGGTGATAGCAACAACGGCACGTACAAGTGGCCTGACAGAAGTCATACCAAAAAAAGAACTTCGGGGTGGAAAGTGACAGAGGAGGGGAGCGTAGAAACTTCAGCCAAGGGCGAGCAACGTAATGAGAGCAGCATCCCGGGCAAGTTGGTCATCCATTGCTTAAGTGATATTGCGCGACATTGCTCTCATTGCCGGCATCGTATGCAAAGCACGGACGCTCTCCTATTGTTTACGCAAGAAGACCACCCCTCCGGACTTGGTCTCCCTGTTCGGAGGCTTTCTTCCTTCAGCGGGACACTGCGCCAGAATCTGCAAGATCCTGCGTTCCGAGTGGAACCACCAAGCGCGACTCTACAGGCAGTACCTTTCGGTACAACTTCAGAGCGGCGCAGGGCGCTACACAGATAATGGTCTGCATCGCCAGTACCTTCGGTTGGCGGACCAGACAACTGAATTCCTATGGCAGCAACAACTACGTAGACTCCGAGAACAGCAGCCACAAAAGAAGCGGTCAGCCCCGCAGAACCTCGTCCATATTCCAGAGTCTGTTGCTTTGCCTGAAGAGATTCGAGAAGTCCTATCACTCGGGCCGAAGTTTGCCATCCAAACCAAAAGGCCCCCCAGAGAACTTCTGTCCTACGTTCGAGATGTCTCAAGACTTGTCCCAGACCACGAGGTAGGCCGCATCGTATCGGAAGGTGTGGATGTCCTACAAAGGTACAAGCAACCGAAGGCGAGGATTTCGGTGAATCGGGTGGCCTCTTCTCTCGTGGACAGTGCGCTGTGTGTAATTCCTGCCGATAAAGAAGGCGGTTTTGCTGTGTTACCTGCTGAAGACTTTAACGCCAAGGCTCTAGAAGCCATCAGTGCCACGTTTAACTGTCATAGGGAGGTGTCGCTGGCCAAGGTAAAGGCTGTGGCAAAGCGCATGTGCAACCGACTTAATCTGCAAAAATTAACCAAGGCCTTTGAAAACAGCAAGCGAGATCACCTACAAGTTTTCTTCAGTGCCAAAACGCATAAACCCGGTGTTCCGTTACGGGTTATTGTGTCAGAAATTGATACTTGGCAAAAGCCGTTGGCGGTGTTTTTACAACAAAAGTTGGGCCTTCTGCCTGTCAGCGACCCTTTCCTCGTTAAGAGCTCAGAAACTGTGATTGAATTTTTGAAGTCACATTCTGACCGTGGTCTTCAGGCGTTTTCTATCGATGTAAAGGATCTTTATTATTCCTTGCCGCATAGAAGCGTACTGTCCTGTGTTGAGCAATGTATCGATAAGTATGGTGCTGTTTCCTTCCAGAATGAGGCCGGCGTGTCTTGCAGTCAATTTTTAGAACTTTTACAGATTTATCTTAATTCCACCTTTATCACTTGGGATAACTAATGTTTTTTGCAGAAGAGCGGAGTTTGTATTGGCTCTTGCATTGCTCCCATTCTTAGTGACTTGTTTTTATCCTGTTTAGACCATGACATTTCTTTACAAGTGCAAGGCACTGCAGTTTTTAAAACATTTAGATACGTTCATGACTTTTTAATTTTCATTGACTGCTCTTCTGATGACTTCATTCTGGAAGCTAAGAACGCGTTAGAAACGTTTCAGAAGTGCTTAGTCCTTCTTCAAACTATTCATGAGATGCCGGTAGATAGGTCTCTTCGTTTTCTTGATCTTCGCCTGAATTTTCAGGACAGCCACACGTGTTGGTCGTATGAGCCGCGAGCCAACAAACCACTTCTGCTGTATACGTCCGCACATTCTAAGCTTGTTAAGCGGGCCATTATCAGTTTGTGCTTCAAGAATGCCCTTAGCAAGTCTTGCTGTCATGTTGTGGACGTAAGCTTAGAAGCGCAGACCTCACGGTTGTCCTTGGCTGGATATCCTAGGGTGGTGCTAGTGTCTGTCGCGGAACGCATCTTAAGAGAAGCGCGATCCAGTACGCAGAAGTCAGTTGCCGATGCCCCTCCTGGCACACGCCCTAAAGTTAGTGTCATACCTTAAATGCACGGCATATCCCACAACTTGAAAAAGATTGCCCAAAGAGCGAATGTAAGAGTAGTTTTTTCTGCTCCCGACAAGCTCGGCAGGCATTGCAGGCTGACGGATCCAAACGCCGTCCCTTCCGATAAGTGCAGAAAGCATCACCGAAAAAAGTTTGTCGAGTGTGTACACCGGGTGGTGTACAACCTGCCAATTTCATGTGGGAAGAAATATATAGGACAAACTGGGCGTTGCCTCAATGATCGGCTCCGTGAGCACAGCAACAATGTTAAAAACGGCTCTGGGGGTTTCTTGGCGATCCACTGTCGCGATCATGGGTGCAAGCCTCTTGAGGATCAATGTACGATTGTTTCCCGTGGCAGTACGCAGCTCATCTGTGAGATATCTGAAGCGCAGATGATCGCGAAATTGGGTGATGC
Source organism: Dermacentor albipictus (assembly GCF_038994185.2). Classification (NCBI taxonomy): domain Eukaryota; kingdom Metazoa; phylum Arthropoda; class Arachnida; order Ixodida; family Ixodidae; genus Dermacentor; species Dermacentor albipictus. The sequence goes on from NC_091821.1 coordinate 15,438,588, forward strand.
GTGTGTCAGCTTCCCATCTCTGGCTCTCACAGAAAAAGAATTACGTTACTTGGACGCGGCATCACACGACACGTAACCATGTTACATGAATTCGCACTTCATTTCCTTGTAAGCGCATGCGCGATCTACGTTGCCTGCCATGTATAAAAGGACGCAGTGGCAAAATAAACTTAGTTGAAAGTTTGCGCTTGGTGTGTCGTCTTCTTTCACGTCCGTGTCGTTTTTATGTCGCGCAATATCATTTAAACGAGCAACGTAAATTCCTTATCCATCAGATGCATTGATGGGGCACTCATACAAAGGTAAGCATAAAAAAAATTATGGGGTTTTACGTGCCAAACCCACTTTCTTATCATGAGGCACGCCGTAGTGGAAGACTGCGGAAATTTCGACCACCTGGGGTTCTTTAGCGTGCACCTAAATCAATGTACACGGGGGTTTCCCGCATTTCGCCCCCACCGAAGTACGGCCGCCGAGGCCGGGATTCGATCCCGCGACCTCGTGCTCAGCAGCACAACACCCTAGCCACTGAGCAACCACGGCGGATACAAAGGTAAGCGTGAACGCGAATCTGACCAGCCTCGACGATTTCCCTTCTGAGTCTGCCTTTATATCTGCTTATAATGTCGGTTTTATCGAAAATGAGCTTACAGCCACAATCCCTGCAGTTCGCAGTTAGGTGCGCGGAGTTGCTCAGGGCCTTTTAAGATGAAGAATGTTGTCTTAGCCTCTCACTTAGACAGCGCCCCGTCTGCCCAATGTAAACTATCCCACAGTCGAGTGCTATCTCATGTACCGCTTCGGTAGCATAGGAGGCGAGCGATTTCGTGCGTTTCTTTTCACAGGCCTTGTTCTTGTTGTGGCCGTTTTGCAATGCGCACAACCCAGAAAGCTTGAGAGGAGCTGTGAAGACGAGGTCAACGCCGTGTTTTTTCCCTATCCTTTTCAGGTTGTATGAAATCGTTTTGTCTCTGAAAATATACTTAGTTGCAGGTGAGTGTCTTTTCTGTTCACGTCTCCCTTTTCCACAACGCTTTTGCTCTCCCCTTTGCAAAAACCATGCGAAACCAACTAGCTCAACAGCTTACTATTCCATTAGAGAAACCGAGGTCAGCATCGAATCGCTCTGCCTGCAGACGAGCGCAATCAAGGGCCCGCGGCCCTGAGTTAACGCCGCCGTACGTGAAGGCACAGGCTCTGTAAAGGTCAGCATGTCGTTACTAGCCTTGAAAAGTCTCACGGGCACGCACGAAGCCATATATTTGTGTTTTTGCAAACACTTAGCAAACGCAAGTGCGTACCGGTAACAGACGTTAGTTGTTTTTGAAGCGCTCCTGTTTTCAACAAATTATTCCCATGCAGTAAGAAACAATCTTTATTGCCTATCCAAATGTAAAGTTAAAAAAGAACGGCTGCAAAATACAACAATTTACGAAACTCGTAACGTACAGGAGGGATCAGGCACGTCTAGAGCCTCGAGCAGCGTACGGCGGAGCAAGTGAACTGAAATTTAGTTCGCTAGTGTCTAAACGTTAGTAAGTCCAGGAATCTTGGACATCGACTACTACTGCAAAGTCGATCCTTGGGTAATGAAGTCGGCGTAACTCCACGCAAGCATCTCTTTAAATCATCGATTGCCGAAAAATGCCTCGTTTTTCGCAAATCGCCCTTTAGGCACTTAATCCCAACAACGGTCTTACGCTATATGTCGCGTCTAGTTTGATTCTGGAGGCTGCGTTTTTTCCCAGGGACACTTCTGTAGACACATTGAAAAGGCATAGGGTGATTTATCAAATGATGACTGCAGTCTCGCGAGAATTCTTCCGCTAATTGCACTCTATGCTCCGTTCCATACATAGCAGTCAATGTTGTGGGAGCTACGCAAGAAGTTCGGTCGAGAAATGTTATCACTCCGCGCGTTCCATCCCTGTCTCGCCGCGTGTCAACAGCGTTCGGGAGCATGCACGTGAGGCCTCCTCGCCACGGGTTGCAAATAAAAAACCCGAAAAGAACAACGAAAATAAAATTGATCTAAAACAACGCATTATATAGCAGCCGTATACCACAGTGTGTCTGTTTCTAAGCATTAAAACTTGTTTCACTCAATATTGAGCCTATATAAAAAACAGTTGCGCACAACTGCGGTAAAAAAAGAAACATCCAACTATATCCAAGCGCGAACGAATCACTGCGAGAAGTCTCTCTAGCCTCCATAGCGTTGACTGCTATGCACGGAATGGAGTATAGTGGCATGTACCCCATGGCTCTCTATATATGTATGTCTAGTTTGGTTTCATTCCGATGGTTGAATTTCTTTTTTCCTCGGGAGCTCTTCTACAGCTACTATGCGGAAAAGCAGCACTACAGGGTCAAAATATTTCTGCGTCATTGAATTGACGCGAAATAGCTCGTCGATTATGTTAAAGCACGTGGACTGGGATGTGCAGCTTTGATGCAAGTTCGCGCCCTGGCCTTTTAGAAAAGATGCACTGTCAGAACCCGCAAGAAGCAACGGACCAAACGGCTTATGGAGTGATATTCAAGCATTTAGTTCGGTTGCATGCGCAATTTTCCCACAAGTTTCGGCGCATGGTAAAATGTTTTGATTTATATTTACAAAGAGAAGCATTATGTTGCAGCTTTACTCATGAAAACCAATCAGTAGCTACAATGCATTAATGAGCAGTTAAATAAGTAATTGCACAGTACAGCTAACTAATAGAACTATATTTATTAGTGATCACTCGTTACTAGGAAACTATGCTACTTTCTTGGTTTTGCACACCATTAATGTTATGGACATAGAAGGAAATATCATAAAAGCAGTGATCCAACAATGAGACGGGCTGGGAACTAGCGTGATAAAGCCAGTAGTTGTAATGAATTATTCATTTAACTGATACAATGGTAGGTTTGATTCGTGTACGTCGTCCCTGGTGTCATTAACACTGTCATTAAATGAGCATCTTAAAATTTCTTTGCTCAGGGATAACGCCGAGTTTAACTTTCATACGGCATTGGGGTCATGGATATCAAATGAAAATTTATTCAAACAGTGACGAATATATGATAACTAGGAGTGGTAGGGCTGAGTTACTAGTGGTCACGAATAACTTTGTTTAGTATGACAGTGGTAGCCTTTATTCACATATGTCGTCAGTGATATCAATCAAAAAGTCATTAAATGAATATTTCCTTGGTTGCCATCGCTGACCGATCACGCCCAATTATCAGTGATCATTAGTGATACGCTCAGTAATATGTTCTGGTATTTCATACAATGCGAACGTAATGAATATCAAATGAAAGGTCATAAAATCGATGATTTAATTATAGTAACTTCGAATTTGTAGGACCGAGTCACCAGGGACAAAGCGCTTCGTTTAGTATAACAATGGCAACCTTGATTCCTGCAAGTCTTCATTGGTATTAATGAAAAAGTGACGGCATGAGTATTTTGGTTACCATTTTGCGTGAGTATATTGGTTACCCAGCAGACAAGGTGGAAATATTGGGGATCACTATTGAATATGTTCACTCCAGTGTTCTCGACTGAACTCCTAACATTTTCACAAAATTTTGCATCTCTTGGAATTCGAAGGTTCTTTAAGGACGTTCTGCTTGGAATAAAGTCACTCGCACTGGGAACTTTTGGTGACGGCTCATAATGGTTTGACGCGGATAGACAAGGCGCTAAAGAGCGATAGTGACTTACGAAGATCGGAACGTCATCAGCACACTTGGCGCCGCCACCTGCAGTACTTTGTTTACGTTATCAATGCACCTTGCGCCGCGGTTAGCACCAGTTCAAGTCGCCGCAGCGCTGTCGTTTGTACTGGCATGATCTAGTTTCATAACATTGATAGTGACACCGGGCTGCATGGAAATGAGCAAGTGGTGCAATGGCTACGCATGCCTAGACAACTCCCAGAGGAGTTTCAGGATATGACGGGGGCTGGCACCGATTTAAATGATGGTTGATTTTAAAGCTATAGCTCTATACTATGAGACCGCCAAAACAGGTTTTAAGATTGCATTGTGAAGGCTATAATAGTGAAGGTATGCTCCAAAAATTATTATCGCCGGTAGAGGCGCGAAGAGTTTAAAGCGATAGCCCCGTCGCATCCAATGCACACTAACTATTGCAGACTATAACGGTCCGTCCGCACGGCACGGAGTAAACAAGGTCCATCTAAATTGGTCACGAAGCTTGGAACGAAAAACCAGCCAAAACCTATCGCCAGAGATATCAGTTAGTGGTGCAAGATTGAAGCGCGATCAGGGGAAGGGTGAAGGGCGTGGACCAACATTGAAATAAAAAAAATCAGAAAAAAATTGTTCGGTAATTTTTTTACTAAGAACACTGTCATACGAGTAAAGATTCTGTTTCAAATATTTTCGCTGCACTAAAAAAACAAATGTAATTAATTTTTTCAATTTCAGAATTTATTAGTTCGATCTTGGGGACGCCTACCAACCAGTGATTGTGGCGTTAGACTCGGCGAGATTGCAAGCCAGCTGTTATGCCGAGCTGAATGGCGTTGCTCACTTGAACGCGGCTGTTACGGCCATATTTTTTTTTTATTTCCTTGCGTGTTTATTCAAAGTGTGGCGTGTGATCCACTTCAAATTTTTCGTGACCTAGTGCACGGCCTTCATTGGCGAAAGGTTTGAGTTAAGATTTTTTGTTGTCGTGCAAGTTCCCGTTGCGGCATCCGACGCGCTGTCTCTCGTCGGGACTATAAAGGCGGAACGCTCCCCGAAGAAACGTCGCGCTATGTTGGTTCATCCTCCGTAACAAGGGCTCCGAGTGACCGACGGCGAGCAAAATTCAGCACAATGCGTTGGCGGCTTAGCTGGTGCGAATCCATAATTACTTTGTTTAGCGCAAAACAACGGACAGAAGAAAGACGACAGCACAAGGCGCTTTGTCCTGTCGTATTTCTTGTGTCCGTTGTTTTGAGGTAAACAAAGTAATATATGCAGCAAAAATAGTAAGTCGAATGTTTTTCAAATGATAATTTGGGGCAGCGATGTCTCGTTGAGACTATTCTACACTGTTTCTGGGAATAAAAGAGTACTTAAAGCAGTTATTACGTGGAACTAAATGTGTTAATGTAAAAGAATCTCGTAGTTTTGTAGGATAGCTTTCGGAGTAAGCGATAATATGTGATGTATATATGTAATAATATCCTTTTGCTAGCTTGTAGAAGAACCATAGTCGACAAATTCGATTTCTGTTGATAACTGATAGTAAACCACTTCGCTTGATGAGTTCAGTAACGGACGTACGCCCGCAAGAATTATAAATAAATCGCACTACCTTTTTTTTTCCTTTCCAGTTTCTTGATGTTTGTGTTTGTGTACGGGTCCCAAATGGGTACTGCATACTCAAGCATAGGACACATAATAACCTGATATGCAAGTAGAAGTACCGCAGGCGTGGATAACTTAAAGAGCGTCTCAGGAAAAACAAATTGCGTAGTGTTTTACTTGTAACCACGTCTATGTTCTTTGTGCAGGATAGACTACTTGTGATCCGTAAGCCTGGATATTCATATTCTCTTACCTCTGAGAGAGTAGTGCCGTTTGCCCTGTAATAAAAGTGGAGTGGCTTCTTCTTATGAGTTCTTTGCATAAATACGGTTTTTACAAAATTAATAGTCATGCACCACTTCTCACACCATATGATTTATTGAAAGTTCTTATTTAACCTTACTTGATCCTTGATTCAACTGATCGTTTCATAAATCACTCAGTCGTCCGCATATAGCTGAATATTAACAATAATGTCACTAATGATGTCATTTATAAAAATAAGAAACAATAGAGGGCGAAGCACAAACTTCTGGGGAACACCAGAATGAACGTCAACTAGATTTGAGGAAGAGCCCTTTAGGGAAACATACTGATAGCGGTTAGAAAGGTAAGCTCTAATGCATACTAGTAGTTTATGCGGCGTTAGGCTGCTGAGCACGAGGTCGCGGGATCGAATCCCGGCCACGGTGGCCGCATTCGGATGGGAGAGAAATGCGAAAACACCCGTCTACTTAGATTTAGGTGCACATTAAAGAACCCCAGGTGGTTGAAATTTCCGGAGTCCTCCACTACGGCGTGCCTCTAATCAGAAAGTGGTTTTGGCACGTAAAACCCCATGATTTTTTTAGCACTTTATGATTCGTTTATGCAAAACCTAATTTATGTAGTAGTTTATTTGTGAGAAACCTTCTAAAATGCCTGTATGTATGTATGTAAATGTATATAACGTCTGTTTGTTTTTATTTATTGCGGCTGCGAAATCGTGCGTAATTCCCATAAATTGTATGCTAGTTGACTAACCTCGTCTAAAGCCGTGTTGAGAATTTGTTAGCAATTTGTGTTGTTCTAGAAAATCACAAATTATGTGCCAGAAAAATTTAAACTAGATGTTAATCAAATGGGCCGATAATTTGTGACATTTGATTTGTCACCGGATTTGTGCAGGGGTTTGATTCTGGCTATCCTATAGTCGTCAGGCAATACACCATCTTTCAGATACTTATTAAACAATACAAACAAGTGCTTGGCACACCATTCTGCATACCTTTTTAAAAATTAGCATTTGAGATATCATCCAGGCCAGGAGATTTTAACAACCTAGTTTTAGCAAAAGGTTGACAATGCCGTGCTCAGAAATTTTAACTTCCGGCATGCGGTAAGGACATATTGAACATTCGAAGATAATTATTATCTGTCATTAGAACGGATTTAAATGGTCATTGAAAGGTTACAAACCACAGAGTTATGACTCAGAAAGTGGCCATTAAATGAAAACTAAGTGCACTCGGTTTAATAGACCTCCAGAATTTTTCGGGGAGGTCTTAATGAAAGAAGGAAGCGGTACACTGTAGTATTTTGCCTTATAATTCTCAGTTTGTTGTTTCAATTGCGTTGCTATTTTGCAGCTGGCTTCTTGCAGTAAAGGACAAACCGCATGCTTAGATTTGTTCTTTTTCAGTCTTCTAAGCTTGCGTTGTAGCTTCAGTGTTCGTCCAGTAATCCAAGCATTGGTGGCTGTACATTTTTTAGTTATTATTGGCACAAAGCGTACTATACATTCCTGAACAATGTTTTTTGAAATCCAGCCATAGGTCATTTATACTACAAGTGCTTTCTATAAAATCATTATAATAAGAATCCAGCACACCAATGATTCATTCATCATCGGCGCGATGAAAGTTTGGGAACTGGCAATTTTTATTGCGCTGATCTTAAGAAACATCAGTTGTTGCTTAAGAAACATCAGAAACATTGCTACAGGCCTCCTAACAGTCCGGATTTCCCCACAAAACTGAATAATGCAATCAATGAAACTAAAACGAAGCATCCAAACACCTGTACTATTTTATTTGGAGACTTCAATTTCCCGAGTATTGATTGGCATAATCTAACTACCACAGGTAACAGAGATGCTAACGAATTTCTTGATGTTTGCCTTAATTTTAATCTTGTTCAAATTATATCGGAGCCAACCCGTTTAACTGAGGACTGCGCTAACATTCTCGACCTAATATTAACGGATAATCCGGAATACGTTCATTCCATCACACATCTACCAGGCGTCAGCGATCAGCAAGTCATACAAGCCGACTTCACCATTAAACCATTTTCACGGACAACTAGCAAACGTACCATCCGGATTTATGATAAAGGAAACTATACTGCCATAAATAATGAACTTCGCACATTCTTACGCCCTTTTCAGTCTGACTTTAATCAAAGAACTATCCACGATAACTGGCACTTGTTTAAGTCAAACATGGAAGGTTTGGTTGACAGATTTATTCCGAGCATAAATATAAGAACTAACCCCCTAAACCCTTGGTTCACAAACACACTCAAACACCTTGAAAACAAAAAGAAGCGTCTTTTTCGTTCAGCCAAGTTGCGGCCTAGTCAGAATGCTTGGCACAAGTATTATGCAGCTGAAAAAACTTACCTACAAAATGTGCGAGAAGCCAAGCACTCTTTCTTTCACTATGACCTGCCAAACATGTTGTCTACTAACCCCCGTAGGTTCTGGCAAGTCATTAATCCCCAGAATACACGCACAATTTCCCTCACCGATGCATCAGGTGAAACTATCTGTGAATCCGAATGCGCCAACATTTTTAACGCAGCGTTTTCATCCGCGTTTACTAATGAAACCGATCCGGTTGTTTCTCCAAGCCCCGCAATTATTCAGGAGACAATGGCTTCGCTTGTATTTTCTTCAGAAGGGATTTTGTCCCTAATAGAAAACTTAAAGCTTTCATCCTCTGCTGGCATTGGCAACATCAACGCTAAGATTCTGCAGAACACCAAAGATACATGTTCATCCCTGTTGTGCATGTTATTCACTCAGTCACTCCTCACAGGCCAACTGCCCAAAGAATGGAAACAAGGGAAGGTCGTCCCAGTCCACAAATCAGGTAACAAGAACTCGCCTCTAAATTACCGTGCCATTTCTCTAACTAGTATTCCCTGCAAAATCATGGAACGCGTCATCTATACTCACATCATGGCATTTCTCGACTCGAATAACTTTTTCAATCCTGCCCAGCACGGGTTTCGCCGTGGTTACTCCTGCGAGACTCAGCTTGCCGCTTTCTTACACGATCTGCACTCTAACCTTGATTGTAATCTTCACCCGCCGTGGTTGCTCAGTGGCTATGGTGTTGGGCTGCTGAGCACGAGGTCGCGGGATCGAATCCCGGCCACGGCGGCCGCATTTCGATGGGGGCGAAATGCGAAAACACCCGTGTGCTTAGATTTAGGTGCACGTTAAAGAACCCCAGGCGGTCTAAATTTCCGGAGTCCTCCACTACGGCGTGCCTCATAATCAGAAAGTGGTTTTGGCACGTAAAACCCCAAATATTATTATTATTGATTGTAATCTTCAGTCTGACGTAAAATTTTTAGATTTTGCTAAAGCCTTTGACAAAGTGCCCCATAAACGCCTTCTTATAAAGCTTTCCCGCTTAAATTTTGACCCTAATATACTGAAGTGGATTGAAGAATTCTTGACTAATCGTTCACAATTCGTCACCATTAATAATAGGAATTATAATTCAGTCTCTGTAACTTCAGGCGTCCCACAAGGATCCGTGCTCGGCCCGCTACTTTTCCTAATATACATTAATGATTTACCATTAAACGTAACATCTAGCATTCGTATGTTCGCGGATGACTGTGTGATATATCGTGTTATTACTTCCACCGCTGACCAATCTTCTCTTCAAAGTGATCTTAATGCAGTCCAGGACTGGTGTAACGAGTGGCTAATGGAACTTAACCCGCATAAGTGTAAATATTTGTCCATTCACCGTCGCCGTAATTCTCTCCTATTTCCTTATGTAATATCTGAAGTTCCGGCAGAACTAGTTCATTCATACAAGTATTTAGGAGTAACAATTTCGAGCGATCTTTCCTGGAATCCTCATGTTACTAACCTAATATCATCCGCGAACAGGACGTTAGGATTTTTAAAACGCCATCTGCATCACGCTCCTCAACATGTAAAATTGTTAGCCTACAAATCAGTTGTCAGGTCAAAACTAGAATTTGCATCGCCTATTTAGAATCCTCATCAGGCATACCTAATTAATGATCTTGAATCTGTACAAAATCGCGCCGCTCGTTTCATCCACTCATCATATTCCTTTGACATCAGCGTTTCCTCCTTAAAAACTGCATCCGCATTATCCCCCTTATCTCTCCGTCGTCGCATTGCCAGCCTATCTTTATTTCACAAATTCTTTCATAGCCATATGCGCATCCTACCTTATATCCTTCCTCCTACACGCATATCTCACCGCACCAGCCATCAGCTACAGGTTGCCCGTCCACGCTCACGCACTGTCACGTTTTCAAATTCTTTTTTTCTTCGCACAGCTGCAGACTGGAACGGCCTTCCTAACGACGTTGCTGTCATTATGTGCCCTTCCAAGTTCATCGAAAATGTAAAAAACTTCCTGTTATTGTGACTATGTATTTTTATTCTTGCCACCCCTTATGTAACGCTCCATTTATTGGAGCCTTTAAGGTAATAAAATGAAATGAAATGAAATGAAATTAATGTTAACACCACAGCTTCATGATCAGATATACCAGGTGTGACGGTTTTTCACAGTACCACTCACGAAGAACAGATCTAAGATTGAAATGGCATTCTGAATTCTGGTGGGTTCAGATACAACCTGTAAGAAATCGAAATGATAAAAGATGTCTAGGATTTTAATGTAATTCATATCTGAGGACTGTGCGGAGAAAGTGTTCTAATTTATATTCGGCAAATTAAAATCGCCGGTTAAGTTAACCTATCGTCTGGCTTTATTTGAGATATCATGTAATTCTCAAGATTTGTAATTCTCATGCACTGACCCCTTTGTGGCCAAGTCTCTTTGAGCGCAGCCATTTGTGGTTCATGAGTAAGAAACAAAGTTTCAAGCTGGACTGCTTTATTTACTACGCTACGGAAATTAACGTGTAAAATAGATAGTTTCTGGATATTTGTTTTTGTATTGGGGGTCATTTGTTACCTTTAGAAATGCCATATCGCTTGCCCTTGGCATCCACATTATTCTTATCAAATACAAACCAGACCTTAGAACCATTTGTTTTCTCTAATGTTGCAGTTTTCCAGTTTTTTTCTTCTAGTTTCTCTAACACTGGCAGAAAAATCCCCTGAAACTGAAACTGAAGACCCCTTAAGCTTGAAACAGGCCTTCAGTATAGAACTTTTTTTCACGAAAGTCTAATAATTTTGTTATCACAGGACGATTTTTAGTTGCTTGTTTAGCTAGTCTATGGCGTTGTTCAATACCGTTAATGGTTACTCCTAGTTTTTTTAGGAGCAAGTCATCTCTGATGGCACTGGTAAGGCTTTCAGTAGTTTCAGAGGTGCCCTTTTCGGTGCCTTATATTATTAGATTATTTCTCCTAATATGGTTTTCAAGTTCGTCATTCATTTGCAAAGTAAGACGCATGGTTTTTTCGAGCTGAGCCACTGTTAATTTTTTTTCTTCGACTTGCTTTTTTAGTAACAGTAAAGGAGCTAGCTGATGTTCTAAGCTTCCAATAAACTCGTTCAAATTCATAATATCGCTTTCGATTTTTCCTTCCTTAGTTGAAATATTATTGATTGATGCGGTCACTTTTAGGTATTTTTACAGTCAAGTAACATCTGCCTATTGCAATTCATCTGCACATCACATTGACAGATCATTGTCACCACGTCACCACTTGCGCGGCGCTCTTTGGCCATGTCTGGTCTTTGCGCCACTAAACACAACTCACCATGCGATACCGATGGCATAAGAACTGAAGCAAGCGGTATGCCGGTGTTGTTTCCGGCTGGTTGGCTTCTCTGCATCGAGTAGAACGACTGACATCACTTGTCAGCAACGTGATGACGCTCGACCAGCGGCGGTGCGGGTGGCTCGAAAAAAAAAAAAGACCTGCGATAGCGTATACAGAGACACCATCCTTCAGTATACGTAAGCCCATGCCCAGAGTACATTCTAGTTCACCTAGTAGACTTGAGATGGGGTTATGGTAAATGAAAACAAAAACAATGACGACAAGTAAGCCATAGAATGTCGATTCTACAATCAAGCTTCATCCAATCGGCAGCCATGCCAGATATTTACCGCACGAAAACTTTTTTGTAAACAGAAAGGAACATTGGCATACTCAAACACTGTGTTGGATCCGGCCTAAAGCTTTCATTGTTGTTCTTCTTCCTATATAATAATAAAAAATGATTGGCCGTCCCGCCACTGCGAAAGGGGATGTCCAGCGAAGCTGTTGCAAAACCACCACTACAACTACTGAGGGGGTATGCAATGCTACATTGATGGTTCGGATGCTTGTTTTGAGCTTCTCCTTTATCGAACGAAGCGTGCGCTCCTCTGTACGTTGTATGCATGATTCGAATGATAGTATGCACTGTTCGCTTCACTTCAAATGCTGAGTGCTTGTAGCTCTACATTACAACAGGGGGAGCAATTGCTGCTGCTGATAATTTCTGCTCAGGGATGGACGTGAAAAATGCCGACCACCGAGAGGCTAACGGCTTCGCTGTAATAATATTTACAATAACAAGAATTATAAATAATAATAATAATAGTAGTAGTAGTAATTATTATAATCGTTACCTTCGTTCTTACATGGTCATGGAAATGGCCAGTGGTTGTTGCTCAGTGAAAACGATAGATCAGGGTTGACATGGGCAAAGTCGAAGAAACTAAACGGACGCAAATTTTAGATGGAGACACTTGAGCACCTAAATTAATAGACAACGCAAATAAATTCGCTCTTTGTTGATTTAGAGGCTCCTATAGCGACGCGGCTTCTGTTACAGATGACTGGCCGAAAAGCAATGGAGTATGAGGAGTACAACGCAATCGCGTCAGAATTTTTGATGCTGCCTCCATTTTCAGCCAACAGAACACGAAATGAGGGGGCGGCAGCACAGGTTGTAAGTTTCACACTGCTCTAACGCTCAGCGAGCGGGCCAACGATGGCTTATTCCTTACGTTGAGAGTATTAAATGCGCTTTATAAACTCAAAAAGTAAATTCGCCGTATGATGAGGCTCTCAGATCAGAGAATTTATACCTTTGCGTCAGGTTTACGAAACCACAAGGGGCTCTTGTCTCGATCGTAGGACTTGCACAAATATTTTAACAAAAGTGAAAAATGCCACAAGAACGTATATTTACTGATTATCCCCTCGAAACGCTTGCGGATGTGTCACGCAGTTTAATGTCTTTAGAAATTATTTCGTATTACGTATCAGTAGCTCGCAGCAAAGGAAAAGAATGTGTGGAATAACTTTGCGTAAATAAAACGAAGCACAATGGCGGTAAGAAAGAAAGAGATAGATGAAGAGGAAAGGCAGGGAGGTTAAATATATATTGGACTCCGTTTTGCTACCCTGCACTGGGGTTGGGAGATTGGGGTTCGAAAGAGGACAGGGATGACAAGGTTAAAAAATGCAAACACGTAGACACACGAACGAAGGGCATTCCAGTTAGAGACGTTCACAAAGGCTGGTAGATCGCAAGAAACACAGTAGCGCTTGCACAGCCTTCTTCTGTGACGTTAGGTCCTGTAAATGGTGCATAATTCCTTTTTCCGATATTGGTCATTCGTCCAGCTGATTGAGTTCGTGGCGAAAGGATTCCCTCTGTGGAACGCACTGCGGGCAGTCGCACAAAATATGGCCAGCCGATTCGTCATGGCCACTGTGGTCACGTGTTGTGGTATCTGCCATGCCTATGCGCAACGCATAGGCTTTGGTAAAAGCAACGCCCAACCACAGTCGATGCAAAAGCATGGCGTCTCCACGGCAATGCTTTGATTGGACTTGAAGGCTTAAAGTGGGATTAAGAAGTGTAGTCGGGAATTCCTGAAGTGTGGCTCATTCCATTGCGACGTGGTGCACTGGCCAGCTAGCAGGCGGAGCTTCCGTGCTGCGTCAGTTCTAGAAAGTGGTATTGGTTCGTGGTGGTCCTCAGTATATGCTGAACGGGCAGCTTGATCGGCCCGTTGATTGTCGAGAATCCCGAAGTTACTTGGAAGCCACTGGAAATTTATTTTATGGTCTGCATCACTTATACGGTGAATAGTCTTTGTAATTTGAAGTACTAGCTGTTCGTGTGGTCCGCGTCGTAAAGGTGACAGTAGAGACTGCAGTGCCACCTTTAAATCGCCGAAGATCGTCTACTTGTGTGGCGGTTCATCACCGATGTAATGAAGGGCGGTAAAACGCGCTGCGAGCTCTGCTGCCGTCGGTGTTGTCGCGTAAGTCGTCTTAAATTTTATGATTGTAACTTTCGCTGGTATCCCGGTCGCCGCAGTAGAGCTGTTTGGCAGGACATATTCGTCAGTGTAGATATGCGTAGAGTCATAGTAGTTATCGTACAAAAGTAGTATCATGAGCGATTTAAGGCTGGTAATGATAGAACAGATTTTTTGGTGATGTCAGGTTGATTTTTGGCTGAGCGAGGTAGCATGGAGGAATCGAAGGTCTCGCAGCCGGAGTGAAGCTAGCTGGCAATGATCCACCATATGCGGTTAACGTTTGGCTAAAATAAGTGCGTGGTCTGTTGGATGGTAGAGAGGCTAGGTGGTGGTGATGAGTCCTGGCAAGATGCCTTATACGGGTCCTCAGCGCTTCAGTTTCAATGTGGGCCTTGACAGGGTGGTCTCTAGTGATTGCTATAGTCGCCCCTGTTGATGCATTCTGAGGCAAGCCTAGACAGATCCGGAGCGCTTGAGCCTGAACACTTTGTATTGTGCGTAGATTCGTTTTTCCTGTGTTGGTTATTGCTGGCAAGCTGTATCGTAGAAAGCTGAGAAAAAGCACCCTGTATAGTTGTAAGCATAGCACTTGTGGACATTCCCCAAGTCTTGCTAGTGAAAAGCTTGAACAGGTGGCAGATGCGCGTCCACCGTTTTTTTCCTCTATGATACGTGAGGGCTCCATGAGAAGTCCCTGTCTATTATGACACCCAGAAACTTGTAAGGTCGAATATGTGGTATTATTTGTCCATTTATTTTTACGCTGTAGTTTGTCATGGGTTTGCGCACAAATGGCGCTAATGCGCATTTCTCGGAGGAAATTTCGAGGCCTCGATTACGGAGGTAGACAGCAGTTTGGGTGGCAGCTCTCTGAATTCTCACTCGTAACTGCAGGCGTGTTACTACAGACGTCTATATGCAGATATCATCCACGTACATTGATAGCCCGACTGTACTTGGCATGTGCTTAAGGAGAGCAATTAGGGTTAGAGTAAATAACATAGGTGTAACTATAGCGCCCTGGGGGACGCCGCAGTAGCTATTATGTAGAGAAGTATGGCTCTCCTCGGTGGTTACCAAAAAGGATCGTATGGAGAGATAGCTGCACATCCATTGAAACATCCGACTACCCACTCCTGCCTCTTAGAGAGCAGAAAGCATGGCTTCATGCGTAACGTTGTCATACGCCCATTTGACGTCGAGGAACAAAAGAAGCGCAGAGACGCGTACTGCATTTCTCATGCAGAACGTAGGTTACCAGGTCGACGACATTATCGATCGATGATTGACTACGTCGAAAGCCCGCCATGTCATCCGGGGTGTTGCGGTACTCCAAGTACTACACCTGGCGTCCTAGAACCATCCTCTCTATTACTTTACCCACACAGCTTGCCAAAGCGATCGGGTGATATGATGAGAGTCACAATGGCGACTTTCCATGCTTCAGCCGTGGAACAAGGCAACTTGTCTTCCAGCTTATGGGTAGCGCGCCATCTGTCCAAGATTCATTGTACAACTCAAGGAGAAGCATTCACGCTCGCTCACCCAGGTGACACAGAGCTCGGTAGGAAATTACATCAGGTCCTGGCGCTTATATACGGCCGCAAAAAGCTAATGCTGGCCTAAGTTCATGGATTGAGAATGGTAGATCCATGCGGTCATCACATGGTGGCAGACAATTATTCGAAGGTGGTGGAATGTTGGGAGCAGCGAGTTGGCGGGATAATCTGGCGCAGAACTCCTCTGCCACGTCAATCTCCGGTTTCTTTTGAGATAGGGCTACATCCTTGAATGGGAACCGCTGTCTCGCACCGTTCTCCATAGTTGCGATAAAGGCGTGCGTGGATCTAGCGACTCACAGAAGGCCGTCCAGCGTTGCGATTCGAGCTTGTCCAACCCGCGCTGGATCTTCTTTTGCGTGCATCTGGCGGTCCGTAAATGGTCCAGTGCCTTCGTGCGTTGGTAGCTTCGTTCAGCACGTCGTTTGATTGCTTGAAGTCATCCTAGTTCCACATCAAATTCCGTCAGTTTCGAAGAACACGTGAGAGTACGCGTATTGTCTTGCACCGCGCTCTTGATTGCCTTTCGAAGTCGAAAGATGGATTGGCTTCGCAGAGTTCTTCTGTGACAGACTGAAATTTAGTCCGGTCTCTTTGGATCGTATCCCGTATTTTGGTAGGAGACAAACCTCTGATCTTGACGCACGTGGCGATATGGTCACTTCCGTGTGTCTTTATATCCTACAAACCACCCACCACGTCTGACATCTTGGTTGTATATTTGAAATTACAGCTTAGCTGTGCTAGGCCGTTTTGCATCCTTACTGTTTCTGACGTTAACATAGAACTCCCTTCGACTCCTGGAAACAAGGCTAAGTACAGAGCGATGAACAGTGTCTTAGCTGATTGGATAACCATTTATTTAGATTTCACATAGCCTAGACTCTCAGGCCATAAGCTCAGGTGAAATTAGTCATACTATTTCAACAGTTTATTCTGTAATTACCAATGCATATGGCTTGTATTGTAATGGCATAGTATTCGTTTCATATACAAAAAATAAATAAAAACTCGTCAACTTTCCGTTCAGGCTGGTTGAACACTTTAGCCCCGGTGCGACATGATAAGTGACATTGGCCACATCTGTATTAAGTACCTAATCATGCCGTGGGACTCGAAAGCTGTGAGTTCCAAAAAAAACGCAGACACCCCAAGAAACAATTGCTTGACAAGTATTACTCGGCGTAAAACATAGATAGTTTTCGTTGACTAATTATAACTTCCCCTATCTGAACAGGGGGCAATGGGGGATGCCACAGCACAGGATACAGAATAATCTTGATGTAGGTTTTCTTAACTTTCATCACAACATAAAGATACACGTGCCTGTAGTTCATCGTTGCAAAAAACAACAACAGCAACAACTGAAATAGCGAGGTTTCAACCCACGACCTGATGCAAAGCAGCAGACCATTGTAGGCACTAAGCGAACACAGTGGGTATCGCGACTCGCCGTGGTTGCTTATGGCTATGCTGCTGGGCTGCTAAGCACGAGGTCGCGGGATTGAATTTCGGCCACGGCGGCCGCATTTCGATGGGGGCGAAATGCGAAAACACCCGTGTACTTAGATTAGGTGCACGTTAGAGAACCCCAAGTAGCCCAATTTATTTTGTAGTGCCTCACTATAGCGCGCCTCATAATCTGATCTTGGTTTTGGTACTCGAAATCCGACAATATAAATTTAATTTGAGTACCACGAGTTTTTAATTCGTTGTGTATATCGGTCTATATACTTGGTTTCATTACGATTTTACCCATCCTTAGCTAAGAGGCAAGAGCGGGGCATAAACGCTCCCCGTGCACAATGAAATAAATGACTACACACGTCTTCCTTTATGGCGAGCTTGCGAAAAGAACGGAACTGCTCCAGGTGGTTCAAACTAATGCGCATTATTTCAAGCAAGGCATGTTGTTGGGCTGGGCAGTTCCCAGATTCAGCAAAACTTTATAGTGCGCGAGAACACAAGACGTGAGCAGAAACAGACGCACACAGAAAGCGCAGTTTCCACCACCACCATCATCATCATCGTCACCACCACCACGACCACCATCATCATCATAATCAAAATCGTCATCGTCGTCGTCGTCATCATCATCATCATCACCATCATCGGGCTATTCATATCCACTGCAGGACGAAAGCCTCTCCCTGCAATCTCTAATTACCCCTGTCCTGCGCCAACCGATTCCAACTAGCACCCGCAAATTTCCTAATTTCGTCACTCCATGTAATCTTCTGCCGTCCTCTACTGCACTTCCGTTCTCTTGGTACCCATTCTGTTACCCTAATGGCCCAACGTTATCTAGTCTGCGCATTACATGACCTGCCCAGCGCCATTTCTTTCTCTTAATGTCTATTAGAATTTCATCTATGCCCGTTTGCCCTCTGATCCAAACTGCTCTCTTTCTGTCTCTTAAAGTTATGCCTAGCATTCTTCGTTCTATCGCTCTTTGCGCGGTCCTTAACTTGTTCTCAAGCTTCTTTGTCAGCCTCAAAGTCTCTGCGCCGTATGTCAGCCCCGGTAAACTGCACTGATTGTATACTTTCCTTTTGAATGATAACGGTAAGCTCCCATTCAGGGGCTGACGATGTCTGCCGTATGCGATCGAACCCATTTTAGAGCGCAGCTCTTTGGCGTCCGTTCCTGGGTTTCGCGTCGTCGTCGGCGTCGTCGTCGTCGTCGGCGTTGTCGTCGGCCTCGTAACCAGCTCGCCGACGAATCTGCTCCGCCGCCGCCGCGCATGCGCGCTGTCGGCTCTCCGGGCGAGGGAGGATGATGGAAGGGAGGAGGAGAGACTGTGGAGGAGGGCTGGCTACACAAATGGCTCTTTGGCGTCCGTTCCTGGATTTCGCGTCGTCGTCGGCGTTGTCGTCGGCCTCGTAACCAGCTCCGCCCCCCTTTCATCCCCCCAGCGCTAGCAGCGACCGACTGATACCGCTTTCGTGAGTCCGCTACCGCACTCACGAAAGACGTCGTGCACTTCCTGCAACTCGCATTAACCGTCCATCGATCCACACCGATGTTAGTAGTGGGGGACTTTAATGTTGACATAAAGACAAACAGCAATTTCCTAACACTTATGCGGGAGAACATCTCGTTCCTCTCGCTCGTAACGCGTCCCACGGCTGTGACAACCTCGCGAGGCACTTGTATAGATCTCGTCTTTGAGAATCAAGCATTGGTGTACCAAGTCGAACATATATCAGTCTATTTCTCCGACCACAAAGCTTCCTTCATGACTGTCAAGAACTGTTAGTGGAGTCTTTGTTAAAGGAATACGTGTGAAAAATAAAAAAAAAATTCTGTGATAGCGCATACATGTGTTGCTCGATTTCTTTGCCTCAATCTATCGAAAAGGTGAAACAGCTTATTTGCTGCGCTCAAATTTCGCATTAGGAAGTAACGTAATCGTCGGTAATTTTTATTCTTCTGTGAATTTCCTTCTCATGGTCCGGGTTCCATGTGATTAGTAGACCAAGGTAAACGTACTCCTCCACAGACTCCAGAGGCTGACTTGCGATCTTGAACTCTTGTTCCCTTGCCAGGTTATTTATCATTATCTTTGTCTTCTGCATATTAACCTTCAATCCCACTCTTACACTCTTCCTGTTAAGGTCCTCGATCATTTGTTGTAACTCGTCTGCATTGTTGCTGAATAGAACAATGTCAACGGCAAACCGAAGGATGTTGAGGTATTCACCGCCGATCTTTACTCCTAAACCTTCCCAGTTTAATAGCTTGAACAGCTCTTCTAAGCACGCAGTGACCAGCATTGGAGACACTGTGTCTCCTTGTCTGACCCCTTTCTTTATAGGTATCTTCCTACTTTTCTTGTGTAGAATTAAGGTGGCTGTGGAATCTCTGTAGATATTTTCTAGTGTATTTACGTAAGCTGTCTGTGCTCCTTGATTATGCAATGCCTCTATGAATACTGGTATGTCTAATGAATGAAATGCTTTTTCGTAATCTATGAAAGCCATAAAGAGAGGCTTATTGTACTCTGCGGATTTCTCGACAACCTGGTTAATGACATGGATAGGATCCATTGTAGAGTAACCTTTCCTGAAATCAGCCTGCTCCCTTGTTGATTAAATTCCAGTGTTGTCCTTACTCTATTGGAGATTATTTTGGTGAATATTTTATATAATACTGGGAGTTAGCTAATGGGCTTATAATATTTTAGTTATTTAACGCCGCCCTTTTTGTGTATTAGTATAATGTTGGCATTCTTCCAGTTTTCTGGGACCCTTGCAGTCGATAGACACTTCGTATAGAGAGCCGCCAGTTTTCCTAGCATTATGTCTCCTCTATCTTTGATTAAATCGTCTGTTATTCCATCCTCTCCTGCCGCTTTTCCCTGTTTCATGCCGTGCAAGTACTTTCTGACCTCATCTCTTGTTATAGGAGGAGTTTCTGTATACTGTTCATTATTGTTTTGAATAGAGTGCTCCTGAGTCGTCTGGGTACTGTAAAGGTCAGTATAGAATCCTTCCGCTGCTTTTACTATGTCTTCGAGATTGCTGATGATATTACCCAGCTTATCTTTTAATGCATACATCTTGGTTTGTCTTATGCCCAGTTTCCTTCTCACTGATGGCAGGCTGCGTCTATCTTTTACGGCTTTTTCAGCCTTTCTCACGTTATAATTTCGAATATCACTTATTTTCGCCTTGTTGATCAGTTTTGACAGTTCCGCGAATTCTACATTATCTCTTGCGTTGGACACTTTTATTCTTTGTCGTTTCTTTATTAGGTCCTTTGTTACTTGGGAGAGCTTGCCTACTGGTTGCCTTGGTGCCTTGCCTCGCACTTCAATTGCTTCCTCTGAAGCCAGCCTCGTTACGGTTTCATTCACTATCTCTATTTCATCATCATCATCTCTCTGTTCTAAGGCTGCATATTTGTTTGCAAGTACCAGCCAAAATTTGTCTGCTTTTACACTTAGTGCCTCTAAGTTGACCTATTTTTTCTTGACAAATTTTACTCTTTCTCTGTTTAAATTGAGGTGGATCCTGGCCCTCGCTAAGCTATGATCACTACATTTTACCCTACCTATTACTTGAACATCCTGCACTATGCTGGTATTGGCAGAAAATATGAAATCAATTTCATTTCTTGTTTCGCCATTAGGGCTTTTCCAGGTCCATTTTCTGTTGCTACGTTTCTTGAAGAAAGTTTTCATAATTCTCAGCTTATTCCTTTCTGCGAATTCTACCAGCATCTCACCTCTAGCGTTTCTAGAATCGACACCGTAGTTGCCAATTGCCTGTTCACCCGCCTGCTTTTTCCCCACTTTCCCATTGAAGTCCCCCATTACTACTGTATACCGTGTTCGCACTTTTCTCATCGCTAAATTCAACATCTCCATAAAACTGATCTACTTCCACATCGTGGTGACTGGATGTTTGACTATGTTTAATCTGTACCTTTTATTGAGTTGCTTACGACTACTGCAACGCTCTCGTTGATGCTGTAGAATTCGTCAATGTTGCCCGCTACGTTTTTATGGATTAGAAATACTACCCCGTATTGCTTCTTATGCGGGAGACCTTTATGGCAGAGGACATGGCCGTTATTCAGCAATGTGTAAGCCTCACCAGGTCTTCTAATCTCACTAAGGCCGATAATGTCCCAAACAATGTCTAATAGTTCTTCGAAGAGTCCTGCTAAGCTTGCCTCACTCGAGAGGGTTGGGGTGTTAAACTTTGCAAGGGTCAGTTTTTATTGGCGGTCTGTCCGGACCGAGATATTCTTAGCACCCTACGATGCGTTGCAAGTCCGACCGCCGCCTTGGTCAGGTGCTCCGCAGCCCCTGGGGACTGAAGGCCATTTCATTGAGGAGATCATTTCATAGGGAGGTTGTGGCTGAATACTGCACCAGGGAGGCCAATTCCTGTTCTGGTGAGGGAGTGTCTTTTTTCAAGCTTAGTGGGCCTTCCTAATTGGGTAGTACCTGGATTAGGATAGCCCCACTCGCTCTCGGCATCTTTCGCCGGTGTCAGGCGCCACCCCTAGCCTGCAGATGTAGTGCATTGGAGGATGTCATACGCAGATACACCATCGTTAAAAAAAAGAAAAAAAAGAAAAAGAAATAGGGGGGAGGTTTTGAACTTCCGTCTACCGCAACCGAGCATAAGACAGCTCAGTATAGGCAATTTGTCCGCCCTTTGAGGATTTTGGCTGATCGGTATAGGCTTCACGACATAGTATCAATTCTCGGTTGGCCTAGCCTCTTGTTTCCCGGATCTTACGCATGCACGCGGACTTGAGCGCGTCTAGGTACACGATACACTTTTGCTTAATTTGAACAGCGCATGACACTTGTGCGTAAAAATAAAAAAAGGGGAAGTTTTTCAGCGCTTACCAAGGGGCCCCGAGTGTCGTATGATCCGCTCGTCACGTCTGCTTGTCTCTTGTCGTCCGAACACTCTTGTTCCCGGGTGGCTATTCAGAAAGAGAGAGAGAGCAACATAGGAAGGCAGGGATGTTAACCAGTCAAGGGTCTGGTTGGCTACCCTACGCTGGGGGAAGAGAGAACGGGAAGAGAGAGAAGGTGTAGATACGTGTACGGACAGTACTTGAGTTAAAGCCGCTCTCGCAAACCAGACGTTCTGAGAAAGCACAAAAGTGCCTTCACTGCGTTCTGAGCCGATGATCGGTGGGGACGGTGCTCTAGTAATGTGTGTTCGCTCAGAGGACGATCATCGAATTTCCTGAATGCGTTGAACAAAGATTGTCTTTGACGTTGAAATTGAGGACAGTGCGGCTTTTCAGAATGTTCAGTCGCACTACCGCGCTGAGATTCGCACAAAGCAGGTGACCTTGACGGCTCTCAGTGGTGTCTTCATGCTTTCTACAGCTTTGGACTGTGATTATACTAGAGCTAATGAGAAGGAGGGAATGGAGGGAGGCATTTGACCTCGTAGTTTTTATGGGAACGCAGCGGGCCTAAGCACTAGGGAGACGGGAGTTGTATGCCTCATTTAACCTACAGTGGTGCCTTCTTCGATCAGTCAAGGCCGACCAATCTGAGCCTGGTTAAAGCGCACACAAATGGCTTCATTTCTTGAAGGCTGGAAATTATTCGCGCCGTGTAAAATTATGCTGAATCGACGCCCTTCAGTGAAGCAGGTCTTTGAACATTCACCAGTTACATATGGTTTTCTGCATTTACTCTCGTTTTTTACCAAGCCCTTAGAAAAGGTACTCGGCTTATAAACGTCCCCATGCAAATAATAATAATAATAATAATAATAATAATAATAATAATAATAATAATAATAATAATAATAATAATAATAATAATAATAATAATAATAATAATAATAATAATAATAATGATGAAATAAACATCTGTGGCAGTGAACAGAACTCCACCAGGCACCTGCAGGCAAACGCGCAAATGGTATCGTAAAGTGAGGCCAAGTGAAATTGAGGACTTCAATCCTGCATCCACATATCCTGAAACATGCACCAACACCACTAATTCGCAAGCTTGCATTATGCTTCGAAAATCAGCTCTTTAGATTACGAGAACTGCAGCGGCAAGAAGACGTTTTTTGGCTTTTATAGGACGCCCAGCGAAGCCGCACGAGAGTCCGATCGGACAAAAAAGTTCGACAAGGTATAAGATAGACGTATGGAAGGAGGGGGGGAGGGGAGCAGGACGCTTTTTCGAGATTCTGCCCCCGCTTTTTCGAAGCGCGACCGAGCCTCTACACGCCTATCGATTGCAGTAAAACTGCTGATTCACGGTCGATCTGCCGCTTGTCTTCTGCGTGCAGTGGTTATCAAGGGTGCGATCGGAGATGGTTGTTCGGCGCGTTCGTTCGGTTACCGGCGCGCGCGATTGGCCTACTCCGCGCCGACGCCCCGTTTTTGGTGACGTCAAAATGACGACACGCGCCTGTCAATCATCCGCCCACCGAGCATTTCGTCCGAACGCGACGGGAGTTGAGAAGTTTGGAGCGATCATACGGCTCCGCATAGCACGTCTGGTGGATTGGATTGGATCCAAAAGGCGGCCTTTTCTGCTGCGGAATAGCACGTTTGAATCCGATCCATAGTTTAATTCTAGAAAATGGCGCTTCCGTTGGAAACTTAGGTTGTTGCGCTGGCGTTTCTAGAGGAAGGAGGAGAGCGGGTGGCGGTGCGAAACGCGTTTGAAGAAATGACAGAAAGTGAATTCCGGCGTCATTTTTCTTTCTCGAAACATAATTCGTTGGTTGTACAGACAAATCGACAACATCATCGGTGCCAGCGAGCCACTGGGATGATGTCGCTGCCTCTTGAAAAGTGCGCCACTCTTCCCGTCGTTTTTTTTTCTTTTTCCTTCTCGCTGTGTGCGACACCACCTAGGGACGACGCAAAGAACCTAATAGTTATAAATTGCAGTAGTCACACGTAGTACTATTTGAAAACGTGTTTGGGCTTGAGAAAAAAATACATTTTTTTGAATAAAGATTTCATTCAATTGGAAGACGAGAAACATTTGGCTTTGTAGTATACTGTTTGCAAGCAGACGACAAACGACGGAGGTAAACTTTCGGGGAGGTGACCGCTTCCTGATTGGCTGCTCTCTCCGCCCCGCTGTCATAAATTTTGCATACTGCAACTTTGTGACGTTGCAGCAACTGAACAGAACGCGTATCGAACAAAATATCTCCGATCGCGCCCCAAATAAGCCATTACCCGTTCGCTCTCGGGGATGAAAGCTGATGGCATGGTCCTGTTTTGTTTATTAGGCCTATTTTTCTTTACCTACACTTCGTGCAGGCTCGTGTAGACGATTGTAGCGCTGGGCAGAGGCTATGACGTCGTGGGCGGCACTTGGCCCGCTGGGCTCTAGCCAATTAGAGCAGACAGCGCGTCATCTTCTGCATCAGCAGACGAAAAGCCCCGGACACCACACTTCGCCTGACTTCGCACTTACTGGCTGCGTGTATGCCCTTGCCTGAGACGAAACGCCAATGTATGTACGAGTTTCCATTCGTCAATAAATCGAGACAAACTGCAGCGAAATACATCGCGAATGCGCAGTACACGAAGACAACTTCTCAGTGCGGGTCACCAAGAAGTGTGAAACAGCCCCGCACCATCCGTAAGATAATTTTACTTTCTTGGAAGATTAGTTCACGTTCCTCTGTGACACATGGTCACGCCAGTCCTTCGCTCCTGTCCTCGCAGCGAATATTTACTATCGTCGCGGTATCAGCGCCGATAGTATCAGACAAAATCGCGCCACGTGTTCGCAAAAAAAAAGAAGCCTGCATGTTTGTCATCTGTTGCCCACATTCAACGAAACGGCAGTGTCGGAGTGTAGTCTTCATGCTACACTAGAGCAAGAACTAATGGATTCGTGTAGGTGGGTGGAGCTACACTTTTCTACAACGAGTAAAATAAATGGTGACTTCCTACACTAGCTACACTCGTGTATCCAGTGTAGGTAAAAAAAATAGCCCTATCATGTGTTTTCTGTTTTACTACAGTACACTGCGTTTGTCGTCATGCGAGTTTTGAATCTTGACGCTCCGTACGGCTCGTGGTGTCAAAGCTGTGAACTAAAGGCGATGTCCGGAATTGCTGAGGTTGAGTAGTGATACTGTATATTGTAATGGTTGTCGGACGATCTCGCCGCTGCCACCAGTTGAAGGGGTTGTAGGTCGTAGAGAGGAACTTGGAAGGAACTAGGTATACAGGATTTATATACAGATATTTACATTTGAACAAGAGATACATTCGACAGTCTAGCGTGGCTCCCAAATGGAGCCCGGAAGACGAAGCATACAGCATACGAGCACGAAGCTCCAAACACACTCAGCACACTGCTGGTCGAGCACAATAATGAGCACACTGACGAGCACGATGATGAGTACATTGACGAGCACTAACACAGAGCACGCTGACGAGCACATTGACGAGCGCGCAGCTCCCGAGCACACACTAGCAGCGACAAACAGCTGCTTATAAACACTTCGTGTTCCCTAGATCCCTAGGTGAGGTGAAAACGTTCGACGTCATCGCAGCTGAGCCGCCTTTGAGCGGGAGGGCTTACACACACACGTACGCACAGCTTTCACTGCCCCTACTTAGGCCAGACGGGCTTCGCAGAACTTGGGGCTTACTTCTTGACCAAAGGAGGCGCCTCTTATTCACCAAGCTGATCCCCGCCGCGTGGCCACCGGTTGTCCATTGTCTTGCGTCTTGAAAGGCGCGTGAGAAGTTGCCGCCAGATACATTCCTTCGGGAACTCCCTTGCTTACAGCAGACCAGATCAGCGGTGGCGGGTTCAATAACAATAGTTGGTCCGCCGATCGCGTTTAGCCCTAACGGCGCCGAGGGGGTGTTGAAGCGGCACCTCGAGGTCCCTACGAAATGAGCCACCGCAGCAATTGTCGTAGGCTTCCATGGTTTTCTTCGGGGAAGCTCGCAACGCTCGCAGCTGCAGCTGGCTGAGAAACCTTGCATGTTGCCATCTCAGCAGGCCATTCCTAACAATATCTATAGACAACAGGCTGCTTTTACTATGCAACGTTATCGTAAATATTTTGTGCAATCAAATATAACACAAGATACCCTCCTGGTGCCTTGTTCCTTAGGTAAACACTGCGCTAGCTCACTATGTCAAACAGATCAAATTTACAAACCTGCAACCAAAAATCTGCCGAAAGAGAGTTCCTTATGTCAGATGGCAACACCACTTAGAAGCAGTGAATGTTGATGACAGTTGCATGTTGTGTGCGAGCAGTCAGATACGTGCTTCATACGTGCATCAGATACGGCCATCAGTCGAGTACGGGCAAGCTGGCGTGCACGGTCGGTGAGGGCGATGGCGTCGCGCGCATACTCGCTGGTTGAGATCGCAGCTGGAGGAAGTGCCGTGTCTAGGGGCAAGGTCGGTTCGCGATCGTACAATAGATAAAATGGAGAAAATCCGGTGCTGTCGTGCCGGGAAGAATAGTACGCAAATGTGACGTAAGGAAGGGCAATGTCCCAATCGTTGTGGTCCTTGGAAATGTACTTGGACAGCATATCGGTAAGAGTACGGTTTAACCGCTCTGTCAGGCCATTGGTTTGAGGATGGTATGAGGTAGTCAGCTTGTGTTGAATGGAGCAGGAACGCACAATGTCGGCGATAACTTTCGAGAGGAAGTTACGACCACGGTCAGTAAGCAGCTGTCGCGGGGCGCCATGAAGTAAGATAATGTCACGCAAGAGAAAGCCCGCGACGTCAGTGGCGCCACTGGTAGGGAGAGCCCGCGTGATAGCGTAACGAGTGGCGTAATCAGTTGCGACGGCTACCCATTTGTTCCCAGAGGATGACGTGGGAAAGGGACCGAGGAGGTCTAATCCAACACGAAAGAACGGTTCCACAGGGACGGTGATCGGCTGGAGATGACCGGCAGGTAGCACCTGAGGTGTTTTCCGACGCTAGCAGGGATCACAGGCAGCAACATAGCGTAGGACGGAGCGAGTGAGACCAGGCCAATAGAAGCGGCGGCGGACGCGGTCGTAGGTGCGGGTTAGCCCAAGATGTCCTGCAGTGGGTACGCCATGCATCTCAAAGAGCACAGTCTGTCGTAAATGTTTTGGCACGACAAGAAGAAGATCAGAGCTGTCAGGGAGGAAGTTCCTTCGGTACAGAATGCCGCCCTGGAGGACGTATCGGAGAATGGATGCGTCGGTAGGTGTAGAGCGCAGACGCTCGATGAGTGCTCGCAGCGATAGGTCTCGGTACTGCTCATCGGCGATGTTAGCGAAGGCAGACACAGAGAAAATGTCGTTGGCGGTACTACTATTGGCGTCGTCAGGTTCGTCTACCGGGTAGCGAGACAGGCAGTCAGCGTCCTTGTGTAGTCGGCCAGATTTGCAGGCGACAGTGTACGAATATTCTTGGAGGCGTAGGGCCCAGCGACCAAGTCTTCCTGCGGGATCTTCCAGTGAGAATAATCAGCAAAGTGCCTGATGGTCTGTGACAACGGAAAAGGGTCGGCAATATAAGTATGGGCGGAACTTCACAACCACCCAAACTAGGGCCAGACACTCGCACTCAGTGATGGAATAGTTGCGCTCCGAGGGTGAGAGGAACCTGCTGGAGTAAGCGATAACACGGTCGTGGCCGCGCTGGCGTTGTGTCAGTACTGCGCCAATTCCATGACCGCTGGCATCAGTACGGACTCTGGTCGGCGCAAAAGGATCGAAATGGGCCAGGACGGGAGGCGTTATAAGAAGGTCGATTAGAAGCGAGAATGCAGATGCCTCGATATGGCCCCACTGGAAAGGGGCGTCTTTTTTCAAAAGCTCGGTTAGTGGTCATGCTATGGCCGCGAAATTTTTCACGAAACGGCGGAAGTACGAGCAAAGGCCGATGAAGCTGCGCACATCCTTGACACACTTTGGAACAGGGAAGTGAGCAACAGCATAAATCTTGCCTGGGTCCGGTTGCACTCCGTTCGCGTCAACAAGATGTCCAAGGACGGTAATCTGGCGACGGCCGAATTTGCACTTCGATGCGTTGAGTTGAAGACCGGCTCCACGAAAAACGTCCAGGACTGCTGAGAGCTGCTCGAGGTGCGTATCGAACGTTGGGGAGAATACTAAACGTCGTCCAAGTAGCACAGGCACGTGGACCATTTGAAACCGTGAAGAAGGGAGTCCATCATGCGTTCAAAAGTGGCAGGAGCGTTGCATATAGACCGAACGGCATCACTTTGAATTGATAAAGAACGTCGGGTGTTACAAAGGCAGTCTTCTCGCGGTCGAGATCGCCCACGGCAATCCGCCAGTAGCCGGAGCGGAAGTCAATAAAGGAGAAATAGCGAGCACCGTGGGGGCAGTCAAGGGCGTCATCAATCCGAGGTAGGGGATACACGTCCTCTTTGGTAACCCTGTTAAAGTGCCGATAACCCACGCAAAAGCGCCATGATCCATCCTTTTTCACTAGTACAACAGATGACGCCCATGGACTACATGACGGTTCAATAATGTTCTTGGCAAGCATTTTGCGAACTTCGGCGTGAATAACTTGACGCTCAGCCGGTGATACTCGATACGGGCGGCGATGAATAGGAGGGGCATCGCCGGTATTAATGCGATGTTTAACAGCTGTAGTTTGGGGCAAAGGACGATCGTTAAAGTAAAAAATATCGTGGTAGGAAAACAGAACGCGGTAGAGCTCACGAGCGTGCTCGGATGGCATGTCGGGCGCAATCATTTTCTGTAAGTTGGCGATGGTACAAGTTGCCGACTGCGATGGTAAAGTAAGAGCGGCTGAGTTGTCGTCTACTGTAATAGATGCTACTGAGTGATCCTCGAATGAGCAAAGCTGGGCCAGAGACATCCCGCGTGGCAGCACTTGTGTCGTCAAGCCAAAATCGACCACTGGCAGGCAGAGGCAATTCGCTGTAATAGATAAAACTGTATGAGGTACTGTGATCCCATGTGTAAGGATGTCGTCCTGCATAGCAGCCGCGATGTAGTGACCGTCGGGGACTGGTGGGGATGACACGAAGTCAACGTAAATTAGTGCCGAAGGTGTCAAGCGAACGAAGTCGACGGAACTGAGGCGACAGGGGTGTGGTTCAGCGGGGTCCAGAACAGGCAGGTCAAGGCGGAGAGTACTGGCGGAACAATCGATGAGAGCAGAATGTGCGGAGAGGAAGTCTAAGCCGAGGATGATGTCGTGGGGACAGTGCGCGATGACTGTGAATAGCACGATAGTGGAGCTATCGGCGAAGGAGACGCGAGCGGAACACATACCAATTACAGGGGCTGTACCGCTGTCGGCGACACGGACAACAGGCGCCGTGGCGGGCGTGATTATTTTCCTCAGCCGGTTACGAAGGCCAGCGCTCATTACCGACGAATGCGTCCCAGTGTCTATGAGAGCAGATACAGAAACACCGTCGACTTGCACGTCAAGAAGGTTCAGATGAGTGGGCAACGTCAGTAGAAGATTTGGCGGCGTAGGGATCAATGCAGCGTCACCTCGAGGCGCTGCATAGTCTAGTTTTCCGGCTGGGAGCGGCGTCCGAAGAGGGTCGGCGATTAGGAGCGACGAGGCTGGGGGGAGCGAGATTGTCGTAGTTGGGGCAAAGACGAACGAGAATAGAGGCGGTTCGGCGGAGGAGAATCTGTGGCGTAATTATCGGAGCGGGCAGCATAGGGACGAAAAGGGCCACCTGGGGGGCGAGAGTAGGCTGTATAAGTAGACAGGTTCGGGGAACTCCAGCGACTGCGACAGTGCCGAGAAATGTGCCCGATTTGACGTCAGTGAAAACAAATGAACTTGTCGTCAGCAATGCGCCATTCAGATGGGTTGCGGAAACGTGGTGGGTAAGAAGATGCGGGACGGGGCGGCATCGAGGAAGCCGGGTAGGTATCAGGGCGATGGGCCGAGGAGATGATGTGAAGGCCCATGTTTGCGAACTCCTGGCGGACAACTGCCTGTATCAGAGAAGCCGTGACAGCAGGTACGTTGGAGGGGCTCGAGTCGAAGGCAGCCGGATAGGCGGCCTCGATTTTACGCCGGACGATCCTGGTAACATCGCCAGTGTTGTAGGGGTGAGGAGCGTCGGCCCAGGAAGATGTCGCTGGGATGTTGGGCAGACAGGCAAACTGCTGGTCGATACGTCGGCTTTTAGCGAGTTCCAGGTGGCGGCACTCTTTTATAACTGCATCTACCGTTGCCACATTGTTGCAAACGAGCAAGTTGAAGGCGTCATCGGCAATGCCTTTGAGGATATGGGAAACCTTATCTGAGTCAGTCATGTGTGTGTCAACTTTGCGGCACAGAGCCAAGACGTCCTGAATGTACGTGACGTAGGGCTCTGTCGACGTCTGCACACGGCCGGAAAGCGCCTTCTGCGCGGCACGTTTGTGACCGTAGGGGGTTGCCGAACAAGTCTCGGAGCTTTTGCTTAAGTGAATCCCAACTGGTGAGGTTATCTTCACGCGTCCGAGGCCCAACTCGAGGTGTGCCACTGAGGTAAAAGACTACATTGGCGAACATGATAGTAGGGCCCCACCTGTTATTGCGGCTGACGTGTTCACAGAGGCTGATCCAGTCCTTGACGTCCTCCCCATCTTTTCCCGATAATACGCCAGGATCACGGGGAGCGGGGAGGGTGATGCAGGTCGTCGAAGTGGCAGCAGGTGTCGCAGCCGGCGGAGTCGAGTTGTTGTCGCCGGGAGCCATGAAGGAAGGCTTGACGTACCGTCCACTGCGAAGCTCTGTGACGAGATACAGGGAACATCCACCTCCACCAGATATGTTACGTAGGAAGACGCCGACGAATAGCTATATACGAGTATATTTATAAGGCAAATACGCCGCACTTGGCCAAGAGGCAACAGCCTGCGCTAGCCTCTAATCATTGTCGTCGTCTTCACCCTGCTCGCCTCTTTGTCATCTCAAATACTGCTCCGAAGCAATATATATATATATATACATATACATATATATATATTTATATATATATATATATATATATATATATATATATATATATATATATATATATATATATATTGCGGGCTTTAAAAACACTTTTATGTAGGATGTATTGCACAACAGAAAGCTATGTCGGGAGTTTTTCATGTTGCTGAACAATTTTTTCATCGCCACGTTTCGCCTAATTATAATATTTGAGAAGTTTCTTAAATAATAAAGACAAATTATGTAATTAGGCGGAATGAAAAAAATAATAACCGGAGTATCTCCAAGCGACGGCAAACAACATTATCTTGCTTCGGTGCAACTACGTGGCACTTGAATATTTTTTAATGTTTGGCTAAAGTTACGCAGGACACCTGGTATATCTACCACAGGACAGGCTTCCCACACTTCACGCAGATACACTTCTTTCTCACTTTGACATTCCTAATCTTAAGGTATTACATATATTGCTGCAGAAACCATCGCAGATTATTATCAGGGTCAGCGATAGCTTTCTTGCGTAACCTGCTAGATATCACCATGGCATTCGTGAATGACGAAACATTATAGGCACAGCAGCAGACACACGATGTGACAATGGCGCTGCCAACCACAATACTGAATGATATCGCGACACGGTGTATCTTGTTGGGATCACTGCACCTCAGTTGAAAATAAATAGCCCCCCACCCTTCCCCTGTTCTAATAATTTCCAGGCTGGTACTTGGCTGTAAATGGCTATTTTTCAAGCGTCTGCACTCGGTGCGAAGATGTGTATTGCGGATCGGGTACTATCGTTTTAATACATTTACGCCTACAAGCCCGGTTGTGTATCCCTGGTACATCCATTCTGGCGCACTGACCAAGAAGGGGCACATACCGATATCATATGCGCAGCGCCAAAGTTTTCTGTTCGGGCACTTATCCTGTGCCCTATGTTGTCTGTGCAAGACGGCAGCAAGCACATGTCTTAGTGGCCAAAGCTTGCACACACATATGCCGTTTTTCATTGAGCGAGATCTTTCAACCATCCAAAGTGGGCGGAGTAGCGAAAGAAAGCTATCGCTTTTAAAAGTTGGTAAACGAAAACTATTTCGCCAGATCTTTCATCCTCAAGAACCATCTGTTCCCTGCGATGCGCCCGTCTTCTTTGTCTGACACCGTGTTGCCTGTTACATTTATAGGCGCATCAGAGTCTCTATCACCCACAAAAGTCCGCGAACTTTCCCAAGCGTGAAAGTTGCGGGATAGCTCAGCGGTTAACGCAGAGTGGCTCCAAACTGTGTAATGGCGCAGGGGGCCAGGGCGCACGAGTGCGATCACCATTGGCGGTGGCGGGAACAGTTAATTTGCATTACGGTGAGGATCGAGGTGTCCTGACATCTACGATACGGGAATCAGAACGACGGTGGTGTGGTAGAAAGACACAGCAAACAGTTTCTCACGTAGCTGTCGCCTAACCTTCTTTTTCACCACAGTGTGAAATATTTCACTACATATTTGATTTCTTCATCGCGTCACCTTTTTTCCCTTATGCGAAACCACACAAGAGAAATTAAATGTTCGGCATACGCAAAATTCTGGATTCTTAAGCTGTCGACCTTTCGAATGCTGCCAACAACAGGCATCAGGTTACAGCGCTCTTGCGTAGTTTCGGCGCTTCAATCACAGCTTTCGCAGTTTTTGTACCTCTAATCAAAGGCAGCATTAATTGCGCGATCCCAATCACAAACGCAGCGGCTAAGCCATGAACGGACATTACAACGGGCTATTTCGCTGCGGGGATATTTTACTCCACAGTATTTTTTTTCGAACGCATGATTACGAGGTTCACGCATGCTTAACTTAGCCAGTAAAACATGACATATAATATTGCTCGCTTCAGCGCTAGTGGAAGCAAGTCCTCACATAAGAGTGTGGTCCAGAACAACTTCTTTATACCACGAAGGAACAGAATGCAACAAAGTGTGACCCAGAGAAAGAAGAGGGCTTAACTGTGCCAGGTCGCAGATAACTTTTGTGTCCGTTTCCTAACTCAAATGATATGTTAAACAAGGTTGTGGTTTCAGGTGTGATGGAGGAGGAGGATGAAATAAAGAGAGGGTGCAGGAATGTTAACCAGAAATGCATCTGCTGGGCTACCCTAGTCTGGGGGACAGGAAAGAGGGAATAGAAAGATCAGATACAGAGAGGAAAGGGAGGGGGAGGAAAGCTGCCGGTGACCAGGTGCTAGTTGAAGACCGTCCCAATCGCTCGTTGGCCCACAAAGCTATGAAGACAGAGCAATGTGGAAAGCTGGGCTAGTTGGTGATTAATCATCATACCTGGTGAATCAGCGCACTGACACGCACACAGTGAAGACACACAAGACGACACTGGCAGCGAGTGTCGTCTTTTCTTGTGTCTTCACTGCATCCGTGTCAGTGCGCTGCTTCACCAGCAAGGTATGGTGACTATGAAGGAACTTTTGTCTTTTTTGAGTGCGGCTGGCCTATGTGAACGTCTTTGACGCGCTCAGGCCCTCAGGTGTGATAGTGTTCACTGGATTGGTAGTCCTCCACGGCTCGAAACTCATGTACATGTGGGACACGAGGTGAGTCTCGTGTGTAACAAATAACTCTCGATTCAATGTGCCCTTCATTTGGAGTGCATGTTCAACGGTATTCTAAACAGCCCCAAAGAGGCAAAGACGGCCTACTCTGAGCTGCCCTTCGAAGAAAGCCTGCATGTTGGCATGACGGTCATATCACGAAATGGCTACAAATCTAATGGTCGCAAATTTGACGTGTAATCTGCTCGGATAACTGTACAGGTGTCTGAAGACGTCGCTTCCACCGCGTTCTTCCCCCTCCCCAATAACCACAACCCTCCGCCACTGTAAAGTCGACATGTCTGAAGACGCAGCTGTCGCCTAACGTGCTTTCTCACCACAGTGCGAAGTATTTCACTACATCTTTGATTTCTTAATCACGTCACTTTTTTTCCCTAATGTGACACCATACATAAAAAAATTGAATGTTCAACACACGCAAAGTTCTGGATTCTTAGGTTGTCGACCTTTTGGACGCCGCCAATACGCGTCACATCGCAGAGCTCCTGCATAGTTTCGGCGCTTCAGAACTTTGTTGGGAGTCAGCAGCACCTTCTCGTCCTCGGTATTATGAAAATTACGCTAAGTGTCAGCTCACGGGACACAAGCAATCTTGTTGTTGGGCAGACCCGACAATAGCAGGCGCCAGGGTTCATTGGCAGTCGCTGAGGGGCACTGTCGCCCGACATGGCATTTATAATGCAAATTATACGGGACTTTGTGTTTCACGCGTCGCCCTTACTGTGAATCCCGCAAAATAAAAACAATGGACTGCGACGCTTAAATTTCCCAACTGTAGACGATACGCAAGCAGATACTACGGCACAGAGTATGGCGTTAGAACCAGTTCCTCTTGCAAGACGGGTCAGCAAACCGGCAGAAGTGTGACAATGGGTGGAACGTCACCTGATTGCAGCGGACGCCTTCCAGGACACACGTACGCACACACACACACACACACACACACACACACACACACACACACACACACACACACACACACACACACACACACACACACACACACACACACAAAAACACGCGCGCGCACACACACACACGCACACACACACACACACGCACCCACGCACGCACACACACACGCACGCACGCACACACACACACACGCACACACGCACACGCGCACACACACACACACGCACACACACACACACACACACACACGCACATTTGCATGTTGGCAAAGGAAACGTAGCCTAATGTGCTTGCCATTTAGTCTTTCTGGTGCTCCTTAAATGGCTCTGCGAAAGCTTTGCAAATATATTTTTGCTTAATGTTTTGGCCACGGTGCGCCAGAAATACTCCACACATGCCGTTTGCTTTACTGATAATGCAACTTGGCAATTGTGTTATAGCGTGGGGGTATAAATTGTTCACCAACTGCATTATCGGATGCAATAACAAATCTATTGGGATACTGAAAATGAAACTGCTTCCATAGTGTCACCATTTTGCGCGTGTAATTTTCAAATACTTTTCTGTAGGGGACATGCAGCAAATCTTTACAGACCCGCTGTGGTGTTTCCGTCAATTTCTGTGCACGAAGAAATAGAAAAACGAGGACAGCGCCAAAGGCATGCACACAGAAAGAATGACACACATGGCGCAGACTTTTAGCAATGTTTATTGGTGATGTCAATACCATATATATTGTGTCGTGCACAGAACGGAAAGAAAAGACAGAGAAGAGCGTCTTGTCAGACAGCAGCATGGGAATATCACTTCGAAGGGCACGTGTTAACCTGTCACAAGGGGCGCATAAAAACTTAAGAACTAATTATGGAACGTAACCTGACTTGGTGTCAGTGCAATAGATGGCAAACTAACGCACAACTTATCAAGATTTCTAATGCAGTCTGCCTCTGTATTTTAGCGTGTTAGTTGCAGGCTGTACTTGGAAAAGACTCAAAAGGTTCAAAGCCCTAGGAGCACGCAGCCAGAGCCACAAATGTGTGGTGGTTCTTTCAATCGAGACGTCGAAATAACGCTTCTGTCTGTGCGTACTCGAAACTTGTGGAAAGAGGCATTATAACTATTTGTCTTGTTAAAACTTCCCAAAAGCCATGGACTCACTTAAACAGTGCTTAAAGCGCAGGTCGGGCACCTACTGAATTTTGATTTGAAGCAGTTCAAACGTGGTAAAACCACTTAGCATAGTTGTGCGCCAGTTGAAATGAATCGGCTTCAAGTGCTCCCGTATTTACACGATGTATCAGCACAGGCTCAAAATAACTCGGCAAATCGCTCGCATCACAGTTGTTTTCTCCGCTCAGGGAAACAAAAAAAGCTTTGCAAGCTTCAGGAGCCTCTCGGAGCAGGAGCTCTGTGAATGTAAGAAATGAAATTAGGGGGTATCGTGTGCACAAACATGATCTGGCTATGAGGCATGCTGTAGTGGGGGACTCCGGATTAATTTTGATGACCTCAGAATCGTTAACGCGCACCCAAAGCAAGATACATGGGACTTCTTGCATTTCTCCCCTAATGAAATACAGCTGCAGTGACTGGGATTTGATCCCGCGACCTCGCGCTTCGCAGCGCATTGCCATAGCCGCTAAGCCACGACGGCGGGTCTCTGAAGCACAGCACTCGTTTCGTGCCATGCGACATAGCCCAGGTGCATTTTATTCATCTAACTTGCGAGAACATATATACGTGTTAAAGGTCGCAGCGCTCAAATGAGCGTTGACGGCAGCACAATAATAACACGCGCAACACGGTTGAAGGGCACCTGTCAATCCACTGCCGTGACTGCGGCTGCGTGCCTCCGTTGAACGTTATGAAGTCTTGGCAAAGCACAGCTTGCAGGTGATGCACGAAATTATGGAAGATGACTTCATAGGATGCTTGATACTTGGTTCATTAGTTGACCGTCAATTAGGTTGCCACCAAGTGACATTAAATATCTAAATAATTTTGGAAGATTTTACGCGCACCTTGTGAATTGTTAACAGGTCGCCTTCGAAGCGGCATATTTCCATCCTGCTGTTCGATAAGACACTGTTTTTGTTTTCTTTCTTCGTACGCCTTAATATGTATGGATTTGCATCACGAATAAACATTGTTGGTAGTCTGCGCGGTGTGTGTCTTTCGGCGTTCCCGTCTTCCCCGCAGCGCTCGTTTTCCCCATGAATTACCAGCCTGCCGGATCTTAATTGTCAGCAAAAACGGGTGTTTCCACGGTGTGACATGCATGGACAATCTTGTGGATCCAATTAGCGCAACTGCGACGAACAACCGATGAGCTGAATCTGTCGAAAGAGCGGACGAATGCATCGGTCCGATCTTTCCAGATTGTAAGACCGAAGGTATATTTCGAGAAGCTAGTGAATGTGTCTGCATAGATTAATTGCCCGCACAGTAAAACCACACTTTAACTCGCAGATCTTTCGAGTGCTTGGTTTAGGCAGAAGTCGGAGGGTGTTTATTTGCGTTTATCGATGTCTCAGCAATCGATGTGTTGGGGTTGGATGCCTTGCAAAATTGTCAAAAAAGGAGAACCTGTTGGTGCAGTAGGAAGGGCATGCAAAATTCGGCCACAAACGCAGCTTAGTCTTCATGGCCTTGTGGGCTTGCTGCTGACCACGTTGCTTGATGCGGAAATATACGAGGCAAACACGCAAGGGGAAGTGATTATGGTGATCGGTCGACCATGTTTCCATTCAAGAAAACTATGAAAGTAAAAATGCGTGTAAGAGCGCAAGTATTTAACCTACAACGTAATTCCATATTTATGTGACTTGCGAATGCCACTTGCGTTTCATG
The DNA here is from genome assembly GCF_038994185.2 of Dermacentor albipictus. Lineage (NCBI taxonomy): Eukaryota > Metazoa > Arthropoda > Arachnida > Ixodida > Ixodidae > Dermacentor > Dermacentor albipictus. Next base: position 15,475,788 of record NC_091821.1, read on the forward strand.
CAGTAAACTCGAACTGTTCTACGAAAGCCACAAAATTATGGCTTATTTCGCGTCACCTATGGTAAAATATGATGAATACACAGAATAACGCGGATACTTACCTTTCGTAGTTTATCTGTCCAGTTGCAGAAAGGCAGGCGGTTATTCTTTCGTGCTTTAGAATATATTATTTAGAAAGTATCCACTAGCCCATCGTCATTAAAGGTTCCACATTCGTGTGGCTGGTTCCTTAATCTTTACTTTTTTGCCTTTATGTAGCAAAAAGTCAAACTAGAGAACCAGAAAACACCGATTACGATGCTCGGACAGTCCGCATCGACGCCTGGATCTTAGCATATATCAACTTCTTTCACTTGCCAGATTCTTTCACTTTCGATAATATCTAAGCAATGAACTGTAAAGAATAAAAGAAGATCCGAGAACATCTAAGCATTGATGAGGTATGAATGCTTTCGCATTCACGAATTTGTGTATTTGCGTTCATTTCTTGTGCATGTTTGACATGTAGTCCATTGCTATGTATATATATCTCCTGTTCAATGGCCGTTTGCCTTGTAAAGGAGGCTGCGGGCTCTAGTCTAGCCGTTCGCCTCTAAAGCGACTTTTACTCGCAGTCTACTCCATCACTAATGGAAATAAAGTTATTATTATTATTATTATTATTATTAATGTCCAATTGAACGCCGCTGCGCGGTCCTTAGAATTACGAACTCCTCACGGGCAAACAAGCGCGTTGAGACGCTTGGCGCGTTTTGATACGGCCTCACCGAGGCGCATTTAGAACGCAGGCGAGAGCTTGCGTGGACAAGGAGGTGTAATTACACACGCCTAAGGTACGCATCCCATTTAGCTGTAACTACCCGCTTCGATAAAGGTTTACACAGATTCCAGTGTATGCTTTGGGTCTGCATATGTTATTCATAGAGCAATTATACGGACACTCCACGATCATTTTTGACGTGTGGGACGCCGTTCGTAGTAATGTTTGGCATAAAGTTCAAGGGTGGTAACATTGCCGCTGAGCGCCGTATACTGCATGTGCGAGTGAAAGCGTGCGAGGGGAGCCGGTAATCGCAGCTCAACCTGGTGCGCGCAAGAGGGAACCTGACAGGAAACTCGCCGTCTTCCGTCGCGCGGAAGGCCGTGGGGGGAGGGGAGGGAGGGGTGGGGGGGCAGCGTTGTTCTCCTACAGCAACGGCATATTTCGCGACCGCAATCTCGCATGAGGAGGGAGGGAAGCGGGGAGGCAGCGCGTAAGGGAGGGGGGCGGCGTTCTACTCCGGCATCAGTCGCGTACTTTGGCGGCCACGCGCAGTCGCGCGTGCCTTATCTTGAAAGCGGTCTATAGACGGCTCATACCTATGTGCGTGCGGTGTTCTCGTCTCTCAGTTTGCATTGAAGCGATAGCCAGCACTAAGGTCACTTCGCTCGCTGCTTCTGCCGCACTTCCTCCCTCCAGTGTTTCGACAATGAGTATCCGCGGTCATCGAGTGTGATGTATTCGTGGTGGCCTGAGCGCGCTGACACCGTGCTTGTTAATTTAGTTAGTAAGCGAATATTTCCAAGTTTATACGGCCGATGAAGCTACTATCCTTACTTCGTTTATCTGTCTACCAATTTGCTATCGCAATCGATGTTACGTCTATCGGGCGAAACTGCGGCCTTGTTTATTGTCTTGTTTCTGCGGCATACTTAGTCAGCGCGGACTACCGAGCAGACATTGCCTTATACTTTCGCTCCCGCTGGCGAACACGTGTCATTACCTACTTCCTGGGTGCCTCGTGAAGGTACACTTGCGGCGGCTCACTCTACAATCAGCGACACAATGACAAATGAAAACGTTGATGCGGTCCATTGTATACAGGTGCCCGAGTACATACATTACTCACGTACATTTATTGCTGTAGAACATGGGACGCAGGATTAATAGCCCAGATCATTCGGTGTTCGTTAAAGGTCAACGATCATAAAGCTGTGATAGCAGAAACGCACAAAGAGAGGCACAAAGTGCAACAGAAGCATGACATACACGCCGCAGCTATATCTTGCTACCTTTGATTTAATGCACTGACCACGCATGGGAAGAGTGCTGGAGGGACGCAGTTCGTTTTAAATAGTTATCTCTGTTGTAATACTTAATCGTTGTTGTCGTTGATGATCGTTCAGGAAGGCACTTCCGTTTGATGTATATACTGTCGTTTATTCTTGAAGTCACAGTTATACAAATAAGAGCACTTCCTGTAACATCTTAAGATCCCGTCAGAGCGGCTGTTATAAGGTGCTTGCGCACCAGCTCCCTCGCGTCGTTCTAATTAATGGATGGGTTTTATTTGCGCAAGGGCATCTTTGACCAAAGAGCGCCAAGTCTAGGGATATGTCGAACGAGTCATAGTATAAAAACAATAATCAGACCAGAATGGTAAGCATGTTGAAGTGCGCTATCTAAAGGAGCATATGTTTCCTAGTAATAAATATATAAAAGGCTTAGCTAAATTGCTGTTAATATCATATCAGGTATTTAAACTGTGCGTGGGTTAGAGATTCCGGTGACTATGAGCGATCACTTGTTAGATGTTATCAGCAATGTATGCGTTATACAGATTATTTGTAGTTTTACTGATTATAAGCGCTAAATTTGGCCTCGAAGCCGTCAGCAAAGTACCTTTATCTTGCGAAAAGGTGCGAGACCTCGAGGCATTCAGCACCTCAGGCTCCTCACGTTTGTGATGTAGCATGGTGGTTTGGGTTGTAGTATACGTTGTTGAAAAAATGGACATTGGCAAGACATTAAAAAACCCTGCTGACGCTAAACATGGTGTCATGAGATAAAAATAATGCAAGGTGAGATGGCATATTATGCGTGTAAAATCCTTGAAAATGCTGAACTCTTGCATGGTGAAGTCTTGGACATTCAATTAAGATGTGCCGGACTGTGAGTTTTTCGCCACATTTTGCACATATGGGTGGTCGTGTGCCTGTTAATAGGTAAATGTGTGTTGCGTATGTGTGTCCGATATGTAGCTTGCACAGTGTGGTTTCTGTTAGTCTTGTCACTTTTGCTGGAAAAATTTGCCTAGTCGTGGTTTTATTGCATGCAGTTTGTTTTCTGTTTCTTTATCCCACTGATGCTGCGAGTGCTGGCGTTGCCGCTTACGGACGTAAGGGACCTTAGTAACTTAAATGCCACCATGTAGACCAGCTTCTCTAGCATTCTGATCTGCCACCTGGTTTTCTGTTATGCCGCAATGCCCCGGTACCCAGCATAATACAAGGGAATTTTCTTCATTGTAAGCATCATAAATGGGTTTCAGCAGGTGATTAAAAACAGGGTTATTCCTAAGCTTTCCCTCGGATAATGCAGTTACGACACTTAGTGCATCTGTGTAGATAATAGCTTTTTGTATGCTATGTTGTCGTATATGATCCACAGCCAGTGGAATACCATATGCTTCGGCAGTGAATATGCTGCAGTCTCTATTGAGAGTTTTTGTAATATTATAGCCGTTACTCTGTGCAGCGCATCAGACTGCCTTAACTGTCTTTGAGGCATCCGTAAACAAGGATGTTGCGCTGTACTTGTCTTCCAGTGGTAAGAAGTGTTGCATAATAGCCTCACGTGGCCCTTTTTTCTTGTCAAGCGCTTCAAAAGACATGTCGCACCGAACTGCGCGGAGGCACCAAGGAGCTATGAGATCACTAGGTCAAGTTTCGTGGAGCTCTGAGGGACTAAGCCCCAATTTTTCGGCAACAGTTCTGACAGCCAAAGTAAACGGCTGAGCTAGTGATGGCCTATTCGCGTACAGCTGTTCCAATGTTCGATCATCCATTAGTGTTCTGCATGGGTGTTCCCTCTGAGCTATTATGTTCAGGGCATATGTAATTCCTTAGTACGTTCTTTGATACTCCAAGGGCCATTGATTGGACTCTGCATAGAGACTTCGAACAGGGCTGGTCCGAAAAGCACCAGTGGTTACCGAATGCCTAAATGATATATGGGGTCAAGCATCTTTAACGTTGTTTTAGTCGCTGGCTGAAATACTGTGCTGCCATAGTCCATTTGGGACCTCACAAGGATATTGAAAAGTGATAGCAGACATTGCGTGTCAGTTGTCTAGTGTGTCAGCTTGTTGTTCCAGTGTGTTGCCTAGATTATTTACCAATGGGAGTGGGCTAGGAGCTTGGCCCTCAAACTTTCGCAGCCTCACACAGGCCTTCTTTTTATCTTCGTATATATGAGGTTATGTGTGATATATAGCTTCTCCAGCTTTCTCACGCCGGATGTGCCTCCCACTATCCTTTGCTCGCTTGATAGCGGTTATGTTTTCTGTATTGGGGTAACGCGAACGCTTACCCCAGGCCTTATTTTGCCTCTTCCTGGCTAATTCACACTCATGGTTCCACCATGGCTTGGTACTATAGCTCGAGTGCGTCTTGTTTCCGGTATGGACTCTAGAGCCGGATTTATTATATGTTCAGTGAGAAATGCATTCACCTCCTCAATTGCTAGGTGTCTGATTTTGTCATATGAGAGAAGGGAGAGTTCTCTAAATTTCCACCAATTGGCTGTATTAAATTTCCATTTCTTCGGTTAGGCCAGGGGATCAAGCGTATCTGCAGGGGTGAGAAACAGCGGGAAATGGTCACTTCCGTAAGGATTTTTTATTACATTGCATTCTAGATATGGCAGTAAGGATGAGCAACCTATGGCAAGATCAACTGAAGAAAATGTATGGTGGGCTGAGCTATGAAATGTAGGTACTTTTTGTTAAAAAGACACGCCCCAGTTTAAATGAGAACATTTTCTATGAGGCGTCTTCTGGAGTGGCAGTGCAGGTCGGCCCAAAGCGCGTTGTGTGCGTTCAGGTCTCAGAGTATTATGTAGGGTTCCTTAAGCTGGTCTATCAGGTTCTCAAGCTCAACCATAGTTAGATTATTATTAGGAGGGATGTGTAAAGAGCAAACCGTTACCAGCTTGTTAAACAGTATGGCACGGATTGCTACGGCTTCAAGAGATGCATGAATATTTAGATGTTGACAAGCAACCGATTTGCCTGTATTTATAGCCACACCACCGGAGGGGAGCAAGACAGTTATCGCGGTCTTTTCGAAATACTGTGAACTGTTTAAGAACATTTGTGTGGCAGGGTCTTAAGTGTGTTTCTTGAACACAGAACATTTTTGGTGGGCATTCATATAAGAGTTATTTTGCATCGTTTAGATTATGAATAAGTCTTCTGACGTTACATTATAACATTAGTGTAGCCATTGTAGGTGGAACAAATGGTTCTGTGTTCAAGATTGCACAACTATGTTAGTGGCCCTTTCATAGGCGCAGTAACTCTTGTGAGTTTTCCAGTCTTGGCGCGCCTTAACGAGGCATGGCGATCCTTCGGCGCTGATGACGCCGAAGGGTGTGGGGTTACCTCCATCGCCTCCTGTGAGGCGCTGGACGCCCGCCCGGGCGGCAGTATGTCACACACCACGGGCCTACTCTCGCGGGGTTTCGGGAGTCACTGACTGAGCGGTCAGCTTCACTCTTTTCCGGTTGGGTGAGTTAGGGTGCGGGTGGCGGGACTGCAAGCTCACAGCTAGTGATCTTAGTAACCGCCTTTGGCCGTATAGTGGTGCCGCCGCCTGACACACCACATCGGCATAAGTTGTGTGCTCAACAAAGGAAAAACGCTTACGCGCTTCTTTGAAAGAGATGTGTTTTACCTTAAGTGGTAAAATTTTCTTTTCTTGTTTCAATTTCGGACATGACCGCGTGTATGCGACGTGCCATCCATCAGTGTTAGCACAGTGAAGTTCGCCTTGACCGCCATCTGCAGGGTGGTCATTCGCTCCACATGTAGCACACGTCAGCCGACCACGCCAGCTCTGTGAGCCGTGGCCAAACCTTTGACATTTAAAACATCGGCGGGGATTCGGTATATATGGTCTCACACGGATCTCAATATAGCCTGTGTCAATGGACTATGGCAGGTTACTCATGAAAGTCAGAATTAGGGGCTTTGTTGATATTTCTTTCTTATCGCGTCTGAATTTATTTCTCTGCAAAGTGATTACATCTTGCTCCTTCCATCCTTCAGGCAGTTCTGTTTCAGTTAGGTCCGAAAGGTCTTGTTCAGATATTACTCCATGGACTGTGTTAAGTGAGCGGTGAGGAGAAATGGAGACAGGGTTGTCCATAATCACCCCGAAATCAGCTTGCTGTACTGTGTTTTATCGCTTAGCTCAAGCAGCAAGTCACCACTAGCCATCTTCGTAGCTTCGTAACCTGGCCCTGTTGTTTCAGTGAGAGATTTCGACTCAAGAAATGGTGAGATTGTTCGAACAGTCTTGTCTGGATTTTCACCATGCACAACGTGGAACTTCGGGAATCTTACTTTAGGTTGGGCGAAAAAAGTAAAGTGTTGCATCGATGCGCCCCCTTTGCTGAGGGTGACGATCAGGAATTGGAGGATAACTTGATTTCATAGTATGTAGTATTATGTTCAGCAGTGATGCCTGCCACCCACCAACGAGCCCAACTAGGGTACGTGATGACGTAAGTGTAGGTTGTGCACACGTCAGAAGTACATCACTGCTGTGACCAAACGTGCTGTAATCTAGGCTGATTACCCACACAAGGTTAACCCTTGCCGCCCGGACATTCGGATGTGAGAAGTGACTAGAAGGCAGGAAAGATGGGAGAGTGAGAGAGAAAGAAAAAAATTAAGAGAGGGACGGGAAAAGGTGACTGCCGATTTCCTCCAGAAGGGTCAGTCTGGAGGTGCCGTCTATGAGAAACAGGCTAAAGAGGTGTGTTGCCTCCGCCAGGGGGCCTTCAAGGTCCAAACACCCAGCATTGGCTCAACCCCCCGGATCCCCCTTTCCCCAGACACGGCTAAGCCGCGCACGGCAACACGCAGGAGAGTCCAACCCTCGTGTACTCGGGTACGTGGTGTCGCAACACACCAAACGCCTGCTGACGCCCCTGCGGGGGTCAAGTCGTTCTGCCTCTATCCGCTCTCCCAGCTTCGCACAGTCCCGCCTACCCCGCCGAGACATCCCCCACGGCAAGCCCAACCAGAGTCATAAATTTGAGGAGAGTCTCGGGGCACGAGGAAGCCGTCCGCGAAGGCAAGCGCCGATCTGTTCTTATGGCAGAGCATCTGGAGTATCTCATTTCACGATACAGACAAAATAACCAGACAAATCCAACAAAAGAACACCAAGTGAGTAGAAATGTCTCAATGCAGCCCTTCCAAATGAGCTCGTTCATTTAATGGTTCAGGAATCTCCAGCGGCTGTAAGTGCTGAACTGGGCGCCTCACAAGTTTGCCGTGCGGTATCCTGACCACATGAGCGGACATTCCCGCCTCGCCCGGGGAAAAGAGAGCAAATGACCTCGTGTTTTCGTAGAAGGCGCGCAATATTTTTCAGTACCAAGACTACGTCTCCGATTTTCGGTCTCTCGGTTCTAGTTTGTTGAGACGCATAGGCTGAGCGCAGCTGTCGTAGATACTCGTGTTGCCAGGCTTACTAGAACGCTTTAAGCCTCTGCTTTCGCTTCTTCCAAAACATTGCAAGGGAAGACGCGTTCGAACCCAGCGCTCGGGTTTCAGTTCCTGGCAGGGCCGTGAGACGTCTGCCAGTAAGGAAACTGACCGGTGTTAGTGGGGCACCGGCATTTGGGTCATTTAGTACGTTGGTTAGGGATCTGGAATTTGTCTGCTTCCACCTCGGCTAGTACTGTCAACAGCTCAATAAAGTCAAGACACTGGCGACCGATCAGCTTTTTCACAGCAGTTTTTACGCTGCGGACTAGCGGTTCGTACAAACCTCTCCACCATGGTGCATGCTGTACGATGAATTTCCACTCTATGCTAGCATTAGCAAAAGAACTCAGTGGCTCAGAGTGCCGCCGAACTTTCCATAATGCGAGCTCCCTTGAAGCGTGCTTGAAACGTGATTGCGTTGTCTGAGTAAATGATTTGGCAGAGGCCACTACGCGACACAAAACGACGGAAGACCTGCAAAAAGTTCTGAGTAGTCATATTGTTTACGAGTTAGAGATGCGCGGCCCTAGTAACCGCGCACGTAAAAAATACAACGTACGATTTTACTTGCACATTTTTCTTTCCTTCACAAAAAGGTGGCCAGCGCAGTCAATACTGACCACCTCAAAAGAGTCCGCCTTAGTGGTCCAGTCAGGTGGGAGCAGTCCTGCCGCAGTGTCAATACTCGTGGCACTGAAACGCTTACACATCACGCATGACCGCACAACACTTTTCACCAACTGGCGTCCATGAACAATCCAGTACTTTTCTTTTTATTTACATTATTTTTATGTATCTGGCGCCGGCACGGAGAACTTGTCGGTGGGCCCGCTGCACAAGTAGCACGGTGTCCCATTGTCGCTTGGGCAGCATAACAGGGTGTCACTCGTCGTGTGTCATATTCGATGGACAGAAACGTCGTCCTATTGTCGCCATGCCGCGGCGCTGGTGTTTTGCTGAATTTCTGTGACGCGTTTTCGCACAAGTTCCCTCCATCTCGATGCATCCACTCGGATCCAGCTTATAGCGCAATCATAGAATCAGTCCACAGGTAGAAATTATCTATTTGCAAATCGAGATGCGACTGCACAAATTGGCAGAGTCGGGACGCTAGCAACGCTGCCATCAGCTCTACACAAGCAAGTGTGATCGTTTTCTGCGGCGCTACACGACATTTAACCAGCAGCACCCAGCGGTGTGTGGCAGTTTCCGTCTCTGTGCAGAGATAAACCCCACCTAAGCTTTGGGGCTGGGGTCAGCAAAATATGTAGTGTTCGACGCGTCGATTTCCCTTCACCGCTAGACCTTGATTTCACGAAGACAAGTGAGCCCTTCACACCATATGATCCAGCCGTTTTGGTCTGGCGATGTGGTCTCGCAGGGGCTTGTCCCACGACAGATTTTCTTTCCATATTTCTTGGAAAAGAGCCTTGGCACTCATCGTATATGAGGAAAGGAGCCCCAGAGGCTCATACAGACGTGCAGGGGTCTGTAGCACGAAATATTTCGTTTTTACATGCGCCTTAGCGAAGTCGATTAGAGTGTCAGAAAAAATGGTTAAAGAATCTATTCTTGGATCCACGTCGGCAGGTTTGGTGCTTCACCCAACGAACCCCCATCGGGGTTTTCGTGAGCGAACAGCTCCGTCATCTTATAACTATTGGACCCCGATTTGTGCAGGCGCATAGACGCTGCCTCAAAGTTGCTATTGGCCCCTTCGTGGATTTTCGTCGCCTCTGCGTCATTAGCGGAGCCACAAAGTAAGTCGTCCACGTAGATGCACTGCTGCAAAATGGCCACTGTTTCCGGATAGCTTTGCTTCGATGGTGCAAAATGATGTTGAAGCCTTGCTGCCAGAAGAAAAGGGCTTGATGTGGTTCCAAATTGCACTCTTTCCATCCTGAAGACTGCGAGCTCAGGAAGTGGCCTGCCATTTTTTGGGGGGTTTTTCCGCGAACCACAGAAACCTCACCGCATCTCGGTCATCGTGCTGAACGCCATTCTGAAGAAAGGGCTTTTCCACGTCGCGAACGAGTGCCACTTTGTAACGTCGAAAATTATGCAACACACGGATGAGGTCAGGATTTAGGTCAGGTCTATTGTCCAGATTTTCGTTAACAGACTTGGCACTGCGCCATGCGATCGCGCCTCAGAAACGATGCGCAGCTTGGTCGTTGTACTTCTCTCATGGAGTACTGGCTGATGAGGCATGTAATAACTGCGCTGACAGTCATTAGGGTGCAGTGCACTTCCGGCTGCGCCTTCAGAAATAATCGCCTCATTTCGTTGTCGTACTCATACAGCAGGTCTAGTGTTCTCAATAGCTGCTTGGTCAGTTGGCGGAACCGCTTCTGCGTAACAACGCGATTGTCTGCAAGTTCCAGTTCTTTTTTCCACGGCAATCTGCTCTCATAGCACCTGTTCACACTTTTGATGCTGTCGGAAAATTCCTTGACTGTGCACTCATCTGAGTTGGTTTACAACACATTGGACACTCCGATACTTTCAAGCTCCCAGAAGACTTCAAAATAGGCACTGTTTCTCGATCTGCAATAGTCGTCCTTAAAGCAAATGCATGGCTGCAGTTAATTTTAGGGCACCTGCTAAGGGCTTTCCCTTGAAGTGCCCACCCAAACACTGTCTCCAATGCTGTCAAAGCACCGTTTAGCCTGTTTACTTTCCCCGTGAGGAAATCCCAAAAATGGTCCGATCAAACTAACACCTCGATTATGGGATTCGCACCCTGCGGGGAATCGTCGCCTACTAGCTGTGAAAGCTCGAGACGGGATGCTCTGATTTCTCCAGTAAGAGAAGAAATGACTTGCTCACATATCGAAAGAGTTTCTAACGTCTCGATCTTGTATACTCTGTCACTTCCTGCCCTAACACGGCACACTACAACCCTGCGGAACGTGCGTTGGCTGTACGTTCATCCAAGAACTCCGACTGATAGTGCTTCAGTGCAGAGTAATTTGCATCCGAACGTTCTGGAGCATGCTTCGGTTATGAATGTCCGTTGGCTACCTCTGTCAAACAGTACCCTTCAAACTTTACTTTTATTCGTCCCCTTTGCCACTGCTTTGAGGGTTGGCGTCAGTACTGTTCTAGTCAGGGGGTTTTCCCCAATTTCCGAGACATGCAAAGTGACCTGTTCTGCATTCTTTTCGATAGTTACATGTGCCTGTGCGGCACTGTTGAAAGCAGGATTGCACATCGTAATTGCATGTCTCTGTTAACATCTCTTGCAGGAAACCTTGAATCTTCAAGTCTTTGAAAAACGTCCGTGCCTCATAAAGCGAAACCAACTTTCCTTTTCTGCAAGAATTACTTTCTTCTCTTTATATCTAATTTGGCATCGCACTCTTGGCTTGTGTGCGCCTTTGAGTCAGAGAGTTTGCATTCAGTGCCTGATGCGGGGCCACGCAATGCTGCTGCGGACGAGGTGCGGGCATTTCCTCGATGCGGCGTTTTTGTGTGATATTTTGAAGGTGACTTAAGACTGGTGTCGTCCGGCCGGTCCTCCAGGGTTCGTTCTCGGCTCTCCATTTTCAGCTCGAAAAAACAGAGTAGATGACGAAGTGGCACTCGGTGGCATGATTCTGACGAAGGGGAAGTCGTTGACGAAGCATTGTCATCCTCGCCTGAGGTCTCGCGCTGTTCCCGTTGTTTCTCTGCCCGTGATCGGTGGTAGTTCAAAACGGACTCCCGTGGGAGTGCGCGGTGCAACCCATGGTGGAGTATCGCTTCGTAGAATTCCTCTCCAACGCCCAGGGCTTGCGGACCTCTCACGTGCACTCGAATGCAATCGAATATACGCCGGAAATTGCGCACATTCGTTGCAGAAGTGACTGGCTTTATGAAAATCAGGCGTTACATGTGGTCCTGTATCAAAGTCGAAGGGTCCCCGAAGTGTTTCTGCAGGAGGTCGATGGCATCAGCGTAGCACTCTGAAGTTGCCTGTAGTCCGGCAATAACTGCGGCAGCTTCTCCAATGAGCAGCGCTATTAAATAGTTGAATCGGTCGATATTACTCAACTCGGGATTCTTGAGAATAGCGACCGCAAACTGCCCCCACAAAGGTTGCGAGTTGTTTCTACTTTCGTCAAACTTAAGTAGCTCCAACTTCGGGAGCTTCGTTCTTTGAATTCGCGTGGCTGGAGTCTATTGAATCGTTGGTTTGTTTTGGCTGGCGCTTTTCGTTTCCGTCTGTTGGGCGCACAACTTCATTCTATATTCTAGTTTGCCAATATAAGTTGTGATCTTGTCACTGTCTTGGAAAATCTTTTCGAATTCACTTTCTGCGTCCTCTTCTCTGAGATGAGACTCTATCGCTACGTCTACAACCTTTAGTTGCTGCTCGGCAAGCTGTAGACGTTTTATAACAGCACTCGCCTCTTCCAGACTGACAGAAGAAGTGGCACCCAGAAGTTCGTCCGCTTCTTTCGCGAAACGTACTACTTGAGCTTGGATGACTTTACGTTTTTTTTCTTTGTATATCTTTCCTCGTTGTTCAGTGAATCGTTGTCGGGTCCGGCAGGTGGTTCTCTACGGCCTTGTTTATTCCACCAATATTTTTTGTTGAAATACCTAATCGTTGTTGCGTTGATGATCGTCTAGGAAGGCACTGCCATTTGATGCATAGACTGTCGTTTATTTTTCAATTTACATTTATACAAGTAAGAACATTTCCGTTAACAAATTAAGATCTCGTTAGATCGACCGTTATAAGGTACTTGCGCACCATCTCTCTCGAGTCGTTCTGCCTCCGAGTTGTTCTGCCTCACAGCTTCCCACAGTCCCACCTTCCCCGCCGAGACATCCCCCCACGGCAAGCCCAACCAGAGTCGTAAATTTGAGGAGAATCTCGGGGCACGGGGAAGCCATCGGCAGAGGGAAGCGCCGATCTATTCTTATACGGCAGAGCATCTGGAGTATCTTAATTCACGATACAAACAAAATAACCAGACAAACATAACAAAAGAACACAAGTAAGTACAAATGTCTGAACAATCTACGAATGTTCTCGCAACAGAAATTACACAATAAGCAATGACCCACCCCTGGTTTAGTGGCATATAGCCGTGTGCTTTCATAGGCTGCGGCGGCCGCATTTCTTTGGAGGCGAAATCAAAAGCACGCGTGAATTTAAATTAATGGCGGGTTAAAGAACCACAGGTGGTGGAAATTAATCCGGAGTCCCCAACTACGGCGCGCCACATGGTCACATCATGGCTTTGTCATGTAAAACCACAGATTTTCAGTTTATTAAGTAACAATGAAAATATAGGATCGGTAGTTGCTGTTAATGAAAAAATAAAAGAATTTAGGTGCATGGCCGCGAGGAAAATTGCAACCTTGCATAAAATGCATTGTTATGCTTTCTTGAATAATGAACTATAAATATTTTGACAGCTTGTTACTCATTCAAAGATTTTTTATGTTAGCTGAAGGGACCAGCTAGCTGAATGCGCACTGTTGTCTTTTCAACCTGAGCCTTTTGCCATGCTGCTACAGCCATGAACAACCTGCCCTGTTATGTATATGGAGAGTGCTACGGAGAATGTTTCCCTATGAAACCATGTTGGCTCTTGCTTAACGTACTTATACCTTCGTGTACTTCTAGTTTGCCCAATTTGGGTCCATGTGTGCGTTTTATGTGACACATGCCTCATGTGTCTATTTATTCATGCATTAAATTATGCATTATGCGAACTGTGTGTTCCCATAAACTTTATGTAATGCAGCTATCAATAGGCCGTTCAGATATTGAAGTCGTGAAGCACGTCGGGTAGTGAAGTTGGAACGTCTTGTGCTTTAATGCAATCATTATGCTCATTTTTTAAGTTACTTTAAAGCATAATATTTCCAGTGATATCTTCGTACTCGTACGCGCGATACAGTGTGCAACTTTTTCGTGTGCGCGAAAAGTGTATTCGGCGCGCAACATCTATGAGGGACTTGTTTAGCAACTGAACAATGAGCGTACATGAATAATCTGGCTGAATTTCTACCTATATTTTCGGCGCAATTGTACACTTTACGTGTGCCGAAGGTAGGACAGTTGACTGCTCCTGCACGTAGCACACTTTCGCATATGCTCACTGACAATTGAGGATTAACTGTGCACGAAACTTACATGCACTGTATCACGGCTGAAATAAATGCGATGGGAAGTAACAAAGCCGACCACACTGTAAAAAATGTAAGCCCTTATTTACTTTTAAGGGTGTAAATTACAGTGCACTTAATCGCCGAGTTTCTGAAACATCGACGCTTAACCGTAGGGTAAGCGGGCGCTGTACGTGCACTGAGCGTCTGCAGATTGATCGAACCGGTGAGACACATGCTGAAGCGCCTGGAAAAGGAAATAGCTCAGTAGTTTTTCTTGAGTCCGCCTTCATTACGGCTTAATAGTACCTGCACAAGGAGCGTCTGCAGAAGTACGTACACCTCCCGCACGATCAGTGAAGTCAGGCCGTCCCATTCACTTATAAAAATAAATCTACGTAGTTTCCGTCAACATCATGGTGCCGAGGATTTCTGCAATGGCCCGAGAAGAAAACGCCTTGAATGTGGTCGGCGTTCAAAGCGTTGTTACTCGCAGCCAGCGTTCCCTTAGTCGCCAAAGGTGAGGAGTAATATTTATCTACTTATTTGGATACCTCAAAGGCCTCGAAGGGCACTACACGGGGTGGGGAGGGGGGGGGGGGTTGAATAGGGAATAACAAAATAGTCACAATGCCGGTAAATACGGCTATTCAATAAACACGAGAATTGAATGCAACGCAAAGTACGCTTGAAATTGCTAATTTTGGTCGGCCGTTTGCCAGTCGCCGTAAGGAAGCGGGCGAAACTCCGATGGATTGCACACTGGAGAAGAACATTGATGAGAACTCAGGCAGTTGGCATGAATTCCGGCATTAAATTGCAAAGAGCATGACCAACGCCGTCGAACACTTCTACGACAGTACTTCGTGTAAACATTGACAGCGCTTGAAATAAAAGTGCATCTCGGGTTTAGGGGTACATTCAAGCTAGGTTAGGAACGCTGAAGGCAGATTGAATCTGCGCAAACGCGTACAGAGATGTACGTGATGTGACCTCGTGCACACAGAGCGATTGGGCCTTGAAGTTAGCATGAATATGCGTCGCTGCCTAAACCGGCAGCGCTGCATTTGTTAAGCGTTTCGAATGCCCGTCACCTGAGAGGTGTGAAGCTGAAATATTCTCTAGAGACCTGGAAAGTACGTAAACTTTATTCGACAACTTTGACTGGCACAAGAAAACAGAAAATGGTCTTGTTGTCCCCCTTCATGCTCCATTCCACGTTGGCGTCCACCTGCGAAGTAACATACATAGCACTGGGGGCTAGTATACATAAGGGGCCCTAGGTATAAATATACAAGCGTATTCGTGCTCTTCCCTCAGCGGGATGCGAAAGCTGCGGCCAGCAATCAAACTGGAAATATTTGCGCAATAGAAGGGCACAATTTCCACAGAGGCACAAGAATGGGCGAATGCGATCTGTTTTATTACAGCTGGGTTTTTGTCATGGCATGAGGCGCATCTCTGATCACTGCTGGCTGGACTGACTACTAGAAAATATATAAGTTTTGTGAAGCAGATGAAATGAGTAAACTAAGTTGAATCCCCAAAAGGACTGATCATCCGAAAATGTCTGCAACTATGTCTTTTTCGCTATGCCGATTTCACACCAAAGCAATTCCTTAACAAGTTGTGTAGCTTTGTGGTCTTCAAATGTGTGTGTATAATGAAGCGAGAATAAATCACATGTTAAAAAATTAGCCCTAAAGCCGAACATTTAAAATTTCAGTGTTGCCCGATAACAATCGTTTTAGAAAACAGTGACACCGTGGCCTGATGCCACAGCACCTCCTATTGCCCTCTCAACAAGCTTTTGCTGGGAGGGCAATAGTTTTTGGCGGAGAAGTAGGTGAAAATAAATTTAATCGGTCTTTTCTCCGTCAAGTTTCCTCTTTTTTGTCGTTGACATTTCTTTAGCTTGCTTGACATGGCTTCGCAAACATCAGTGTGGAACTTGACATTTATTATTGTCATAATTAAAACAAAGCATGATATTTAATGTCATCGAGCACCACTCAACTGAACAGCTGCATGACGCGTCCGTTGAATGCTGTTTGACATTGGAACATGAATTACGAACGTTTGAACATACTTTGATGCAAAAGAAAATAGTTACACATGAAATCATGCATATCAAAGGGTTAAATAAATAAAACAGCTTAAATAACGTTGAGTGCTGGTATTTTAAAAAGGCATCTTATATCAGCAACTTTACACCATCCTTGCTTTAAAATATGGGCATTTCTGTTAATGAATTCATTTATTCATCGTTATTCATATTCGTTTTATTTTTAATATCCAATTTGACTGATTTTTCGGCACATGCTTGGAATGACATGGAGCCTGTTTACAACGAGCAATTTTCTATTGCTTTGGGTATCTGAACAGTCAATTGACTTTTTACGCATCATCATCAGCATCATCATCGTCATCATCATCATAATCACCTTCATCTTTATTATTATTATTATTATTATTTCTTATGACGTAAGGATGGTTTAGTCAAATGGATTATTTCTCGGCAGAAGTTGCTTACTGGGCAAAGAAGACAAGCATGTCAGTTCTTTTAGACTGCGTGAAATTGAGAACTGGTACGTCGGGAGATAACGCGATATTCGGGGTGCTTCTCTTCCTGCAAGCACATACGTCAATCGAAGACGATATGCATTACGAAGAGTTAACCAGTGGGCGAATGAAGGCGTGCGCCAGTTTCGTTACGCGAGGTCAGTCAAAAGAGAAAGTTATCATACCGATGGAAAACTGGAGAGGACATTGAGTGTGGACTGCAGCGTGTATGGTTTGCCGGCTTCCAATGGACACGCGAGGCCGTTGTTCTTGCAGGCATTCTTGCGGAAGCCAGGAAATGGCAACCACACCTGGTTGCTGAGCTCACCTCGGAGCTTCATCTCCAGCTTTTGGAAACTCTCGGCTGCGCATGTCAAGAAAAGTTATAAGAAATCATGAGAGACCACTTTCATCTCATGGGTCTCGCTCGGCTAAAACACTGGTCAATTAATCTTGTTTAGATCTTAATGAGAAAGTTGTCGTGCATACGCAGAAATAAATAGGGCACAACAAAAATCTTAGACTGTCTCGATTGTATTGTAATCCACTCAGATGATTTTTTTGGCTGTCCCAGTGTTAAGCATATGCACGTCACTGAACATGACTACTTATCATAAACGCTTTTCTAACCTTGTGTCCACTAAAAAGCCTTTGATGAATGTTGCCGCGCCTGTATTCCCATGAAAAAGAGGGCAATGCCAGTATGTATGAGCGTTTTTATCAAGACGCAGTGAAGAAAAAAGTCGCGGTCACGCTTTTTTATTAAAAAGGTGACCTCCCGCTGTGTCTCCTGAATAGTTGACTACGACCCCTGTTTTTTCTGGTTACGACACTGGTGGAGGTGACGATTTTGCAAGCGGACCCGCCATGGTTGCTCAGTGGCTATGGTGTTGGGCTGCTGAGCACGGGGTCGCGGGATCGAATCGCGGCCACGGCAGCCGCATTTCGATGGGGGCGAAATGCGAAAACACCCGTGTGCTCAGATTTAGGTGCACGTTAAAGAACCTCAGGTGGTCAAAATTTCCGGAGTCCTCCACTACGGCGTGCCTCATAATCAGAAAGTGGTTTTGGCACGTAAAACCCCAAATATTATTATTATTTTGCAAGCGGCGACTTGCAGACGACGGTCCAAGTAACTTTTTCAGTCTAAAGGGGCGCTTGTCCAAAATTCCTAGTTTTCCCGATTACGTTCTTTCCTCGGCGTATTTTGAGCACTTGTAGCGACCGTCTGTCACCATGATTCGTCCCCCGTTTCCGTGCAATGCAGTTACTTTGCCTGGCCTTCAGGTGCAGGTCATTGCCCCTGCTCTTTCTTGGGACCTGAGGTGGCCGCCCGACAGTAGCGTCATCACTGCTACTCGGCAGACCTGTTTTACTGTGGAACAAAGCCAGTGTACTTTTTGCTCTCAACCTGTCAAAACGTGTATTACTGGCCTCCGCTAAACCAAGCTCCCAACCATCTCAAGAAGAGCGTGGTAAACATTATCAATTTCATGAACACAGCAGGATTCAGGAGAAGTGAAGCATTGTGTACTGTACAGAACATTTGCATATGCGACTTCCTGGTCGACTCTTGTGAATCTATGTGTCTATCTAAGTGTTTATGTGTCGCGGGAAAGTCACTGCTAGGTTGAAATTTTTTGTGGGTGAATTTGGTTATCGCTTCGCTTTCTCACCGTCGACCCACTTCTCCGCAGAACGTTGGGTAGACCTCTGCCTTATAAAATTCCGGATATCCGACTAAGACAGAGAAATCGCGCAATCATTTCCTTTGTTCAAGGCCTCTTTAGCGAGTCTATCGGCTGCCTCATTACTCTCTAATCGAATGTGGCTGGGCACCCACTGAAATACAATATTATGATGCATTTTCCATGGTTTGTGCGATGCAGGGGACATTTTCTACATGTTTGAAAGCTGCTCATGCGTTCCCGATGATTTGAAGCGCCAATTTGCTGTCGGTACAAATGACCCAATGTCTTGCCTCTGTACTTTCTCAGGTCAACTTCACTGAGTACTTCGAAGAGAACATGTAGTTCCGATGTTCTTGAAGAAGATCGATGTAACAGTTCTCGCATTCGCTTTTCACAAGCCGAAGATTATAACGCAGAAGCTGAAAATTCTTCAGTACAGGATCCATCTCTATATACCGGTATTTTTTTCCACTGTGTCTCGCATACGAATTCCAAAACACCTGCTGTACAGCCACCAGAGCCCCCATGTCAACTTTCTTGTGCATGCCGTCTATTTCCACATATAAAATAAGGTATGGAAGTGTCCAGGACGGCTTTGATGGTGACCATAGTTTGTCGACCAGTACGACTGCTCGAATGCCGATACACTATCCTGAAGACGAGTGCCAGTCCGCCGCAGTAGCTGGCCAAATATAGGATGAGTAATGAATATCAAGCACCGTAAAAATTCTCGACATAGGTCTTCAACTTTCACTTGCTCGCAATACTGCAAAAAGTGATTGTAGAGCTTCCGCGTATACTAAGTAACTCGAAGTATAACATGGTGCCGCTTAAGCATATGCGTAGTCGCTTTGCCATGAGCAAGTGGAGCCTTCTTTAAGTGAATGCTGGAAAGTGACCAAGCAGGGGCAATGAGTGACTCACCGTAGCACGTATTTTTGGGCCATGACGTGCGTACATATTATGCAAGAAACAGAGAAAAAAAGCTACGCTCGACAGAAAATTCAAATTGTTCAAGTTATTTCATTCATTGCGCAAATTTATGCCAGAACTCTTCCGCATATTAGCATGTGCCATCTCATTTTTTTTTATTTCACAAGAGGAAGGGGTGCAGGTTGCTTTCGTAAGATCAAACAAGCGTGCTCGATCACCACTTAAATTTTGATACGAGCTACACGTTGCAGCTTCTCGCCTTGGTAACATGACTCTGAAGCGAGTGTCGCGAAAATAACACATCTGGAAACGACAGAATGCCCAAGAGAAATAATCCAGAACCATGCTGCACAGGCATTCCTAGCCTTCTTTTCTAATGAACCCTCAACCTCAAAATAATAGGCTGGTTAGTTCATGCTCGATATTATAACGTTCAAACGCATATGTGCTTGTTATTTGGGAAACACAGAAAATCATAGCTAATCTAGGTTTGCAGGGGTTTGTTTGCAATCACATATTTAGCGATTTGTTTAATGAAAAGCGTTTAAAGCGACATGAGACAATACAGCGACAATGCTGAGCCAACGATACAATGTCAATACACCTAGCAGACTGTTTATTGCGTAGGGATGTGTTCTATTGCAATAGCAATTCCATGTACATTCCAGGCATATTTTCATAGTCACCGTGATGTTCCGCATTTAGTCCAAGTGCGATAAGTATTAGCACTTCGCGCACCGTACGCTGTGGGCGTGAGCAAAAAAACATGCGAGTGTGAGCCGAGAAGGATGGCGGCTTGATACGCGCGGCCAATTTTGAAGGTCACGTGATCAAGCGCACTTGTTAGAGGAGAAGAGCACTCGTCTCCCCCTCTAACCCTGTCGTGGCTGCGCATGGCTGTACGCGCGGCTTAGCGCATACGTAGCGAACAAGGCACTTTCCGGCGTTAATCTGTGGCGGGTGCAGAATCTCGGGTGAGCCGAGTTGGCCAGTGACTTCATGCGCTTTGTATTCCCACGCGCCCACTGTTAAAGGTAGTATAATCTAAGTTGCGGAGATGCGGTGAAACGAGCCGCAGCATGAAGCGTTCCCTCTCCGCTGCTGGCACTCTTCATGCCGCCAGCGTTTTTCACAGTGAGTGCTTGCGGTCATCGCCGGTCATCTAGAGAGATATGTTCATTAACGTATGTGTGTGACACTGTGCTTGTTAGTTTAATTAGTAAGCGAATGTTTCCTATATATATGGCCAATAAAACTAAGAATCTTACGTCGTGTAATTGCCTAATACTACTTTGCTATCGCTACGAATACTGAGTCTGTTGGACAAAACTACGACTTTTTTGTTGTGGCACCATGTCTCGGTTTAATGTTAGCATATGAAAAACTTCTGGAATAAGTGAAGATGGCAGCTCAGCGCGCAACATCCCCAAAATTTTACTTCCTAGCTGCATTTCTTGCTCTGCCATTTAACCTAAAACACTCACTCCAGTTGGTTTTCCTAGTCGAAAATGCTAGACAAGCAAAGTATCCTGCCCCTTCAAGTTACAGCCAGCGACTCCCTGACATATCTAAAAAAAAAGAATTACGAAGACCTTACAAAGCAAAAATCTGCCGATATCGCTTTTTTATTTTATGTTCGTTCACTGCTCACTAACGCACTGTGTATTCGTTCAGACGGAGGGGTGTGGGGTGAGGAGGAGGAGGGCTATACTTCACTTGTTTTAGTAAAGAAAGCGAACGCCTTCACGATCTGGCGAGGTGAACAGACTACACGCACTGACAGAAAGCATCCAAGGTCGGCAGCTACTGTAGCAACTACAACTGTATAGCTTCCAAACAAATAAAACTGGAGCTTTCAGTCAAGAGGTATACAAACCAGCAACAAAGTCAACTTCAAGCTTAAGCGGCTTGCCCTTCTTGAAGAGGCACGGTAGTTGTGGGCAGGGATCAATCCGGATCTGCGAAAACTCGCCTCCTGCAGGTAGACAAAAGAACGTGCAAAAGTTCTCGACAAACGCACACACGTTAAGGGAGTTCCAACACATGAGCCTTGACCACTTATCTCACCGCCGCATGAAGCAGCTTCATGGACCGTTTATTGATTTTGGTATTAAGAACAACTCTGAGCCAGAAACAAAAAGCCGGGATTAGTCAAGGAAACCTGTATGAAATGTATTATAATCTGATACTTCAAGGGCCTTGGATATCCTTGAAAGTATGCTATTCTGAGTTTGGTTGTTTCTTTTAGGTGCTCAAGTATGTGACATTATGTTCCTTCTTTTATTACTATCTACTTTTTCTTCACGTTTTCCCCGAGTCTTTGCAGCTCCCGGCAAACTATCAATCTATGATCGAATGCTAACATGCCTGCTTAAGAATTGTACGAACTACTACAAATGAAACTGTATTTATATGTTAAAGTCCTGGCCAACTTATTTCTACCTCTAGTTTTTTTTCTCAACCGGGAATTGGATATTATAATTTCATTATAACATTTCTGATTAGTGATGCGCGCGTTCTGCAAATATGAATCAGTTTGTTTCCACAAGCGGTCAGTTTACTACTTCTCATCAACTAGTCGCATGGGCAATTTCCCACCTCTGACTGCTGAAGAATTTGATCCGCAGTAAAGAATCTTGATGACTGCATTACCATGTTGTGGTTTCATGCATCTGTGTGTTTCTCTGCTTATTCCCATTTGATTCACCTTCCATTCTATCGCTCTTTTCATAATCCTATGATTTTAAAAGAAAAGTTAAACCTTTAGGCGGCACCGGCTGTTCCTCGTCGCATGACGAAAAAAAATCGCACAAAGCATCAAGAAACCCTGCATACAAAGTGCATGAACACATCCGACATGCGAGGTGCTGCACACGAGATATCCTGTAGGTTTTACCTTTCCTGGGTACCTAACTTACTTTGTAGCCGAGAAATGCCCATACTAGTCTCATGCAAATCAAGTAAGGCATGTTGTTGGGGTGGTCGGTTCACAGATACAGCAAAATATTAAACTGCGCAGAGAAGACAGGACGTGAACAGTCACATAGACGCACACACAAAGGGCAGTGTGTGTGTGCGTCTATGCTTGTCTTTGTCTATGAACTGTCTCTGATGCAAGTCAAAGTGCAGTTCACCTGTTTTGCTGGCAATAAGAATCTGTACACCTCAGTAGAAATGCATTTTTTTTCTCAAACAAAATTGCCTCAGCATTACCACAAAAACATTAATATTCCAAGAGAAGTCCTGGAATTACGGATAAACACTGCCCCTAGACCACGTAAGTGAAAACAGACACAGTTACTATGGGAGTGTCTGGGCAAATAAAAAACACAGTGAACGATCCGGAAATGCCTTAATGATATAGATTCCACCAGCCTAGCTGCGCATGCACGGACGCATAAAGAGATGAGGGAGGGGGGGGGGGGGGCAGTTGCCTAATTTTTCTTCCTTCCTCTCACCCACTATGTGGGGTGGACCAGGGCATCATAAGAGCGGGTGACAGTAGTGATTGACCTCTACGTCACTGGTACTAGGCAGCCAAGAAATAGCACCTTTACTTACTCGGGGACCGATCCTTAGTTTTGACTCGGACGATACGTCGAGACGACAAACCACATGATTAGTAAGGGCGAAATAGTCAGAACGCAACCATTTGCGGGCGAAACACCAAAGAGACGTGTGTTAGGCTTTCCTTCACTCAGTACAACATGGTCGCAGGTTTTCCCGGCGTTTATGGGGAATTTCCACTTCTGTCTCTGGAAGAGGGTGTGGTGCCGCCAAGTGATCATAGGATAAAGGTTTCGTAAGTACATGCACGGGCAGGTTGTTATAGCGACCGTATTAACTAAGACTACCGGCAAATGGCGTTCAGTTCGTATGCGAACAGAAAACTTTTTAATTTCACGTTTCAGATTTTTCGAAACGTTCAAACACGAATGTTAGGTAGCTCCCCCTCAACACAAGGCAGCTTCTATACATACTGAAGATATACTGCACAGGGTGTTTAACCTAACTTGAGTCAAGGATTTTAAACAAGTGGTTAGCCGCAGCTGAATGAAACCAACGGCCGTCATGTGGAGCGCCGTCATGTGGCGCTCTTTAAGAGTATTTTTTATATTCCGCTTAATTATTCAAGTAACTAAGACAAATTATGGAAAGTGTTTAATATTCACTTTAGTTCCAAGCGCGTTTCGTTGTGGAGGGGATTCAGAAACGACCGACCCAACTTCTTGTGGCAACGTACATGCCGTGTGGGGATTTTTTTTCGGCGTTTAAAGAAAGCACGCGAAATATGAAATAAAACCACGTGATTGCGCTCGTGCGCTATCCTATAGCAGCGCTCTTGCAGTCTGGACATGCAATTCGCCCAAATCGGAAAGCGATTGTAGCGGTTAGCAATCGAATCTTCGCTAACCAGCAATGTGCTGGAGCCACTTAGCTACGGCTTTGGGTAACCAAAATCTGGCTTCACAAGGAAGCTGGCACAAAAATTTCGAAAGGGGGTTACCACTGAAGTGTTTAGTTTCCAGGTTCTTTCTGTCATACCAAACCACCGCTCCAGGTAAAACACAGAATTGTATTTCCAAAAGTGTAATCCACCAATATAGCTTACTGTTATTTTATCGTTTAACGCTGCGATAAAACTCGGATAAATGACTCGTAACGCCACTCTATAGCTAACTGGGACTCCTGGCGCCTCTCGAATTGTCGTCTGCGAATTATCAGCCATCCTCTGAAGATCCAACTATCAAAATACTTCTCTCGCTGCAATGCAACATTATTGCGTCACTTGTGGCTGGCGTTCCCAAGGACCTATTCGTTCTCATTGCGATAACCTACGAACATTCGTGGGACAGTTTCGGGTGCTGAGGAGACTAGCATCTACCTTACATCACTCTCCGCTATGATGACGCCTTCTACTCCCCACCACATTAGCTTACATCTACTGGATTCAGGATAATTCTCGGTGACTAAAATTGCACTGTTGCCTCGTGCCTCACAAGCCCAAAAAGCGATTTGTGCACCAGTGCAGTTCCTTAAGTAGACAGAGCTCAGGGAGCGACCATAATTTCTAGTGCATCTCCGGATGAAGTGACACCTATAGGGAATTCTTTTTTTAATCCCCTAACCCCCTTTCTTCTGCGTAGGGTAGCAAACTGAACGCGCGTGTGCTTGACCTCCAAGCATTTCTTTCCCTTTTTTTTGTCTCTCTAGTCGTCCTAGAAAACATGCACGGTTCAACAGTTATAGGCAAGTCTGTTAGAAACAGCGAATCTGACATGGCAATAGTCTTCATATGTGGCCACTTGAGCCGATCATGCCCCCACTGTATACATTTGGAAATTGTGCCATTGTGGAGCTACCACGTTGGTTGACTAATACGATGGTATCCTGTAAAGCTAGCAGCCTTATTTTTTGTTAGGTAGATACCTAGCAATGAAAAGCCATGACACGGAGGAAAGTAATGTAAAACTCTGGAATGCATAGGTTGTCAAACTTAGCTTTACACATGGTTCGCCTGACCTAAACAGCGCAATTACCAAAATGCCATATATATATATGTATATATATATATATATATATATATATATATATATATATATATATATATATATATATATATATATATATATATATATATATATATATATATATATATATATATATATATATATATAAAGTATTAAGACTCGAACACCACCACCATTGCACTTTGGCTTGCGGAAGCTTCAATAATCTTATAACATCCATGTAACTGCGGTGCAGTTAACACACAAAGTACAATGCACAATTTCTCATATCATTTTATTTGATTAGTGTTCCCAAGGCTATTTGGTTTAGCTGAGTTACTGACTTCATGTATATCATAAAGCCGGTGCTATAATTTAAAAACAGCAGGCCCGGCGTTTAGCTGTGTATGGGTCACACGCGTGGGAAACCACGTTGTTTTATCGTGAAGCCAAAAATATTTGAGAGTGAATACGTAAGGCTTCAACCAGTTCCGCGGTGCGGACTTGGTCGAAGGCCGGGAGTGTTTATCGCTTTCACGGTGAGTATTCCACAATAGTTTACCAATTTCGGCAAGGAGCCATTCTACAACGGTGGAAAAGCTTCGTGGACGGCGTAACGATGCGTTAACGTTCGAAAATCCGAAAGATAAGCATAGCTTTAAGCGGCATCATTAACTACAAGAATCTTGGTACTAAAGCGACGTTTCACAGAAGCCAGAGCTAGCGAATGTGATACAACTGCTCCAAATATGTTCGTGCGCACAGTGCGCTCAATGCTTTTGGCAACAAGTAGCATTTCGGCCACCCTGGCAGGAATACGCATTTGCTGCTCCCGGATTTTATCGAAGTCGGCCAGCGCTAGAATATCTTACCGCAGCCTGTAGTGGACCAGAACGAGCAGTTCTTATATGCATACTTAGACCGCCAATGACTTAGACCGCCAAGCCAGTAATTATGCAGGCTCTGCAAAGCTTTTGGTCCCAACGAAAATATGTCCACATCAGTGCTGCGAAATGGTTACGCGCATCAGTTCGGCAACTTGTTGCTCGCCTAAGGTGAAACAAGTGATCCAGCTCGAGGTGCGGAGACACACAACGAAACGCGACAGCATCAAACGCCTAATGCCGTCGCCTTTCCTTGCCGTTTATGGCCTTCACTATGGGCCGAGAAACGCCCGGCTGCGCTGTGGCCCTCGAAGTTTTCTCGTCGCGAACACAGTCCCGCCAAGATGGGGGTGAAAATTCCCAACAACGGACGCCCTACAACAGCGGGAAGCCATGGTGTTCATCCTTGCACAGTGGTATTTATATACATTAAAGGACCCTATGTATTTATATACGCACCGCATTTCTGGTGTTCAACGACGTCGTACACCGCCAACGTGAGGCTAGCTGAGAG
The DNA here is from genome assembly GCF_038994185.2 of Dermacentor albipictus. Taxonomy (NCBI): domain Eukaryota; kingdom Metazoa; phylum Arthropoda; class Arachnida; order Ixodida; family Ixodidae; genus Dermacentor; species Dermacentor albipictus. Next base: position 15,501,531 of record NC_091821.1, read on the forward strand.
GGCGAGCAGCAGGGCGGCGAAAATCCAGTGTGCGTCAGCCATCGCGACTCACTCGCTTCTGAGCTCGCGTCGTCCTTCGGTGACGGCCACGGCGAGCGGTCTAGTACGCGGAGTCAACGCCGTTGCCGCCACGGCAGTCGATTATCGGCCTTTGAACGACGGGCAGGCAAGAAATACGAGAAAAGAAGCAACGCGCGCGCAGGAAAATACAGGCACAACGACGAAGAAAAATATTTAAAAAAAAGACCCGCTACTAGTGTTCGCTCAGGTGACGGTCCACTGCGCGTGCGCCGAACGCTAGCGTGGTGGAACCAGTTTCCCATACGATGCCTATCGCTTGGCCCGAAGCTTCGCGCCGCTTCTGCAAGCGTCTCGCGTTTCGGAGCTGAATCAGGCCCCTCTTCTCGCCTTCTTTCACGTTTTCTTTATTCGTCCGTGCGCTTCTTCGACTGTTTCAACTTCTCGGTTTTTTGTTCGCCCGCCTCGAGTGCGAGTCGCCGCATTCGTATTGCAGTCTGCGAATGAATGCGTTAATCTGAGATGCCAGCCCGAGCCGGAATGCAGTCGACCGCTTGATATCTCAGGTGGGGCGAAGATGACAGCGCTTGCTGAGAGCGCATCGTGTGCCGCTTAAGTGTCGGTGTCCTTACCAAGACAGCTCTTGCGACATATACATTCGCGGGTGCTGCTGTAATAAGCGGCGGGTATGGACTTGCCCTTAAGTGGTAGGGCGTCCGAGGGGCGTCAGCCTTTGCTAGTCTTCACCCTCTGGATGGCTTCTCAATGGTCACTGTTTTAATGCGAGAGCATTACTTGGATCGTGGTGCGACCCCGTCGTCATCAGAAAGCCACTCAATAAAGCCGTGGCAGAAAAGACGGCACAAAAACTACGTCATCACCATCTAAAAAAAAAAAAAACGAAATGGCCAAGATGAGGCTACCTTACCTCACATTTTGACCACCTGAGAATCTTTGACGTGCACCCAATGTATGGTTCATGGGCGATTTTGCATGCTGCGCCCATCGGGATGCGGCCGTTAGGGTCGGGATCGAACCCGCGTCCTCGAGTTCAGGAGCGCAACGCTATATGGCCGCTGAACTACCGAGGCGGGTACTGCGGTATTAAAGAACGAGGCTGTAGCGGGCCAGCTATCTCATTAACATTCAGCCACAGAAAATTTCTGTGACAAATTCTATATGAAAAATTGGCGAAGGCAGCACATATCGCAAAAAAAAAATAATAGCCATATTATTTGCGATGGCGTTTCATTCAGTAGGAATGCCATGCGAATGTGGTGCGAATGAATCAATTAGTTACTCGTGTTTTACTTTCTGGCATTCTGGTCACCTTCCTCTATTTGGAGTGCATAAACGCAATGTATTACCCAATGTCCCCAACTGTTCAAAGGAGGCATTGTTCCTCTTTCAACTTTGTTCCTAAAGCGAAGCGAAAATGTGTAGCATTTTTCGAAGCTGTTGAGGACAAGTTCGTTATTTTTACTGCAATGGCACAATTTTCCCTTTTTATATTTGTTCACACTACTAAGTTAAAGGAACCAGCAGTCGCCATTATATTCCGCCAGGGTTTAATATTTTTATTTTACCTAAATAATATAAACAAAAGGAAGTGCAGCTAGGCATACGAGCGCACAAGCAGTATTGACTAACAAAAATAATAATAACGTATTTTATTTCAACCACTAGCCGACTGCTAGGCAGCAGTTTTCTTAAAGTCTGCGAATGCGTAGTTTTATCCGCCCAAAATTTGACAAAGCGAGTGAGTCGTACCTGCACAGTTGGGTGTGCAGCAACCAAAAAATCTTGTAAACACAAATAGGGAGCTTTCTTGAGAACAGTCTTTGTTGGAAAAGACATTTTTTTTTACTTTCCATAAAAATAGTGTGCTTCTATGTCGCTGTCGCGAAAGCTGACTCTCCGTTTGCCTCATTTGGAATGCAAGAGCCCTCCTACACAATGGCGTCGTCGTCAACGACAACGGCGCAATGCAAATGCCGGAATGCCACGCCGTGAGCAGACTCGGCAAGTTTGGCACGCTGCATGGACGCGATGACTAAGTGAAAGCTAAGTGGAATAAACAACACTTTGACACGCTCGGCAAGCGGCCTTGGGACATGTTTGTGCCCTTCACGGGCGCATAGGCGAAATGAGTGGGAATTTCGATCTTGCCCGGGTATCTTCAACCACAACGATGCTGCTCCCGCAAGGATGCAACGCACGTATGTTCTCAACACTCGCCGGGCGGGCATTTACACATGATCACTCGTAAATAACGCCAACGGCTCCGCCACAGCTGCGCGCTGCTTTCGCATGTGTGTAGGCAGCAACTGAGCTCCTCCTTCCCCTCTGTGTTCGGTGCGACGTCCCTTCCACTGGGAACGCCTGGACTGTGCAATGTTTTCTGATGCCAAGATTCTCGAGTCATGGATGCATCCGTGGATCGTAGCTGCAATTTCTAACAGTCCCAGGCCTCTAAATGACCGCTTGTAAACTACGCTGCGGAGCCTCTCGCGTGTGTGGAGTGTTCATTATTTGCCGCATTCTTTTTTTTCAGAGCGTGTAGCCTGTTAGAGGTATAGTTTAACGCGGTAGAAGACGGCGGTGGCAATCGACCAAAATTTTTCCATCGCAGAATCAAGCGCTTCTACGTGACGCATCGATAAGAGGCGATGACATCAGCGTCCCGCATCGGCGTGGTGCCCGACCGTGCGCAACACTGCGCAGTAGCGCCTGTGTGTACGATACCAAGAGATGTAATGATTTGCCAAGCCGAGGAACGGCGGCAATGGAAAAGTACAGAGGATTGGAAAACAAGCGCCGCTATTACCTCTGAGAATAAATTTCGGAGTTGTGGTAATTAACGCTGAAGCTTGTTTGTTGGCTTATTTTACGGCAATGAGCTGTCTGGTGCGAAGACAGCTAAGCAGTTGGGAAAAAAAATAAGATAAAAGGCTGCTGGAGGATTTGTGTGCAGCAGACAGTTGTAGAGAGGGCCCGTTGCAAGGAAGCCATCTAAAGTCGTAGCGTAAAAGATAAATCTTCGGCATGACTAGACTGCCAAAATACGCTTAAAGGGCATACTAGTAGGAATACTTATATGTTCGTTCAGAAAACCCAATTTTTACACCTGCTCAGGAAGGAAAAGTTTCGCGAAGCAACATAACATCAAATTCTTAGTCAAGTTCCCGCCTCAGAAGCGAAAATAAAGCTTGCAATACCCATTTTGTATCGGCGTTACTTCAAAAACATTTGTCATTGTCTTACATTTGATGCTTGGGAGACGGAGAACAGTAATCAGACTAATCCTATCGCGCGGGCGATGCAGCGCCCTGAAGAGGACAATGTGGCGAGAACACAAGGAAACACTACACTCGCAGCACTCGCAACTAATTTCATAACAAACACTCCATTTTTTAGCCCCACGCACTCTCGGGCGTCAAAGATATACAAAACAAGATTAAAAACACGTTTAAATTTATATACCCACGCGCAATGGGGCGTGATAGATGGCAACATATCTAGGCATTGTGCCCCCGCGGCTTTATCAAACCGCATCTATGCCGACGGAGCCACCATGGAAAATTCCTTCGTGGTCAATTGTCACTTTCGTGCCTGGATTCGACAGCAAGAGAAATGCACCCGGTCCAGCGCCGACATATTTTGCTCATGAGCATGTCAATACCAGCTACTGGGCTCACTGTCATATTTACACTGATGGCTCCGTTACTACGTCTACATCATCTGCCATTGGCGTGTGGATTTCGTCTGCAGGTGCTACCATCTCTGCTACTCTCAGCCACCGCACTTCAGCTACAGCCACTGAACTAGCTGTACTGCGGGCAGCTCTTAATTAGATCAGCGACCACATAGCTGAGTCTTGGGCCATCTTCATCTACTCAAGAGCGGTGTTGCAGTGCCTGAAGTCGTTACGCATGCAGGAACTCCTAATAGACATCAGACGCTTATACAATAAAGCCTGCGTACTGCATCACAGCGCTGTGCTGCAGTGGTTACCAGCCCACTGCGGATTACAAGGCAACGTCAAGGCTGTCCGTGCTGCCAAAGCTGGGCATGACAGTTTGAGTGAAATGGTCGAGATACCTTTCTCATAAAAAAAAAAGAAAAAGCATGAAGACACTGGTATCAGCACACGCTTGGCGTCTCCATCGATCCTTTTGGACAGATGCAAGCCACCAGTACCGAGCCCTACAAAAAACAGACCCATCGTGTGACTTTTACATGCCGCAAGGCCTGAATAGACGAGACTAATCATGGCTCCACCCCTGCATCAGAAACGTCGCTTACACAAACTCTTTCACGGGCAAGATGCAGCTCACGGACTCCCCAGTGCGCTTTGAATGTAACGCTCCTGATGACCTGCAACTCATTCTCTACAATTGATGCCGCTATGGGTCTGGGAGACAGTGTTTGAAGGCGGCACTACACCTTCCACGACTCTCGACCGTGGTACTACGGCACATTCTCGGGCAATGGCAAAGCACCATCTGTGCGTTGTGCGCCACGAAAGCGCGCTGCTGACGTTCTTGTGGGCCACGAGCTTTAATGACAATTTGTAGATATCTCTATAATATATCATCATCCTCCTCCTCATCATCATCATCATTGCTCTCATCATCCTTTATTATGTCCACTGCAGGACGCAGACCTCTTCTCGGCGATCTCCAATTACCCCTGTCCTGCGCCAACCGATTCCAACTAGCGCCCGCCAGTTTCCTAATTTCATCCCTCCACCTAGTCTTCTGCCGTCCCCGACTGCGCTTCCCTTCTCTTGGCACCATTCTGTAACCATAATGGTATACCGGTTACCTAACCTGCGCATTACATGACCTGCCCAGCTCAATTTTTTCTCTTAATGTCAATTAGAATATCGGCTATACCCATTCGCTCTCTGATCCAAACCGCTCTCTTTCTGTATCTTAACGTTATGCCTAGCATTCTTCATTCAATCGCTCTTTGCGCGGTCTTTAACTTATTCTCACGATTCTTGGTCAGTCTCTAAGTTTCTTCGCCATATGTCAGCACCAATAAACTGCAGTGATTGTACACCTTCATTTTCAATGGTAATGGTAAGCTTCCAGTCAGGAGCTGACAATGTCCCCCGCATGCGCCCGAACCCATTTTTATTCTTCTGCGAATTTCCTTCTCATGATCAGGGTTCTCTGTGAGTTTTGGCATAGGTAAACGTACTTCTTCGCAGACTCTAGAGGCTGACTGGCAATCCTGAACTCTTGTTCCCTTGCCCGGCTATTCATGATTACTTTGGTCTTCTACATATTAATATTCAACCCCACTCTTACATTCTCTCTGTTAAGGTCCTCAATCATTTGTTGTAACTCGTCTTCAGTCTTGCTCAACAGGACAATGTCATCTGCAAACCGAAGGTTGCTGAGATATTCCCCGTTGACCTTTACTCCTAAACCTTCGCAGTTTAATAGCTTGAATACTTATTTCAAGCACGCAGTGAATAGCATTGGAGAGACTGTGTCTCCTTATCTAACCCCTTTCTTTATAGGTATCTTCCTACTTGCGTAGAATTAAGATAGCTGTGGAATCTCTGTGGATTTTTTCCAAGATATTTAAGCAAGCGGCCTGCACTCGTTGATTACGTAATGCCTTCATGACTGCTGTTATACATACATGTGTGCGTGTGTGTGTGTGTGTGTGTGTGTGTGTGTGTGCGTGCGCGCGTGTGCGTGCGTGCGTGTGTGCGTGCGTGTGCGTGTGTGTGTGTGTGTGTTTACCACTGTATATATAAAACTGAATATAGCAGTATAAATGCTGTCATCTTTCGTCACACGAAAAGGTTAAGACGAGTTCAATGGGCTACTTTCTGCTATAGCTTATCGGCGTTTACTCCAATGATAAGGATGTGGGGAGTAATCAACAGCCTATCCGGAAAGATTCGCCCACACAAGCCATTCGAAGCACTTGTTTAAAGCAATGAAAAGATCTACCAACACTTGCAGAAGATTTTGGAGATGTATACCCATCTGGCAAATCAGCAGGAATGGCGAACCCATTGTCATCTCAATCATTCCATGCGGTGTATACGCCATTCACCTTTTGTGAGTGGGATTTGGCGCTTAGCAGATTAAGTAGACGCTGTGCTGTGGGTCCCGATTTGATCAGTGATCAGGTACTGACACATCTGCCCTACAAGCGAAGACGAGCCCTTCTGGATATATTTAATCGCGTCTGGAGCAGAGGAGAGATCCCCGAAACATGGAAGACAGCATGGGTGGTGCCAGTGCTCAAGTCTGGAAAGGATCCTGCGAACCGTGCCTCATATCGGCCAGCATCGCTAACATCATGCGTATCAAAGTTGATGGAAAGACTAATATGTACGAGGTTCACTTGGTATTTTGATCACGGAAGTAGACTGCCATCGTGTATGACCAAATTTCGCCCACGGTTGAGTGCCCAAGACAGTGTCTTTGACTTACTAAGTCACATCGAGCACCACCACGTCGACGGCTTTTCGACACTCGCCATATTTATGGACGTCGCGAAAGCTTACTATTGTGTGCTTCATACAGGCATCATCAACGGACTCCAAGCCATGGGTATCTTTGGAAATGCCCTTCGATTCGTCCATCAATTTCTTAGAGAGCGACATGTTCAGGTTAAGCTCAGAAATAGAATGAGCGAAAAGCGACGCATTTCCCTCGGCGTCCCACAAGGAAGTGTCCTATCTGCCTTGGTTTTTAGCGTTGCCATGGCCACCCTTGCAGACGCACTGAAGGTAGGCTGGACGGCACTTAAATTGCCCATCTACGCAGATGACACCTGCATTTAGATCTCGGGGTACCAATACAAACGTTTGGCACGAATAGCCCATGGCGCAATCTCCATCATCAATCACCACTTATTGATTTTTGGATTATCTTCATCAGCGTAAAAATGCTTTCCCGGGAGTGAGGCGGAAGTCAACATGTCTATCGCTGAATATTTCAGGCCATCGAATTTGTCGCGCAACTAGTGTTTGATTCCTGGGCATCACCATCGACAGCAAGCTACTATGGCGACGCGCAGTTGAAAGTGTTGTGGCTGCATCAATGCAAAGAGTCAACGCACTTCGTCGCATGGCATGTGTACGTTGGGGAAACAATGCTATGTCTATGCTTAAACTGAATGCTGCAATGCTAACAAGTTGCATTCTCTATCAGCTGCCGCTGATATCACCATCACGGAGCCAGTTCGAGCGCTTGGAGGCAGTGCACAGAAAAAGAATTCGCTTGGCAATGGGAGTTCCTCAGGTGGCTTCAAATAAGAAGGTTAGTAATGAAACACAGTCTCTTCCACTCCGCCTTTTGGCATCTCAGGCCTTGCTGTCGCAGCTATTAAGGTGGGACGAGTCCCCCGCAGGTGTGGCGCTACTCCGGCGGGTAAGAGCAGGAATTAACGCGCTCCCATTACCATGCAGCGCTGAACGCCTTTCAACCTTTAGGATTGGAATGACCTGAACGGATTCGCCTAGCATATCATATTGACCGCAAATACGCATGACGGGGACAGCGGAAGAGAACACAAAAACGACAAGGGTGGTATTCGACACGGACGGTAGTATATTGTGTTCTCTTCCGCGGTCGCCGTGTTTATTAAACACTAACTAGGCCAAACTGTAGCTCTTCTGGAGTCGCCTAGACCCACCATGGTCTTTCTTCGGATGTTACTTGCAGCCTCAGTGTACCCCACCTACCACCGAAACGCACCATTTCAACTGCCAAAGCAAAGTTTCTTGTGCTAGAGCACTTGAGCATAGCGTGTCAAAGCCATCTACAAGTTACGCAGACGGGTCAGTGTGTGCACGAACAGATAGCTGCGCAGCGGTATTCTGCATACCCTCCCTTGATGCGTCATGGTCTGGCCACCCAGATCACGTAGTTTGATCTACAACAGTAGAAAGTGCCGCAATTATCGTGGCCTTGCAAAAACCGCGCCTATTCCGCACGTGACGTTGAGGTGCTGAAGGACACAAAGTCAGCGTTACACCAATTACACCGCGGCCTACCTGGAGAGTTTACAAGGCAATCTCTGGCACTGATCAAACTTCTAATGAGCAAGAGATTTAACGTGAAATTTCAATGAATCCTGCCCCACGTAGGAATTGAAGGAAATTAAAAAAATGACTCTCTTGCATGCCTAGCAGTGATATGTGTCCCAAAAATAAGAGCACCAAAGATTTTTCAGAACCCAAAGGACGTAATTCGCATTCAGTTTAGGGTGAGCCACCAGACTTCGTGCCTGTAGTCTGCGTGACCCGTGGTAACGCTGTTGTACCGCATCCGAAGCGACTTCGCCGACACCTCCACTTGGTCATTCAACACTGCACGATACACTTTTCCGCTTTGTGCCTTCTGTGGTGATATCGGCGACGTCGAACATTTCATTTGGCTATGCCCGTAGTTCGACACAGAAAGAAAAGCGATGGTCGACAGCGTGCACAAGAATGGCCTTTCACAAAGGACATTTGAAGACGTCGTTTTCCCCAGAGGGCCCGCGGCTTTCAGGAAGAGAGTACAAGGACTGATGATTGCCTTCATGCGAGACACTGGGCTCTTCGACACCTGGTGACCACATAGTGACAATATCAGGAGGCTCAGGCGGAACAATTGCCCGCTATGTATGCCAGGCTAACCCCACCTGCTGCAACACCACCACCACCTATATCATAATCATCACCCAGCACCTAATGTAGCATGTCAGGCGAAACGCCAGGCCAACATCTCTAGCCTATCATTAAAACTTGTTTCTCTCTCTCTTTATCGTTGCAACCCAAATACATTTATTTTTATCCTTGAAAAATTCTTTCTTGTGCTCTTCCAAAAAGGTGACCTCACGATAGCTTAGTAGAACAGATGGTTGACTGATACAACACTGTTTTATTTTGTTAATGTGGATACCTTCTACTACTTACCTGGTCAGCTGATCCTTATGGTGAGAAAGAGCTGCAGTGTCACTGAAAAGCGACTAGCAGTCACATTGCGAACAATGCTCCTTAATATGGGAATGAATGTTTCCCCCCTAGCGACGTTCTGTGTTCCAAAAGTCTTGTGTTTACACCCCAACCCTTTGGCTGATGTATACTTTTCCACAAGTTCCACAAGTTGGGGCAAACAGCATACAACGGACGTTATACGCTTGAGATACTTTACGCTTTACGCTTATACGCTTGGCGTATGCTTTACCGTGTACTTAAATCTATTTACTTTTATTGTTTACCGAACTCTACGATCCAGGCCGGCACATTTTTCACCGAGCTTGTTAGGTGCTGAAAAAAAAAAACTTCTAGTACGTACCTGCTACCCATGTTTTTTTTTTTAGGCCTTTTTTATTTACTCATACTGTTGGCCTGTTGGCCGTTACAGGGTGGTTCAAAAGCAGCAGTTCAAGAATTAGTACAACACATGAATATTCCAATAATGCATATAGCACAAAAAACAAGTCAATAGGAGCATTTCGGCAATTATTACAGTACATGAGTAACGCAGTGCATGAATAGGCGAACATAAGCGAACAAAAAAGATACATAAGCGAAATATTCTGCCCATACTCCGATCGATAGTATATGCGCGCAATTTCGTGCGCATATGGTGCTGACACAATTTTTGTCCTGATGTCATTCTCTTTTTTTTTTATTACACATCTCTGAAAGCCATTGCGCACATATCAAACCAACGTATACGCTGATGTACGCAGCACATGTTTTTCGTATCCTGGATTTTTTAGGCTGATAACCTGTTGGCTGAAACGTATTTTTTCCCGCATCAGACTTAGCTAAGGCCGCCCGCAGATGTGAAAAGGCTGTGCCACTTTTTAGGACATGTGAGTGTCCCAAATTGTAGCTATAGAGCAAGGGCTTTCCCGATGGCTGACTGTATGGCCAGCAAACGTGCGTTGTTTTGACCCACACGCTACAATGAGTATTCAGTAACTCGCTCTACTTTCCACATTACTAGGAGTCATCAGACTTTACAGTTCGGTTGTTCCGAAATATAGTTGGTTAGTTTGGAATATTCGTAAGTATCAGTTAGTTTCGATTCGAGTACGATTATTTAGTTTGAAGCATTTGAATCTTAGTCGAAACTTCGCATATTTCCCCAGTCCTACTTTGAAGCCATTCCCGCAGCTACTAAAGCACTGCATAAGTTCGCGCAGCTGTACCGGCGACATCTGCTTTAACATGTACCGATAGGTGCCGGGTGTGTATGCTAGCAACCTGTTGCTCACAAAAATGGTAGAATCAAATAAGTGCATAGCAAGTTTGATTAAATCAAGCAGGCTATGGGACTATCTCTCACCGCTCAGTTTTGAAGGATATCTCAATAAATCATCGTCATTATCAACAACTTGCTTGCTGTACAGCGGAAAACCTAGCGAACACGCTTGAATGAACGGCGTAAAAACCGGTGTCATTGCCTCCATGGCTGCTTGTTTATGCGTCGCGCAACGCTCACGACGTGTCCCGGCGATGCCACACAGACGTCCATTCGGGTACGGGTATGAGTTTTTGTTGATTGTCTATTATCTGGGTGTGGGATTCGAGCCCCTGTTTATGTCAAAGCGATGACACGCACATGAGACAGCCCATAACAAAGATGTTCAAGCCGCAATTCGACGTCGCCGCGTCGCCGCGGTTTTAGTTATCGTTTGCAGAAAATAAAGGATCGGGCAGACGTCAAAGTGTTATGATAGAGATGGTTGATCAGGCTATATGTCCTGCGTAAGGTGCGTCGTCTGCTAAACGGTTACGCATATGTAGGGGAATATTTTATAGCGAAGCTGTCACTAGAGAAAGATGCGACGAAAGGCGTCCGTCCAAAATGTGCGCCACGGTAAGTGCCCGCATGACCGACAATGCTCCAAAGTTCAGGGCTGGAGGAATAGATGTCCGACCAGCATGTAACTTTGCAGGAATACGGAGAATGTTCGAGAGTTCTGTACTGACATTGAGATGGCGTTGACATCTTGACATCAACAGTAATGTACTGACCTGAAGGTGAAATTATCGACATCGGTTTGGACTTCTCTCTCAAGAACGGATACAGAGGCCCGACTTCGCCGAATGGCTCGTGGTCATAGATTAGCCTGGTGAAACTCATTCCCTTTTACGAGCACACGTCCACACTCAGAAACCCCTAACTTGCAGCTTTGTCTTCCCTCTGAACTGCCATTGTGTAAAAAAATTAAACAGAAAAACATCTCTATATAGCATATTGTCAGCGGCTACGTATAGCTAGAAATATCACAAGGTCATATACATTTCTTATGGAAATGAAGACAGCCCAATCTGTGACAACTATACGGCTGTGGTGAGAAAATTGTGTACACGTTCTGTATTTGCCAACGTTACAGTGTGGAGAGAGAGAGAGAGGAAAGAAAGGCAGGGAGGTCAGCGAAAACATAAAATCTGGTTTGTTACACTATAGGGGTCGGGTGGGGGACAGATGGAAGTATAGAAGCAAGGGCTGTATACCGGGCTAGGGATACTAGACAGATGACCACTGTAAACACAAAAGATGTTAGCATAGTGGCCACAGTACAGTGCGCCATCATATAAGACATGTGCATATAATGTCAGCTAATAGGTATCTTTGAAGCACACATACGTCTTAATGGAATAGCGCGTGATATTCAGGGCGTTGGAGGTATTAACGCGTGATATACAATGTTTTTTACATTTCGTCTGTACCCATTCTTGGGCGACTGGGTCTGTTCCCAGTCTTGGCAAATACCTCAGAATGAAAATGTTGTACAGTGATACAATGGGTATTGAAACATTAAATACATTTAAATATTTGTCATACTTCTCTGTGGATCACAATTCTACCCTCGACAAACATCATACATTACGTTCGTCTTCCTAACACAAAAAACTAAACGCTGCAGGCGACGAGGCCGTGCCCGTGTCATACGCTACTGCGGCTGCTCCCACCTGGTTAACTAGAACAAGCATCGCGTCATTGACATTGCAACATTGCGGTTTCGATATGCTGAGTTTCTTACTCTGGTTTATCTACCTTCCATAGTTCTTTCCTTCCCTTCTTCTTGGATGCCTGTTCCTCCGTGCTCTCACGCATGGTCGCAGACCGGGCCCCTTTCTTGTTAGCTCGGCCTTTTTTTTTACTTTCTAGGTTAATTGGGTGGTTCACAGGCAATTAGCAAATCTAATAGCACTCACTGGTATGCTACTAATCTTGTAACTAACAACGTATCAAAGTTAAGGTGTGGAGGAATTGAGTAAGTTGCTTTCTTCGGAGGTTACGACTAAGAAGTACCTCCGGTAGAATCGAAAGTTGAAAACTCGCATGACTGGTAAGGCGCGTTGTGCGTTTTAAAGCGAAGATCAATAGCATCGTGCCGAAACAATGGCTTCAGAGATAGGACGGTGTGAAGGAGTGATGAAAATAAAAAAAAATAACTTTCCAAATATGCTGGGCGATTTAAAAAAACGGGGAGCATTCCGGGCAGTCACAGGACGGAGCTGTCAAATAGAAAATGAGTGAAGGTCTTAAGCACAAAAACTACAGGTTGAGGATAGGTGCTCGGAGAGTAAACGGGCGAGCTCACATATACAACTACGAACCCATGACGAAAACTTCGTCAGAGTAGGAAAGACTCAGAGATCAGATGAGATTGGCTGAACTTTTGAAGTTCATCAATACGCGAAGAGCAAGGGACTATCAGTACTCTAATATTGGAAGGACTCACGAAGGAATAAAAGAACACAGAGTGCATGACGTCAATAAAAAGGGGCAGACTAAATAGGCAGTGTCAGGAACAAAAGTTTTTTGCACTCAGTGGTGTTTGTTACGCTAAAATAAAGAAACTGTATTATGCCTCAGTTTTTTTTTGCAAATTCTGGATAGACAAAGATAAAGAGGTTGTGGAGTTCCTGATGGCCATCCCATTATGGAATCTCACGCTAGGTTTTATTTTACAGTCGATAAATGCGCAAAATGACGAGGACGAGAAGGTGACACACACATGTGCTCACTTTAGCCTTTTCGTCCTAGTCATTTCGTACTGTTGTTCATTTACTATCGATCACAACCAACTAGAATAGCAACAAGCCTCAACTAGGTTTTGTTCACTCCCACCGTCGCTTACAATGAAATTTGCACAGGTGGCGAACTCTCCGATTGTGAAGAGAGCCATGTAACGCGTTTCAAGAAGGCTGTGAAATGCATCTGTGACTGAAGGGCACCTCCTCGCGAATCTTTTGCAACAGGAAGTTTTTGAATGCGCCTCGCGCGACCGGAGTTATCCGGCAATCAAACGGCTGCTCTGTCACATCGTGGCTTTCCCCTCCTTTTCGCCATTCTAATTGCACACGAAGCGGGCCACTTAGTTAGCTCGAATAGCGATGGCCGTGTTGCTCCATCCATCATCACGTTGATCTTTAATATATGCGTGGCCTCTGATACCGGTCCTTTACGCCAACCAATCTCTGAGGCCATCGTATGAGCATGATGTTAATGATCTCCGCTTCAAATTATTGCCACCGCCTTACAGCCATAAGATTTCTCTGTTTTCGATACTGCCGGAGGCACTCCTTAGTCGTGACCTCTAAAGAAATCCAGTCAACATCCGTAGTGCGTATAGGTGCGTCAGAGTGAAAAAAACTGGGGCTTATTTCGAGAACTTGAATGAAAGGACAGACGGTGCTTGTTTTTTGTTTTCTACTTTTGCTAATTACAGGTTCATTTCTTCGTGTAGGTGTAAATTATTTGGCTCAAATATTGATATTGTGTCCGGGCATCAAATAGACGAATAATATAGGCCCGGTGATCGTCGTTTTCTTCGTTAGTCTTAGGTGGCGGCTCGTAACAATATAAGCATTCTTTAGCGAGAAGGATGTTTTACTTACAGTGCCGAAAAAGAAAAGTGCGGAATATATCAGCAGTTTTAGTGTTACTTGAAAGCATACAAGACTGAATGCGACAGCACTGTACTGCTTTCAGGTTGCTTTAAGGGTAATATATTTGCCCTACACATTGGTCTACAGTTACTCCAAACTTGCGCACGTGAGAAGTTTAAACTTGAGACGCTCCTCTTCTCGACAGACAGAGGAAGCTAAAGGAGCGGAATGAGGGTCTTCAGTGTCCACGACGTCTGCCACGGACCAGATGGCCTAAATGATGGCATCTGTAAAAACCAGATTATTTGATGCGCACGCTTGTTCGTTGTGCCTCGACCTTCCACCAAGTGGCGGTGGTGCCTTCTAGAGAAGGTTTAAAGGTTAAAATTGTCAGAGATAGTTGGGAGAAAGAAAGAGAAGTGATAAGAGAAAGGCTGTCAGGTTTCTTTAGTGGTAGCAATGCCATGGTGTAGGTTTCCTTTTATCTCTTTCTCGTCAAATCAAATCACGCAGATTTCATGCTGGAATAAGTATCTTTTTTTACTCTACAAACTGTCTCTGGTATTTTTGTCTCTAAATAAGTTGCGGATTTGAGGCCTTAATTGTAGAATGTGTACAGAAATACCAATGTCCAGTTGCTTTATGTTTTACAGCGAAGCTGTTGAGGGCTAGATCCCCCAAGATCGTATTCGTGTGTAGGCACAAACCCCCCTTACGTGCACCGATCCCGGAGATAGTGCAATGCCGGGCCGACCCGCGGCAGAGGGGCAGTTCGCCATTAAGGGGCCGACATACTCAGCTTCACTGGTCATCCTTCTTCACAGAGTGGCAGGGCACTGTATTTTTTTATCAATAATATGGGTGCTGGTACACATGTGCTGCGCTGCCATTTTGTTTTTATTGCTGTGTATCGAAGCACCTTCGCGCCATCTCTGTCGCTTTTCTCATTCTGGAGTCCCTTTTCCTGTATTGCCACGGGAAACAATCAACTTGAAACCTGTTATTCAGGCTGAGCCCGATCGGCTACACTACACTGGGGAACCATTATAGCGGCGACGTAGCATTACCCAGCTAGGAAAGAAGGCAGAGAGATATGTATACGAAGAGCGTTGAATGAACAGCTTGTTTATGTCGTAGTAAAGTTCTGCGGCGCCACTTAATCTATCGCCGGGTGCTAACGTACCAGCTTCCACCCAGAAGAAACCCCGCGAGGTTTGTGCTCTCCGTAAGTAGCGCGAATAAAAATTTAAATATGTGGTTTTAGGTGGCAATTCAAGAATCTGATTATGAGGCACGCCGTAATGTGGGACTCAGAAACAATTCTCGCCAGCTGGGGTTCTTTAACGTGCATCCAATGCAAGATGCACGGGCATTTTCGCATTTCACCCCCGTTTAGATGTAGCCGCCGCGGCCGGGATTTGATTCGCGGCCTCGTGCTTAGCAGAGTAGTGCCAAAGCCACTAAGCAACCACGGTGGGTAAGTAACGCTATCCGTGCATGTTATTTTTGAAACCGGAGTTTTTATTTAAGGCCAGTGTCATGCCGTGGCTGCAGCCGTATCCTGATTGGCCTTTTGGTTCGGAGCAGGATGTCGGCATCGAACAGTAGGTCGTCTCGGTGGTTGCAGCTGGACACGCTGAAGTTGGTGAGCACCTTCGCCAACAGTACTTTCAGCTCCAACATGGCAAACTTCTGGCCTACGAATTCATTCAAGAATAAGACACTGAGTAACACACTGACACTTCATATATTGTGGTTCCTGAACAATAAATGCGCTAAGCAAGTGTAATGATGGTGTGCTGTGGTCTCTTTAACAATGTAATCTAGAGATTTATTATGGCAACGATAATAGTGTAGTATGTTATACGACTGTAGTGTGCCGCGACTTCAGCATCACAAACTGCTTCCTATTAATCCGGTTCCAATATGTGTTGGACATCTTATTTTTACGATGCATTCATGAGAAACGCCGTTTTTATTCTTCATTTATTGCTTGTGCTTGTGTATTACATTTTCTGCTTGATTTATTAAGTAACCGCTTCTCGGGATTCGTACCCGCCGGGTTAGTCCAGCGGTTATCAGGCGGCGCTACTGAGTTCTAGTTCGGGGGTTCGATCCGTGCCGCGTAGGCCGCATTGCAATGCCGACGAAATGCAAAAGCGCTCATATATATAGATTTAGGTGCATGTTAAAGAATTCCAGGTGGGAAAAATTAATTGGCAGTCTCCCACTACGGTGTGCTTATAATCATATCATGATTTCGCACATACATGTCCAGGTATTTAAGACATTGCCCCTTCGGCTATCTGTCAAACTTCACCGCAGTGCACTAGGGCAACTGAATGGGCAGCATTTCCAATATTATATATGGGTAACTTTAGCCGGAGCTACAAATATGCAAATTCCACGTAGCTGGACAGAGCAAAGGTAATATAGTTTGCCGTCGCTTAGAGATACTCAAACAGTTTTCTAATTCTGCCTAATTAGATAATAAATCCAAATTAATCAACTTCCCAGATATTATATTTAGATGAAAAATGTCAATGAGAAAATTGTAGAGACATGAGAAATTCCCGACACAGCTTTCTGTCGCTCAATACGTGCTACGTGGATGTTTTTCCGAGCGTGAAAGAAGCCCGCAAATACACGCAAATTGCCGCGCGACTGGCCGCTCGAGACACTTTGCGTGTATTCGCGGGTTTTTTTCACGCTCGGAAAAACAGAACGAGAAGGCGCAAACAAGGCGTTGTTTAAAGGGCCCCTCCCCACGGCACATGGCACATTTTGGTTACACGTTGGAAGCTGCTGCATGTCGCATAGCGAACGTTCTACAACAAAATGTTTTTCAAACTGGTTCATTAATTTGTGAGATAGAAACATTTCAGTGCCGAGAACCCATGATTTCAGGAGGCGAGCGTCAGCGCCAACATAAACGCTCTCTCAACTTGCCCCGTCTAGCCTCGGCAAGCGAAATTCCTTCCCTGCGTTCTCCCATACCGGAGCTGGAAGATCGCGTGATGCATGCGTCACAGGCGCCGCCTTCCTTCCTCCCTTTTTCTCGCCTTTTTTTTTTCTTTTGCTGCGTGGCGCACTTCCGCTAACGGTGTCGCGCGCGAGCTGTTGGATTTTTCTCGTTTCGCGTAGCGCACGACTTTGCGCGCTGTGCACGAGAACACCTGACTAACGGTATAAATCAGTGCTATAGGGGAACACTGAGGCTGACACAAGCGGAGCAGAGAGCATGATCTCACGCTGGAACACGGTAGAAAATGACAGTTTCGTTGTCTGCGCGCGTGACTGAACGAAGTGGGAACAAGCACACGAAACGGAAGTACATCTCTCTTGCTACTGTGAGAAGTAAAACACAAACACGTAGACATTAGGTTCATGGGTTTCATTATTTCTATAAACTTTAATTTGTCTACGAAATCAACAGATTATACAAATCACAGTTGTTGCCATAAATAATTCTCTAAGCCATGTGTCACTGAGAGTGACGTCACGGCACGGAGATTTGCGTAGCGCACTTGCTCGATTGACGTCACTTCGCGGCTGCGAGCGCGGCGCCCGCGAGGAGATGCACAAATGGAGTTGGGTTTGAAATTACAGCTATTTCCGTAGCGCGCAGCGATGTAATACTTAGAAGACACGATCATTAGCGCACATTGTATGCACTGCGCTTGTCAGCTAAAAAATGGGCAGACCTTGTTAGAGGCCCTTTAAGTCACTTAGTGTGAATTGTCAAGTGAGGACCCTAAGTGTCTAAAACATGGTACTGTGCTTTGAAAACAATAAAAAAGTAAATATGTAAATGTAATAGTAAATATTAAAAAATAAATAGCACTCTGAGGTGTGTGTTTCTCTTCTGTGTGTCTCGTCAAAATGTTGCGCAATCCAATATCAAATATGCTATACCAACACGCCCAGTCGTCAACCTTAGCAAATATGAAGAGCAGCATGTAATGCCCTTTGCGTTAAAACTGCAGCTGAGTTGAGACGGAAAGGGGAGGGGGGGGGAGGGTCGTTGAGGCGTTCGGGATGGTTAATAGGCGCCGTGTAACGGCCAAGCTACATATCTGATGTTATTACTCAATACGACTAAAAGAACGCGTTGACTACCAATACGAGGTACCTGTATGTGTATCGGCTGGAAATGTAAAGGAACGTGCTTTTGAAAACGTTGTTGTGTAGGACACACTGCTGGTACCCGTTCATCGCAGTAGACATCAATCAGCCTCAGAAATATACCAGGCCCTCCCACCTGAAGTCATGGAAGTTCGCATCGTCTTCAAAAGACTTTTATTTATTTATTTATTTATGAATGATGGAGTTTAATGACCCAAAGGAGCACGGAGGGTATGAGAGATGCGCCGGTGGAGGGCCCGGGCTAATTTTGACGACATGCGGTTATTTACCGTTTACTGAAAGCATCATACACCAGGTTTTTTGCATTCTGCCCTTATCGGAAAACTGCCGCTGTGACCGGTGATCGAATCGTTGACTTCGTGGCAAAACTGCATAGCCACGGAGCCATCGCTGTGCCGTGGGTTCAGAATGCAATAAACACCACTGCCACTAAGGGCGGTTTCAACACAAAGTAGCGTAGAAACAAGCTTGGGAGTCACGTAGCCAGCGTGAAGATGAGGCTGCTGAACGCTGAGCTGAATGAGACGCTTTGCTTTCGGTGATGTTATTAGTTTACTATTTTACTACCAGTGCATCCTGTTTGTGCCAGCAGATTGCACCTGATGCCAAGGTAGGAATAAACCGCACACTTTCACACTTGTTCCATCGTTGCTGGAAAAGATGTCTATGTAATTCTGGATAGCTTAAACATGGAACGTTTGAAGCTAGTACAAAAATATGCGCTATTTCTGGCTAGCGATAGGTGATACGGAATCTGTAGATATGAAGCTACCAACTCGAAGACGCTTGTGGCCTCAGTAGCTTCCAATCCTGAATAATGATACGTGCTGTGGAAACTGTTCGTAGTTCAAAAAAAAAATTATTGATTTATATAGTAGGGGCTAACAGCCGTTAGGTAGGAAATTGAGCTTTATTTAAGAAAACTACGAAAGAAAATCTGCCTCGACAGTGGTAAATGTTACTTGATGGCCATGCATCTTCAGCAGGAGACAACATATTAGCAAGTATGGAATCGGAGTAAATGTGGTCAGTTATGTGGGCGTCGAAAAATCACAATTATTGCAATTCATACAACAGGTGGCCGTACGTATGAGGAGGTATGTAGGAGGCCGTATGTCTCATATTTATGAAGTAGTCAAATATCTACTGTACATTCCATGCACAATATGACATTCATCTGCGCACATATAATAGTGTTTTCTAGCACAGGTGGCATTAACTTATGTTACTTAACGCGAGTGCATGTGGAACGCTTCATCTGCTCAGTTTCATATTTTTATCTTGTTTACAGTGTGAGCGTTCGTTTCTAAACAGTATTTTCGTGCATCCGGTGGTATATGGGTGTACGTGCGTGTTATATGGGGAAAGTGGAAGCCTCCATTTCTTAATTCTGCCTTGGATATAGCAGGCTGTATTGATAGAAGACTACCTTCCCATTTGTATGACGATGTTAAACAACAAACACAAGAACGCCGTTCACAACGTCGGCAAAACATCAAGGTCACAAATGGGCGAAGCAGGACGCGGGAACCCCCTTTGCGAAACCCACGACCACGCGATAAATAAAAAGACGCAGGCTTTTTTTGAAACAGGAAAAGCTACTGTATGACAACTTCTCTGGAAACATTCGGGATAAAGCTGGTACGTGCATAACGTTCACGGAGGCTATTCTTGGAAATTTTCCATAAGAGTGGCTGGCAGTGGATTCGGCGCACTGCTTTCGATTTTGTTCTGTTTCGTTGAGCATAAGCAAGGTCAAAGGAGGCGGTTGATAGAGCCTTATCGCAGAATATATAAGACCTTGAAATGTAAAACGAAGCTGCAAGAGGACCTAATACATACGATAATGAGTAGTGCAGTAGTAATTCAGCTTGGAGCGCAGTGCCTTGAGTGCGCTTACAGCAAAACGTACGGTATAGTAGTAAATTGAGCTGTCTAACAGTCGTGCACTGAAACTAAGAATTTCGGTTATTAAGTTAAATAATGAGAGGCGCCTTACATAGGAAATTACTTACACACTGAAAGGATTTGATAAAACACGCATGTGTCTGCTTATGCACAAGTATGAGTGCAGCTTGATGATGCATTTGATGCAAGCTGTACCAGCATGCCTACTGATGCTGCAAGTACATGTACTAAACAGAATTTGTGTTTTTCTTGGCAAATGCTGCGTCGCCTATGACTGTAGTTTCAAGAAACGTACTTGAAAACTTAGTATCGATCTATACCCCCGGCGTAGCAGCGATTACAATATATCATTGAGTGCATACAAATAAAGTAGGTTTAATTAATCCTTTCGGGGGCACCTGCTTGAAACACTAAGTACCGTTGGCATTGTTTTGTGTATTCGTTTTACGATCTGTGGAACAGAGCTGTGCCACCAGGCCCGCTTTATGTGTAGGTCATCCTGAAAAATGTGGCAGTGGGAACCCGATAACCCTCATGGTCGTTTTAGGAAACGCTGTGAACTTGCATGAACACCACATCGTGAGTGGTTTCGAAGTTCCAACTCATGTTGTTTCATATAAAAACAGCGTCTCAGGCCTTGTTTCGTTTATTCCTCGACTCTACCAAGCATTAAACGTGTCCGCGACTTGTTAGACCGCGATGAGAACCGAGTGCTATATTTTGTTCATCGAAACATTTTTAAGGTGGTGTGTTCTTAAAATGAAGCTTTCTTTGGCTTTTCCCTTGGGTTTGACGCTCGTAGTCATTTCCTCGCCCGATATATTTCTGAATAAGTATGGCCGAAAGCGGCTACTCGGTATGCGCGGGCTGCTGTCTTGCCGAGTAAGAAACTTGAGCCTTGGGTGTGTGCCCAAATGTAGAACTTCGCCGCTGGGCATGAGCAACTTTCTAGGTGCCTCTGGGTGTGGCCGAATTCTTTTCCACTTGCGCAGAAAGGATACATCACTGTGACAAAAGGGGTATGAAGACCGAAATGTATTAGAGCGAATCATTCTTGTGCCTGCTGCTCGGAGTTTGGCGTTCGTCGCCGTTTCTTTGGCTGGTAAGTCACGAAATCACCAAGAACAACCACGCCTGTGTGTGCAGTGTTAGGGAGGGTTTAGGAGTGGGTGCGGTTTTACGTGCCAAAACCCCGATGTGACTACGAGGCATGCCGTAGTCGGGCACTCCGGGTTAATTTTGTTCACCTGGGGTTCTTTAACATACCGATGCACGGTGCACGGTACACGGGCGTTTTCGCACTTCGCTCCCATCGAATTGCGGTCAACGCGGGCAGGATTCCATCCCGCCCCCTCGGGCTTAGCAGCTCAACGCCAAAGCCACTGCGCCTCCAATGCGGGTGCGCTCGCAAACGTTATGCCGCGAAGCAAGAAGGCATACTAGTGCCCAAACTATTTATGCATGCATAACGCACATTTTGTAATTTCTGTGACCGTCACCATAGACAACGGGCGCACTTAATCTATAGGCTACGACTTTGGACTGACCTATGCAGTTTCGAGGACCTGCCGAGAAGGGCACGAAGGCGAAAGGGTGGTTGCGGCTGCACTTTTCGGGAAGGAAGCGGTCCGGGTCGAACACTTCAGGGTCAGGGTAGTGAGTAGGGTCACGATGGATGCCGTAAGTGAACACGTAACATGTGCACCCCTCGGGAATGGTGCAGTTCCCTACGGGCAGGAAATTATGCATGAGCAAGAAAGGCGGGAAAACGAGAGAATGGAAAGAGCGCATAAAGGGGAAAGGCTTAGCAAGGACCTAGCCGGTGTAGAAAGGCATCCTCGGGATGCACTGTGAAACTTGCCAAGTCACTTGTCCATGTGTGCTTGCAAGTTTCACAGCTTAAATTCGAAAGACAAGATACTAAGTAAAAAAAAAGTACTTCAAAGGACAACGAAACGTCACTTAACGCTCATATTGCTCTGCCTACAATTTTTCCGCGCCAACTTATCCAAAGGCGCACATTTTCAAGTGTGAAGGCAAAAGCCATGTTATTAATTTAAAAGGAGGTAACGGCCACGCTAATTTTAAGGCTTTGATGATTTTTATTTAGATCTATGAGCATTAGATTTAACGTATACGTGTGCACTTTATAGGCGCCAGGGTTTGTAGGCACCTGGTGCTGAAGTTATGTATGAATTTCTGCTTTAAATCTCACACGGACCGATTCCTCCCTTTCGATATGAGGAAAATAACCAAGACGTGAAAGCTAGCATGGCTGTTATACATGGCTTTTCTACTAAGGCGTTAGGTACTATTTAAGATCAGCCATTTTGAAATAAAAGGACGGTTCCTTCGGAGATATATGCAGTCAGTGGTGCCGATCACATGGTGACGGATGATACATGGTATTTAGTCACTAATTAACAATTCAGTAATTAAACATTGACCTTTAGTTCCAGCGGGATCATTGCAATTGGGAAATTGAAGCGAGCTTCCGTATAATCCATGTCAACTGTTGGATCTGGAAAAAAATGCGATTACCCGTGGAACTGTGGCACGACGACTTGAGGTTTTCAGAGCGCGTGAAACCGAAACTGGGAGGCTGCAGTGAGCGCGAAGCCGCGCCCCTCGAGGCGACGTTCTGCTTACGTCACCCAGCAGCGGGCACCCAGCCAACACCCAGCGCGTTGCGCAGCGAGGAACCTGAAGCCGCAGCATGCTGGGTGCCCGCTGCTGGGTGACGTAAGCAGAACGTCGCCTCGAGGGGCGCGGCTTCGCGCTCACTGCAGCCTCCCAGTTTCGGTTTCATGCGCTCTGAAAACCTCAATTCGTCGTGCCACAGTTCCACGGGTAATCGCATTTTTTTCCAGATCCAACAGTTGACATGGATTATACGGAAGCTCGCTTCAATTTCCCAATTGCAATGATCCCGCTTAAACTTAAAGTTCAAAAGGCAACTTATTAAGCTTCTTAATTAGCCGCAAATTATCGCCTATCACCTGTCACTCCGCGCCCGGCACCACTGACATACGGTCAGTGGTGCCGAAGGAACCGTGGTTTTATTTCCACACGGCTATTTAAAAAAATACCTAAATTCTTTGTAGAAACACCCAGTATATAAACGCGAAAATGCATCGGTTCCTTCACAAAGGTAAACACGGAAAAACAAACACGAGTATTGCTTAATACAGTTGTTAGAGGTATTGAGAGAGAGAAAAACTAGCACGTACGTATCACAGCAAGAGAAATGGCAACCTTATTATTTTGTGTGGTAATGAATGCAGGACATTCGACAGATGAATTAGTATCAGCACAGAGAAAGAATGGATTTCGCTTGCTGCGTGCAAGAGCCACAGCGGCGTCCAGCAAACAATTCCTGGCGCAATTTGAAACTCGTTCCTTGCTCTTGAATTAGCACTCCGAGGTTTCTATGATGCAAAAGCAATTACTCCATGCAAACATAGGATGGGTGCGAGGAACAGAAGAAAGCGAACACTTGAGGTACCAATCTTTAGCGGCTCAGTCAACGATCTTCCGACCCAAGGGACAATAGTGAAAATACGCATCGTTTCCTGAAAAGGAGAAACAAAGAGTGTAAAAAACAAGCAGCAACACACATGTGCTGCAGAACAAAAGAAAAAAAAATATCATGCGCTGTTTTACTGGTTTTACTACAATCCACGTGATCACTTCGCACACCCAACACAGAAAATTCCAGAAAATAACTTTCTCCGTTTGAATACCCAGATATCAAACGCACACACTTTCAGCAGAAAAGCGCCGATGACAGCCTCATAGGATCAGTGCGGTGCAGTGGTTCACGAAACCAGCCTGCGTCTACATGGATGGAAATTGTGTTCCGTAAAGAGGGGCATAAGTGCCTCACTGGCGAGCTACTAGAGATACCCGATAATGTTCACTTTGGTCTTCGCAGCGAACACCGACAGCGGCTATAGAACAATTAAATTGGTGGACGTGTCGGTGCACTGGCTCCTGAGCTGAACCGTGTCTCGGCATGTTTATATGCAGCATTCCAAATCTGTCGTGCTCGCGAGCTTAAAACTAGGGCAACTGGCTCTGGCGTTCTGCCATTTACTGACGACGTTTGGCGTGAGTTCCCCCCGTGCTCTTGTTTCGTGATCGAGCATCTCTGCCGCCCTGAAGTTATCTTTTGGCACAGCAAAAATAATAATATAGACGTTGTTTTCGAGATGGCCTGTTGGTTTAGTGTTTCCAACTTCGGGGGACTCTTTCTGCCATGTTGGACACATTGTGATGCAAGTTATTCGCGCTTTAGGAGAATGTAACTTCACAACTTGTACAAGGACGTTTCATATTCCTATAAGTCAAGATGTCGTGGTAACGTGTGCAGAAGAACTTACTTTTCATCGCAGTAGGACATTTATTTGCACTTCCCGCCAATTTTAGGGCTGTTAATATATTACCAATATCTTTCTCGTAGATGTTATGAGAAGTATCAGATTGTCGGATTCGTGCAACCTTTTATTCAATAGTTGTTCACTGCATGAGGACCTCCTGCCTCATTTACCTTACAAATTTTGAAGGCGATTTACGTCGCCTACAACAGCTTGCCGTTTATGTTGTCTCATATTATTTTTATTATTCATTTGCGGTAACCGTGTAGCTCTGTGTCATCTGCTCTGACACACGACGCCAACGATTTTTTGTCTGTGTTCATCCGAACATACGCAGGGGATGACAAATTTTTTTTTTGATTCAGCAAGCTAAACTTGACATGGTTCACTGCGGAGCTGTTCAGGAACTAGTGGCGCCCCCTTTTCATTAGCCCTATTCTGAGCCACAAAATCCTTGGCGTGAAAGACAGATACGACGCCTTCCGTCCTCTTTCTTTATCTTATTTTTAAATTTTGGGATAGGAGCCAAAACCACGATATGATTAAGCACGCCATAGTGGGGCTCTCCAGCTTTATTTTGACTACCTAGGATTCTTTAACGTGCACCCAATGCACTGAACACGGTTTTCTTTCTCTTTTTTTTTAATTTCGCTCCCATCGGAGTGCTGCCGCCGTTCCTCCTCTTTCATTACGATCGCTTATTACGACCATTCTTCCTTTCTAACTGATAGGGCGCAAACTTCGAAAACAAAGCCAACGAATAGTTTAAGGGCCTGTGATGTTCAGTCGCTTTCTTTGTGCAGTTAAGTCTCCGTCGAATACAATAAACATATTTTTGTGGCGAAAGTATACAAGAAGCGCGATAAAATCAGCGCTACTTTACAGTGACACCTTTTACACGCGTTTTTCCAGCGATGCCAGTAAGTTGCCGTGATTTAACGCACCTTCAAGACACGGTCGAGATAAGTCAGTTTGGAAACGTGGCTTTTCGTGACGCTGCTCGCTGCCCGCTTTCCAAAGACTCGGTCTAGTTCATCGTGCACCCTTCGCTGAACTCCAGGGTTGATGGCAAGCGCGAAGAGAGTCCACGTAAGCGTCTGAGCCGATGTATCGTGACCCTGAAATGAACATTATTGAGAGTGTGAAGCTTCCATTTCTTGTTTTTTTCTTCTTCTTTTGTAGCGTGTACGGTTTGCACCGGTTTCGATAAATGCGCTATCACAATTGTGGTCAAAATTAACTGTTTCTAGACAGAATTATTAACAAAAGACCATTTAATACATTGGAGCACAAAGGGAACTGGAACGCTAATTTCTTTCGCCGCACACAATGAAAATTAATATGTTGAAACTGGCGTCATCCTGAAGATACGTTGCATGTAGATACGCCTTGCGAACTTAGCGGCTGCAATTCGTAAAGTGCAATATGTGCCATAAGTAGTTAGAAACCTAGTTACTATATTTTTCTTTTGAATTCATATATTATGGCTTTCAATTTCTCGAGCAAGTAAACTAGGAGACACATTGATATCTTAACCGATTCCTCAGCTGCCATCCGTTGTCTGCGGCGTGTTCTGAATTCCGGCGTTTTGGCACTGGAGATACAGGACACAGTGGAGAAATTATCCGTTACACTACGAGTACAATGGATACGTCGCAATGCGCATCCCACACAAGCCTTAGTAGATGCAGCGAGCCACAACAAACCTTCGCGTCCACTTCAACTGGCGCCCATCTCTCCGGAGACAAGGCTCCTCGCAGAAAAAGAACACCTTCGGCGCGCCACGCGAGTACTTCTCCCACCGTGTGGCACCGACCTCCCTGGCGGCCTAGCGCGCTGGGAAGAGGTCTTGTTAAGAAGGTTACGCCTCCGTGTCGCCCTCACCCCTGCGATAACCTGGTCGTGGTCGGCACAGTACCGTGCCTCCATGAGCGATTCCTGCCCCTTCTGTCCCGCTCCTGTCTGCGAGGTGGACATTGGGCACCTCCTCTGGACTTGCCCTTCTCTACATGCCCTCCGCCAGAAACACCTGCTTCGCTGTGGACCACCCCCAGGTCGGCCACCAGACGTAGAAAGTTGGATCTTGGGTCCCCACCACCGGACATTGCTGGACTTCCTCCGCGAATCCGGAGTGTATTTACATGTTTAAACATTTCTTTATGCCAGAAGGCACGCTGTCGCAATAAAAAAAAAAGTAATGTCCATCTCTAATGTCAAATTACCTCAAGAAATAACACTGCGCTATTAGCCACAGGCGATATGTAAAATTTGTATACGGTATAGCCTAAAAAACACCCCGTGTTAATTTGGAATTGCGTCATGATTGCGATGTTTCCGATGCCAGTAATTTTGACGTATTCAGTACGGCTCGGCCGATTCTGAATAGCAATGACAATTAGCAGTATAGTGCTTTTCTACTTTTTCTTGCTTTTCGTTTTCTCTCGCTACGTGGCTGCGGCGCACAGAGGCAACTTGACACACGACTTGACTTGATATCTGTATTGTAGCCACGTGCAGGAAAATATAAGCTAGAAGCGCATCCTTAACCAAGTCTCGCCAGACGAGTCGACACGTGCCTTTCGAACGGCGTCTCAAGGCCACCGCAGTTAAGAAACAGCTTCCCGTAATCTCTGACAGTCGTGCAGTCTTTAAGCAATAGAACGCCTACTCGGAATGTGCGCCAGACAGGAGGAAGGAAAAGAGAGGTGAAAGCAGCTGGGTAGAACTACATGAATGCCCTCCGATCTGTGACATTAGGTTTCGTAATGGCGATAGTACGGCCGACCAAAGGCTGTGGAGAAGGCACTGGAGGAGAAGCGGCTTTGAAGCAGCTTTCTGCGCGAAGCTGTGCTATTTCTTGCGTGTGCATCTGAAGTGTGCCCCGTCCATCACAGAGGGAGAGCGAAAGCTCAGCTCAACGTGGTCTTCCCGCGTCCCTTCCAGCATGGCACCATATCGTTAGCGCAAGTGCGAAGTGAACGCAAATAACTATACGTCATCAGTGGTAGAAAAAAAAAGAAATCTGAGGTTTTGTCTACCAGAACTACCATGTTATTGTGAGTCGCGTCGTAGAGGGGGGACTCCGGACCAAGTTTGACCCCATGGGATTCTTTAACGGAGTACGTAAATCTATATGCACGGGCGTTTTTGCATATTGCTCCCTAGGGGAATGAGGCCGTCGTAGGCGGGATCGAACCTGCGCAACGCCAAAGCAGCGCGTCGCCATAGTAACTAAGTTACCGCGTAGCAACTAAACTAAGCTACAGGGATTTCATGGGCTTATTTCATACAGGCATGTAATCCGTTTTCCAAGCGAAGAAAGACGAGTGACACATGTGAGTTGTATTCCGGCAGAGTAATTTGTCGTCTGCGTGAAACGTGCACTGCCGATTGCAGTAGTGTAATTTTAACTTTCGAGTCGGCTTAAATTCACATACTGGATGATTCCTTGAAAGCGTGCTGAACGGCGCAGAGCACGGGCCTTGTGCAACGCCATGCAACGCCCACCTGCAATAATGCTAACGTAGTCAGTTCGTCTTTCGTGTTTTTTTTTCTAAAGTAGAACGAGCTTTCTTCCCGTTAATTTTGGCAGATGAAGCAATTCTGAATTTGCACTTTCATCAGTCACAAGCTTGATAACTTACACTAATCAACTAGTAGGTTAAGAAAACTAAGCATGCCCTTAAGTGAATCCTCTCGTCCTTTAAGGTCAAGTCCATCCTGTGAATCTTTTCATATTCGTTTATTTCGAATATAACAGATAACACTTTTTCGGGTTATCGAGGGAGGAGAGAGACAGAGAGACCGATGGAAGTGACCACTGTTCCGAATGATCTGCCACAGGTGAAGCACGGTTGCCGCTCAGGGGCCCCAGTTCCTTAATGAACAAAAGGGATAGATAACTAAAATTTTCATTCGGAAATAACGGCTCGCTGTTGTATATATACAAATTGTCTTTCTCGATTTATTCTTTAGGCAGACTCAATGTCCACATCTCTTTATAGCAATGTGCGGTGCTGCAGCATCACACTTCTCCCCTTCAACGAACAAAACACCTTACACACTGAGGAATATTGCTTAAGGAAACGCAACAAAATTTACGCACTCAAGGGTGTTTACGTGCCAGAATCATGGAATAATTATGAAGCATGTCAAAGTGGGGGACTCCGGATTAAGTTTTACCACCTGGGGTTCTTTCACGTGCCTCCTGCACTGTACGCAGGCGTTCATGCATCTGGCCCGAATCGAAATGCGGCCGCCACGGCCAGGGGTTCTACAACAAAAAACTATTGCAATGTGCTTTTATTGCGATTTCCTTACGTCAAATTTAGGTAACCACCAACGCAAGCATGAAATGGTGACTGTAGCGCTGTTTCAAACGCCCAATGAGACACTTTCCTCGTTTAGAGGAGCAACTTGATTTGATTTTAATGCGAATATTGCCTACCTTGACAGGTATTTCTTATTCGATTAGCTGCCAAGAGGCGGGGAGCGTACAGAAGGGGAGAGGGTTTCGCTGGGGCCGAACTAGCGCAGTAAAAATAGATAACCGGATGAGGAGGTATACAGGCGCTGGTGTCTGTGAGTCACCCGCTTCCGCTGTTTGCGGTGGCTAGTCGATAATCGCGACGGCGTGCAACCGAAGGTTAAAAATGTCGCTAAAATGGATCCTCAGCGAAGAATAATTGGAAGAGCGATGTCGTACACGTGTCGAAAGGCTTTGGAAACGCTATACTTCTACGTGAAAAGTTTTCTTACACGCAAATAAATTTGTTCTCCCTTGCAGTTCCGAGTAACCAGTGCCAGAGCGATCGGAGGCAACAAATCTTCTATTCCTCTTGGAAAGAAGTAATTTCCGGCTATTTTAAAAAAAAGGCCTAGTTTTGGTCGTCATATTAACGAATGTTTAATCCGTACACGTCACTTTGACGAGGTGAGTTGTCGTGGTTTTGGGACGTCGCGTGACAGAAAGGTGACGTGCGCGCAGCCCGAAAGCTTTTGAACTAATAGCGGTGGGCTGATGGCTAAACAAGTGTGGAATGAACTAACTATTCTTATTTTGTTCGGTTTACTAATGCATAATCAGTGCGTACACGTCATATGAGATGGCGAGTTTCTTGTGGTTTTCGTGAAATCGTGTGGCAGAGAGGCGAAGTGGGGGTAGCTTGAAATATATTTGAATACTCGTGGAGAAATGCAGAAATTGCAGAAATGGGTTGGAAACAGTTTGGAATAGCTTCACGTTATAGCGCCCCAGGATTAAATCCCGCGCCCTCTGGCTTAGCAGCGCAATCAACGCCAATGCCGCTACGCCACGACGGCGGGTCCCACGATTGTTTTTGCGTATCCTTGTTTTTATACCCTTGTGCTGATGTTTATGTTCGGTTCAGTGTTTGCTGGCCAGCATTTATTATGCGTGACTGATAATTAATCTTTCAGCTGCTCGCCTTGTGATCACCATGATATGTCCTTGCGTAGAGGTGTTCTCTGATGCCGACCCAAGAATACATCTTTAGGCCCGCTTACTACGCGTACGTTTTCAGAATTTTCGTCAGTTGAACACTACCCAACTCAATAAGGATGTGAACTATAGTCGGATACAACTTAAGTCTGCAGTGAAGCCCCGCAGACACCCTATAATAACCGCCAGCCACTGTTCCCCTGTGAGGTTAAAAATAGCTCGTACTTCAAACTTTCCATGTTACCTAAATAAGGTGGCAGCGACAAAAATAAAATTATAAGCGGCTAATTTTACATGTTTTCGCTTGTCTTTTATAGTGGAACGGTGAAAGCCTAATTCTTTATTGAACTGAAATCAAACGCTTGCTTCACTGCAACTATTTATTGTCAAGTTTCACTTCAGTTGGCAGTGAAATTTCATGAGTAAAACTGAGTCAGAAGTAAAATTAACTGCTCCGCGGACTTTTCAAGAGTGAAACGCTCAGACTCGATACATTTTCCCATGTCTTTTGTACACCTCATTGCTTCCGCCGATGAAATAACTTCAAGAACAGCACACGCTCCGGAGATATTAAGCACGACGCCATTTTGAAATGGTCGCTTGACGACGATATTGTTTGTTTCTGTGCTTCACTGGTGGAGTAATAACCCGCGCGGTCCGTGTGCCTTGGTTGCCAACTGCTGTTTTTTAAGGTATATTCTACTATACCAACGACTGCTTTTGCAAAACTGGTGCGTGATTGGCGTGCGTGCGCGTGCGCGTGCGCGCGCGTGTGCGTGTGCGTGTGCGCGTGCGCGTGCGCGCGCGCGCGCGTGTGTGTGTGTGTGTGTGTGTGTGTGTGTGTGTGTGTGTGTTTGTGTGTGTGTGTGTGTGTGTGTGTGTGTGTGTGTGCGCGCGCGCGCGCGCGTGCCTGCGCACGTGAGTGCGTTTCTCAGTGCTAAATATGACATTTAGTTTTTACTGAAATGCATTGACTGGCATGCTTCAGTGTTCGCCGCATGTGAAAACAGTTCGAGATTGCCGACCCTTGCTCCGTCTCTCTCTCATCCCAGGCGCTCACCGCGAACATGAAGGTGTCCACCTCCTGCCTCATATCTTCGACGCTAAAGATGCCCTTGCGGTAGTAGTGCGACAGCAGGTCCAGGAATGCTGGTCGCTCGGCACCAGTTCCGATGACTGTACCTTCGGTACCAGGAGCCGGCGGCACCGTCGGCGCCTTGCCACGAGAACCACCGGTATCAAGGAAATCCTCCTCCGCCTCGGTCCTCGCGGCTGAGCGCCTGGCTGCCTCGGCTTTCTGACGCTCAACGATCACCTGTTTTGTGCAGGAAGAAGAAGGCCGTGCCGTCACACCGACGACTGTTTTATTTTTCTTTCTTGGACGCACGTGCTTCTCAGAAAACCTTTGCTCAATCTCTGCCTGGGGCCTTTCGTAACATCGTGGCTGACAATCGCCACATATACCGGCGCTTCTTTTGCTGAAACTTTTCTTTGGAGGTCTTGATTCGCTCTTTCTGTGACGAAATGAGACCGGGTTCCGACTCTCGTGATGTAGAACAATGAAAGTTTGTGTCCTTCCTTAATGCGATTTCCTGCGTGTTCTATATTTTTTTTCTTTTTACACTTCTATCGCATGGGTGCTCAGGCATGTCCCAATTATCTCAACTGCGAAATATTGTCTGTTATGATGTTGATGCCTTA
The DNA here is from genome assembly GCF_038994185.2 of Dermacentor albipictus. Taxonomy (NCBI): domain Eukaryota; kingdom Metazoa; phylum Arthropoda; class Arachnida; order Ixodida; family Ixodidae; genus Dermacentor; species Dermacentor albipictus. The sequence goes on from NC_091821.1 coordinate 15,533,023, forward strand.
CAAGGCAAGCCGCCATGCATCAAGGCGACTTTATATAATGAGCCATGAACGTTTTTTTTTCCTTCTCTTCACCTTTTGATCTTCTCAAAAGGGTGACGAATGCACCTAAGAGTCCTAGTGCTTTAATTGTTTGACTTCACGTAAGATGGCTACTTATTTAAAATTCATGGTGCTTGGAACAGCCAAAGGAAAATTTGATGTTTGTATCACTGTATATATAGTTAGCTTTTTACTCCGAAAGAAGCAGATAGCTGAGGTACTTATGATAATCTTTCTCATATACAAGAGAAACAGAAAGAAAAGCATGCGAGCACGGTTCGTTTATTTGGCTTTCTGTTTAGATAGTGTCCGAAAGAACACAATTTGCTAAACGACCATGATCTGGCTAGTTGGGATTTTTAAATGTATTGGTGCAGTATTCTAACAGTGGATCTCCATGTCTTTCTCTGGCTATAAACGTCCCAAGGATGTGTTTCATCCTCGATACCAGCGCTCGTTTCTAACCTATCGGAAGGATTCCGCCTCAAGCGGGCCTGTGTTTCCATCGTTCTGCTGTGGGACTGCGCTCTCGATAGTCGCAGAAAATCTTGTTAGCGACGGCTGCAGCTTTGCTGGCACTGCAAAGGAAGACTGTGCATTACTGATGTGTCGTTAAAAGTCGTGCCAGCAATGCGAACATAAATGAGCAGTTAGCAGCCGTTACATTCTACTGCTTTTCTGGGAAAGGGTTTGGGAAAAGCAAACGACAATGCAGACGCGTCGACGCAAACGCACTCGCGGTGGTGAGACGGCACCGGCCCCGCAAGTGTTTAAGTTGTCTGTATCTACATCCAAAAATGTTTTGCTCGAAAAAGCACACACACGCCTCAACACAAGTGTCCTACATGTTCTACACCTGGCCTTACTTCACCTTGGTTGTGAAGCAGTGCAGCCTCTTGACAACTTTGCCGAACATGGCGCCTCTCGCCGTTGCCCAGTACACCGCGTCGATCCAAGTCCACGGCTGCAATACCCTCTTCATGAAAAGCTTGATGGCGCTGCAATGGATCATGACATCAAAAAAAGAAAAATTAATAAAGACACGCAGGCCATCCTGCACTGCTTGCTCATCACGCTACCCGTTTCCTTTTGTAGACGTCCACTCGTTCAATACCCTGGCTCCAAAGCTCAGGAGTCAGTAAACATTCCTGCTGATGAACAGTGTCGAGCGCGCACTCTTATCAGCTCTTTGATGAAAGTCGTGTTTTGGGGCGCAAGGGCCAAGTGTGGCCAAAGAGCGCCAGGCCGGTGCTTTTTTAGCAGGCTGCGCAGAAAACATGTGGCGAGCCACAACTTAGACGTCACGTGCGCTCCTCGCCAGGTCGGCTAATTCTCATTTTGATGAAGGCGTGTCGATTGTAATCAAATTGTACTCCATAAAATGGCTTTGCCACGTCGTCCTAAATGGGCGTTATTTTGACGTCTCCCGAGAGAAACCATTGCTCGTAGACACCGTGAACTGTAACTGTGATAAATAGCGATCTGGAAAGCGATGACTCTAGTTTGTGCAAAGCTGACAAAGAGTGCGTCTCTGGCGTGTTCTGAAAATTTCTATGCTTAAGAAAAGTGGGAGCAGTAGCAGGCTACTTGACAGCAGGCTAGGTTGTATATTTTTGCTCAGGTGTTATGTAGCCTGCCAAGCAGTATCTGTGCATTCTACACGCGTACCCTCGAATCCAGACAAGCACCTACTTGTGTCACTATATACATATTTATGTGCTGTGCACGCCTGCATGAGAGTGATAGAGGAGGAAAAAGATTAACCAAGACTGAACCGAGTTGGCTACCCAACTGCGCTTAATGTATCCAAGGGGAACAAATGATAAAGTATTTGTTTTATTGCGAAAGAAAGTGCTACTCTGGCTAATTGCAGCAAGCGGAATTCTCCGAAAAGAAAAATATTTTTACCATTAATAGGTTGTTTTTGTCTGGGTTTGCTATGCGGCGCCTCTATCGCCTTATCACAGCACCGGCATTGCTACGTTGAGCAAACGGCACGCAATTCTATGCCACAACCGTGAAGAAAAATAGGTCATATGCTAGGACACTACGATGTGTCCAATCTCTTTTTCCATAATTCCTGCATTTTGCGTGGTAGGCTATTTTAGTGATTTCGATGGATTTCCGCACAACGCCTCCACCACGCATCAACTGTCGTAAGCGAACTTCTTTCAAACGCATGAACTGTCGTTTTGAAGCGCTAATTGTACCCCACAAGCATGAATGTATTCGACTTATATGGCTCCCCATATACGAAAAAAGCCGTGTTCTGGAATGAAATGAGTCATGAAGCTTCTCCACATTGCCGTGTTCCTCAGTACCCGAGATTTACGAGGAAATTTTGAGGCCAAGCTTGTCGCTCGAGGATCTGTACTGCCCACTTGGACTCAAATCTTCGCGCAGAAAAGAACTTAAAGAGCCCCCTTAATCCAGCTTCTGCCAGGTTGCTCCAGCACCATGATACATGTATGCGGGCGGGCAATAACTAATTTTCTTTCCCAACATCGGCCGAGAGCCCTCCCCTTCTTCAAAATAAAACTTTCATTCATTCACTCATTCTATTTTAGACAGACTGTGTGCTCCTTCGATGTAACACGCGCATAAATTCTTAGCGCAGGCACGTATACCCTCTACGCGTGTTGGTATTCTTCGTCCTCGACTTGGGACGTAGCTGCTAATTCGCAGCAGTCACAGGGCAGAAAGGCACAAACATGCGAGGAGGCGCAGGCCAGTTTGTGGCATTCAGTGGTTTTCCTTTTTAACTTCGAGGGTAAGTGCGGGTGTTTTCCTCAGTGATTCCCGTAAATATAACCAGAGAGGCAGATTCCGCAGCGCGTGCCAGAAAATTACGCTACAACTTTACAATTTGAGTCATACCCCTAAAAGGAAAATTAGTACTTGGGATGTACCACTGTCAAGTTAATTCATAAAAAAATAGAATTTTAACAAACTGTTCTCGACGTAGAATACCTTGTTCTGTCTACATTTATAGAGCAGTATAACATTTTATATCCATAGAAAATAGTAATGAGCAGTGATTGGTCGACGCTCATGTAGAGTAATAGTAATAAAAAATACCCGAAACAAGCACACACATTATAGGTGGCGCATATTTGTTTATTGGGCGATCAATGTCTTTCGCCATCAGACAGTAATGTATAGTAATATTTGTATCGTGCCTCTTCCATGTAGTGACTAAGTCTGGTAAATGAAGTGCACATTAACAAGAAATTTTTGAATAGCTGGTTTCAGACTTAGAACGCAATATAGGGCTATATACTAGTGTTCACCAATTTCAGTGATTGAATCACTTCTTATGTTTGTCACCGGCGATGAGCCGTACGTTTTCGACAGTGCTCAGTGGCCGCGATACTTGCTAGATGGGCTAGTGACGAGGTTCTTGCAGAGCGCAGTATTTTCATACGCCGGAAAAAAGTTCCAGTAACATCAGCAGCGCTTTCTTAGCGCTTTGCATGTTCCCAGAAGGAAACCTGCAACCCTCAGCTTTCGCGTCTTCTGCCAGCGTGCCATTTTCCATGTTGTCTAACCAACCTGTACATTCTGTACATTCTGTACAACCTGGACAACCTACTTGTGGAGCCTATCTCTCGAATAAACACACTTATGCATGAGTGACACGCCACGCGCACTCCTAAGTAAATAATACTTTGACAGGTGGGAGCTTTCCCACAACTGTTGGAAAAAAGAGAATGTGCTGGGGCAGGAAGCCTGGGTCCACCAAAGATGCCAAAAATTAGGCCTTATTTCTGTTGAGACTAAATACTGTTATTTTAACCTCCTCCTCACGCTTCTTTTTTCTAAAGATGCATGCAACTGTGCACATCCTTATAGAATTATTCGGCCTGCAAAAAAAAATGATAATTTAGAATAAGATGCACCTTTTGGTTTCTTGGATGCCATCCCATGACCAATTAAACGCGTGCAAACATTCGTCGGGGTATTTAGCCTTCCTTCCACTGCGGTGACGCGAACCGCGATTAAAAGCGGTAAGCATCATTGGAAGAAGCAGCAAGTAGGCAAAATGCGAAATATTTGAGGATAAGGAAATCTTGAGCCACGATGATCGTTGTGCGAGCACACGACGTTTATCGTTGTCCGCCATGAGCTCGATTATCTTTTAAGGGTGTGGTAGGCAATTCATTGGGTCAGGCGGCTCATTATCATTTTTTGTTAGTTTCGGTTGCTTATTCCTCAGGCTTTGCTTTTTTTTATTCACTGTCTCGTTGTACTACGTCAGCGGATAAAGCATGTAAAAAATGTGTTGCAGTTCAATGATATTTATTTGTAGGTTCAGCGCTTGCTTACGTCTCATACGTCTCCGAGTTTCACGTTGTGGTGGTCGACATAGCATAACGTGGTTACATGTCGCATTGCTCCAAGTCGGTCCCGCAAGTGCACTGACGCGCTGCTGATTTTTATCATATTTTGCCCTCCACCTTCATCTCTATGCAAGCACATTCACTGAGCTTTGAAAAGATGAAGAATATTGCTGGAAAATGACAACGAGCTTCTCCCATTCATTTAGCAGCACACCTGGGGCATTCACTTTTCAGAATAAAACATTCCTAACCGATTCGAATCAGAAGTTTCGCTATTCGTACACCTTAGATGCAAAGTAATATTATCGCTAGAATACTTCTGACTGTCGCTTCAAGCGACGCGACAATCTTCGTGGCGGCGTTGAACGCACACGCAAAGCGAGTCGGAACGCAAGGATCGGCCGTGACCACAGCAGGCAGGCCTTACCGGTACGTGACCCGCGGCACGCGTCGGTTCCGTTCGCCATTGTTGTCTGCGTGGACGGCGTCGTGAACAATGGACGAGTGTGGACAGCTGAACCAGCGTCATTAGAGCGTGCGTAGTGGCTTACCCCGGTTTAACAAGCGACCTTAGGAATGTTGGCACAGAGAGCGAACTGCTGGAAACGGGCTGAGTACGCGTTACTGCTTGACATAGAGAGAGAGAGAAAGAGAAAGAGGTTTAATGCGCCGAGCGGCCATTTTGTCTCCCTTTCTTTTTTCACTCGTTTCGTGCCGGCTATGCTCCTCTTTTTTTTTCGTTAATTTGGGGCGTTGCCATTCTCTCCGTTTGCAAGCTTTACCACAGTTGGGCGAGTCCGGTTGCGGAACCTCTGTAAACCGAAGCCGCTTTGAATTACGTGGAAAGACACATCGGACACGCACACAAAAGCGCCCGTCAATGCCTCATGACTGAGGCTGGAGATTCGGGTCCTCATATTGGCGGACGTTAAAGTCAGCCACAGAAGCTACGCTAAATTTGTTGTTATGCATGCTAACGCCATGTTAACGTCCCCTTCTGCTTCCCATTTATACGTCAACACTGCGAGCGCGATGAACAGAGATAATTGTATGATATGGGGGGGAGGCGAGGATGGAAAGGGGGAGGCCGAGATTTACTGCACGACTGCTCATGAACACTGATATGTGAAGTGCGCACTGGTGATGCGTTGATTATAGTCTTCACAAAGGATACTCGGGGAAAATAAACAGCAGAAAATCTGCTTACACCAACCTTATCTTTTAGCTCACTAGACTTCCCGTACGAAATGTTATACACTACGAATGTGTTGAAATGGTGAGCTTCATTAAAACGTCTACTTTTGTATAATACCTTACACAGGATGAATTCATAGTGACCAGCGCACCCGGAAATAAGAACATTGCGAGCGCATGTGTTTTTTTTTTTTTCACACCGAAGCTGGCGACAGCCTAGAGCTGTTAGCTGCAACTAAAGCAATGAAAATTAGCGGTGCCAGTGAGCGGAATATGACGACCTGGAGTAGATAAGGCTTGAAGAAGACTAAAGGTCAGCTGCGTCCGGCCATGTGCTTAAAGCAGTAAGAAGGTCGCAAGGTTGTTACGTAGTCAGTAGTTACTTTCAAGCTTTCCATATACCCTTAGTCGACACTCTAAGTGACGTGCAGTGCAGATACCAGTTTTTCCTGATTTTCTGTGAAAGTCAGTGTATGGAGAGGTGGTACGTTTTGATAACCAAAAAAAAAACAGCAATTACCACTACAACACAGTCATTCATTTACGTTACAAGAGAGCACAGATGTATTCACGAACGACGGTCATCTTAAAGAGTGTGTATTAGTTCATTGTTATCATAACATGTTCTTTGTTGATTGGAATATCTCGCACTTTTCAAAACTGAATGACCAATTCAATCTCCACTTTCCTCTCCAACTTGTACAGGACTTTGGTCAAATTCATCGCGGAGCTTCATTTCGCAAGCCTATTTTTCATCATAACGCGCGTCGTTTTTGGTATTACTGCGGCCGGCACGTCGCGTCGCAGATTGCTCAAATTACATACGGGGCTTGTCTGCACTTGCCGCATTCAGAGGATGCAGGGTACAGTCAGAACAGAATACGTGCATGCTACCGGAGTCTCGAGCAAGTGAGAGTAGTCTCGCGCCTCTTGCATTTTGTCCGATCAAGTTTCGTAAGTAGAGCTAATCTTTACCATGTGAAAATTAGAGGGATATTTGTGACTTAATAGCTGCCAATTCTCGCAAATGTTGCTACCACACAACGCCATTTTCTTAACAATGTTCGTTCCTCGAAATCCGCCCGCATCAAATGTTGCCTAAACATGTGTTGACTCTCATTTCACGGTTCATTCATTAATTCATCCAGAACACCTTAAAAATTTGCACCATATGATTGAGGATTTTGATTATAAGTCTAGTAACATTAAATGTCTGTATAGGAAGTTCGAATTAAAACTGTAGCTACATCTGACGTAAAAATGAGTTATGAGTGTTTATAGATTATTTAGAGCAAAGTGCATTTGGTCATTGTTTGCAAGGGCCGAGTGTTGTGCTGACTCATGTTCTTCGCTCCTGCGCTTTTTTTTCTTTTGTCCCGGTGTACGCGACTTGCTGCCCTTGCTAGTCTCTGTTTGAAAATTGTCACCCCATATTTAACATGAAAGAGGCACATGATAAAACGCTGCTTTTCTTGCCTCTGTTTTTTTTTGTTTGGTTTTTAGTGCGATTCGGTTAAAAAAAGAAAAGCCTCGTGTACGTTCTTGCTGCTTTCCCATGTGTATGACGCCTTAGGACAGTTACGAACTAAGCGCGTTTCTGATTTCACCATACTTCCCGGCCACGGCGGGCGCACTTCTGTAGGACTGAAATGCAAGAACGCTCGCGTACTTAGACTGAGGCGCATGTTAAGGAATCCCAGATATTCCGAATTTTTACGGAGCCCTCCTCTTTGTGGTCTCTCTCATAGTCCCAGCGCTGCTTTTTGAGGATCGAAATTTATAAATTAATTATGGTTTTGCCACACTTACAGACGGCTGACTTATGTGTTCCTAACAAGTGTTGCCGGAGTTCTAAGCAGCACTTTAAAAATGTCTTGCAACATTTCGTTAATTCGACCTCTGTCAGAAATTTTCCAAGACTGAGATAGTAAAAAATGGTTTATTCAACTTACCATATAGTCCTCTTACAAAGTAGCCCTCTCTGCTGTCTATGTACCATTGCAAACGTGTCTCGAGGGAATGAAAGGAAGCAGACAACGCTTCATCCGCGGTGTTCTTTAGCACAATTGTTACAGAAGTTTGGAGTGTTGCTATATCTTAATGGCGCTCTCTTTCCAGCAGCCATTTCTCAAGTGGGGGAAAAACAAAAACGAATCACACGGAGGCAGGTCCCATGAAATGAGGATGCGGTAGATCAGGCATATGGTATTTGGCCAGATATTACTAGACTGACCAAGCAGTGAGTGGTTTACCACTGTCCAGATGACGAAAAACAAGAACGTCGCCGAATCACATGGCGCAAGCGTTCTGGCGTTTTTCATCTATTATTTGATGTACAGCAGATACGCATGGTGCACAAACTTCATAGCATCACAAAATACGATCAGCAATGTTTTCATTTTTAATGGTCATCGCTTCGCTTGTTTAGGGGAAGATGAACAATGACTTCGCAGTTGAGCGCTTTATCGCTTCATTTGAGTGTCATACTGGTCATACTAGCAGCACCAACTTTCATCTCAGGCTGTGATGCTTAACACAAACGTCGGATCCACTTCTGGTGCTTTCCAAACGTTAAGCCTTAGTCTGATTTCTTTATATTGGTCTGTTAGTGTGCGAGGTATTGCTCTCATATTCAGTTTCCGTTTCCATAAGTATTTGGGAAAGATGTGGCGACACGCACTCATGTTCGATTTCAGATCTTCGGATATATGCGCACAGCAACACGGCAATTTTCATGCATCAATTGCATCACACGTTCCATATTTGCAGCTGTATGTGACATTGACGGGTGGCCATCTCTAGGGTCATCTTGCACAGAATACCCACCGTCCCGAAGCCTTTGGTGCCATTCAAAAAGGCGGATTCTTGATAACGGTTTGCCACCTGACATGTATTTAGTTAAACACTTCGTCTGTGGGACATACAAACCATGTCCCAATATCCGTGCACTGTTTTTGAGAAAAATAGGACAACCAACTTCGATTTTTCCATAGGACGTCTCAAGAATACTGTACCTGGGCATTTCTTGGCGCAAAAGTGAATTGCTGTCGTCCAAGAGGCTTTGTCTTACATTTTTCTTATGACAGAATTGTGTTTTCTTATAACGTCCAAATTAGAAGCTAAGGCTATCCAGCCTTCAGCTCATGTGTACACATGTATTTAGCCTATTTTCTGACGCGATTTACCTTCCTTCGAAAATTTGAGTCAGTATATTGTGACACTTGTGCCATCTGTGCACTTGGGAAATATGCCCACGTCACAGGAGCTGATCGTCACAGGATATCAATTGGGCGCCACTGTAGACACTGAATACTTCCTGAGTAATGTTTCATGTCTCACTTAGGTTTTCGCTAGCCTACCCCTAAAGGTATTGTTAACTCACTGCTCGGAATTTGGGTCCAGCTGTCACACGTGTAATGTCCAATTAAACGTGCCAACAAGCCGAACCGGGGGGGTTTGCTAAACATAGCTCTGCCGCTTAGTGAATTTACACAGAATGCCTTAGGCTGTCTTTTTTGAGCAGATACAAAGCGGCTCAGTAACACCCGTTTCTTCAATTCGAATATCGTAGAAAAAGAAATGACAAATCAATCCTGGAACTTTTCTGACACTAACAATACTAACAAAGCTAAAATTACACTCGCAGAGTTAAAGTTTCCCACCGCCAGCGGGGAGCAAGCATGCTTGTCCTAGGTCACACTTTCTTTTTCTTTTGCATGTACGATAAGATTGGGTGAACTAAGCATAGAGAAAGGAATTCGACAAGAGGGCACACTCGGCGAAAACTGGCAACATGAAATACGTCACGTAAGTATTAATGTCGACTGTTTGCTGCCACGCGCATTAAAAAGAAAGAATGTGAAATGGAGTTAATAGACATTGTTTTATTTTTTTATTCTGTTCCGGCAAAACTAAAGAGCTCTGTTTATAAATGAAGTTATACTTTGCCACCTTGCGTTAGCTAGCGACAGGTCATTGACGCGCCAGATGCATGCGTCATGCGTCAGACACGCCGTCGAAGCGAGCGAGGCCGGCTGAGCATGTGAGCGCTGGCCTGTTCGGCAAGCCGTCTGCCTGTTTTTTTTTTCCTTTTTTGATTAGGCCTCGTTTGTTGAGCTTCCGGCGTGTCGTGGCGTTTGTTTTGCACTTCGCACGTCACCACTGCACCATTGGACTACGGCAAGGTGATAAATTTTGTTTGGAGGTCTGCGACGCATTTCAAGCAATTAGGCTTACGGCACGGAACCTAGACTTACGACGCAGTTAGCAAAAAAGAGCTTAGCCGTCCTGGCATAGTTAAGTCGAGTTAATGACTCGTACTGGGAGATGTTTGCGACGCTTTCTGTGAGTCCCACATTATTGTAACTAATTTCGGTAGTTTTGGGGCGCGCTCGCTGCGCCTGGTGTTGTCCCGCAGTTAACGAAAAACAGTTCAGCCGTGTGACGTAGTTAGTTTCGCGTGTATAGAACCTTACTGGGACAAGTTCGTGACGCTTTCTCCGACCCTGAGCATTATTGTAATTCGTTACATTTTGTGATGATGTTGAGGCACACTTGCCGCGCCTGTCGTCACGCAGCGAAATGCAGCTCGGCCGTGGTGACAAAGTTACTTTGGCGTGTACTGAATCTTAGTGGGACAAGTTTGTGACGGTTTTCATGGCCCTGCAGCAACATATACCTTCTTTCGGTACTCACGCTTGTCGAAAACGCAACGAGCGCTTGCGAAGAGTGATAACACGGGAGTGTGTTGCTTGCGCCGGCAGAACGCGCGAAAGATAATGCCAAGGAGATCAAACACCAGGAACTTGTAACTCGAGAATTCTGTCTTCTGAACGACTGAAAGTAGGCTTTGCACCCAAGCATTTGTCTTGGGTGTGAGTAGAAGGAATTCTGCGAGCGTCCAGCATGGTCTGGTTGAGGGCTTGTGTTGTGGCCACCTCTGTGTGTTTGTTGCGTACTATCACGTCGATTGTAACCAAATTCTTTTGGAAACGCGCTGTAGCCTGTGTATTTGTGCTCTTAAAGTGCAGGAAATAAGGCCCGGGAATGGGGGAATACATGGAAATCGGATGTTTTCGTGATATGTTACGTACGGTACTGCTTGGGACAAGTCATGTATATTCTACGCCATGTATGTAAAAGCGAATTGCATTTGTTTGTAATGCCGCCCACTCACCACTTTCGCACGTTTTTTTTTGATAAAAGCAAAATGACACATGCTTGTAATTTACGTTTTTCAGCTGACGTCGTCCGGTGGAGCTTCGTACGTGAACTACTGCTGCTTACCTGGCGCCACAACGTTGGACGAATGCACAAAAAGCCCGGAATGAGCATTTATATAGAGTAAAATAAACAATTCCTCATTTCACAAGGCGTCTTACCTCTTCCTTATGAAATCGTACATGACACATGTATATTCGATTCAGGCTTGTAAAAATCGTTCGCAATAATTTTTACTTAACAATAAAACGATTCCGCACCAAGACCGCACGCGGTTGAGAAGTATAAAAGCAAAAAAAGAAAGATGCCGCGCCGATCAGCGCAGCCGGCGTGAGCGTTTCAGCTAGCGTTCAAAACGCGCGCGCCCAAAACAGAAAAAGTGTGGTTCAGGTATCAATGTCGGCAGTCGATTCGGCTGCTGGGCTCTATGGGAGTGTTCGCGCTTGCTGAATCCTTTCTCTATGACCTAAGTTTATGTAAAATACTGTAATGGACGGGCCAGGATTGAGCCTGAAAAATTACGCTATATGGTAGGAAGCTATGCGATATATTTCGTATATATTATGTACAATATACTTCATATTTTGTTGCACTTCTAAGGTTTCGGAACTAGATAAAAATTATAGCAACTCTATAAAAAATAATATTCTGAGGTTTTACATGCTAAAACGATGATCTCATCTTGAGGCACACCGTAGTGGGTGACTCCAAATGAGTTTTGACCGCTGGGTGTTTACCTGGTTGTATGTGCACTGAACGCAAGGTAGACGAGCGTTTTTACATTCCACGGCCGTTGGAATGCGGCGACCACGGCCGGGATCGAACCTACGACCTCGAGCTCAGCGGTGCGAAGTCATAGCCAATGAGCTGCTGGCACTGGTGCCAGTTTATGAGCCTACAAGGCAATTATAATTGCTAGTACGGTGATTGGTTACGGCGGCATAGCTTCTTTCTTTTTTTCTGCGAGAGAAAGCATTCGGCTGTCACAAAGTTTTCCAGCTTGCGCGCACTGTTTATAAGACGTCACTGCTTCGCCGGCGTTGACCTACGCGATTTCAGTGCCGTTGGTGTGCTTTTATACAATTCGATAATGCACCGTACATAATTTTTTTTACATTGTGGCGTGCTGGTGCTCGTGCATTAGGTGCTCGTGCATTAGGTTCACCTGAACCCCAGGCAGTCAAAATTAACCCGGAGTCCCCCACCATGGCGCACTTCTTATTCAGATTGTGGTTTTTGCAAGTAAAATACCAGAATTTATTAAGGTATGGGGTTTTACGTGCCAAAACCACTTTCAGATTATGAGGCACGCCGTAATGGAGGACTCCAGAAATATGGACCACCTGGGGTCCTTTACCGCGCATCTAAATCTAAGTACCACGGGTGTTTTCACATTTCGCACCCATCGAAATGCGGCCGCCGTGGCCGGGATTCGATTCCGCGACCTCGTGCTTAGCAGCCCAACACCATAGCCACTAAACAACCATGGCGGGTGCCGCGCCCCCCTTTAATCCATTAGAAAATTATAAAAGCACCTCTGTGCACTACTCACGTTTCAAGATCTCTTTCGTACTCGGAGACTGCACTAGTACTTTCCTGGGAGTGAACCTTGAGCCCCATGGCTGTTTCTGTGGCAAGGAAGAGAAAACATACTGACAAAAAATATTCACGTATAGCATTCTCATCGTTAAATTTTGTGCCTCTGAACCACTTGTGTGCAGTGAAAAATGCTTTATTTGTTCACCACTGTGTGTACATGAAAGCGATATAAATCGGGTCGCCAATTTGCGGCGACACCTCTAGAGGGTGTATGGTAGCGCGATTAAAAGACGGTACAAAAGAAGACACACAGGGACACACACAGCGCTTGTTTTATCCCGTCTTTTAATGCGCCATGGTACCCCCCCTTGAAGATGCATTACCAACAAGCCCACATTGCAAGCCTCGTGGACACCTCTAGGTACACCGCTTCGTAGAACAATACATTATTCTGAATGAAATTGTCATCAGCAGAACTTGTTCATTAAGTTCACTTTGCAAAAGGATCAGCAGCGCAAAAGCTACAATGACCGCGAGAATAGCGGGCCTACAGTAGGTATTCTGCTAGAGAGTTCAACACGGCCACAATTAACGGATGTCCAGTTATGACAAGATGTAGTGTCCTTAGGCTCCAGCGAGGCTGGTTTATAAAAGCGATGACGCCTCACACATAATTCGTTAGCACTGTAAATAAGTACGTTACCGTTGTTGCCACACATAATTTCACACAGATAATTTTCAATTATCTGTGGGAAATGGGTTATAGCTTCTCAGGGCCATGACAAGGGCCGTGCTAATATTAATCGAAGAAGCCAAGTGTGGAACCATGGAAAAGTTGGTAATTCATGGCAACAGTCAGCCCAGTACGAAGGTCGAGTGTACATAAAAGAAGAAAGACGCACTGTGTTTGTTTTTGTGAATCCTAGTGCACGTTTTTGTCATTATTTGGAGCAGGTAGGTAGTCGTGAAGCCCATGACAGTAGGCGCATCCCGAGGGGAGATGGATTAGTGCTATCGACGTGTCCCTTTATCCCACAGCCAGCAGCAGACACTTTTTTCCTTCATAATGAGGAATTTGGAACCTCATGCTTAAAACACTGCTGGGCAAAAACATTAACATAAAAATTCAGTGCCATTCCACTCTGTGAAGGTGGATGATCAGCGAAGCTCTGTATGTGGGCCCCTTAGTGGCGAACTGTCCATTGCCGTGCGTCAAACGCCGTATGCACATAAATGGAAGGCGAGGCGGGACTAGTCGCTCCTCCACGATGTTGAGCCACGGAGATAATGTGGCATAGGGTAGTATATATACCCATGTATTGTTGCAAAACACGCCACTTCGCCTTTTACTAACGAATCCCGGCACGTGGAACAGACATGCATCTCACCGCACTGCAAGGGCACACACTGCTCAAACGTAGCCAAGGCGATCGTGCGTTGGTCGACGTCCCGCAGTACAGTAATGGTTGTGAGGTCACTCGAAAACCTCAAGCGGTCATACACGACAGACACCACACAAAATTGGTTCCCTGCAAACTTCCTCCGAAACCTGGCGCGGCTCCGGTGAAACGTTCCAAGTTTGCTGGATCGGGGATACATGGACGGTTCGCATTTCTTTCCGCATCGTGGTCCTGACGGGCAGCACGCTTAGAGGACCGCTACCACTGGAGAGCGGAAGGAGATACGCAAGCGATTGGAACGCCGACAAAGAGAGGACGGTGCGAACGTAGGCACGGCCGACGAGCGTTAATGTGTAGTATCTGTTCTTATCAGCTTAATATCTGAAACGGGTTGTATTTGGACATAAGATATTAGACCTATTTTTGCAAGCTGCCGGAGTGCTTAAAGCCTTCGTCACCTCCGCCGCAGGTCGGCCCAGTATTGCACTAACTTCGGGATTGGCCAACGTATGGGGTGGAATTCTCGATCTGCACGGCTCGATATATAAACGCACGCATTTTTTTTTTCAGAACATAGCCATATACAGCTTCGCTGTAAAATAAGATGGCGTGAAAACTCGCAGCGCCCTTTTGACGCAGAGGCACATGAGTTTTAATGGAACAAAGTTTCTTCATGTTCACCGCTTACCTCATGCAGTTTCGGGAATTATTCGGTGTAGGCAAAGCATTGAGGAGATGGCAAGGCAAAACGGCGTGTCAGAATGCATTGTGGATTTTGGCGATGATCGCGTAGCCGGAACCGCCATGACGGAGCTTGCAGAGCAATTAAGGGGAAGTTTTCTTCAGCTTTAAAAGGCGTTGAGGCGACATGCTGACAGGTGCCACCAGCGCCACTACGACGAGAAAGTTCAGAAAGCACAGTTATTATAGCCGAAGCACACTGTAGAATGGGGATTCAGTATATCTGGCTTAGAATGAATGACAGAGTGTGTGCATGGACTTGTTTTTCAGGCATAAACCTTCCACCTTGATTGTCAGCCAGAAGAGCGCCCTCTCTCTTTATAAATAACTTGTTACTATGCGTATCAACAAGTTATGCGTATGCTTCTTGTTGGTGGGCCGCGCATCGGGCTGGCACTGGGGTAATCGTCCTCGAAACCAACCATCGGTCAAGCAATTTGCTTTGCTTTTTAGTGACCGACAGTTTCCATTTGGAAGCCGACGACGACATGCCAAATCGCGGGTCAGTAGGCACCCAAAGGAAGCTTCGCTTTAGCATTCTCGAGTTGGACATCACTTTACAGTTTCACATATAATACTATAAGAAGGAGGTTGTGGCCAAGTACTGCACCAGGGTGGCCAATCCTGCTCTGGCGAGGGAGTGCGTTACGGGTTATGGTCACCGGGATCAGGCCGCACTCCAGGCCTGTTTACAATCAAGAAAAAGAAATGGGCATGGGCAGGACATGTAATGAGGAGGGAAGATAACCGATGGTCATTAAGGGTTACGGACTAGATTCCAAGAGAAGGGAAGCGTAGCAGGGGCCGGCAGAAAGTTAGGTGGGTGGATGAGATTAAGAAGTTTGCAGGGAAAACATCGCCACAATTAGCACATGACCGGGGTAGTTGGAGAAGTTTGGGAGATGCCTTTGCCCTGCAGTGGGCGTAGCCAGGCTGCTGCTGCTGATGATGATGATGACTATAAGAAAGCGTGAACACGGACTCTGGTGAGGGGCCCTTGAAGTGTCACATGTGGCGATGCTCGGCGTGTTTGCAGACCGACAAGATATACTCTCTGGAATAGAATTCCTTCTCTAATTCATACGAGAAACATGGTGAAATTGCGCGCGCAGATAAAGTAAAAATAAAATCAGTGATGAGCTCACAAAACACTTTCATTAGAACCGGGCCTCGTCTTCAAGCGGAAATGACCGTAGGATTTACAGCATCTGGTATTCAATATATGAACCAAGTATACTCGCCTGGTATACAACTTTCTCAAAATACGTGTGTCTAGGTTTTAGGTTTATTTCAATATCGCAACACAGAGTTGGACGCAGAAAAATAGCAACAAAAGCGTGACGAGATTTGTCCTTTAGTAACAAAGCAAGCTCAGTGTACATTTATCTCGATTGTGGCAAATCAGTTGTCTGGAATCCCGCGAGGTGGATAAAGATTTATGAAAGAAAAAAAATGTCATCCACTAGAATGTAGCAACAAGCTATAATGGAAGCCGGCACGTGTTTCTCAGAACGACATCTTCGCAGTTGAGGGAAACCGAGTCAGAATTTACTTTTACTCAACTGCGAAGCTTCCTTTGAGAAGCACGCATGCGCTTGCTTTTGTAGCTTTGTAGTACCTTCGGGGGGATGACATTTTACCCATTTCATGTCCGGATTACTTATTTATTTTCTCAGTGCATGAAAGCAACCTTTAGACAAGTGTGATAAAAAATGCAACTCTTACACTCGTTTCTATGGGTGAATGCAATAATTAAACGCATCTAGTGTGTTCACTAGATGGTATGAGCCCATATGTGCACGCGTTACCTCACTAAAGTGGGGCTACAGAATACACGCCACGTCCTCCTTCATTCCTATACACGATACGAAAGCTTCAAAAGTAATATCAAACCCCGTTGCTGCGACTGACGCCTAGCCTTCTTTGAAAAAAATGCTATTCCTCGTGCGAATGGTGTACCAGCGCACGGTTAGCCGTGCAGTGTCTTACATCGTTCGGTGCGGTTTTGGCAAACTTCTTAGAGAGAATCCTTGTAGTGTTTAAGTGCGTAGTCCGAGTGGATGTGGCGCCATCAGGGCGCTGATATGTCTGGCAGCGTTCGCAACGCGTATGCACTCAGTCTACTCACTTAAAGAGCCTCACCGCAGATTGTTGCCAGGGCGCACCTTGAGAGCGTAGGGAACAGGTTGACGTACGTCTCGTTCGCCAGCTGGCTTAGTTCCTGAACAAGCCGGTCGCCTTGGTCGTTAATAATGGGCAGGAAATTGTCCAGCACACGAAAGTGAAACGCCGGCGTGAGGAGCTTCCGGTGCTGCCGCCAGCGGGCTCCATAGCTGCGTGGAGACATCGCGCGACGCAATTACTTCTGCGTACGATACAGTTCTAGATTAGGAGACACAAAAGGAAAGAGGCTCGCGTTGCGCCTGCATACGCTAGCCTCCGCTTGGGTCTCAGATCAACCCAAGATGGGTTTGGGTCCTTGAGTGGTCACTCCGCTTGTCTCTCCCGAACATAAAACTTTTTAATGATAGGACACACTGTTTGCTAGCTTGGAACTGTTCTCGCCTACAGCATTTGTCGCATTGTTCGCCACGGTTTTATGAAGGGCCGTTGCCGTGTCCTAAAGCTTTCATGAAAAAACAAACAAGCAAACTTAACATTACAACTTGATTCAGAGATATTGTCATAGACCAATTTCGCCGAAAAACAACAAAAAGAAAACAATATTTCTTTGACGCACTTATATGGCATAACAGCATTTGACTGATATCAACGAAGAAGTTTCAGATGTAAACAAATGGCTTGCTCTTCACTTTATGTACCTGGTAGCTTCATTTCCAATTATATTTTTATGCGCCGTGCTTCGGGTCCTAGCAGGAGGGGTAATAGTTAGAAGCTATAGAAATTATACAATAAATATCGACCAAGTTCTAACTCAATCAAATACGGCAACAGAAAGCAACGAAAATATGAAGTACGAAGTAACTAATTACATTCATTCTTTAAAAAATGATACAAAATAAGATACAGTACGAGGAAAAACAAGGATCTTCTGGATTTCGCCAGAGACTTACCTGGTCAGCAGGCCTCCCGAACCTAGCCACGGGTGCATATTGTCGTAGATAACGGACTTCTTGAGGTTGGATGTACTTGAAAGCAGTGGCTGCAATAATATTTGCATACGCATGAAATTCTAAGGCATGAAAATTCTAAATTAATGTGCGCATGTGGAATTAAAGAAGTGCAACGCTCTACTGCTTATTAATACGCGTACATCGTTCGGCGTGTTTTGATGGCGATGATTGTTTTTCGCCAGATTGTCGGTATTATTGATTCGTCGCTCGGCACGGGACGCGCGTGCTGTATCCGAACACTTTAATGTTGTCGCGGATTCTGTAGCCAAAAAAAGTCTTGCGTAATCAGATTGTCCACGTGACGCGAATGCTATTGTAGATTCTTGAAGGTACGTGAGCATGAGTGAATATTGCCAGTCATGCATGTGATGCAGGTATAGATAGGGGATTTACTTGAGCTATGACTAGATTTTCGATGGCCGACGACTGTCGACACTGCTATTATGGTGCTTTGAGTGTTGCTTGCTTTTCTGGGTACAAGTTCGCCCAAATGAAGAGTGAAATTCTGAACTCACGTTCTCCTCAGTATTTGATTATTTGCCGTCACTACAACGTGACAATACTTTTTAAACAGGGCGCCGTATACTAATCACGCTGCAGCATTCGCATAGGAGTACTGTATTGAAAATACTTGTGAAGTGAGCAAAACCGAGCGAAACCAACAGTGATGAATACGAACTAACCTCGGGCAATATGTATGATTCCGACAAACAACGCCTTCCTCGTCGCGTCAAGACGCGCTCTTATAGCACGGACTGAAATCTGAGCTGATGAGCTAGATAAGAGTGCTGAAGCATTACAATTGATGCAGTAATTTCTTCAAGAATTCTCTCAAACTTGGACGATCTCTGTAGACGCGTGTATTGTTACCGCATACAAACTTCGCAAGAGGCCTTCGGCCTCAAGAAGAGGTGCAGCTCAGCCAAGCTGTACTTGCCCTCACCTCCCCCCCCCCTCCTACACATATTTTTTTAGAGAACACTGCAGGCCAAGTAGGCCCATGCAAAAGGGGGTACAGTACAAAATAATGAAATCCAAGCAGGACAGTGATTACACACAAAAAATGGTACAAGTACAACAATGTCATCACTTGAATACAAGGACTACCAATGGAAAGGAAAATGGTCTAGTTCCTTTGCGAAATCCGCGGACACAAAAATACTTTGGGGTAGACAATTCCATTCTCATACGGTTTGTGGGAAAAAACTGTGCTTATATAAATTTGTTCTAGCAAACAACGGCGCTAGAGAAACATCATGCGTGTGGCGTGTTCTCCTCGTAGACACACGCTGGATGCAAGATGGTAACGTAAATTTGGTTTTCCCAGAAAAACAATTGTGAAGAAACATTATGCGATTAAATTTTCTGCGTGCTTGCAAGGTTTGGATATTATTTTGTTTCATTAGAGTAGAGGGAGAATCTTGCCGTCGATATTTTCCATAAATGAATGTGACTGCCTTACGCTGAACCCGTTCGAGTTGGCTGACGTCTTTTTTAGTGAAAGGGTCCCATATTGAAGCGTATTCCAATTTGGACCTAGCGCAACTGTTTTAAGCTAGAAGTTTGACATTTATAGGCGCTGATGCGAGTTTTCTCTTCAAAACTCATAACTTCTTAGGGCTGATATGCAAGCGTCACAAATGTGGTTAGACCAGGACAGGTTACTATTAAGAGTTATGCCGAGATACTTATGCTTTTTAACTTCAGAAATGTGGGTGTTTTGCACCATATAGAGAATAGTATTGGATTTTTTTTCTTTGTAACATGCATAAGCACAGTCTTTTCCTTATTAAGTGTCATGCCCCACTGCGTACATCATTCCTCAATCGCATCAATAGTTTGCTGCAACAAATGATGGTCCTTATTGCAAGAAATTGTCTTAAACACTGCACAGTCATCCGCAAACAATCTAAGAGACAGGCCATCCACAACCACATCAACCAAATCACTTATATAAATAAAAAATAACAGGTGTCCCAAGACACTTCCTTGGGGAACTCCTGAAGTGACACTCAGAACACTTGAAGAACAGTTGCTGACTTGAACAAACTGTCGCCTATGTTTGAGGTTGGCACCGGTCCATTGAATGATAAACGCTGGAAGACCTGTTGATTCCAATTTAAGCAGAAGTTTTCAATGAGGAAGCTTGTCAAAGGCTTTGCAGAAATACATAAAAAGATCAGAACATCAATCTGCCCTGAAAAGTCCACCTCATGAGACAAAACGTGCACTGTTGACAGAAGCTGCGTAACGGTAGACATACCCTGTCTAAAACCATGCTGATGAAATGATAAGACATTGTGTTCCGATAAGAACCTCTGTATGTAGCTGACAATGACATATGTTCTAACAATATGCAGGATGCACTGGTAATAGACACAGGCCTGTAATTAGTAACTTATGATGGATCGCCCTTTTTATATTTATTTATTTGTACATACTGCTGCCCCTATATGGGGCTATCGCAGGAGTGGGTTAGACAAAAACAAAGTAAACAATAACAAAACAATAAAAACAATAACATTAACACATTAACATTAAAAACAATAACATTAAAAATTCACAAGAAATAAGGCAGATGACACAAATGAAACTCAAAATAGCAGCAACATTGAGAATCAGTACAAAAACGAGAATATATATAGGTATAACCCGTACGTTCCGCCAGTCATCTGGTATCCTACTTGTACCTAGGGACAGTTTTAATATACTGGTCAGTAATTCGGATATCTGTTGAGCAGACCACCTCAAAAACGCATTAGGAATGCCGTCCGGCGTGGTGGACGTTTTGAATTAAGGTTAAGCAGCATGGCTTTAACACCTTAGCAAGTTAATACTAACCGATCTGCTGTGTCAATGTGCAAGCTTTGAGGCCTGAACTCATTATATTCTTCAAAGACGCTTTGAAAATAGTGATTGAATTCATTTGCGATTTCTTCTGCATCTATGAAAGCTAAATCACCTACATTTATTTTCTTCATCTCTTGTTTAGTGTTCCTGAGATGACGCGAAAACTTTTGGGGGTCGGTTTTAATGAATTCACTGAGATTTTGGGAAAGACACTTACCCCTTGTGCACTTCAGTGTAGTTAATAATTTTTGCTTTACTCTTTCAACTTGTAATTTGTCTTTGTTCTGTTTTTCCTTCAGCCTCTTAACTTTTCTTTTAAGCTGGGTGATGCCACGGAGCATCCATGGTTTTTTTTCACGCCTAAACTTCTTTCTCGCAGGGATAAAATTCTCACTCTAATACTTCAGTTTTTTTATACTGTTCCCCCAATCCTTCAACCTCGTTAGAGTCTGTAATAAGATGAGTGTCTAAATAATCAATTATAGCGACGTCATCGGCATGGTTGAAATCCCTGATTAAATTTTCCTTCATGGTGTTAACAGCTGTAGGAGCAGTCGTCGTCCACGAGAAGGATACTAGCCTGTGGTCGGAAATACCAGGCTCGACTGTGACCGTTCCTTTACTGAAGATCTCGCTAACAAACCAAAGGTCCGGAATGGGGTTTCCGCGCTGAATTTATTCCCGAATACATTTGGAGTTCGTTACGTTTATGTTCATTCGGGTGAAACGCTGCTGTACCACCAGAACCACCACTATTTTCGGGTGCTTTATGTGCTCCAGTCCTTGACGTACCAAATTCAAGGAACTTAACCAGACTACGTGAGTGTTGCTCTGTGGATTTTTTAGTCTACAAATGCGTATGATCAATGTCATGATGGCGGATAAAAATGCTCATAATGAATATTTATTCGCAATCACTATATCTCAAGTCTGACTTGCATGGCGCTTATTAGAAACAGATCCATCGTTACCTAATAAACTCAGCTAATGTAGAAGTGAACTTGAGTTATACGGAATGAACTTTTAGTAATAGAACGAGTCGGAATTATTTGAACGCATTTTTTACAAGGCTGTACAACAACCTATCATTCTTTAGTTATTCAATTTAGACTATACTATTATTCTATTTGGACAACATCCAACGACTTACCTCTGCTGTCTCCGCCGTGCAAAGGAACACTATTGGGTTAAGCCCTGCATATATCTTGAAAAATCCTTTCGGCCGGTGGACTTCACTCAAACCCCGAATCCATTGAAAAAACTCTGCAAAATTATAAAAAAAATCCTGCCCTGAGTCTTTGGATCACTCATGATGAACGCGTGTATAATTATTATTATATTCTCGGGTTTCCCGGGCTAAAACCACAATTTCATTATGAGGCACTATGAGCGCCTGTAATAGCTCACTTGTAGAAATTTGGCCAAATGGTCAACATTGGGTGGTTGGAGGTTCGGATATTTACCTTTATTGCACTTATTTGACCTCGTAGGCAAGCTTCTACTGATTCCAGAACTTGTGGTTCTTCTGGAACGTCACCCTCTCGTCCACCTTCAAACTTTTTTTAGACTTGAAAATATTGCACATCTCTAACGCTAGTTGGTTTCATTTTTGCAAATTCAATGAAGCCAGTCATGCTGCACTGGGCTTATCAGCCACAAGCATGTTAATGAAACGGAAACGTCCTCAAAGTACAGCCGGCTATCCTTTATAAGCACGGCGCTGTAAACCCAGATCTAAAGGATGCGCTTGTGTGACTTGGTGATTTAATAAACAATCGAGGTGCCCGGATCGACAAGATGAATTACATATTACGCCAACCCTCCCTCTATTTTGTTTTTCATTTTGCACATTAGAAAACGTGAATCATGACGCACTGCACTTATCCGCCATATGACAACCATTGCTCGCAATACAGAATGGGATAACAAAAAATCTAACAGAAGAAATCAGAGAACATTGCAGGCCCTACAGCAGACAAATAGCACACGCAGTCTTATGGCAAGTTTCCATGCCAATCAATAAAAGAACACTAATATTCTTGTCCCCTACGTCAAATTCCAAAGGCCTGAAAGACGCTTTAAGCCACGTAAATAATTAAGTCGAAAGCTAAGATAAAGAAAAACGGGTTTTGACTACTACTACTACAAAAAATACGCATGACATTCAAAGTATGCAGCGGAGCAAAACGCAAAGAAAAAGGCACTCACCCACTGTGCTCCCGGCTCGCCTAGGATTTGTAGACAGGGAGTGCAAGAAGTAACGCGGCGTGAACAGCAGAGGCCAACGGCCTCCTGGCCCAGGAATCTCTTCGAGCGCCCTGAGCAGCCGATACTGGTACCAGCACCATAAAATTACCTTGGCTGCACCGCAAGCGACGAGCAGGGCCGCTACGGCTCTACACGACATCCAGATCCAAAGAGAATAGGTTCGAACCGACGCTGTCGTATTCAACATAGCTCCCAAAGAACGGCTGCCCAGGCTGCTTCCCGGGCTCACGGGTAAGATGAGGCGCATCGGAGCAGACTGCCTTCATCGCCACCGTAGCGCCGCGCCAAGAAGCCGAATAGGGAAATGAGCCTAGGACTACAATACTACATAAACGTGCAGACTGCTTTCGGCTCACGCATACCACACGACACAGGGTGAAACGGTGACGAATGGTTCTTTCTGTCTCGGTTCGTTTGTCTTTCTCGGTTCCCTTTTTGGCAGCCATAACTTGCTCGGCAGGGTACGAGAACGGATAATGGAGCAAGACGGCGTGACGGTCAACACAGGGGCATAGAGGCCCATCTGAGGCGTCGATACGCGTTGACGGCACGACGACGACGACGCTTGGTCTCCCGCCGGGCTTGCGCAGTTTGCTTTTCTTCGCCTCCACCACTGAGCTTTAACTCTTTCAGCGCTAAATCTCGGCCTAATATCACGCGGCCGTTTAGGTGTCAGGAACGGTTCGAGACGAGAAGAAAAACAAACTAAACTTGAACATTACGTTGGACATTGCAGACGATGGTGCTGCGGCACGATTTATTGTTTCCCGCTGTCGCGTGCTGCGCAAGAAGATGAAGGTACGTGAGCGACCATATTCCCGCCGAAGGAACCGAGTCGGGTCCCTCTCTGTGTGTGCACAGAAGCGCCCCAAGCGCGCACAGAGTGCAAACATGACTGGCGGTATTTGTTCTTTGGCGAGGAAGAGACGAGGAATGTTTGCTTGCAGCCGGAGGATATTTTTCGTAAACCAGACTGTTTCCGTAACACGAAATCTTCCCCTCGTGCGCACAGTCGTACTGGTAACGTACAGGCAATCATACTCTTTTTTCCTTGATCACTCATCGTGGGCTGTGTCGGTTTTTTTTTTACATTTCGCGCACTTCTCACCAGCCATTCACACAGAACAAAACATACAATCAGGGTCGATTCCATCAGAGACGGTGGAATGCTCTTTTCAACGTTACCCATGGTGTTCCTGCGAATGTTCAGACTTGCCAAAAAGAAATGGTGTTCTGGAGTTATGGACACACAAACACTATAAAAGCGAGCCAGAAGGAAAATTTACAAAAAAACCGTGTTAGGAAGCCGGAGGTGTGATCGGGCATAATACAAGCATATTATAAAAACTGAAAAAAAAATGCCGTCACATAGAATTCTTTTGTTAGTGGCATGTTATCTTTAGATTTAGATGTAGAATGTAGTGTGAAACGGCGTGCTATACTTATCGTACACTCAACTCACAGTTCACTAGGGCTTAAGAGTAAACTACTGTCCCTTTCGAATGTGGATTCGTAAGGGCTGCTGGCTTGCTGTAGTATTTTCTGAACATTAGCGTAGCATATGCTGGAATGCTTTCTATGTCGCACGCTTCAGTGAAAAAAACAACAGATTGTTATACCCCCCAGCCTAAGGCAATAATTAAACAATAAATCGAATAATACTTCGCAACTTAACTCTAACTAAATTTTAAGGAGGCCACTAAAACTAAGGAATTAACTAACATAACTATTTACCTTAGTTGAGAGTTAACTGTCGTAACTGTACAGGGTCAGTTGTTACCTTTAAATGCATCTCACGAGTGTAACGAGGAAATATTTCTGCGGGATTTGAAGTGCAGAATTTCTACAATATTAGGTTTTTTAGTTACCGCGGCAGATGTAGTCGCCTATAGGTAGATAGTGAAAAGTCGTATAGAGTAAAAATGAGAAATGTAACAAATTGACCAAGTCTAGTTTAGCCTAATTTGCAAATCTATCGGTTCCACCGTCCCTCTTAAAATCTGCATTTTGCACGTCCGGGACTGTGTGTTCCTTCCATTTCAACTCCATTCCGAAATCTCAGGCTCTCATCGCAGACCCATTCCATCTGCTCAACTTGGTGCCATAGTTATATTCCCGATACATTAACATGTTATTCCAAGTTCTTAAATATGTGGAATAGTTCCGGTATCATCTGAACTCCGGAGTTGCCACTCCACAATTCAGGTTCAGACATTTTCGCGTGATGGTAGGTTTTCGCGGTATGGTAGGTTTCGCGGGAGGTAGACGGAAATTTTGAAAGCACAGGAGTGCCGACACAGAAGGGAGGCGAGGGGGGGGGGTGTCAGTCAGTTAAGAAATGAGACAGGGCTGTCAACGACAGGACTTCGGCCCTTCTTCCGTTTGTTCCTTTTGTGCCAAAGCCGCTACAGTGCCCGAAGTGTCAAAGAATAGGGCATGTTAGTGCGGTTTCCACAAATGCTGCAGTGTGCTGACGATGCTTTGGGTCGCACAGCTCCGACGCCTGTAGGGCAGAAAACCTAAAGTGCGCCAAATGTCAAGGCTTTCACGATACATCTTCAAATAACTTCCCACATGTGAAAAACTAGATTGACGTTTTGAGGCAAATGGTCAGGGATAGTTCGTCGCACAGGGAGGCTGCCGCTAAGGTGCGACGTCGGCGTTAACACAGCCGGAGATCTAGGAAATCCACTGCTATTGCTAAGGGTGCACTGCATCCACTGACAGTGCACACACTTCCACAGACAAGTAGCAATATTAGCAGCGAGGATCTTAAGCAGAAAGTCTTCAATAGCATTGCCTCATGCGAGGAGTGGCCGCCGTGGCCACGGCTAGACCAACCCATGGAGCAGCAAGACGTAGCACGCTCTCCGACTCATGCTTCACCTTCTGACAGCAGCCAAGACGATGACAAACAAGTTGTCACTATGACAAGGCACTTTTTACCACGCCACGAGTACTACTGACAGCCATACACACTCCGGGAGCTCGAGATGCGCTTCAAATACTGGATGCCCTGAAACTAGTACTGCCCAGTTTTGAGAAGCACCATGGTTGCTCCTCTGCACTCGTTCCTTAAGGAAGTCAAGGAAGCTCCTATCTTCCAATGGAATGCCATAGGCCTTAAATCCCTCATTTCGGACTTTTGTCCCTTTGTTTTTAAGAACAAATTTCCAATAATCGTCATTTGTGAGCCAAACACTGAGAGTGCCATCCGCCTATCAGGATGCGAAGCTTTCATGTCTGTCACCTGTAGCGAGCGCAGCAAAGTCGTCATTTATGTCATATGCGATTTCGCTTATGTTTTACACTCAGTGGAACCTGATGACAGTCAGTACGCATGTTTGACTATAAAATGCATGAGCGTCGCACTCACGCTCGCAGATGCCTACATTTCCCCTTCGAATCGACGTGACAACGCAATACTAAGTGCAATTTTAACAGCGACACCATGACCATGGATTATTACCGATGATTTCAATGCGTATCGACCGCTATGGGGAAGCTTAAAGATGGATTGTCGAGGAAGACGTGTACTATCCTTCGCGTCAGACCATGAACTCTGCTGCCTAAATGATGGCACTTTTCTGCGAGGATTGATATACAGCAGCTGACTGGACAACTTTTCTTTCAAGATCCCTCAGTGCCAGCGTGAAATGCTTTCCGGACAACGAAACATATGGTAGTGACCACGTTCCAACATGTGTTAAAATAGACGGCACATTCTGCCACAACTCTTCAACTCATCGACTGGCCTAAATATACATTGATCATGAAGAAGAATTGCCAAAAGATAGAGCATTGTCTACCTGGCAACAACGAGGACCTAATTACCGACGCTGCTCAAAAAGCCACATCAGTCTTTAGGCCTAGAACTAAATTTTCTGAATACAAAGCAGAATTGGAGCGGCTTCGAGCAGTTCGCCGTCGTGCGGAACGGAGGTACAGGGGTACCAAGTCCATCTACGGCCTAAGGAAGGCGAGACGCCTACAGAAGATGGAGCATCTGATACACTCCCTGCAGTCTCTAAGATGGAAGACTTTCTGCGATTTCCTTGATCCGCAAAAACCCCTGTCACATATATGGAGAATGGTGCGTGGTCTTCAAACGTCACCGCAACAACGCCACCCGTTCAAATGCCTGGCTGTTTACCAAGGTCGGCGAGAGATCGACCTAGCAGAGGACTTCTGTTTGAAGGTTTCTGGTCGACCGTCCTCGTTCCCCGCACATGATCCCCATGACGTTCAAGTCTCGCGAGATTCTCGTATGTACAATCAGTTTTCCATCGAGGAGTTGCAAGCGGCGTTGGCAGCGTGCAGACATTCCTCATCACCTGGGCCTGATGGATTGACCTACGCAGCTCTTGGCAACCTAGGTCAAACAGCCCGCTATGCTCTTCTAGACGTGTACAACAATTCATGGCGTGAAGGAGTTGTCCCTGCTGCATGGGAGTCCAGCTGCCTTGGGCATCTGCTCCAACCAGGCAAATCACCCCTAGACGTGGTGTCTTATCATCCCATTGTTCTGGCCAGTTGTCCACAAAAGGTGATGGAAAGGAAGTTGCTAACACGTCTAGAATGGTATCTAGAACACTACACGATATACCCTGACACTGCGACAGGCTGCCGACGCGGAAGCTCGTATATAGATGTTATGGATCTTGTCTCCTCTGTTCAGCTTGAAAAAAGCCTAAGGAGGCAGTCGGCGGCGATGTTACTGGACGTCAAAGGCGCTTATGACAACGTGACCCATCGAGCCATCCTGGACGCCTTGGGCGATGTCGGCCAGGTGGCCTTGGTTTATGATGGATATACCACTACTTGAAGGACAGGTCATTCTTTGTGCAAACAGAGGATGGTGCGTCATGACAACACAACACCTACCGTGCCGTACCACAAGGCGGAGTCTTGGGCCCCACTCTATTTACCCTCGGGCTGATTGAACTGGTTCCTACCCTTCCGCAATCCGTCTGTGTCAATCTATGCAGACGATATATGCATTTTTTTCATCAGAAGTGCCGCGTCCCCAGGTGCGCGCCAGACTCCAAAAAGCAGCCATAATAACATCAGGTTATCTTCGAGCATGAGGTCTCGACGGGTCCTGCGAGAAGTGCTCTATGGCCGTTTTCACGCGCAAAGCAATGAGACCGTTCGTTGTCAGAATCAATGGACAGCTTACTAATTAGAAGAAGACGCACGGCTTTCTAGGAGTGATAATACATCCAGACCTCTCCTTGAGTCTTGATGTCTCCTACCTAAAAAGGAAAATGGTCATAATAGCCCATGTGCTCAGATTTCTTGCAGGATAGTCATGGGGTGCGTCTGTGAGTGCGGTGCTCCAACTCTATGACTCACTGTTTCTGAGTCTCCTACGCTATCGCTTGCCTGTACTGGGTTGGACCAGTAAGACCAACCTATGTGCCCTCCAGTCTGTGCAAGCGCAAGCTCTGCGAACATGTCTTAGCCTTCCCAGGTGTGCATCCACGGCAGCAACAATAGTGACCGCACATGAACACCCCATCAATACCGATATTCAAGCCGACGTTTCAAGGATGAACATCAGGCACTTCGCCCGACTTCCATGGTCTTATCTCGCCTCCTTTCCTGCCGCTCGACCTCGTTCAGCGTTTAGCAGGGTTATGGCCTCCAACCATGGAACTTGATCGTCAAACTTCACGCCTGAAGCACGACCAATTCTACCGCTGTGGTGCCTGCACCCACTCCAGGCCCTACTTGTCATTCCCGGCATCAAAAAGAAAATGGAGATATCATCGTTCGCCCTCAAACAAAGTGTGCTTTCATTCCTACATGAGAAGGACAGAGAAGGCATCCTAGTTTACATGGACGGTTCTGTCTCCTCCATAAGTTCAGCTGGAGCAGTGGTAATTCTCGCAAAATCTGTCACCATCAAATTCAAGACGTCTCACATTATATTATCGACAGCTGCAGAACTCGCAGCAATCCGCGCTGCTCTGGAGTTTATTGGTCACAAATCATCACAGTCATGGTCCATCTTTCGTGACTCGAAGCCATTTCTGCAGCGTCTGCTGTCAGCTTGCAAATACGCACCTAACGTGCAATTAGTCGCAGACATCCGACTACTCCTCCATCAGGCAATCGACAAGGGGCACGACATCATGTAAACTCCAGTGGAAACCTCGTGACTGCAGAATTTCGGGAAATCACAGCGCGGATGACGCTGCCCGATCGGCCCACGATGGTGCCCATATTATACCGACACCGCTGTCAAGAACAGACGCAACCATAAGTCCTCGCTCCGTCGTACGCGAGCTTACGCAGACTCAGTGAAACATTAGTGAATTCATGAACGCACGTCTCCACAGATTGGATCCACGTCTGCAACTCCGTCTTCCAACAGGGTTACCACGAGTGGAGGGAACACTTCTGTGCCACCTGTGGCTCGGCGTGCCATTCACGAATGCCTATTCATTCCGCATTGGAATGGCTGACAGCCCTACTTGCGACACTTGCGGCTGCAAGGAGACGATCGAATACCTCCTCTGTGACTGTCCCTGTTACACTGTGTCAAGAAAATTTGCTCGCGACCGCGCTCGAAAATCTTGACAATAACACCTTCACAGAAGAAAAAGTTCTAGGAGACTGGTCCAGACGGGTTTCGGCATTCAAGTACTGAGGTGCTATGCTCAAGTATTTAAGGGCTGAGGAATTGTGCGACCGTCTTTGAATGTTGTAGCGCGTAGCACCGCGTTATTGTGTGAATTTTTCTCAATTTTTTTTGTCCTTTTATTCTCTTTACCCCTTTCCCCAGCACAGCCGGTACTTACACTGGCTAAACTCTGTGCTTCAGCTCCTTTTGTCTCTCTCTCTCTCTCTCCCTTGCCACATGATGTTAGTCATGAAAATTTGAGCACTCGCATGTTTCGCGTTGAGTACGCTATTAGGTTAGTACCTCCCTCTCCTCCTCCCCAGGTACTCCAGCGTCTTACCAAGCCCCTGTTGAGAAAAGTACTAGCTGCGCCTAACAACAAGTAGAGTGCTAGCGCTGCAGGTGCAAGAATAAGAGACGCGATCCGAGAATCTCAGCCACTCAATTGTCACGACAAATAACGATGTTCATCCGGCCACTGAGCGTTTCGTCCTCCCGTACGCGTTAGCGTTCTATACAAAATATAAGTCAACAAGACAATTAAGCAACGTATACGATGAAATATGTACACCAGAGGTAGTGGAGCACCACGTGTTTTGTTACGCAAAGGACAATTGTGATCTTTTGATGTTCCAGGTTGGATCTGAAGAACCTTTTTCAAGCTTGCGAACACGACCGCTTCAACGTGACTTGCCCCTTGCATTAAAATTTCAGTCGATAATGCGCGACCATCTAGTATCTTGCAATATGAATCTGCTTGCAATATAAATCTACCAGCTCGGTGCTATTGTATACCTATATCCGTTAGTAATAATGTAGCACCAAGGTAAATTGCGGCAAAGGTTCAACCTATGTGCTGTTTTGGCACGCCATGTTCGTCATTATAATGTTGATGCAGAGAATTCAAGAAACTTCTCTGTAGGCTTAGTTCTATCATTAAATCACTTTGTGGTGTTACATACATACAACTGCAGCCAGCGTGGCTTAGCGAAGGTACAAACGTCTTTACTTAAAAATCCAAATACTGGCCTCAGGACCCAGGTGCGCCTTGAAGCTCATATACCAGGGCATGTATCAGGGCATCTATCTCCTATATAGGCCAGAGTCCATGATGTGTGTTCATGGTCGCCATTTTGATTCCCTCCTGTCTTGTGCGGCTGGAAAATTGTTCCCGCCGACATGCTGTGCTGAGAACGAACGCCTTTACTGTAATAACGGATGGAACCAAGTGAAAGTTACACGCCGTTTAGGAATTCAAGTGAGGTGATACGTCACTGTGCAACTTGAAACGTCAACATATTCCATGCCACAACACTCGCGTTCTGACATTTTAGCCGGGAAGAGGGTTTATGAACAACGCAGTAGAATCCCAAAAGAGATAGACACGAAATGTATTTAACTTCTCTTACATAACCGCATTTCTCTATTTTCTTGAATTCGGGTGCTCACCACTCATACCAATCGGTGGGATTACGAGACGAACGCCGAGCCGATGACTTCGCAGAAAGCTCTTACGTAAGAAAAGGTTTGAGCATGGGCTCACTATAATTTCGTACCATGCAAAGTTGAGTGCGCATGCAAGGCTATAGAATCGAGATTTGCAAATTGTGATTGCGCCTGCGACGACGTAGCACCGTGTCTCTAATTCGAGGCAGCTCGTTGGTGTTGCCAGCATGTAACAAAACTTTTACAGATGCAGTGGTTGACATGCGTTCTTCTTGTAATACCACCGGAAACTTTCCGACGGGGCATAAGAGTATGTGACGTATCGTTCTACACTCTGCGAACGTTACCATTTTGCGAGACTGCAGCGTGCGAAACGCAGGTCATACCTAAAGCATATAGAGAACATTTTTTTGAAGTGTGTAGGGAACTTTCGTGTTTGTTTTCATTATTAACCCCTTCCTCGCATTGTACGAAGAGTACAGCTAGCTGCTCGTGTTACTCTCAGCATCTTTTGAAACTGATGAAGCTTTCGCGGCGCGAGAATATTGGCTCTGCGTCCGTATATATAGGGTGTAACTCTGAGCAGCACGCAGTATAGCAGTGATATACGAATACTGGAATACTGAATATATTATAATTGAAAGGAACATAAAATGTTGACTTGAATGCAACACCGAATATTTCATTTCCCATAAAAAACGTCGATATAGGAAATATTGGAGGGAGCCTACAGTGTAAACGCACCTTGGTGCAGAAACACACCAGAGATATGCATTAAATGCTTGTAACATCGTTCAAAACCAGAAATGTGGGCGGCTGCTTTGCGACACACTTCACAACGTGCACTGCAATTATGGAATATGGACTGACTGGACTCGTGTGTACGACTCTTGACGATTGCTTGTTTCGGAGAGGGAGGGCTGCTCAACGCGACCAGGCCCACAGAGCCTTGTTAACTTTCATGCAGAAAAGTGATTTGGCCTCCCGTTTACAGACATTTTTCTGTGTTTCTGCTTTCTTTTGTCCATGTCTCTTATTTATTTCATATATTCTTTGCACTTTCTTTGTTTCCTATTTTCTTCTCGTTTCATTCCCTCCTCCCGACAAAGTAGGCAGGCGTTGTGCCCCTCTCGGTGGCTTCCTCTCTCCCCGTTTCCTTTGTGTGTTTGTATGTTTCCATATCTAAGAATAATATTAACAATGATGTTGAAAGGTTAATAAATGTTGTGCGATCGCATGGAAGCGACAGTAAATAAACCAACTACATATCACTAGACACAATCGCAGTTCGGTTCATCCTAGATTAGCATGGAACTGTCGTTCGCACAGTATGACTAAAAACAATACTTGAACGTCTAATATCAATATAGTGATAACAACGTGGTAAAGTGCGCAGAAGCAATGACCGTTGACAAAAAGCAGTATAGAAAATCTGGAGACGGCCAACAAAAGAAAAGAGGCTTGGCTAATTTCGTTGCTGCATGCTATCACGCAAAAATATAGCTGTGTTAAATGCTCGCTCACTAACCGGTGGTTTTGCGAAGCAATAATGACACCTGCAGCATAATTATTCGGAACGAAAGTGACAAAAATGGGCAAGTAGGCTTACCAGCAGACGTCGTAAACAGTCAGTATGCGGTCGTCACTTGCATATAGTTATCTTCCTGTATGTTGCAAATGCCACAGCTATCGTAAATATTTTGCATTCAAGTCTTTTTACGAATTCGATGACTAATGAAGAAAATATGGACAATTCGATCCGTATTACAAATTTTTTATTTCGATTCGAACGACTCATATGCATGGTATGGTGGCACTGGCAAGGTTGGTTTGATGCCTGCCCTGATAATTCGTAAGGTAAAATGCAAAATAGTGCGATGGTCACCACGTTGTTTCTAGCAAAGGACACAGGTAAATGAAGCATTAGCCCCGGGCTCTGTACTTTTAATGAAGTGAATAGGCGCCACACCCACACGTGACGATTACCTTCGCTAGAGTTACGTCCATCGGTCTATGAACTATCACCCTCGGTTGAGTAACGTAACCAGTTAACCCGTAACCATTTGTCGGGTTAGCTTAACCTCACATTTTTTGCGAACCGACATGCATTCAACTTGCATTCGCAAATGACCGTCTTGCGAACCAACTCGCGGATGATAGCAAAAGATCTACAAACAAAATAGCGATTAAAAAATTGACGCGGAATAGAACTTCCCATTCCCGGAATTCGATACTGGGAAGGTAAAGGCGAAACCACTAAGCCACACTCAGTGGTTTTTATATTGCTTTATTAAATGGGAGGAATATTTTCCGAAATACAAAGCATTACAGAAATTTACGGCGATAAAAACATTCAAAAGTCAGGCAAGCAAGGGCACGCGTCCAATAAGGACGTCCAGTCCGGCGATGTTTCTTGTGCTGCGCACACACTGCGAACGTCAGCAGCAGATTCCCGAGGGGAAAAAAAAAAACACCCGAGCGCTTCGAGCTGATTCAGCATGTCTCTCCTACATGCTATTATCCAGACAGAGCTCGCAGATCACACCAGTAAGCTGGCACCATATATATTCTGCCGACAGAACGTGGCTTAAACCTGCGTAGTCGTCAGCGGCAAACGGTGCCAGCTTACAGACGTAATCTACGCGCTCCGCCTACACAACTCTAGCGATGGCTATAGTGACGTCTGGACGTAACTTTAGAGCGCGTTATGGTTACGTCTGGATGTAACGCCAGGCACTGCTTTTTAAATCTGCAAGGCATGAAATAAAGCAATCACAGTTGGCGCACTTTTCATTTTTACTCCTATGGCATCCGTATAGAATCATTCAGTTAACGTGGAGATTATTGAAGCAAATAAAATCATGCGACAGTGTCAGGCCACATGTGTGATTATGGGTCTTCCGGCAAGCACAGGGAATAAGAGCGATGAAAAATGAAAGTAAGGCAGGTCATAAATAAGGAATCCTTCCACTACACACGACAGCGGCTCACGTTTTGCCTTGTCGGCTGTGTTTATGGAGCGTGGCCCACGTCAGCCGTATATAATATGCATATCAGCCCCTGCTTGCCAACAGCATGGGAAGGCAACAAAGGAAAACTATATACATACTGAACTATCTGTGACGTCTTCGGGCTACTTAGAAGGCGCCGTGAAGAACACACTTTGGTTACACGAGCGGTCAAAGGGCCCGCTGTCCAAGTCGCACACAACCGCCGGATCCAATCGCACGGGCACGCCCATGACGCAACGCGGTCGTTCTTGCGCGCAGTAATCCGCAGAACATGGCCGCTGCCAGAATACGCCTACAAAGTGAGGCTCCTCGTCCGCAGTATTTTCCCCGACAGTGTCGATACCACCCAGGAATGCCGCAAAGCCGCTGGTGTTGCTTGCAGCGCCGTTCGCTATTATGAGCTGCACGTCCAACGGATCGGTGTTGACCGAGTAGTACGGCAACACCGAGCAGCCGTTGTTGCTCAGCGTGCCACCCTTGTTTTCCGACAGCAGTCGCAGAGGCGTGGCCCGGGCAGCAGCAGCAGCGACGGCGGCGACAGTAGACGGTGTCGGGCAGGTCGTTGGAGCAGCGTCAGCCGCCGAGGCTTCCTGCCGCTTGCTGTTGGATCCTCGAGGTTCGTTCAAGACCGCTAGGCTCGCAGGGTCGGTAATGTCAACCGCTTCGACGAGTCCGTTGTTCCGAGTCGGCGAAGCCGTCACGCTGGGAGTCGCTGGCGGCTGACCGAAACTGTACGCGTCCTCCGCCCGGCGAAACAGTTTTTGCCATAGCCTTCCAAAAAATCCCGCAGTCGCGACCTTCGTTTCCATAGTACAAAGCCAGACGGCAGCGTTACCGTGGTATTGGTGGCCAGGAGGCGTCTTCGGGAGCCTTCAATAAAACTATAGCGAACCACTTACGCACGCCATACCGGAATTCGACGAAGACGCAGTAGCCAACAACATGCTTTCCGCAACGCGCCACTTATACAGGGTGTTAATGGGCGTTGGCGAAGTTGTCTTTCCAACGGGGTGGGTTCAGTTTGATTAGTTACAAATGACGATACAAGATGAGCCGAACGTCATAACTAGAACGCTGGATGCACATTTTGCTTGAAGATAAGTAATGCTGCAACTACCCTATCAACGCAGGGCGTCATTGCCTCCAACCGACCCGGACCCGCACAATAAGCTGAAGATAAAAAAAAAAAGACGCATCCGAGAATTTGCGTGTATCTTGAGGAGCGAACTACCAGAAGTATGTCATCTTGATTCCTGCTTCTACTGGGGCGCAATTACCAATTTTTGAAATGGCTGGTCTGACTGTTAAGATGCAGGAAAGGAACGACGAATGACGTTCTAATCTCTTTTCGTGTTACAGACTCGCGCCTTGCAGTCTGAACCGCGTTGTGGCGTGCAGTACAACTACACGCTTATGATAACGATTATCTTATATTTGCAGCATGAGCTGGCTATCTTAAATAAGATAGAGGATAGGAGTATCAGCAGCACCCAGTCTAAACCACTGATACGTGACTACCGTGGCCTTGTGTATTCGGTCGAGAAGAGCAGTCCTTGAACTGACGATCTTATGTGGCTTGCTTAACACTTGCTAACTGCGCTTGAAGGTGGTATCAACGTATGACCGCCTTCTTGCTAGCGTTTTAGATTTATAAAAGTTAGATCATGCGGTTTAACTTACTAAAGTAACTCACGGCCTATAAAATACGCCGTAGTGGCAAGCTTTTCATTAATTTCGGCTACAGGGGCTTTCTAACGCGCATGAAAAACACTATAAACGAGTATTTTTCTTTCCTTTCTTTTGCATTGCGCCTATACTGAAATGCAGTCGCGCTTCTTGGGAATCGTACCCGCGACCTCGTGCATAGCTGCAGAAGGCCACAGACACCGAGTCGTCGGGGCGGGTCATTCACATAACATGCTTTGAGTAAAGTGCTGTGCTGAGCAGAGGCTGAAATTACTGGAAACATCATTCTTCAACTTCTTTGCTTTGCTGCCTACATTTCGCTGGTACTCAGTAATAAAGAGAACGTCAGCGGGAAGTGCACTTCCTGCTCCACGCGATTGCCGTCGTGTGTAACTGGGACTACACATTGAGCTAGAAGAAAAAGATCTAAGCGGTTAACAAATATCGAGACCCTCAAACCCCCTTATCCTTATCGCTGGTTGCGTGGGGATGGCCTCAAATTTGGTAGCTTTGATGCCATGATGCATTAGTATACGAGGGTTTATTGGCCAGTTGCCTGCTCTCAAGTTCAAGCGCTATGTGACGCCTTCGGTTGAAAGGATCATTCCACGTCCGCCTCCTTGACTCTGAGCAGCGCTGGCTAACACTCCCAGGGCTAATCTTGTACACGTGCACAGATTGAACCAAGAAAGTGCGCGGCAGGATCACCGCCATGGTAGCCAATATCGGTAGAGCACCGAATGCGTAATAAGCGGCAGATGTGGCTTCAGCACGAACCAGCGGCAGGTTGTCCTTTCGTCCACTTTCATTACCGTTTACTTTAATATTTCTACATTTGAAATAATCATAACAATTCAACTTCTCCTATCCTTTATCAGGCGTCATTGTCGATCACTAAGTATCATTGTGTCTATAACTATAGTGGCCATTCTGCTGCGCAATACTGACACCGCCACTTGGAAGATGTGTTTCTTGAAGAGCCAGATACAGAAGAATAAAACGGATTTCGCGAACGCGTTTTTCGATTTACCTTAGTCACGTTGCTTGGCGTCGTGCGGCTTTCATGCTTTCATAATGTCTCAGGCAGTAAACCATACACACGCGCGCTGAAGTATTCTTTCACCCGCCGTGGTTGCTCAGTGGCTATGGTGTTAGGCTGCTGAGCACGAGGTTGCGGGATCAAATCCCGGCCATGGCGGCCCCATATCGATGGGGGCGAAATGCGAAAACACCCGTGTACTTAGATTTAGGTGCACGTTAAGGAACCCCAGGTGGTCAAAATTTCCGGAGTCCTCCACTACGGCGTGCCTCATAATCAGAAATTGGTTTTGGCGCGTAAAACCCCATAGTTTAAAGTATTGTTTCGTACTGTTAGGCAAACGCCACCCGTGGAGCACCGGCGTTCGTTATCAAGAGATTAAACCAACATGTACGTCCTACGGCTGAGTACGCAGACATCGGCACACTGTCATCTAGCGACCCCCGAGTCTGAAGTGTGCTTAGAAATAAAAGGCCAAGTCGTCTATTTAGCTGCATGTGCGAGCAGAATGCTGAGAACGTGAGATTCCTTAATAGCTGATGATAACCAATGCCATTATTGCAGCATTTTGAGATACTTGTTAACGTATATCCTAGTCAAGGCAATTTGCCCAGTGGTGTCTCGCAACACGCAAGCACGAGCACGCGCGCGTACATACAGTGACGCACATACTCGCACGCAGGCACGCACACACGCACAAACAAACCCACAAACGATCGGGCCGACACAAACGCACTCGTGCGTGCGCACACGCATGTATGAGAATTTGGACGCACAAAGTTTTATTACTGAAACACGGATCTTGGAGTGCAGACATTACTTACCCTCCATGTCGACTTGCAGCGCAGCGGACATATAGGTGGAGGAAAAAATGAGGAATGAAAGGTAGGGAGGTGAACCAGACGCACGTCTGGTTTGCTACCCTACACGGGGGAAGGTATTTAACGGATGAAAAGAAAGAACAGGGATGGAAGAGGGTTGTCCATCACATCACACGTATAATCGGTCACTGGGGCCAGTCGATTTCATGAATCGTAGCAATGCTCGCGTCGCTTTCTAAGCCTGGGACGCTTAGGGCCATAATCCGAAAATTTTAGTCTTTGAATAAAGTCTGTTGTCTAGTCGGTTTACCACACTCTGAAGCACATCGCGTTCGATGTCATTGAGATGAGAAAAATACGACAAGTGCTCGATCGTCTCTTCACAGTTCCAAGAGTCACAAATCGGTGTGTGGGGCATTCCAATTAAGAACGAGTAAGTAGGCTTTTGTAACGGACATATAGCTCTCAGTTGAAATAACAACTATCTAAAACAGTTACGTTTCTATAACGCGATAATGGACAGTATGCCACACATACTTGATATGGTAATGTCAATGGCTGCGTTAAATAATATTGACAAACCATTCATGGAAGACACATTATTTTACGTCTCTATTTATAATCCCTCAATGAAATAGAACGTAGTGCAGCTGAGCTTCTGGGCATTTTACCAAATCTTAATTTAAACAGGTTCTGCCTAAGGGCAAGATAAATTGGCCGTTTTCTGTGATTCGCATTTTGAATTCTCTTATGTCTCATGGGCCAGCAAACAGGTCGTTTAACTATAATAAATATATAGAACAAAACGATAACATAGTTATAATTGCTATATATAGCGGGGAGAATTGCACGATTATTTTGATGAGTAGTTAAGCCCGTTGTTGCGGGCAGACATAGCTTGATCCAAATTGTATATCTTTTTTTTTATAATGACAGTTCGAAGCTCCCCCTAAATTTCATATTTTGCTTTCGAAATGTATCCGACTTTGGTTCATGTATAGATGTTTCTAAACCATAGTTTAGCGTTTCCGGCTGGGTATTGCCTGCACAAAGTACTTTATTGTACATTCGTCATACTGATATTCTGAAATGCACTCGAGGGTTCCTGAATGAAAGTACTATCTATTTTAATGGATTGTCCACAATAAGATGATAAAATCAACTGCATAAACAGGGACCTATGGTATTTGAACGGCATGTTCCTAAGCTTAAATAAATTTAAGTCCATCCACAACGAGCACATGCAAGCGCCCTTAGTTCATGGCCTTTGAAATATTTCTTGATTCCAGCAACATTCTCGGCAAAAGTTTAATAATTCATACGGGCCTACATAACATAAAACTGAGCATCAGCCGATGTTTCCCAACCTTATTTCTCTTTGTTTGACTTTATGATATATTTTTTATACATTGTGTGCGTCAAATACATTTCAAAACACGCTTAAGACGCACCTAGACACGCACAACACGGACGAGCACGTTCTATACTTTTTAGAAAGAAACGCTACCAACCAGCCTTCAAGTGGTTTCAAAAGAGGCGCGCTAATACGTTTGCGCTGCCTGGTGGCACCACGACGAACGCCTGGCTTTAACAAAGTGTGGCTAGATGACGCCAGCATACGTGCGCTGTAGTGTGGCATGCGTGCGGACAACGGGTGGCGGAGCAATTTTGTCACATGATGAAAACCGTTGTGCGGACGACGTTGGTCTTTCGGGGTGGGGCGTGTGTGGGTGGTGGGTGTGGGGGGGGGGGGGGTGAGCGAATATTCGAAATTTTCTAAAGCAAATACAAAAGTCCGTGCTGTTTGATTCGAGAATTGCCGAATGTTAGTTGCTCTCGAACATCGTGGATACCAACGCTTGCTGAATTTCGACTCGAGGGAGCGACAACGATGAATAAGAGAAGGGCTCCGAATGATTCTGCTGCAAGAGAGCTGCTGCAAGCCATGCAGTAACCGAAGAGAACGCACGGAGCCGATGCAATAATTTAAAATTTCTCAATAATTCCCACGATGGGGAAAACGAGAACAAGATAAAAGTGGGAGCCAACGTTTCGACAAGTGGACTTGTCTTTTTTGTCCACTTGTCCACGACAAGACTTTTCAAGACAAGTCCATGAATAAGACAAGTCCACTTGTCGAAACGTTGGCTTCCGCTTTTACCTTGTTCTCGTTTTGCTCATCCTCTTGAATTTCCATCTCCTGCCTTCCCTGTGTTTTCCCTCAATAATTCCCAGTTATTCAATAAGAATGGCTGACCATGCTATGTTCGAATTTGATGTATCCACTTATTATTTTGGAAGTCTCACCACGTTAGCGTACCTTGAAGACTTTGCCGCACTGTATAGTATCACACATTTTTCCTTCAATGAACACACTGTACGTGCATCGTGTGACGTGCTCTGATGTTTCATTGCTGTCATTGTCACGGTGACCCAAATAACTAAAAGCCGTTGTTTCAGTTGGAAACATTTCAGTTGTCCGGACGCCTAGGGGCCAATGCAATTGCGCACATCTGTCGAATAATGTACATCTAAGCCTGATTCTTTCACCATAAGGACTTCACGTAAACGTCATACTTCATGTTGCTGAGAAATGAGATGAAATTCGACATTCTATTCGATATTTGGAGGTGGTCCTTCTCTAAATGCGATTCAGAAATACCACTATGTCACAAATATCACGGAGGCTGAATTGACACTCTCAGGTACAGAACTTGGTTTTGCGTGTCATCTAAGAATCGCGCACAATCGCCCCATGCACACTTGATTGAACTGTGTTCTCGTGTTCTTAGCAGCAATGTCGCTGCATGCCACCGGATGGCCATTGCGAAATTCCTCGTAGAAGTGACTTCATCGCAAAGGTGCTAAAGCAGCGAAAGGAACAAACATGTTCAGTGCCGTTCAAGATCGCATCTCATGGCGGCAATTTTCTGTACGTCTCCCGATGGAACTTCAGTGCGGTTACCATTGCGTAAACGTACCATATTAAATAATAGGTCTCCGCACGCATTAACTGTTTCGCGTTTAGAGACAGCACATTCCTTCGCGTAAATGAGACATTAAGTTACTTATTGTGGAGAGTAGACGATTTTATTCGAAGAAAAACATCTGCGTACTTGTAGTCGCGGACGGCGAAGAAATAGTAATTGGAAAAAAACTTTATCGTACATGTTAATGGCCTGCTGATCTGTTTTAGGAGAAAGAGGAACATGAAAACGTGGTGAAGTTATGTCCCTGCGAGAATTTTTGTTTTAGGCGCGGAATCCCACTAGGACTGCAGGATCGGTGTACCGTTGGCTTGCGGCGGGAATGAAAGTCAGCGCTCGTACCACGACGCATTAGCACGGTAGCGTGCCCGAATAGCCTCTACACTGGGGCGTTTCCACACGAGTTGCTTCATTGTAAGGCCGGCGCCTGTGTTGCACGACCGGCATGTGATGCTGACGGCACCCGAGTCGTGTTGCTTACCGCGCCGACACGCACGTGTTCGCCACCTGGCGAGTACATCTTCTGTATTAAGGCTGCGCCAGATTTCGTCTTACGAATGAATACTTGCCCTCCATTTGATAGTCCTTTGGGTAGTCGAATGGGAATAGTTGGAACAGTTGAATACAGCATGATGCGTTGTTACTTGATCGAATTGCGTTTTTCCTCCGCGTCCTGAATGAATGAATGAATGATGTTTAATGGTGCAAGGGTCAAGTATGGCCAAAGAGCGCCATGCCCGTAGTAATGAGTTCGCAGTTATGAGTTTTCTATGAAGTTGGTGTGACGTGGCTGTAAAGGGGCCTTAAAAATAGTCGCTCTAAAGGGCGTAAAATCTGCATAATAAGATTATGGCGATGACATATCACGTGTACTATGAACATTAAGATGCATTTCAAAAGAGTGATACGATGTGTATAAAATTTATAATATTCTAAAATTGACAAGAGCACTACTGCCTCCTTAGAGCCCTTGAGACGCAAAGGCCTGGAGGCAAGTGCTATGCAAAACAATTATCGCAGCGGCATCCTCTGGAACGCGGATTCTCTACGAAATAAATGGATATATAACATGTAAGATAACATCACTGCAGAAACCGAGGACTGCCTTGGTGCTCAATAGCGGTTCTTTACCAAGAAAAACATAGCCGAGTGAAGAGGGATGCAATAACGGTATGCCAGAGGAAGATATTTCTTTCTCTCAGCTTCGGCCTCCCGACACTCCACGAGGACGTGGAGGACGGTCAGCCTCTCCCCGCATCTACCACAGATTGGAGGTTCATTTCCAGTAAATAGAAAATTATGAGTGCCATAGGTGTCTCCTATTTTGAGACAACAGAATAGAACATCTGTTCGCTATGATTTTATTGCGGAGGGCCAAGAACCTAACTGTGGCTTTATACAGTGCCGTTTATTATTTATTTCTGCCTCCCACATGCGTTGCCAGTGGTTTCGCAGTTTCCTTCGTAAGAAGGGTTTTAGATCTGTGACAGGGACTGCAGCGGTAGGATTAACAGCTTGAGGTGCGATGGACGTGCACGGCTAATTTGTCCGACAGAACGTTACCCTCGATGCCCCCATGGCCAGGCATCCAGCATATAAATATATGCTGGTTAGATATGTACGCTTTACACAAGATGGTATAGAGTTCATTAAATACTGGATTTTTGTATTTATAGAGTGACATCAAGGCCTTCCCGACGCTTAGGGAGTTGGTATATATAGCTGCTTTCAGAAGTTTTGATTTTCTTATATGCTTCACAGCGGACCATAGTGCGTAGGCCTCGGCCGTAAAGATACTGGTTTCCAGATGTAGTACATCGGATTCCGAGAAGGATGGGCAGACGGCTGCATAGGACACCCCGGCATTTGACTTCGAAGCGTCTGTATAGAACTCTATGCAGGAGTGCTTGTGCTGGAGTTCTAGGAAATGTATTCGGATTTCGATCACTAGTGCGTGCTTCGTAACTTCTAGAAAGGATATGTCACATTGTACCCGCTGCCACTCCCAAGGTGGTAACGGCTTGGTTGGATGCATTAAGCGAGCTCGAGGAGTAGGACATGCCTTTCATCACTAAGCTCCCTCACGCAGCGAGAAAGGCTGTTTTACATAGGGACGATAATGGAAAAGTGTAGCACACGTCCTATCGCTAACGGTGTTAAAACATGGATGTTGATGATTGGAGTGTATTTTCAGGAAATATGTGAGGCTGATGCAAGTTATCTGAACATGGAGTGACCACTCATTTGACTCTGCAAATAAGCTTTCAATAGGGCTTGTCCTGAAAGCGCCAGTAGCTACGCGAATACCCAGATAGTGGAAAAGATCTAGAATCTTTAGTGCGCTCGGAGCGGCAGAGTTACATACAATGGCACCATAGTCCAATCGTGATCGAATTAGGCTCTTTTAAACATTCATCAGGCACTTCCTGTCACTACCCCATGTTGGGTGGGATAGAATTTTAAGTAAGTTCGTGGTCCTTAGACATTTTCCTTTAAGATATTTGATGTGTGGAATGAAAGTGAGCCTATAGTCAAGTATAATACCTAAAAATTTATGTTCTTTGTTGATAGGTATTTGATGTCCACACAGTTGAACGCAAGGACCTGGAACCAGGCCTCTCTTTCTTGTAAAATGAACACAAGAGCTTTTGTGGGGGTTGATTTTAAATCCGTTTTCGTCTGCCCACTTGGACACCTTGTTCAAGCCCTGCTGTACCTGTCCCTCGCATACTGCGAGGTTACAGGATTTTAAGCCAATTTGAATGTCGTCCACGTAGACGGAATAAAAAATGGCAGGTCGTAATGAACGACGAAGCGTGTTCATCTTCATGATAAAGAGCGTGCAACTAAGCTAGCCTCTCTGGGGTATACCAGTTTCTTGTGCAAAAGGCCGCGGTAATACGTTGCCGACTTTCACGCGGAAGATACGATTTAACAAATAGCTTTCAATTATTTACAGCATATTCCCACAGATGCTCATTCCCGACAAGTCTCTCAAGGTCCCGTAATGCCATGTTGTCTCATACGCCTTCTCCATATCGAGGAATATCGAAAAGAAAAACTGTTTATGTACAAATGCATCGCGCATATAACCTTCAATGCGCACAAGATGATCTCTTAGATGATCCCTTCTCTGAAGCCACACTGATAGGGATCAAGTATATTGTTGAGTTTAAGGAAATGTGTGAGTCTG
Source organism: Dermacentor albipictus (assembly GCF_038994185.2). Lineage (NCBI taxonomy): Eukaryota > Metazoa > Arthropoda > Arachnida > Ixodida > Ixodidae > Dermacentor > Dermacentor albipictus. Next base: position 15,576,559 of record NC_091821.1, read on the forward strand.
CGATTAATCATTTTTAAAAAAGCCTGCACAGGCACCTTGTAAGAGTTAACGGGTGATAACTTGCCGCCATGGATGGGTCTTTCCCCTGCTTCAAAGCAGGGACCACAATAGCTTCTTAGCCGAAATAGCCGAAATAGTGTTGAAGAGTGCGAGTAGTGTAACTTGTGCGTCAGTGTGTATGGTTTTGATCATCGGTCAGGTCCCGGTGCAGTGCTCTTGCATGAGATCAAGGCAGCTCTCAACTCGGCAAAACTAAATTGCCGGTTATACGCTTCGTCGTGTCTGCATTTATGTACGAATGGCTTAAGTCCTTCTACTTCTTTGTATTTAAGTAAAGATTGAGAATTGTGGATTGAGCTCAGCACACGCTCAAATAGTTCCCCAAGAGAGTCTGCCTGGTCTTGCAAGGTATTCCCTTGGTCGCTGACCAGAGGCAACGGATGGATTTGTTGCCCATTTAGCTTTCTTAAGCCATTCCACACTTCTGCCTCCTGCGTGTATGAATTAATGTCGGAGAGGAACGTGACCCAACTTTCTCTCTTTGCCTGATGTCGTGTCCGCCTCTGCTGTGATTTAATTTGTTTAAACTAAATTAGATTTTTGGCATTAGGCGATCTGCGCAATACGCCGCATGCCTTGTTCTGTCTCTTTCGCGCCTCTCTACAGTCTTCGTTCCACCAGGCAACACGTCTTGTAAGTGAACCACCGTTCGTCTGCGGGATAAACTTTTCGGTTGCATAATAAGAAAAGCGGTAAAATATGCAACAGCATCATAGATAGTAACATCATTTATAAAATCTCGTAGTAAATAAGATGATTCTTTAAGATGCTCCCATTCCGCCCATGCTAACTTCCATCGAGGAATATGCGGAGAGTTCTCATGCAGAGTTATCACGTTTAAAGTTTCAGCAAAGTGGTCACTTCTATACAACTTATTGATCACGGAACATTCTAGGTGAAGCAGAAGAGAAGAACCGATTGCTAGATTCTTCGCTGAATATGTGTTGTGTTGGACACTGTAATACGTCGGCTCCTTCTTATTAAACAGGCAGGCACTAGAGGACAGAAGAAAATTTTCAATCAGTCAAGCTCTCGCGTAGCATCGCAAATCTCCCCACATCGTGTTGTGGGCATTAAAATCTCCCGCGAGTATGTAAGGGTCAGGAAGCTGATTAATTATCTTAAAGAAATCTGTTTTTCTCAGACGATAGTTACGCGGTATGTATATAGAACACACATTCACCAGTTTGTTAAAAAGGATTGCCCGAACTAACACTGCTTTCCAGGGGCGTCTGGAGGGCGATCTGTTGACAGGCTACTGACTTGTCCGCAGCTATTGCAGCACCACCGGCGGCAATAGCCTCGTTGCGGTCCTTACGATAAATTATGTACTGACGTAGAAAGTTTGCCTGTGTGGGTTTCAGATGTGTCTCTTGAACACACAGCAACCTTGGATTATGTTTGTATAGTAGTTCTCTAATGTCGTCGAGGTTATGAAGAAGTCCTCGTACATTCCACTGTAGTATTTGTGTTGCCATTATGGTAAATGTGTTGGGTTCTGTGTGTTTAAGAGATTGAAATTAGTTCACGGTCCCTTTGGAGTCGCCATGACGCGAGTCTTGTCTTTTTTGTAGCGATCGAGAGAGCCTCGACGCTTAGGCACTGGTGGCACCGTCTTGCTGGTTGTTGTGTCCATCCCCTCTTGCGAGACGCTAGACACGTGCTCTTCCGAGCGCTTTGTTGGATGTGCAGGTCTCGGAACGTTGGACGAGACCTTTGAGGCCAATTGCCCAGAGGTGGATGGCCCCTTCTGCTGGGGTGGGGGAGCAGCGCTAGCTGCAACACCAGCAGAAGGGCCAGCAGAAGGCATGGCGTTACTGCCGACTCACTGCTTGTGGGCCGGACAGCCGCCGGAAGCCGTTGTGTCGCTGCCCCCTGATGCGTCACATCGGCAAAGGTGTTCTTTGGCAGGACGGATACCCGCCTGCGTGCCTCCTTGAAAGTTATTTTTCTTTTACCTTAATTGTAATAATTTCCTTTTCTTTCTTCCAAGATGGGCACGACCGCGAGTATACAGCGTGCTCCCCATCACAGTTTACACAGTGGATCGAGATTTCACAATAATCATAGGTGTACTCATGAGCACCACATTTCGCGTAGGTTTGGCGGCTTCGGCAGCTCTCTGAACTGTGACCGTAACGCTGGCATTTGAAACATCGCAGCGGATTAGGAAAGTATGGCCAAACACTAAGCTTGACATACCCGGCCTCGATGGACTCGGGCAGAACACTTCTGCCAAAAGTAAGTATCAGGTGTTTGGTCTGTATTTCCTTATTGTCAAGCCTCATCTTCATTCGTTTAACGTTGATGACGTTCTGCTCACTGAAGCCCTCTAGGAGTTCCGCCTCAGTCAGCTCCATGAGATCATCATCAGAGACTACACCACGTGTGGTATTCATAGTACGATGCGGAATTACTGTTACGTGGGCGTCCCCAAATGATACTAGATTGGGTAGCTTTTCACACTGTTTCTGGTTGCGAAGCTCCAAGAGGTGATCGCCGCTTGCCATCCTGGATGCTTTGTAACCTGTACCAAAAACTTGGGTGAGCGACTTAGATACAAGGAATGGTGAGAGTGTTCGCACGGGTTTTTCTGGTTGTTCAGAGTGGATTACATGAAAACGAGGGAAAGTTTCTTTTTGACGGGCAAAAAACCCGAAGACATCATCGGTGCGCCCCCTCTTCAGGTAGCGACCAGGTAGTGGGGGGAAGGAAGTAGCCATAAAGACTAGTTTCGGCAGTAACGCCACCCACATACCGTAGAGTCCTACAAGGGGACGCTGCAGGAGCTGTGAAACACGGCCCGGAAACGCCAGTTGTACATTACCATTATAATCAAATCTGTAATCACCTATAGGTAGGCTATTCACATAAGGTTAACCCTTGCTGCCTGGAGAAATTGGAAGTAAGCGGAAACTAGGAGAAGACAGGAATGATGAAAAATGAGAGAAAGACGAAAGCTGGAGAGAGAGAGAGAGAGAGAGAAAGAGGAAAAGGCAACTACCGATTTCCGCCGGGTGGGTCAGTCCGGGGGTGCCGTCTACGTGAAGCCGAGGCCAAGGGGTGTGTTGCCTCCGCCAAGGGGCCTTAATGATCCCGACACTCAGCATCGCCTCAACCCCCCTTTTCCCCGGAGACGGCTAAGGCACGCATTGATAAACACGGGAGGGTCGAACCATCGTGTGCTCGAGTACGTGGTGTCACAACACACCAAACGCCTTTTCCTCCGCGTCCTCTAGAAAGTGGACTGGTGTTAAGCCGGGTCTGAGCTGGGATTTGGGGTTCCATAAAGGCCGATCCACACGACGGACCAAGTCTGCGGGCCAATCGGTCACGTGATGCGACGTCACGGCCCGTTGCGGTCCGGCCCGGCGCAGAGCACATCCACACGGTGGACCGCCATAGCAGGCGGCAGAGCTGACCAACCAGCTACACTCTCGGCCAGAGTGTTATCATTGTTATCATTCCGGCTCGAGTCCCACAAACCGGGGAACTGCTCAACGAGGGATATAAAGTAAAAAAAACCTCCTCGTCACTCCAAGAGGACATGGTGTTTAAAAAATATATCTGCTGCACGCACGTGTAGGCGGAACGGCGGACATGAAACGACTGGCTTTTGCTCAGCCGAAAACTATATTGGATTTGGCTGAAGACACTCTGTTGCCGGACAACATTCTTTGGCTACGCCAAAATCACTGCGCTTTGCATGCGGTCCGCCGCCAAAACTGAAGCGGAAAAGGCCGCGGCGATATGTTGGACCGCGAGGGCCGCGGTCTTGCGCGGGCCAACGGCGGTCCGCACGAACTGGTGACGTACTATCATGTGATGCGCGGACCGCGGTCCAAAAGAGCAATTTGGTCCGTCGTGTGGATCGGCCTTAACGCGCTTACAAAACGTGAACGGCGACATTATCTACTACGCTCGCGTGTACAGGCACTCTAACCATCGGAACGCCAACTTTAATTTTGGAAGGGGAGTACATGGCGAATTCTTTATCGTGTCGAGACTGAAGTCAAGCAGTCGGGCCTACTTTGCGAAGCGCTTCAATGAGCCCGTGCATACCACTGCTCGCGTGTTGGGCGGCAGTCCGCCTTGCGTAGCTTGCTGTACGATATATTTCTTAGCGATGTTCACTGTGCGGAAGTCAAGCTTACATGTCGTAGGGTTATCCTGGTCCTCGTACTGATGTAAAAAAAAATTATAGGGTTTTACGTGCCAAAACCACTTTCTGATTAGGAGGCACGCCGTAGTGGAGGACTCCTGAAATTTTGACCACCTGGGGTTCTTTAACGTGCGCATAAATCTAAGTACACGGGTGTTTTCGCATTTCGCCCCCATCAAAATGCGGCCGCCGTTCGTACTGATGTAGTGGGCTATGGGTCGCATTCTGGTCTGGATAATGGATAGGAATAATCGCGCGGTGGGTATCGGGAAACACGGACAGCGTCGGTCAAAATTGCACCGACAATACCCCAGCACCTGCTTGTGCGAGCGTCAGAATTGATCAGAATGATCTCAATTACTCGGACCCCAAGAACTACTTGTGTGATCTCGCTCGAGCTCATGCCAGTATAGGTGCCGCCACCAAGTCTGGTAGACTTCCTCGTGAGACGGTCTTCATTGCGGCGCTCAGTGCTCCCGCTCGGCCATTGGAAGACGCGATTCGCTCGAGTTAATTTTCATTTGATCTCGAAATTCACTTTCTAAACGGCTATTAGTGAATTCGTTGCGCATGCAGACGCATAGTTTTCCCGAAGGCTGCACTAACAGTTCGATACAAAATGAACAAACGCGCTAAACGCTGTATAACGCACAGCCACATACAGTCTTTTACACGTGCAAATAAACACCCATGATTCATCGTTATGTGAAAGCTACATGGGTGTCTACGAGCTGCATAAGATACAGGCATTATAAATTTGCCAAAAAGATTAAATGCACACCTCGGCCTGACCACGCCGCCACCGTCGTATTTTCACTAAGGATAATATTTATCTAGCGCTGCCGTAATCAGTGGATATTCTGCGGTAACGACTGCACTAACTTGGAAGATACGGATAATTCGCAAACAACTGGTAAGCACAAACAAAAAACGTCAGAAAGCGCTGGCAACACGCCGGTATATATTCGGATGGACCTTTGCGTTGCGCACCAGTGTACCAGCGACTGATGTACCTGTCAAAACGGCTCTTCGGACACCCGCAACTCGAGCAGGTAAGCGCATATGCGAATTATATGGACAAGCATGCAGGTATGGGTAAGATGCACGAATAAGTAGACGGCAAAGTTAGTCTTTTCTTAACATTTGCAAAATGAGTCAAGACACTGCTTTATATTCGTTTGAAATGGAGTTAATCTTCTGCATGTGTAAGCAGCCACTCCATGGGTGCCGAAGGGCAAGCGGGCTGCTCGCATTTGCGTGTAAAAATCACAATTTCAAGTAATGTTTCTTCGTGTTCTAATCCGAGTTCTTGCTTCTTGTTAGGGTAGCAAGAGAGCGCGCAAGGTGGACACAAGTGGTTTCGAACGCTAGCATCACCACCGGCGTCCAGAGAACACACGCGGACTTGTCAACTGTCCAGCTGTCCACAGTTTGAAGTTGACCCCGACGCGCAGGAGCACTGTCACGGTACGGCTGCTGCAGCAAGGAAGCCAAGAGCGTACCGGCCTGTGACGACCGAACGCTGACGTCGGTCATTATCCTCGACAGCCCGCGAAGCGTCCAGTGGGCGCCAACGTTCGGTGCCCAAACTCTGGCTACGCTTGAGTGAGACCTCTCACGTCGCCGGTGCAGCAAACGCCGCTGATCGTGCTATGAACAGCTCTGCCGAAGAGCTGTGCAGCGAATTCACCGTATAAGATTTCGATACGCACCGTTCAATAATGGCGGAGGCAGTCGACGCGGACTCGCCCGGACGGAGCAGTTCCAGCCCTGTGCACGCGTTTGCGCTACGCAGCGAAAGAGACGAGGTCGCTCGGCGTATCTGCGTGCGCTGCAACCGTTGGAAGCGCCGTTCCAAACGTTCGCACTTCAGCCCGACTTACTTTACTGTAGGCGTCGGAATAGGCTTCCTGCTCATATCGCTCAGTCGCAGCTACTGGCGCTAGGATTCCAAACGAAATCGCCTCGCTAGCTGCGTTCTTGCAATCATGGGCCACGTGTCTTAGCGCTGCCGCAACTATAGTGGCAGAATTTTACCATTTAGTCGCATACTTGAATACAACGTCCATTTACTAAGTATTTCTAAACAAGTACTTGGCTTCTTGTTTCTGAATGGTTGCCTGTTCGTTCTCGCCATTTTTTGAATGATCGAGCAAATAAAGACTTCCCCTTCTGAACCAATGTCTCCGTCCACTTGCTCGTTGCGCTTATGCATGCGCTCTCCGCCAACTGTGCTGCGTGCAGCCAGCGTCTTTCGGGGCATGAGCGTTTGACCACAAACGCAGTAAGTATTCAACCCAGTGATGAATGGATGGATGCTAAGAGCGTCCCCTTTGGAACGGAGTGGTGGGTTGCGCCACTAAGCTCTTGTCATTACATTGCATAATGTCCTACCTATGTTTAAAAAAAAAAAGGCAGCGGGGAGGGGGGGGGGGACCCACGAAGAATTCCCGTCACCAAACTGCCATGAACGCTGCCATGAGTTCAGTGACGCCACACAGAACTATTTTTATTGTTCTGGCACGAAGTTCCGACCCACCAGTCAAACGTCATTTTTCCCCCGATCCAATGCTTCTCCTCAGTGGTGGATAAGCGCTACAGTTATCGATGGTGTGCATTTAGCCAGAGATCTTGTACTTCTATTTCCTACGTTGGTGGTTCCGCATCTGTGCGGTGCTTTTCACTTCGTACGCTGCCTGTCGCCGAGGCGCTGAAGCGAATTGACTAGCCATGGGAGCGGGTCATAACGTAACCGCTCGAAGACATCTCCAGAAAACCCCTCGGACACTTCATTGAACATCATGACAGCCCGGCGACAGGGTAGATGGAGTCCAAAGGGTGGTATGTATGTATAGCTTGAGCACCGTCTTGCCGTAATCAATCTGTTCAGGAGGAGCGCCCCTGTACAAGATAGAATCCCTCCTGTCTTTATGCCACTCCTGAACAACTTGCACTGGTGGAAGCGGTGGATGGTATTCATTCTCGGACACGTGAAGAACATCACGCAAGCAGCGCAACGTCACCATTTATCATATGAAGTGTTGAAAAAGTGTAAGCTTGGGCGAGTTGGTGATTCAATAGCGACATGTGTGCACAGCGCAAAAGACGAGGACTGTGTTGTGTTCTTCCTTCAGTCCTCGTCTTTTGCGCTGTGCACACGTGTTGAAGCTGGGTATCAAGTGCCTGCTTCATTCCCTTGCGCGGCCATGCGCGAAAGCATCGCGGCGCAGGTGCCCGAAGCCCTTTGAATGCAGTGACGCGAAACTGCCACCTGCGGCTATCAAGAGCACCGCTCCAGGGTGCACGCGCCAATCCCGGAGTCAGTCTTACCCAACCGACGCGCGGCAATTTCCCTTGCCTAATTAAGATTACCGTTTCACGTTGCTGTTAACCCGCATAAATCTTTTTGTGGAGCTGTAGAATGGCGTATGGGTGGTTTACGTTTGTTTTTCCGTGTATATATGTGGTGTGGAAAGAGCCTACTTTTTGTAAGGCGCATGTATACGAGTGCAATTCGTGTTGCGTTACCGACTTTATCTTCGCTCTGCCAATAATTGAAGGTTTCATTTGGAAGATGGGTATATACGTGTGCGCGGATGCTTGTACGCGGGACCCCTTGCGTCTTCTCGAGTACGCGGCGGAGGCTCGAAGTGATTCTGTACGTAACGTTAGTCTCTGTTCGTTCGTCTGTGCGTTTTCTGGTGTGCAGTTACTGCGGTAGTTGTTGCATGGTGCGACAATATCTTGCTTTACAATTATGCAGCGAAGTTACCGCTTTCCTCCCTGTATCTGAGGGTTGGCCCGGTAGGGATAAAGACATCAGCTGCGCCAGCAAAACAAGCGGGCAAAAAAAAAAAGAACAAGTGCAACTTGAAAACATGCGGCGCCTTACAAAATGACGCTGGTTGTATCATCTTCATGTAAGCCTGACAGACAAAGCTGCGAACCGCATAGCGGGAGACACGTGGTGCGAATTAGCGTATGTACCATGGTGCGACGTGTCGGAGTCCCACTTGCCGCATATGACGATTCGGGACACGTGGTACGAATCGGCGATCGGCGCCTAGTTCCGCCAAGAACCGGCACCCCTGCGTGGCCGCTCGGGATACTGCGGAACTTCCGAAGGAAAGGGAAAACAAATACTTTTGCACAGCTTTCTCATTTTACACAAACGATGCCAATAAATAAAAAACAACAATGTATATGCGAGCAGCATAGACGTGTTTCCGCAAAGCCGCGTCCGCAGAATCGGCTCCGTGGCGAGGAGCCGGCTGACCTGTAGCTCACTGGGCCATCGAATACGAGGAATCCGAGACCACCGGCGCTGGCGACACGCCCTCAAGCAGCTCGTAATAAAGGGCTTATGTGTACACAATTATGTACACAATTGTACACAAAGTGTACAAATTATGTACACAAAATGTACAAATTATGTACACAAAGTGTACACAATTATGTCGCGCTTAAGTTGCAATACATTTGAACTTGTCGATGCCAACGGTAGCGAACGAGCAAGCCAGGTCAACTGGCGGTCAATCGGATCCGGGGCCGACGGCTCTTGAGATCCGTCCGCAGCTCGTGCAAAAAGTGCCTATATTCGTCAACACAAATATTATTTGCACATTTATGTCGCTCTTAATGGAAATACAATTAGTTTTTCTGACGCCATTGTTAGCGATTCGAAAACACGCTTGCCAGGCGAGCCGCTTCGCATAGGTGATTGCTACGGCGGCTGCAATGACCGCTTGCTAGTCGAAATCGCGCCAACTGTTAACTATTTCGAGGAACGTTTCATAGCATGCACACTTTCGAGGTCACCTTTCGGGCCACCGTCAGCGGCGAAAGATGCCAGTGTCTCGACCAGAGAAGTCGCAGTTTCGCTCGAAAGGCGAAGCATCGATTGCAAGAGCAAATTAGTAGACAGTGATAACAAACAAGGATATCAGTTAATTTGGGTTAATTTTGACCACCTGGGGTTCTTTACCGGGCGCCCAATATGCGGTACCCACGCGTGTTTTTGCATTTTGCCGCCATCAAAATGCTGCATCCACGGCCGGGATCTAATACCGTGGCCTCGGGCTTAGCAGCGCAACTTCAAAGCCACTACTCCACCACGGTGTTGACGTGTTTATTACATCGGATGTTGCAGAGAACTTTTCTTTTTTTTTAAGTTCTCTTTGGCAGATAGCGCAGTTCTAGTCCATGAGCTACTCTACCCGAAGCTGACATTACTTGCACAAAAAATTGAAATGCATGATCCACTAATTAACATAAAATAACTAATTAGGTTTTAAACTATTTAGGCTATGGCACATATTCCAATTTACAAAGTCTAGCCGGGACGGATCCATTTGGAACGAAGGCGGATCGCAAGGTGGATACACTTGAAACAAATTCTCAGGGCGCCACCAGTATCAGGATATTAGTTCCCGAACTTTGCGGAAAAATGCATTGGGCTTAGTTACTTTTGTGCTTCACTGCATAAAACGACGTTCTGTGAAAAAAGTAAGTCGAATGATAGTGCATTTTTACCGTAAGTTTGACGGTGCATACGTCTTAAACGATGTCATCCACACAATTATTTTCACGTGGATATGCCTTCAGTCTCACCCGCTAGAATTTGTAAATTCCAATATTTGCCATAGGATAATTAGTCAAATATGTTATTAGTGAATCTTTGTTAATTATTTGTTTATGCATTTCAATGATTTGTGCAAATAATGTTTACCTCTCCGAGCAGACTTGCGCTAGACTAGGATTGTGCTATCTGCCATAGGCAATTAAAGCAAATGCAAGTGTTCGCTCATACACCCTGTATATATACGACCATATAAAACCAACAGGCAGTGAAGCCAAGGAAGGCATAGAAGTAAATAATTAGCCATCGTTGAAATGTAAATGTAGAAAATAATGAAGAAAAGGGAAAATGAAAGTGGACGAAAATAAAACTTGTTGCCGGTGGAGACCGAACCCACAATCATCACGCTATACGGCTCTGGCTCTGAGCGGCGCTGTCTAATTAACACTCCGACGGCTAGATCTGGTACGCATAAATATCGAAGCTATTAAACGGATTGATGTCCGTCGCGGTAGCACAATCGGTAGTGCATCGCCTCCGTAATGCGAAGGTTGTGCGTTCGGCCCCCACCGGCGACAGGTTATCTTTTCGTTTACTTTCATCGGCCCTTTAATTCATTATATTCTACATTTGAATTTCAGCCACTGCTAATTATCTCTTTGCTTTATTTGAATTCATCCCCTGTTTGCTTTACGTGGTCGTGATTAACAAAAATTGAGGTCCTCGGTTTCTCTTCTTTCATTCATGTGTAGGCGCTCCTGCGCAATAAAACTTTCATGTGACGGGGCCGCCTCGTTCTGTACTCTTTCATCCTAGTCGAGTCTTTGCGTTGCATTTTCAAGCAAGTAGATGAGATGCAAACTATATGCCGTGCTTTGGCTGAGTACGCTCAACCTAATCGAACACGCGCTGCGCTCGTAGTTTTTTTGACACATTTGCGAGTTTTATTTGCACGGCTAATAAAGGCAATACAGAGAAGTACTCAATCTGTGATTCTTTGATAAATATATCAGTTCTTTTTTACAGCTGTCTATTCGTTAATTTCACGGCAATAGAGCGTAAATTTGAAAGAAAAATGAAGGCCAAACTTTGATCTCTTTCATTTCACGACAAAACTTGAGCGCAGGAACGTCGTCGTGACGTCATAAATATTAAAGTACTTTTTTTTTTCATTGAACATTGTGGCTCAGTAGAATGTTTTGGAAGTTGATAAGTTCAGCCTCTGAGGCTTTAAGAGCACGACGTAGCCCTTATTTGGCGATAATACATTAATAATTCCCGAGCAGGTGCCATACAAATCCATGACATCACAGCTGGCTGGCGCTGGAACGTCAAGGTGGCTTCGTCACCAGCCTTCCGTTTCCGCACCTTTCCAGGCTTGCATCTTTAAGCGTCTTTTCAAGGCAAGAGAGGGTTTTTTGGTGTTGCAGGTGCGCAATATGCTAATACAGTTTCAATAATGGCTGTCTTTTGGGCTCCCTTGAGGCGGGTTACTTCCAATAAAATCATTTGTAGTGCCTTTGCGTATGTATTAATTCAAGTTCACAGCGCAACGAATACTGCGCTATCTTTGCGCCACGCGTGTCGATTTCATCGCAGGAAGACACAGTTCAGTCGGCTTCATGATTTCTTTGCTGAACCTTGATTCCGTGACTCAAGGCCCGGTAACCTCTCGAGAAGAGCTCCAGAAACCTGTGTGCCCCACATCCGCCACGTTGACACATTGCGATCATCTACAACCGCTGCTGTCGGAGAAGAGCGCACGACCGTGTTTGTCATCCGAAATGCTGAAGCGTGCGCTGTCAGTGCAGCGAATACCAAAGTAATTCCATTGTGGCGGTCGCAACGACTGCATGACACAAAGTTTGCACTCTTAGAAAAAGAAAACGGCGAGGAATTCCCCCCAGCTTGATATGACCGCTCAGCATATCATGTTGTATAGCAACGCACGCATACACACATACGTATATACGTGTTGCATATGCACATCTTATTGTTTTCGCAATAGTTTTCCCTAAACGCACATACCTTCTTTTTTTTATTCCGTCTGATTTTTTTTCTGCCTCTTGAATCCTGCACTGTTAATGTTGTCGTTCTTCTTCTTCACTGTTGCTGCTGACTCCGATGATGGCACAGATGAGAGGCAGCTGTGCTAGGATAAGTAGCTGGCGTACTTTAAAGCTTGAAAGGTGCACAGCCGTCCCACAAACACGCGATCTATTACTCTTTCGCCTTCGGCGCATATAGGTGTAAACAGACCTTCGACCCCCCCCCCCCCCCCCCCCAAACTAAACGCCTCCTGCATAAAATCGGTAAACTGCAGGTTTGCGGGTTTCGATATGTTGACTTTAGGTAGCGTGAGATCATCATTGGCATTCCTCCTATTCTCGTTTGGTGGCATATCAAAAATGTTTGACCTCCGCACGGCACCACTCACGTTAATCCAGATCCCGCGGGGGTTTCCATCTTCGCACGACCCATATATAGCAGAGGACTGATAGATAAACACTACAGGAGCTACACAGATAAACACCACACTACTTTTATGGCCCGTCGCGTATCTATCTGGTTGGTAGAACCGTTCGTGGTACGTCTCATTCTTTATCGCCAGCTAGGAGATGCGCACGCTCTATTTTTTTTTTTATGAATTGTTACTATGCGGCGCGGCCTAACGCAATTGCTACGCGAAGTACCGGATCCGCAGAATAGGTGGTATTTTTATTCAGTATCAAAACTTGCTCAATAACAAGACACGTACGACGTGGTTGACCTCGCGGAAATGCCCGCAGTACGATAAGATATCGAGCAGCGAATTTCGCGAATGAACGCGTCCCGCAACTAATTTCTTCATCGTCAGCTAGAAGATGCGTGCGCTCACTTTTTATATTTGTTGCTATACGCGTTGCCCGCTGCGCACCAAGCGTGTCAAGCACGGACCTGCGCGAGCTTATTGCGCACTTTCAGGCGCGTGTCCGTAGTCTACTGGTTAGAGCACCTGTGCCGGAGACCTGTCGGACTCGAATGCGACGGTCGGGGATTTTTTTTTTATTTACGTATTCTATTCATACCCGCCGTGGTAGCTTATAGTAGCTATGGTCTTGGGCTGCTAAGCACGAGGTCGTGGGATTGAATCCAGGCCACGCCGGCCGCATTTCGATGGGGGTGAAATGCGAAAGCACCCGTGTACTTAGATTTAGGTGCACGTTAAAGAACCCCAGGTGGTTCAAATTTCCGGAGTCCCCCACTACGGCGTGCCTCATAATCAGAAAGTGGTTTTGGCACGTAAAACTCCACAATTAATATTTTTTAATTCTATTTATTACGAGTGACATCTAGTGTCCCACGTTGGCTATAAGCGGCCATAAACTGGTAAACCGCAAAGTTGGCAGAAAAGCCAAATGAAGCTATTGTTCTTAAAAATTTTACCAGAAACGATGATTGCTAATACCCTGCTATAGGAGAGATAAGTGGGATACTTGGTAATGCATTACCAGAAAACATGGAGTGCAAAAAAGACGCGGACGTAAGAGAGAGTCAGTAATGAGTGGGCGCGTGTGGTGTGTGTTCTACGTCCAGTGTCTTTCTTGCACTCGAAGTGTTGCAAATACCCATAACTGCGTGGCCTGGCTATTTGTGACGGAGCGTGGTGGCGCCTCGCCTGCAACGGAGGCGCCACGAGGCCTCTGTTGTTAGTCTGCACTCCCGAAGCGGAAATCGAAGCAGCCGGCATTGGAACGGTAAATCGCTCGGCCCGCTTGTACGTATAGCGTCGCCGATCTAGCCTTTATGACCCGCTGACATTCCGTGTGGTAGATGCTCGCGCGATGTTGACAATATTAGAGAATTGCAAAGCTGTACTTATATATTTCTTCGTCCTCGCCTGTTCTTTTGCGCTGTTTTGTTAAGTATGAACGCTCGACCAAACATAGCGCAAGTACCCCCCACCACCGAAGATATTGCCTTTGTCGTTTCTTTACTCGTGTGATCGTCTCGTGTCTTCTGCCCGTGTCTGCACGCCTTACTTTCTTTCACGATGAATCCCTATCAACTAGCTCCAGTTTTTGTAGTTCTGTGCTTAGTCGTGCCTGCGCGCCCTGGTCGCATTTTTTTTTCCTATGCTAGTATACTTTCTATGGTTCCGAAACAATTGCAGATTTGCCGCGGTAGTTCAGTGGCCCCGGCGTACTGCGGCTGAGGTCGCGGGATCGACTCTAGGCCCTTGCAGCCGCATTTTGGTGTGGGTGAAATGCAACAAACGCTCGTGTGATCAGACGTAGGTGAATGTTTAAGAACTCCAGCTGCATGGTAAAAATTGATCCGGAGCCATCCACTACGCGCCCCCTCATAATCGACTGTGCACTTCCGGAACATTAAACTCCACAATTCATTTAGAAACAACTGAGGCCCGATAAGCACCTTGCTATTAGCAAGCGCGTTGACTGCCCTAACTGCAGTAAGCCAGGCGCCAGTTGGGATGCACCGCCTATTTTTTTTTCATTCAGGTACCCCAAAGGCCCTTTTACAGGCATTACATAGGGGGTTACTTAACATTACATAACATAATACGGTGAATAAATAATGAAAACGAGCGCACTTTGCTGAGAACAGAACTTAATAAAACATACTGAAGTATATAGTGCAAACACTGATAACATATTGGAAAAGTAGAACTAAAAGCGTCGTGGCCACAATAGTGTATAATACAATTCTAAGCAGTCAGTACAATACAATTATAACAGTCGGCGCACAATAAGCACTTCAGTTTGCAAAAAAAGAGCGTCGTGGTTATTGACAGAAACGATTTCTTCAGGTCACTTATTCCAATGGTAAATGGCAAGCAACAATGGCGAATGACGCATAAGCTTGGTACGTGCGGTCTTTAGTTGTACTATAAAGCCGTGGTCTAATCGGCGAAAGATGCGATGGGCCGGTTTGATATGAGATTCTGTGAATGGCGCTGGATTGTAATAAAGTCGCTGAAAGAGATATAACAGGGTATCAAGTCTTCTTGTTTCCAGTGAACATAAATTTAAACGCGATTTGATACCAGTAATGCTGGAGTAGCGAGAGTACTTCCTTGTAATAAACCTAGCGGCCTTATTTTGCAATGATTGCAAAATAAGTGGATTCTATTCATGCTTGACGCGCTTGCACAGGCATGACTAGATAGAAATAGTTTTGTCTTCTTTTAAGTACTAAACAATAAGACATATAAACGAAACAAGAAGGGCTATAGATCTTGTTCCACGTGCACACCGATCTCAGCGCCGAATGTTACGTGAAGTTTACACGGAGCATAGCTGTCGATGTTTGGAAGATATGCGCCATTTACTTCCGCTTCCCGCCACGGTTCAGCTGCGTCGTGCTTCATTCCAGATACAGTGTACGCTACAGAAGCTACAGCCGTGAACCTTCAGCGTCGCCCGTTCGAGCACTCGCATGGCCATTTGCATCAGAGATGATATTTCTGCAGCGGTCACGGAAGCGAGTGACGGGAGCTCTACCCGTGGCAGCACCCACCGGCATCGTGGCCACTTCGGGAACGAGTGGTTGGCTTGCCTGGAAGTTCCAAGTCACTCTGGAAATTTGGAGACGAACGATTCGTCGCAGCCACATATTCAACTACCGTTGCGTTCAGAGGAGCCGAGTCGCACGAGAGTTCCGGCACTTCGCAGCGAGGCGGACGTTCCACCAGCCGTGGTCCCCGGCCGACGGTTTCAAAGGACGCAACGAGGTGAGCAAGGGCACCAGAGCGCCGACGTGTTGCTCGACGGTGGCGTCCCACTGGGAAACAGGAACACCCTGCCAAGAATAAACGACCTGGTTGCTGCTTGGGACAGGTGGTACGATCGGAACCATGATCTCATCGCGATCTGCTGCCGGCCGCTGCGCTACTGCGCGCCCATTCTGCTGATAACTCTCGTCGTATTCGGGACCATCGTCTGGATGTCGCTACATGGTTTCAAATACGCTATGCTCATGCCTGGTCCGAGTTTCAAAGCTTCTGTTTAGAACATCGTGCACTCATCCAGATCGAGTGCTTGTGAGAGAAGTTCGGCAAAGAGCTTGACAAGATGCACACCCTTAGATTTTTCTATTCGCGTAACGGGGTACGGTGCAACAAAGAGAAGTGCGACAGAACTTTAACACTATTCGGGAAGATACTCGGTGGCGCCTACCAGCGGTCGTTTAAAGGGCACAAGGAAAATGAAAATAAGTGTTCCGCCTGTGCTGCCTTCTAATGCGCGGTGACAGCAAGTTGGTACGACGTACGGGACGAATGCCTAGCAGGAAAGATTTTACTAGCAAAAAAAAAAAATCGCGACGCGTTACTAGCGCGTGAGTAATGCTGTCACATTTATTCTGCTCTGTGTTAACTAATGGGAAAAAGCATTTACCCCTGTTTATTTATTTCTTTTAATTGACAAAACTTGTATATCTGTGCATTAAGTAAGGCTGTGTCGTTATGTATGGCTAGCGCTGATGGCGCTGACTAGCATTACCAGCTTTTTCGCGGGTTTGGTACGACGTCACTGCGAGGAAACGTACTGGACGAATCAATAAAGGATGACAAGAGCGACTGTTTTTTTGTCTTTGTCCAGCTTGCAACTTCCAGTATAAAAACAGAACAGCACGGTGAATATCGAAGTTTCGATATTTCTATCTTAAGTTCCGATCCCTGCGAACAACTTGAGGCGATTGCAGGTGTTGCACAATGTATGTTAATGATGGAAGGCAATTCGACAATAAACTGGTCCGACACAATCCGAAAATGTGTGGCAGTAACGCGAGCAACAATTCTTTTTAATATATTATGTTCATTGAAAATGCTGCTGCGAGATACAGAACATGTCGTTCCACGTGACCTTCCCCATACTTGTGAGCGTTAAAGTACGGGCGCAGCACTGTGGTTACGCGCGTGGAGCTGCCAGGGTATAAACCGCAAGCGTCCGAATTCATTCCACGACACCCAGCGGGCTCTGCGCCTTGACTGTACTTACATGCCTGAGACAAAATACTGTCGACCATGGGAGCGTGTTGTGGTAATGACAATTTATTGGCATCCCCTTTTTGACGGGGCGATGACGAATAGCCACCTAGCCTGCTCTAGTCAGTCAGTTATACCATAGACTGTTTTATCCAGGGTGCCGCCATTTTGCGATCACAGCGCCGCCTGTCATCCGGCGCCATTCTGCTATATGGGAGCGCGTTGGAGCGTGCACCACGAACGTGCTCTTGACGACGAGTAATGCCAAGCTTTCGCGCTTTCCTGAGGGGTCTCAGGTTTTAGGGATTGGGAACCTTATCAGCGTGTCGTTACTAAGCTTTGAGCTTCGATAAAGCCGCAATATTGAAAGGCGACGGGCCTAGAGGCGCTGCCACAGTACTGCCTGCGATCGAAAGAGGAGGCGAGGCAAGCATGAACATTGTCGATTCGCAAAATACGCGCAACGCGTTATTAATGTGTGTCTCGCATTGAACTCCATTAAGGTATCACTCCGGTGACAATCGGAGGTGTCTCCATGTGCCCCGCGGTGTGCCTGCCACACGAGCGTACATCCCAATCTATAGGTGAGTAGCGAAGCTCCGAGGAAACACGTTTTGCTAGCTTTCGTGCTTCTAAAATTTTCGCGGGAGGATTTTATAAGCATTGTTTACCTGGCACCCGGACATAAACCAGGTATCAATCTTCGCAAAATCAGGAGCTGCGTGGCCGTTAACATGCAGCAGGCACTCGATAAAACGACCTGTATGGTGACAATGGCTGCGTGCATGCCAGCTGACGCACGTGACCCGTCGAAAGAATGTGCGCACTCTCTTAGGTCCCGAGTGGTACCTGTGCAAGGGCACCTCGCCGACTCTAGAGCGGTGACAAGCGAACTACACTTTGCCACAACAACATTGTTTTCGGAATTAATACAGCACGCGATGCGCAGCGTCGGCCAGATAGATTGTCGACAAGATTTGCAAGCGCGGTAGAGCCCGTGTGAACTAGGGGCGGACGGCACACGGTAGGAGTGACTGTGGTTACAGAACGAAAAGGGACACACGCTCGTTTTCTTCGTCGGCGCGTACTGTTTTCATGATATGTCCGCGGTCAACTTCCATCAGAACGTTTCTTGCCGAGCATGATAATCTTAGGACACGTTTGAACAGAACGTTAATGTGCCTGCACGAAGAAATAGCTCACTTTGTCTATTGGCGCTAACCCACCGACTCGAATACGCACATTTAATTCATCTCCCAGTTTGATCATGAGTGGCGAGTTCGTCGCCGTGAGCTCCTTGGAAACAAAATCTGAACATACATGCAATGAAGCTGATGGCGTCAAGTGCGCTCTATTTAAGCTGGCAATCCAAAGTCGACGCCTGTATGCAGCCGCAGCGGCGGACTCCACGGAGTCGCCGCGGCTCCGTGGACAGCGCCGCTGCGGCTGAAGATGCACTTCGCATTCGCTTCCTGAAGTTGTTTTTCCAGCCGAATACAGCACAGGGATAGCCCGTTGGCCTTGTGTCATCTGACATCGCAGCAATTACAGACGGAATACGTTATAAGCGTGCTAATTCGCAGTGGCATCTCTGCCGTTCTCAGCTGCCGCTATGAGATACGGCGACCCACACATGCCTGTGCGAGGAGGAGAGCGGCGCGGCGCACTGGTTCAAGGCTACGTTCCTTCTCACCGATAAAATGGTCTATTTCTGCTTTTCATTCAGCCGTTCTTGTATTTCATCTCCTCAATATTTTTCTCTTCCTCAAAACCTCTCTGTCTAGCTTGTACCGCTACCACGTCTATAACGGATCCGGTCTTATCAGTCTCTTCCCTGCTATTTTTCCACCAATCTTCTTGCTTATCTCGACGGCTGACCGGTTGATGCTTCCGTCTACTTTAGATCCAAGCGCTTCTGGAAGGTGTACGTTACCTACGGGTCTCACTGGTGAATCCTTTCGCATTTCATTAGGATGCACTAAGTGGTCTCCGGATTATTGCCGCGGCATACACATTCCTCATCTTGTTTCGAGTATTTGCGCCAGTATGTTATTGCCCTTCGGAAACCAACTCGAGCCTCAAATATCAAGGCTCTTCCTTTTGTCTTAGCGTGCAGACGTTTCCTTCTTGTATATTTCCACGGTCTTTATAGTTTCCATTCTACTCGAGTTCGCACGGTCATCAAAGGAGATGTATTCATGATTGTGCACGCGTGTTACCGTGCTTGTTGAGTTAATTAGGAAGCGAATGTTTACAACTTAATACGACCGATAACACTGCTATTCTTACTTTGTATAACTGTGTGCTAATTTTCTATCGCAATCGATGCTTCACCTTTCGGGCGATGCTGCGGCTCTTTTTTTTTTAATGCTTCACTTTTGGGTCGATATATGTTACGTCGCGAGATCAAATCCCGGCCACGGAGGGCGCATTTGGATGGGGGCGGAATGCGAAAATGCCCTTGTCCCGTGCATTGGGGGCACGATAAAGATTATTTAAAAGATACGTTTGCACTTTTTCTCTGTTTCTGCTTTCACTTCTTGCTGTACGGGATTCTTCAAAAAGTGGCGATGTGCGATTTATAGGCTTGTGTCTGTGTGGTTATCATGCATATCGCACATAATATTACATACCCTCCGATAAGGGCAATGGAAGTTTCAATTAACACTGCAGTGCACGGTTAGAGCCAGTGATTCTCACATGGACGACGCGGACTTGGGCTCGATCCTTAGTAGCCCCAACAAGAAAGGTTTTAGAATCCTTTGTCGCGTCATGAACGCATGACTTTTGTTTTGTTTTCTCTCGATAGCCTGTGGCTTCCTATTCAGAAACTGAGTATAATTAAATTCGTTCCTTTTGAGCGCTAATTTTGCCCCTCTAATTGTGGTACAGAGAAGCACACCATGTTTAAAAAAAGTCGTGCGTCTTTAATGCACGCCGATTGGTTGTCTTCCTCATGCTTCTCCCAAGTGCATTATACAAGTACATTCGTAGACGGCTTTAGCGTTGCGCTGCTAAAGCGACGGGCGTGGGATCGAATATCCGCCGTGGCAGCCGCATTTCGGCGGGGGCGAAATGTAAGAACGCTTTGTACCGTGCGTCGGATGCACGGCATAAATACAAGGTGGTCAAAATAAATCCGGAGTCCCCCTCTACGTCGTGTCTCGTAATCATATCGCGGCTTTCGCACGTAAAACCACCGAGTTTAATTTTTGTTCCTGCACTGCGCCTCACTCAAACACCGTCCCGCAGCATCACGTGACGCAAGTATCTGGAATTATATTCTTAGGCGAATCTCCCCATTCGCTTAGCGAGGGGCGCTTCGGGCGGCGAAGATGTCAGGCTTTTGCGTCAGATTGACGTGCACAGATATGTGCGTATGAATGCGGAAGTTTCCCGTGAAACCGGAACAATAAGGCGGGCTGCTGCCCGTGCAGGGTTTTGTATTTAGCGACGCTTATCGGGGCATCATCCATAAGAACCCTTGCTCGCTGCCACATCGGAGCCCTATCTGAGAAGGACGCCTCGCAATTCTTCTGCATGATTTGTATTCCTAGAACCACTGTACCGCTCTGTGAATCGAACGTTGGTGGAAGAATTGTACTCGGCGGTTGCTCTACGCCAATTCATCAACAAAGAAACTTTTCGTTGAAACATTGCTTTTTAATGGGGGAAGCCATTGTTCCGTTTCGATTGATTCGGCAGTGCGCGACGTGCGGCTGGAGGTTATGCCTTTATTTGAGGCTAGGGGTCGCCGCAATGGGTGCCGGAGCATTGTTCGGCGAAGCTGTCTCTCATTTCTTATGCATATATACCGTTAATGGAACACAGCTCCTCTTCTCTGGTCCTTTGTGTCTCTCCCTTTGAAGCAGCTGGGCGTGCCTTCCTTCGTATACAGAAGACAAATGCTAGCCGGCTTTTGCTTCTCTCATTGTATTTATTTGCGTACACTCACTCACTCGTTGAATCAATCAATCAATCAATCAATCAATCAATCAATCAATCAATCAATCAATCAATCAATCAATCAATTACGTAGTCGCGCACTATTTGAGCTGTGCTCTTACAGAGAAATACACATGACACAATGGGAAAAAAGCGTGGTAGACAAATCAATGTCAGGTTGATAATCAAATGATAATAATAAATAATATTCGCCATCAACAGCCTATCCTATGGCCATTACAGGACGAAGGCATCTCCCTGCGATCTCCAGATATGCGCCAACCGATTCCCACTTGCGCCTGCGAATTTTCTCATTTCATCACCCCACCTAGTTTTTTGGCAACCTTACAGGGTACGATTTCTTGGACTCCTACGTTACAGTCTACCAGTGTTGTCAAATACATGCAAAACAAGCTTTCGCGCTTTGGAGAGCATACAAGGTCAAGCCCTACGCACGTGTTTAGGGCTGCCTCGGTGCACCTCAACAGCAGCAACAATTGCCATCGTGGGAGACCGTATGATCCAGACACATGTAGCTGTCGACTCTCTCAGAGCGCACATTCGCCAACTCTCAAGGATCCTCGACCATCATTTGGCCTTCCTCCCAGCCAAGAGACCGTAAGCGACCTTTTCAAGAGTGATTAGCGCTCATCAAGAGTGCATAGCGTCATCTTTTGCACCGGAGGCGAAGCCTTCATCTCCCCTGTGGTGCCTGCGACAGGCTCAGGTGAATTCTGCTATTCCTGAAATTATAAAAAAGCAACTTACGCTCCTATTACTGCACCAGACGTATCATGACCACATACATATATATATACCGATGGTTCGACCTCACCTACCAGCTCAACTGCCGCATTCGTCATTCCAGCTAAGCAGGTTACATTTAGATTCAAATTGTCACACATGACTACATCTACATCGATAGAACTTGCAGCTCTCCATCCGCTATGACGTACGTCACCGAAGAGCCAACAGAGAAATGGGTCGTATTTTGTGATTCTAAGGTAGCTCTTCACAGTATCAAGTCTGCGTTACATCATAGAGCTTACGAGCAGATGATATCTGGCATCAGGGAAGTGCACCATCATGCTCGGGAAAGAGGGCACAACATCATCTTTCAATGGATTGCTGGTCAATGTGGCATCGTCGGCGACAACCTTGCTGACAAGGCTGCCCCATCTACCGACGAAGATACCCAGACGCGTCCAACAAATTTGGCGAGGTCGGACGCTGCCAGGGAACTTCGCCTACATGCACGCGAAAAGACACAAGATCTCTGGAGTTCAAGTACCTTCATTGCCGATTACATAAACTGGATCCCACGCTACGGCTACAACTGCCATCTAGCCTTTCCCATGGCGAAACAACTTTGCTCTGCCGCTTGTGGCTGGGAGTGGCGTTCACGAACGCCTACTGCTATCGTTTGGGAATGGCCGAGAGCCCGGTGTGCAACTCCTGTGGGCGCAAGCAAACCATCGAGCACCTATTGCGTACCTGACCTCGCTACGATGTACAACGCCTCTCTCTGCGGGCAACTTTACATCGACTGGACTCAAGACCATTCACCGAGTCAGATACTGGGACCGTGGCCATACCCGTCACTGGCACGAAAAGCGATTCGTGCACTAGTACAATACTTCAAGTGCACCGCCTTAAGAGACCGTTTACAGGTTGGTGCGTAGTGTCCATCCCACACGGACTCAGTGCTTACTCTCGCCCTTTTTTCCTTTTTCTATTCCCCTTTCCCCACCCCCAGTGTAAGATAGCAAACCGGGTGCTCGTCTGATGTACTACCGCGCTCAATATGAGTTGCAACGTCGGAGCGTCGACCGGAGTTCGCTCCTCGGCAACACTCGCTAGGAATTCTGGGAGAAAGTGCTGTTCCGGGAAGTGACCGTACCCCCCATCAGGAAGACAGCTCGCAGTGTGGCTTCAGGGTTTTGCAGGCGGTCTCTTTCAGCAGCTTTATTGCAGAATTCAACTCAATTTGATGCAAACGGTTTAAATATGCATCGATTCGCAATTCAAGCATCATGCACATGCAGGAAACGCTTTCCGAAGCCCAGTTTCGCTATGACTAAATGATCTCACATGGACTCACTACTGATTCCTCTCACGAGACCACATTCAGGAGGTGTTTTTTTTTTTTTGCTCCGAAGACACGACACATGTGAAACGACTGGGGTCTCAACGCCCTGCTTGGCTCTGAGCATGACAAGGTTATATGACCAAGTCGCTATAAATTCTAGTCACACGACCACGTTCTTACATACTGCCTTATTTCGTACCCTGGCTTCGTGTATGTTAACCGATACAAGTTCAGTCGAGTGCACTGCTCTTGTAACCAGGGATGATGCATATCAAACGAAATGGTTTTCGAAGCCCGGCTCAGCTACCACCATGATGAGGTCACATGACCAAGTCACTAGTGATCAGGGACGCACGATCACCATATAGAGCGCTGGAAACTACCTCTACATACCCATGACGCATATCAAACGACGCGGATGGAGAAGCTCTCTTCGAATACGAGAGTGGGAGAGTTGACACGGACAAGTCACTAGTGATTCAGGTCACGTGACTACTTTCGGGCATGTTGCCATATTGTGCACCCTGGCTTGATGCATATCAAACGAAATGGTTTTTGAAGCCCAGTCTGGCTATGACTAAATGAGTCCACATTGCATGATCACTAGTGAGGTGGTCACGTGACCAATGTTCAGTCGAGTGCAGTGCTCTTCTACCCAGGGATGATGCATATCAAACGAAATGGTTTCCGAAGCCCGGCTCAGCTACCACCATGATAAGGTCACATGACCAAGTCACTAGTGATCAGGGACGCACGATCACCATACAGAGCGCTGGAAACTACCCCTACATACCGGTGACGCATATCAAACGACGCGGATAAAGAAGCTCTCTTCGAATACGAGAGTGAGAAAGTTGACACGGACAAGTCACTAGTGATTCAGGTCACGTGAGTACTTTCGGGCATGTTGCCATATTGTGCACCCTGGCTTGATGCATATTAAACGAAATGGTTTTTGAAGCCCAGTCTGGCTATGACAAAATGAGTCCACATTGCATGATCACTAGTGAGGTGGTCACATGACCAATGTTCAGTCGAGTGCAGTACTCTTCTACCCAGGGATGATGCATATCAAACGAAATGGTTTCCGAAGCCCGGCTCAGCTACCACCATGATGAGGTCACATGACCAAGTCACTAGTGATCAGGGACGCACGATCACCATATAGAGCGCTGGAAACTACCCCTACATACCGGTGACGCATATCAAACGACGCGGATAAAGAAGCTCTTTTCGAACACGAGAGTGAGAAAGTTGACACGGACAAGTCACTAGTGATTCAGGTCACGTGACTACTTTCGGGCATGCTGCCATATTGTGCACCCTGGCTTGATGCATATCAAACGAAATGGTTTTCGAAGCCCCGCTCAGCTACCACCATGATGAGGTCACATGACCAAGTCACTAGTGATCAGGGACGCATGATCACCATACAGAGCGCTGGAAACTACCCCTACATACCGGTGACGCATATCAAACGACGCGGATAAAGAAGCTCTTTTCGAACACGAGAGTGAGAAAGTTGACACGGACAAGTCACTAGTGATTCAGGTCACGTGACTACTTTCGGGCATTCTGCCATATTGTGCACCCTGGCTTGATGCATATCGAACGAAAGGGTTTTTCAAGCCCAGTCTGGCTATGACTAAATCAGTCCATATTGGATGATCACTAGTGACGTGGTCACGTGACCAATGTTCAGTCGAGTGCAGTGCTCTTCTACCCAGGGATGATGCATATCAAAAGAAATGGTTTTCGAAGCCCGGCTCAGCTACCACCATGATGAGGTCACATGACCAAGTCACTAGTGATTAGGGACGCACGATCACCATATAGAGCGCTGGAAACTATCTCTACATACCCGTGACGCATATCAAACGACGCGGATGGAGAAGCTCTCTTCGAATACGAGAGTGAGAGAGTTGACACGGACAAATCACTAGTGATTCAGGTCACGTGACTGCTTTCGGGCATGTTGCCATATTGTGTACCCTGGCTTGATGCATATCAAACGAAATGGTTTTTCAAGCCCAGTCTGGCTATCGCTACAATGTGGCTTCATGTTGTCGCTAGTGACTCTTATCACGTGGCCGTATTCGAAAGCACTGGACTCGTTCGTATCCTGGCCTGATGCATATCAAACGAAATTGTGTTGGGAGTCTGGTTCGGCTATAACTCTTATGAGCTCATTCTAGGTAAACTGCCCACATAGCACACCAGCATTGATCTACCATGGTCCAATCCTGGCAGAAATTGGTACGAATCTTCAACCAATATTGGCATATTGGCAAAGTGCCGCACAATCCAATTATGGCCCAGGATTAAAGCCAATATTGGAACAATGTTATGGCAATGCAGGAACCATTGTGCTGCCAGCATACGACTAGTGTTGAACCATAGCGTTGCCAATATTAATGCCAGCTTTGAGTCAATGCAGCAACCATTGTGCTGCCAGCATAGGACCAGTGTTGAGCCATATCGTTGCCATTAGTGATTCCAGCTTTGAGCCAATGCCCTGTTCATGACGACGAATATTGTAGGTACACTGGCTCTAGAGTACACAGCTATTCTTACTGCGAACCTTTTGGTAGCGGCATTTTTTATAGTAATAGTCGCCATATCTTTTTCCTCAATAGTAGCCAGGAAAGCTCGACAAAAAGATATGTAAAGAAGCAGAAGTCCTATGTATTTGCAAATAATAATAAAATAATACTGAAATTCACATTTCGACGGTTCATTGGCGAATAAATTTGCACAAACAGGCATATTCCGGTGACCTAGATGGGTGACGCTTGGTTAAGTTCGAACAGTTTATTTACAGACCACGCCCTCAGGAGTGAAAGTGGGCAAGGTGCCCAGCACAGTGCGCTGGACAAGGCTTTTTTGGGCAGGGAGCTGACATCGGCAGGCAGATTGGTCAGTGCTTGTTGGATGGCGGGCTGGGCAGGCCTCCGAAGACCACGAGAACGCGGTGGTTTCGTCGAATTTTCTACCACTTCCCATAGCGACTTCACCATTACTTGGAGGAGATGCTTCCACTATAAAATAAAAATAGCTTGGTTTGATAAAAGCAAAACCCTTGAATTTGGGTGAAATTCACAAGCAGATATACACGCATTCTACATCGGGCACCATTCAAACGCTACGAGGAAGAAGAACTATGTAATTGCAGGCAATCTACATTAGCCAGGGCTGTTTCAGTGTTGTATATACCGCGTGATTTCGCTTGGTTTGGCAGCAATTTATAACATTCATTCTAAAGCATCCCATAAGAATTGTCGATTCGGCTCACAGTTTTTCTGCTCAGTAAAAGTTGATGGGTCGACATGAGCAGCACCTAAATTTCCACAGGCATGAAATTAACAAAATAAGAAAGCATATTTCAGAGATTCTTTCGGCTGTATGCTAACCTACTGTGATAGCACCATTTTCCAGCTGTGAAGACCACCATTTCATTCTATGTCGCCTGCTTGTTCCTGCAATAATTGCGTTCTTCCACTTCAGGGAACTCGACAACGATCTGGCGGTTATATGAAGATGTATTAATTTAAAAAAGTCTGCTGAGAAAATATGTATTATCATATCTGAAATGTAACCGCTGCACATAAAAACTTTTAAATTTCTAGTCAACCTATAGTTATGGTGCACACATGAATGGCCCAAGCTTATAGCAGGCAAACGCAATATAGCGTTGCAATCGCCACCACACATTGTTCTTTAATCCATCCAAAATCAATACAGTGCTGAGCATGAATAGGGAAAAATTCAACGTTAAAGACGCAGCGAAACCATGAGAAATGTTAGAACGTCAACAGTAATATACACGCAAATCGTGGAATTGAAAAGTGAAGACAAAGAGCATTGGGGGAGCAGCTGGACATAATTTTAAAGACAAAAGTGTCCTGAAATTGAGGCCTTTGAAACAACCTTACTTGTAAAACACAAAGCTTAATGCGTTGTTTCCTAATTCACTTCGTCTGGCTCCTTATAAAACTTAGAACATGCGCAAAGCAAATGCACTCACAATTGCAAGACCCACGGTTCTTTGTATCCGAGTTCATCCCACATCGAAGACAGTGGCCAATAGCGCCGTCTTTTTTTTCTGCTTGTTGTTTCGCTTATAATTAATTCTAACACTCACAAACATTCGTGCCCACTTTGCTGCGTATTTCAATATGTAGGCTTCTCAGTAGGAATGACGACCGCAAGCGAACATTTTTCGCGATAGGAGTGCGCTGACAAGAACGGACAAGACTGCAAGCACTCAGGTGGTGTTGTGCCTAGTCGGTGCTAGCTATGCACAGAAGGAAAGGAGGGTAAAAGGAAAGGGTGAATGAAGAAAACGGCACTAAACGCCACACTTTCCCCCGCTGGACCTAGCCCGACCGCGTTCTTCGGGCGGCAGCGACGGAGGTAGACAAAGACGACAATAGTAACCCCGCCGCGTTCACCCCTGCCTGCGAGAGCAGCCAATCCGACACAGCAGCTTGTAGCTGTCTGGGCGCTTGATTGATAGCATTGACCAGGCTCACGCGGGTGCGTGACGGAGATGCAAGTAGGGGCAAAAAAAAATCGGGAATGGCGCCGTGCCAAAGAAAGGCAACGACGAGAGATTGTTGACACGGACAAGCACAAGCTTCCAACTAATTTTTCTTTCTGTTAGGGGCACTCACAAAGGAGCTTACTACACATGTGCGAACAAAGAAATATATTGGAATAGGAGCATGACGATAATATCGCTGCAACTTGCCATGCATGGTAAACAAAGTTTCACTAATACATATGCGCTCCATCTCGATGCAACTTAAAACGGTTCCATCGGCTCTGTGGCACTATAATTCTCGATTCTCCTCAGAAATATGATCCTCTGAAGCCGTGGAGCGTAATGCAAAATATACAATGTGCAGACAAATGCGCAATTCGGTTGTTTTTTATGCAAAGCTCATGTTACCAAGCATGACCAATAAAGCAGCGGCTAGTTTGCCCGTTATGCGACTTCTCCTGCTTGCTACGTCGTGCATTGGCTTTTCTGTTTAGGGGCGCATGTCGGTGAAGGCGAAGCGCACAAACGGCTGCCATCCCACGCATTCAGTTGATATGGAACAACCACAGGTGGTTAGTACAAATCCCGCCCCACCTTGCCCCTACGATGCGCCTCATAATCACATTGTGGTTTAGGCACGCATAACTCCATATTTTAAATTTGTATTGGCATTTTTAAACGTCACTTAAGCTTAATACATTTGCTTACTTCAAGCCCTGCGTTGTTCTAAGAAAGCCAGCTTAGTAAACCATGTTGGCAAATCAATGCGAATGTCGGTCCAATATTTCCCGTCTTTTTGAATGGCAGGGCTAATATTCTGTGTTGCATGTGCAAACAATCATGGATCTCTGTCACAGTGGCACCGCCAATATTCGATTCAAGCTATTTATCTTAGGCCGTCATTTGACAGGCACTCAGAATGGCAGAACCACTATTTGAACCACGCTGTTAACTTTAGGCCATCATTGGGCAAGCAATCTGAATGGCACAGCCAATATTGGAACCACGCTGTCAACCTTAGGCCATCACTGGGCCAGGAACTGCCAACACGTATCGAACGTTGGCCCGAGCTGACGTGCAGCATCGGTAGTGACTGCGAAAAAATTGCCGCATTGCAACAGAGTGCACTGTTTTTCTAACCCAGGGTATGATGCGTGTCATACAAAATTACTTTAAAAGCCCTTGTCAGCTGTCCTTTTTATGAGCTCTCGTGAGGCATTCGCTAGTGGTTGGTGTTATGTGAACATGACCGGGCATGATGCACTCCTTTACTATTCAGTGTAGATGCACAGTTATCTGGATAGTTTTAAAGCCTTGTCAAATTAGCACTATAATGAGCTCACATAGGCAAATTTTGCGAATAGCGTTATGTGAAAGCATGTCTTAGCATAATGCGGTCTTCTATCTACATATTATATGTAGCAAAGAAGACATTTCTTAAACTTTCTTGTGCTATCATCACATAATGCTCACTTTGGAAATTCGCGATCCTTTGCCTGCTCATTTTACGTGGTTTAACGTCTCAAACCCGACTCAGCATATCAGGGATACTGTGGAGCAGGGCTCTAGGGGGTATAGACCACGTAGGGTTCTTTGACGTACACTGACATCCCACAGTAAACGGGCCTCTAGCCCTTCGCCTCCATAGAAATGGAACCGCTGCCGTCGGATCGAACTCGCATCTTTTCATGCCACCAGCCGAGCACATTAACCACTGAGCCACCGCGGCAGTGCAGGTTCGCCAGTGATTGCAGTATCTTGACAAAATTCGATCGCAGTGCATCATTTCAGTGCCCTAGTTCCACTGGCCGCAGTCACGGATTTCGCCGGGGTTTCTCCCAAGGCTGGGTACTATTCAGAATGCGGCGGGAGGCGCAGTGCCAAAAAGGCGGTGGGCCGCGCGTTGCTCTCCCGTCGAATAGCGGAGGAGAAATGCTGGCTGTCTGCATCGCCGCGTTGCTGCATTGAGCAGGTTTCAGCGCTGCCGTTGAAAAAAAGGGAGCGATTTCAGCTGGCTGTAGTTGTGAGGCTAAGAAAAGCACAAACACTATGCCCGGGGGATTGCAAAACTACACAAAATATCACAAAAAATGGTTCCCTGTCACGTGTGGACATTGTACAACATGCCGCCCGCGAAGACGCGGCTTCAACGGTACATCCTGAGGAAGCATATAGATTGAAAACCCATTGAAAAAGCAATGCACTACAAGTCAGGAGGCCAGCGAACGCGTAGTAGCAGTGAAGTGACGAGGAGGGCGAACGAAGGACGGAAGGAACGAAACAGTGGAAGGGAGGATTGCAAAACCATTCAGGAAGGATCCAGGAGGCAACGGTTCAGCAAGAGGGAAAAGGTGTAAAAGAAGAGGAAAACAAATGAACAGGAAAAGGCAAAAATAGAAGCAAGGTGAGAAAAAAAATCCGTGAGAAGAAAATGAAGTGTCAATAAATTCAAGGGAAGAGAGGCAAAGAAAGAAGCAAGAAATATTACGGGAAACGACGAAAATAAATGTGGGTGAGCACTGCAGAAAAATTATTCACGAAGTTCGCGGGAAAAAATGTGTTTAGATTTTTATGATAATGTTTGATACAACGTTGTCTGGCAGAAGTGCTTCGATCAGGCCTAAGTTCTCTGGTAAGGCCACTGACACTTTTCGGGACCACAGAGTAGTTTTGTGAAAACGACACGCAGCTGCAGTCCCCGTTTTGAGGAATGGTACCGCTGATAAGATTTCCAAGATGAAAATCAGTCGAATGTAGGTGGGCCTAGGAGGCAGCTTTACTCTGTATATATGTGAAGATAACTGGTGGCTTTCATATCAGTGAAAATGTTCCACTAGATGGGGGCATAACGTGCGCCGAAGACCGAAAGGCAATGATCCGTAAATAGTGAAAGTTGGTAGCAATTTCATCACAATTATCAATGCGTAGTCTGTTTATATATTTCCGCTGTTGGGACTTTATTATGCTAAATTTGAATGGTAGCTAGCAGTGGTCGATCGCTGAGGTGGTGCTGGAGGGACGTGAAGCTTATAAAGTGCGAATTAATATCTTCGAAGAGCTAGCGGCAGCGCGGTTTGGCTCAATAGCCACTTAAATGAGCTTTCACAGCGAACTCAGCTGCGAGGCATGCCCAACACTCCGGAAAATGGTGATCTATGCGGCACCCATGCATGGATGACTGAATCATCTTTAATTGGAGATATTTAGAGGGTGCTCGTGGCCGTCGTATTTGCAGCTAATCAGCTCCTAGCACCCAGACTTACGGGCGGCGGCCCTTATAGGTGTCTAGCGTCTTTTCTGCTTGAGATTACGTATCGGAATTATGAAACAGTAGGTAAAATATACTAGCACATTACAAAAGAAATTTCATGCGTGTATATTGTCGTACAACTTTGACGCTTTCGATAATATACAATCATACATTTTCAGATGTATTTGAGGGGTACGTTTCAGTACGCAATTTGTTTTCGTCTTTTTCAAGTTGCAATAAATTTGTATCGCGACCTACGAGATCCTCTGTAACTTTATTAAATCCTGATATTGTACCTCTTGCTTTGATCGCCACAATGAAAAATAAGTCTCAGTGCGCTTGTATGTCTGCATAGCAGACAAAAAAGTATAGGATGAATGTAGACAAATTAGTTGCGATGTCTTTTGTTATTAATGTGAGCGAGTATCGGAAAGCTAAACAGTGGATGTCACTTCCGGACCCGTAGCACAGTAATACTGCTTTTATTTGCGTGTGTGTGTGTGTAGGGGGGGGGGGTTATTGTAGCTGAGATTACTGAAAGAAAAAGTGCAAAGAAAAAGCTCGAAAGAGCCAAGGTCGGCAGTTTCCGCTTTTTTATCTGAAACGCGCTTTCAACCAACTGATTTCCTTTTAAATGACTCATGTCAAGGGTCAGCTTGCTTTATGCGTTTACATTGGCAACTTAGTAGTTATAAACAAAAAAATACGGTAGTGATGTGACACTGCCACAGCAAACAGCGCGACTATGCGGTCGGCCCCCTGCAACCTTTGGGAACGCGGGGAACCCCTCATGGATCGGTGTTATCCCCGCTCATGTGCAACATAGCTATGATGTGCCTCCAAAATGCGAGTGGAAGGCGTTCAACACGCTTTATATGCAGATGACATTGCAATCTGGACCGCATTGTTTCTCCTTCATTTCTCCGTTAGCCAGTCAAATTCTGAAACTGGCTGCCACTTATCCAACACCGAATCGTATCGCTCGGGCCCCTGGCCCATCAGGGCTTACGAAGTGATGAGGCCATTGACGCGGCTGCCCGTGCACTTACGCACCGGGATCCTCCTCATCCCGGCTATTCTATCTCGAAGGCAAAATAACCGCTGCTGCAGTTCAAGGAAGTCATAACACATTATAGAGACAACCAC
This sequence comes from Dermacentor albipictus, assembly GCF_038994185.2. Lineage (NCBI taxonomy): Eukaryota > Metazoa > Arthropoda > Arachnida > Ixodida > Ixodidae > Dermacentor > Dermacentor albipictus. The sequence goes on from NC_091821.1 coordinate 15,608,320, forward strand.
CGCTTTTTCCCGGCTCCTACACACGGGATAAGTAAGGCGGAGTAGTGAAGATTAGGGCGCCTGCAGACAGGTACTCTACTCTTTCTTGCAAACATCAAACATTTTGATCCTAACACGGCAGGTTGGTGCGTGCACTGTGGGGAGACCTGTGATATTTTACACATGGTGTGGGCATGTACTCAAAATCCCCCCTCTCCCCTTCACCTAACCCTTCCCCAGAGGCATGAGAGACTGCCCTCTTTAACTGCTCCTCGCTTGAGTCCCAAAGGGCTCTGGTGAATGGGAGTGAGACGAGACGGGGCCTCGTCATGCGGTGTCCGAAGTAGGTACGCCCACAATGTAGCGGGCTACTTCGTGTTCTCCGAACTTTCTCAATTTGACCGATTAAAGTTTTCACGACCACCACCGCATCCGCGCTGATTTCTGCTCCAGGAGAATATGCCAGAGCCACACCGCGAGGACCACTTTCTCAGCCTCACGGGCAGAGCGTCGCTTTCGCCAATGCCGTGGATTCTACACAACTTTAAAGGAGCCCCGCCCCACTGCCACTTCACTCACGGCCTGCTAGCTGCGCGTGAGAGATCGCGTTACGAGCGCCCGACGAGACAGCCAAGGAACATTGTAGCAAGGGTATCTCGCGCATTGATACCACCCTTAGGGATTTACCCCTAACAGTGGCGTTGCTAGGTCGTCTGGCAACAGGGGCCCATAGATTCTATGTCACCCCCCCCCCCCCCCCCCTCTGCGCTGTATTCAGGAAGAGCAGAATATCGAAAATTTCCGGTGAGGTGTGCGGGGTATGTTTCAGAAGCAGCACAGCCGCCTTGGATACGCCCTCCCCCCTCCCCCCCTCTTCGCTTTTATTCTTTGAGATCACGAATGAAGCAGGTATAAACGCTGTTTTATTTTCTGCACCAAATAACACAGGGTGCCGCGCTGATGACTTGTAATAAGCGCACTTGCACATACGCTGTCAGAATGTAAGGCCTCGTGGAAAATATGGATGACAAGTCACAAAAATATTTCAATAAAACTTTCATTGGCAATTTCAGAGGCTATATCGCATTTGCACAGTTAAAGCCCAACAGTCATGAGCGGCCCAACAGCAACTCCACAAAAATCGTCGTCGGCACTACCGCATGCAGTGTTTTGGCTGTGCGCAGCTTTGAACCCGAACGAAAATTAAATAACGTGTCAGCGACGCGGATCTCCTCACCCTATTGGAATATGGCACATGCTTCCCTGTGGCGTGGGAGTCAATGCTATGACACTTCCGAAGTCTGTCATTCTGATCCATAAAAACTTTCTTTATTTGCTACTATTGGCGAACGTCGTTATCCTATAGCTGCGCTACTGCCTCAATGTTGGGGAAAGAAGTAGAGCCCGCTCAACGTCGATTCTTGGCGTCACCACGCAAAAAGCGTGAAGGCCGCGATGAAGCCCGTGCCAGCGAAAGCATGAGCTGCAGTTGGTCTCCAATCGCAATCGAGAGGATAGAGACATTGCTCTCGCTGGTGCATTATTTCACATTAATTTCGGTACTGCCATACTGGGCCGCCCGCATTGCCAAAGCATTGCATGCTCTGGAATCTTAGACGATATTGCGTAGAGAAGTTTTTGTTGAGTTAATAATATGGCTTTAGGTCCTATATTCCCGAATTGCAATGTTTCGTCTATAATTGCTAATTAAGCAATTATTTAAGATATCATATCTTAGAATAGCGCGGACTGAAGCGAAGAGGGACCCAAAAGCCACATCGCCATACTGTTTATTTGGCGGTGCCCACCCTGTGCGTGAGTACACCGCACTAGCGCACCGCACATACGTTCCGATAAGGCGAGTAGCATGGCGACCACTTAGCGAAATGGAATGGAATGGAATGGAAAACTTTAATCACTCTTTAAAGGTTTTAGCGGGTCGAGGCCGAAGTCTTCGTTCTTGAAGCTTGAGTCCTCTTCAGCCATGGATGGGCCCCTAGTCCAGGGCTCCACTGAGCCGGGCCGCCTCGCACGCGTGCGCTATTAGAGCTCTTTGAGTCTCTAGCTCGCGGCTGGTGAGCCAGCTCTCCCATTGCTCCGCACTTGGTGTTTTGTGTTTGTGGAATGCCTGGTTTCTTGTACACTCCCATGTAATGTGGTATAATGTTGGCTTAGCTCCACACCACGGACAGGTTGCGCTATACTGCGTGGGGAACATCCTACTTAGTATGTGTAAGTTTGGAAAGGTGCCCGTTTGCAGTCTCCGCCATCCTGCGGCCTCCTCCTTTGTTAATGCTTTATGTGGTGGCGGATATTGATATCTTAGACCCTTATAGATGTTTAATAGCTCTGAATAGCTGTTCCCGCAGTTGATCTGTGGCCCCTCTGGGGCGGTTGACGTTCCTGCTCGGCTGGTCATCCCTCGAGCTAGGCAGTCCGCCCCTTCGTTGCCCCTGATCCCTGCGTGGCTTGGTATCCAGATAATGTTATGTGTGGGTTGTCCCTCAGCGATTGGAACTCTGCTGAGGATCTTGAGCGCCGTGTTACTTATTTTGCCTCTTATATAGCTCCGGCACGCCTCTTGTGAATCTGTTAGAATATTGAGCGATATTCCTGTTCTATAACCTTCTTCCGCTGCCAGTGCGACAGCAATTTCCTCTGCCTCGGTTATGTTAGCCACCTCGGCCGTGAGTCCTGTGATTAATTCTCCTTGATTATTTACTACTACCGCTGCCGCGTTGTTTTTGTGTGCGTGTGAGTATAGGGACGCATCGGTATAGACTGTATTGTCCCGATGTCCCATCGTCTTTTCGTAAAACTCTGCCCTAGCCTGTCTCCTACTCGCATGGAGGTTTGGGTCCATGTTGCGAGGGATAGGTTGTATGCGTAGTTTCTTTCTTAGTGGGTCTGGTATTGTGGCCCTGCTACTTTGTGATTTTTCTACTTCCCGACCTAGCTTTGTCAGGAGCGCCCTTCCCGTCGTTGTATTGCTGAGTCTTCGTACTTGTGCGTTGAGCTGGCATTCCCTGAGTTCTTCAAAAGTGTTGCTGATTCCAAGTTGCATGAGTTTGTCGTTGGATGTGTTCCTTGGGAGGTGGAGAGCTGTTTTATACGCTTTCCGGAGGATGGTCTCCACTTGCTCTTTTTCGGTTTTGGTGATTGCATGGTACGGCAGTGAGTATGTGACCCGGCTGACTATCAGGCTGTTGACCAACCTGAGTGTGTCCTCCTCTTTCATGCCATATCGCTTGTGTGCCACTCTGCTAATCATTCGGCCCACCTGTCCTGCTGCTTTGTTTAGCAGGCAAATTGTGTGGCTGCATTTCCGGCTTCCTTGCAACCACATGCCGAGGATTCTAATCATCTTTTGTTCCGGGATGTTCTGTCCTTCTAGCCTTACTTCGAGCGGGGCATCAGTGGGGTGTCTGCCCACCCTGAGGAGTTCAGATTTCTCCGTGGAGCATCTGAGGCCTCTTTGCTTTGTGTATTCTTCGATGCAGGTGGCAGCTTCTTGTAGTGCCTCTTGTTTATCCCCTAGTGAGCCTTGAGTAGTCCAGATCGTTATGTCGTCCGCGTATATTGCGTGACTGATTCCTTGGATCTTGCTAAGTTTCTTGGTAAGGTTGACCATCGCTATGTTGAAGAGTACTGGCGAGATTACTGAGCCCTGCGGAGTGCCCTTGCATGGCGTTTGAAAGGCGTCACTCCGTAGGTCTCCTAGGCCTACTGTCGCTGTTCTGTCGGTTAGGAAGCTTCTGATATAGTCATGGACTTTCTTCCCGCAATTAGTGGTGTTAATCCCCTCCATAATGGCGGCGTGGGAGACGTTGTCAAAGGCTCCCTTGATGTCGATGGCCATGACCACGTTTTCCCCGTGTTTCGGCATTGTCTCGAGTACCTCTTCTTTTAGCTGTAGCAAGATATCTTGGGTAGACAAGTTTGCCCTGAAGCCGAACATGGTGTTGGGGTACCATCCTCCGTCTTCAAGATGCGTTTGGATTCTTCGGGTCACTATTCTTTCGTACAGCTTGCCTAGGCATGATGTAAGCGAAATTGGTCTGAGATTTTCAATTTGGAGTTTTTTGCCAGGTTTGGGAATCATCACCACTACGGCGTGTTTCCACTCCGCTGGTACTTTGCCATCCTCCCATAGTTTGTTGAGGTAGAGGGTGAGCTGATCAATTGCTTCGTCGCTGAGGTTTCGAATTAGCGAGTTTCGGATTTTGTCCGCCCCTGCTGCTGTGTTCTTTGTTGCAGCCCTTACAGCCTCGACGACCTCTTCTCTTGTGATGGGTCGGTCCGTAGTTGAGTTTTCGTCACCCTGGTAGTCGCCTCGGTAGCCTTCTATCGAGATCTTTCCGTAGCATTTTTCCCGTACTGCTTGGAGCAGTTGTTCTTCTGTTCCTTCATACTGGTGGATTAACCTCTGAATGGATTTGCTGCTTTCCGCCTTGCTCTTGCTCGGATCCATGAGTGTTCTGAGGATATGCCATGTTCTGGCTGTGCTTAGGGTGCCATTCAGTGAGGTACTAAACTGCTGCCACCCCTGCCTTGCCAGCTGCGTTGCATACTCCTCTGCTTGGTGAGTTATTTCGGCAATTTTCTTCTTAAGCTTTCTATTTAGCTTCTGACGCTTCCACCGCTTGGTTAGGCCTCGTCGTGCCTCCCATAACCTGAGGAGTCGTTTGTCCACTTCTGGTGCTTGTTCTGTTCGTTCCACTTCTTTTGTGTAGAGATCTCTTATTTGTCTGAGTTGATGGCTCCAATCCTCTGCCGACGTTATGTCCCCTTTTAGCTGTTTACAGTGGACTCTAAAGGCATCCCAGTCTGTTAGACTTGCCTTGCCAATCTTCCTCCTGGTGATTTCTGCCTCTGTGCTGACCCTGATGATGTAGTGGTCGCTGCCGAGGTTTTCTTGCAAGTTCTCCCATTCGACTTGCTTAGCGCCCCTGACAAAGGTTAGGTCGGGACACGTGTCCACGCTTACGCTATTGCCCTGTCTGGTGGGTTGGCTTTCATCTGTGAGTAGCTCGCAGCCTATGTTTTCCGCAGCTGTGCAGATACTGCGCCCTTTCTTGTCTTCGATTCTACTGCCCCACTGCGGACTCTTCGCATTGAAGTCTCCTGCTATTATTAGGGTGTTTTGCCCTGCAAGCTTCTTCGCTTCCGCAAAAAGTTTAATGAAGTTTCCTTTGTTTTTAGGTGGGCTATATAGATTGATTACGAAAGTGCTCTTCGCTTTCTTTTTCCGTTTTGGAATCACTTCGGTCACTATATGTTCTAGATGTGTGTCTTCTAGTTCCTTATGTGTAATGGTTGTTATTTTGTTGCTTATTAAAGTCGCTGTTCGTCCATTTTCCTGACAAGTATATCCTTTTAGGGTTGGGATGCAATTTGTTTCCTGTAGTAGTATTAAATCTGGTGGATTTCCTCTAGTGTTAATGAACTGTTGCAGGAGCCCTTGCTTGCGCTTGTAGCTCCTGCAGTTCCACTGCCAAATCTCTAGTTGGTTTGGTCCTGCCATGTTGATGTATTGGTGTTGTTATTTGTTCCCTGGGATTCTGATCCAAACCTGCGCTCGTTGTAGAGGCGGTCTCTGGCGTCGTTTACTGTTCTCTGTGTAGTTTGATTCTTTACGTAGTTGCGGAAGCTCTGGTCTTGCAGGGCTATCTTTTGATTTAGCTGCTGCATTTGCTGCTGCATTTGCTGCATGAAAGCTTTGAGGTCTTCAATTGAGGTGTTCCCCTCGCTAGTTTGCGTGCTCTCTATATGTTGCTGCGGCGGTGGTGGCGCCCTAACTGGTGAGAAACCTGCCTTTCTCATCTCTTGCATTTCCTGAATAAGGTCGTCTATTCTTTTCCTGAGCTGCCGGGTTTCTTCGCGGCAGAGCTCAAGTTCCTTTTTAAGATTACTGTTTTCGGCACAAAGCCTCTTCTCGTTTTCTGTCTGCATGCTTGTGTTATTGGTTATGTTGTTGTGCGGAGCAAAAAGCGTTTTGAGAGGGCCGGCTCCCCAGCTCACCTTAACTCCGCCGCTTTTCTTCTGCTGATTTGGCTTCGTCGTGGTCTGCTGGCCCGCGCCGCCCAGAGGTGGGTAGGACTCGTCCCTTTCCCGGCTTCGGCCCTGGACTTGACTGTGGCTGCGCCCTCGGCTGCGGCTCCTGGATTCACTCCGGTAGTCGGTCCGTCGCTCTTGATCTTCATTCCGGAACCAGCGCGGTCGCCTTGCTCCGCTTCTGCTCCTGCTGCGTCCCCGCCGCTGCTGGCCCTGGGGTCCCCATCGTAGTTCGTTTGTCGACTTTAGGCGTTGTTTGCAGTCCTTTGTGCCCGCCGCGTGGGAGCCCCCACACAGCAGACACTTGGGTGTACATTGATGATGTTCTTCCGGATCTTTCTGGCCGCATTGCTTGCAAGCTCTGATTCCGGGGGTCGGGCAGACGTCCGACCGGTGACCTTGCTGGCAGCAAATATAGCAAACTTGCCGCGTCGGTCTGTATGGATAACACCACATCTCTCCCCCGTAGTACAAAACTTGCTTGGGGAGGATGGGGCCATCAAAGGTGATAACAGCTGTGCTAGATCGGCCTAGCATTCTCGCCGCTAAAATCTTCACCCCTTGCGTGCGTGTTCGTAAGTTTGTCTTGAGTTCTTCGGCGGGGGTCCCCGGGTCCACCCCATGAATGACCCCGCGCAGCGTTCCCTCCGGCGCCGCCACGTGCGCGTTGACGTCGTAGCTGTGCTCACCAATCTTCAGTTGCGTGATGCGCCTGACTTGCTGAGCAGCACTTTCGTTGTCTGTACTAATTATGATGATGTTTGAGCCCGTGCGGAGCCGGATGATGAGGTCTTCAGCCCTGCATCCGTGTCCGGTGGCCGCAACCACCGCTCGCGCCACTTGGTGTGTCTGCAGGTTTTTCACTGCCAGTCCCTTCGGCCGGAGGACTATCTTTAAATCATCTCTGGGGAGCGGAGGCAGTCTCCTCCTCGGCGCTCTCTCTCCCTCTCCTTGATTGGTCACAGCTGGTGCGCCATCTGTGCGCTTCGTCGAGTCAAGGGGATTTTCATTCCCTAGCTTCTTTCCCGCCAAAAGTTCTGCTTGTCCGCTACGTTGTCGTTTTCTTTGCCGCTTGGATATGGCGATCTCCCAATCCGCGTCTGTGTCCTTGCCTTGATTGGCTTGTGACACTGGTGTCGCTGGGGTGCTGCCTTTCAGGGCTTGAGTAGTTACCGCTGCTCCGTGGGCGAGGGTCTCCCCGGCGGCGTCGCTGAAATCTTCATCCATAATTTCGTGGGCTTCCGCCATGAAACTTGTCGAAACTTGGGGTGGTAGGTGTGCTAGGTTGGAGTTGATGACTCGGGAAATCGCTCCAGGCTCCTCTGCCGCTGGCCGAGGCTGGGAGGGCCGCGGAGCCCCGCTACCGTGTTAGGCCTAATGGGCCTAGCTTCTGCCGGCCACGTAGGGAATCTTCAAGCTCGTGTAAATCCAAAAATAGTGGACCCACCGGCTCGAAAATGGTGTCCTCGTGGTCCGTTCCGCTTCCGGCGTCGGTTCCGACCAAAATTTGGACGGTCCAATTGGGTTAGACGGGTCAAAAATCCCGAAAACTACGGAGTGCATGTGAAGAAGCAGCTAGGGTCCCTCGATCTTCTTCTTCTTCCCACTTAGCGAAATAGTTTTTTTTAGCCCGCGCATTCCTGCAATTATTACGTAGGATGTTGATAAAGGTCTAATCGACTAAAGGTCGAATCGAAGAGAAGCTGGAGCTACGAACGGCTGGATGTCTGATTTTCCCTTTATTCATTACTTCTCTCCACCTTGCGGGTTTCCGCAGAACTACTACGTCAAACTCTTGCCTTTGCTTCGTGTTGTCGACAAATTCGACTTCGCCCTGCCATCTGCTAGCCGCCTGGTTAGCTCTGATGGTAGAGCGGCTGCCCCGGAAAGGCGGTGGTCCCGGGTTCGAGTCCCGGACCAGGACGAATTTTTCTTCAACTATGAGGCTTTTCTTTCGAGGAACCCGTATGGGTTTCCTTTGCAGCAATTGCTACGAACGGGTGGATGTCTGATTTTCCCTTTATTCATAACTACGAGTTACCAAAGTGCGTCACGGGAGCGAGCACTGTTAAGGAAAAATTCTAGTTCATTTAGCAACAAAACGCCACTGCATTGGCACTTTTATTTGCCGAGGAAAACATAAGCAAAAGAGGTGTAACGAAGGCCATCGTTTTGAAGAAGTAAACGAAAAGGGGGAAACGGGAGACGTTCAGTAGCGTGTCATCCCTCCACGCGCCCTGATCCCCTCACGCATCCTCGAAGGAAGGGACTCGAACAATGCTTCAATGAAGCAAGTGTCCGCTCGAATTGCATTCCAAGCTTCTTGGACAGCGACCCACAAGTCGTCATGGGATGCACTGTGGAGGCCTTGCTTGGACAGGGTGCTCTTCATTCGGCCCCAGACATGTTCAATAATATTCATGTCCGCACCCTTTGGGACCCATTGAAGCTGGGGCACACCGCGATCGTCTAACAGTGTCTTAACCCGGTTTGCTGTGTGGATGGGGGATAGGTCCTGCATAAAATAAAAGTTTCCATCGGGAAACGGCCCATCCAGGACATATGGAATCATTGTATAGTCCAAGATGTCGCAGTATTTCTCCCACGTCAGGGCACCCTCGATTCGGACCAGTGGACCCAGTCCTTCGGCTGACACGGCTCCCCACACATTTACAGCAGTCCTGCCACTTGTAGCGACTTCCTGAATATATTCAGGGTCGTAGCGAGTGTTGTCTGGACGCCAAACGCGACGTTTCTGGTCCCAGACAGTGGTGAATGTTGACTCATCTGAAAATAGCACTCTTTTCCATTGGTCAACGCTCCATCCACTGTGATCAATTGCGAACTGGAGACGGGCCGCCTTGTTTCCCTCAGTCAACCTTGGCTTCTGCACAGCAACCCGGCTCTTTAGACCTGCTTCCGCTAGTCTTCTTCTCACCGTTGCAAGTGATACAGAAACACCTGCAGTATCGGCAAATCCTTTAGCATCACCGAATGGGTTGGCGCAGGCTGCAGCGATCAAGACCTCGTCTTCTTCTACTGTAGTTGCCCGTGGGCGTCGTTCGTGTGGAGCATCTGAAATGCGGCCTTGTTCGCGGTATGCCTGCACAATTCGGTTGACTGTGTGTGTAGACCGCCCCGTCATCTCTGCGATCTTCCGTTGAGAATAACACCGCAAAGAAAGCTCTACAATCTTCACCCGTTCGCTTTCGGGAACCCTGGCCATATTACCAGGAGCACTGCACTTGGACTCGGACCCAGGAGCACTTCACTGAGATCGCTAGTTATACAGTGATCGAAGCGCGATTTTATCGCCACTGCCGCGAGTGCACTGCTTCACCGCGTAGTTCAGTTCAATATCGTCTGCCTGCGACGCGGTAGCAGACGACACTGAGAGCGGTACGCCTAGCAGAGGGTTCGTCTGCGTCGTTATTACATATTGCGCGTTTGAAACACTGGTTATTTTTAAAGCGACAGCGTTACTGGCCTAGTCGAGCTAGTTTTGCCGTGTGTGAGAGTAAGACTTTGAAGTTAAGAATTGATACCACGTGACTCGCTGCCGTTGCACCGACCGCCGCCTCGCCAGATGCGTCTGAGTGAATAACTACGCGACTCGCCGATCTCTTGAAAGGCAGACGGTGCCGTGCTCTCTTCCGCCTCGCAGTTTTTCGCTATATTCAGGCCAGTGCTTCAGTTGAGCCATCGTGCGATGGTAGAAAGGAGCGTGGACTCTGGTCGACCTGTGGCGAAGTTGTCTGCACGGTCCCAGTGGCGAAAGCGACAAGCTGAGTCGGACCGTCCTCCAGATGTCACTCGGCTTGCTAATGAGATAAAGCGGAGACGTGTGTACGGTTGCGCTAAGAGGCAGGTTGAAACCAGTGGAGAACGGGAACTTCGGCGAGCTTAGCGCGGGATGAAGGCGGCAGAAGGACGACAGGACGAGCTTTAGAGGCGGCAATGGACGCCTCGCCTTCGACTTCGACGACGGCCTCGAAAACTGACGAAACGACGGTAGTGAGTGCTCCCAGTATGGAACGTTCGACTAGTTCGGTTGGGAAACTCGGCATGGGCTACGAGGGTCCAACTACTATTCGTGAGTTAACTCACCTTTAGGGGGCGCAGCGAGGATCTGACCACATTGTGTCACACGGAGGTTCACTCACAGCTCGTTGCCGGGGAATATATTGTGTTGCTTGTGGAGGTATTCGCGGTGTTATGTGGAGAACACCAGTACTTTGGGGAACACATCCAGTACTTGACGTCGAGCAGTTTTGACGTGTTTAAGTCACCGTAAGCAATGGCACCGAAGTTTTGGAATTTTCGGCGTGTCATATCCGCTCGAGATCGCGGTCTGGCTGACGAACGATTTCGCGGAGTCTACATAGAGGAATCGAATGGCTTCTGAGTCACAGGTGTCACTGAAGGAAGGGAGTACGTTAGCACCATGTTCATTCATTACTCTAAGTAAGGGAGTGGGCAATTTTTCCATCAATTAGCTTGCAACCAATGCAGCCACGCTCGCCGAGGGTGCCTTCGCTTGTCAATCTTTCTAATAATCTGCCGCGTTTGCTCCACTAACTTCTTCGTAGCAGTAGCAATAGATTACGTTTTCGAGTGGGCGGCTTCTTTTGTTCTCAGTAGGGAATGTAAAGCTGTCTGTAGCGAGAAGGGGAAGCCAAATAAGTCGGCATGTGAATATATGGAACTTGCTCACGTAAAAATGCATGTACTTTTGCGGAGATTTATCCATGTGCGTGGACAGAGCGTTTTAATTCATAGTGAAATTTCGCCAAGCAAGCATGACAAAATATTTTGCGTGATCGATCGTGCCGGTAGCCTCTCTTGGCGTCGACAGTTTGCGCGTGCTAACGCTAATGCCAAAGGGCTAACCTCCAGAGGGAAACCGAGAAAACAAGCAGTTGTCTCCGCCCGTCAAGACGATCGTTACCTTCCGACGACGTGCGTTCCTATACATGCTTAAAAAAGTTGCATAAGGAAAAGCCGATCGTCGTCATCGGGGGCTTGCGCGGGTACCGTCTGTTGCTTACGCATACTTTGCAGCTTGCGTCTGCTTACCCGCCGCTATGTGTGTGTGTGGACTTTGCTCCCAGGCGCACTCCTTTCGCGGACCTTATCCGGAATAAAGGCACCTCTGTTACGGTTGCGATGTCGGCCAGCTATCACTTCCTCGCCTTCTATTCGAGACAGATGCGGGATTCATGCTGTTAGATATGGCGCCGTTTGCTGAGGCTACTTCGAGTTCCCCAAACCACTTCGAATCGCAGCACAGCTAATTGAGGAATGCAGAAGCAGGAAAGCACATTCCATAGGAGCACCCGACAAGTGCAAACAAGTTTGCGGCCCCCAGGTCGTGCGCCGCCGGGATTAGAAGGGGGCCTCGGACAATGGAGCTCAATCGTCCCCCTTCGGCTTTGAAGAAGGCATTTGCCACCACTGCGGAGCCGTACCACCGGGAGCAGGTGGGCACTCGTGCAATGGAGCATGAGCGCCCCCCCCTCCTTCTCCTCCTTAGAAGAAGCGGCGACTCTCTTCGCCGGGTATGACACCATCGCACGGGCGCCTACCATTGGCTGAAAGTGGCGTCATCTGAGCGGACTCTCCCATTGGTCAAACATGACGTGACTTCCAGTGCTCGAAGGGTTTATAAGAAGCCTTCCAGAGAGACCTGAGCATTCTGGGATATTCCCTGATTCACCTCTCTCGAACTTCTTGCCGCGGGCCGCAGCGTCCGAGTTGCTGCCGGCCCGTAATGACTGCACGACTGTTACCTGACGCTCACCTCCTTGTAAATGATGTCAAATAAATACTCCCAAGTTTGGGTTTTCATCCCGACGTCCCGTCCTCCAACCCCTACAATGCCTCGAGTACATGAAGTTAATGCCGGACGATCGCCATCGCGCAACGGTTCCTTGTTGCAGTAATGCGCGCGGTCCAACCGGTGAGATCGGTGCTGCTGGCCCGTTAAGACAAGATGCGGCGAAAAAGAAAACCGACCGTAATAGACTGCACCTTTAGTCATCAGCAAGTGCGTGCAACCCTGTAGCACGTTTGAAATGGTTTATGATCACAGCTGTGGCAGTTTGCGCGAGTCAACGTTCTGATGACAAAAGTGAATACGAGCACAATTACCCCACAGGAGCTCCGTGCATCGGACACCTTAAAAGATAATAGATGCCAGGAATGACGAAATAGTTTGCTCAGAACGGACGAAAATAGATATGTAAGCGTCACTTTCATACCCATGCGCGGAGATTCACAATGTATAAAATCCTGCGGCGCCGATTGTTGCAGCAGGAAGGAAACTTGTCAAGCGATTGTCACCGTGTTGACACGTACTGCAGAACGCTGCAGAAGTAGTTTCCAGCTGATTTTTTTTTCTTTTTTCTTGGCTCCACCTGCCATATACTAAGGGGTTTTTATTAGGCTGGCAAGGGGCGTCTGATACTTTCACTTCCAATTAGCATTGCTTGCTTTGGTTGGATTGGTTGAGTCACGAATAGACCTCGTGTTCTAGAGAGAGTGGTTGGGCTCGATTTACTTTGCGTGGCCAAGCTTAAAATGGCGTCAAACTACTTTACAGAAAGCGAACAGAATTAGCTGCCATAAAACTAAACCGTGAACAAACGATGCAAACGATGCAAAATATGGGGTTGTCAATGTGAGCCTAACTCGGCTTAGCAACATAGCATAACCAAGCATGACAAGCTTTCGCTTGCATAACTGGGCCTATCCGAACTGAGCCGCAGTCAGTTTTTACCATGAAGAAAAAGCGAATACATATTATTTAAAAAGCTTTTTAAAATCGATATGATGTGAGCCGCATGTCAGTACATAACGCAGCAGTCTGTGACTGCCGTCTGTTCCGAGTTGTTGCTTATTGCAGACGTGGAATACATGATACACTTCGGTAAATATATACTGTTGCTTCTTGGTTGTGTCGATGTGGCCGTCATGTCACGGGTGCTGAACAAAGAATGGGTACGAATTAAAGATCCCTGGACAAGGCAATATTTTGAGAGACAAATTGGGATACTGGTGGGAAAGTAAACGCAGAGCGTAAATAGAATCACACAAGCGAAGAGAGAAGATGGCTGAATCACGGGTGCTCCTCATCACCGTAGCCCTAAGGTAACAGAAGAATTCGAAGACGAAGCCGTTCTTGCTGCCACCCACATGAAACGCTTTGGAACTGCCAAATCACTAGTTTGGCACTGCCAAACTGGTGCCAGCGTGTTTGCCAGCCAATCAACACTGAAACGGCAGCTAGCGGAAGGCGACCTCCACAGCCACGTAGCGGCGCAGATACCACCAATATCGGCACAAACCAAAGCTGAGCGCCTATTTTTCGCCAACGAACACGCCTCGTGGGACGCAGGTAGGTAGAATATAGTCGTCTTCACCGATTAATCTGCCTTTACGACCGTGAGTGATTTCCAAAGGCGCATCTGACGTTCCGATTACTAAAGGTCTCACCTTCACTATGCACAGAAGATGCGCAGTCAATGTGTGGGACGCCGTATCAAGAGGGAAACCTTGTGTGCTGCATTGGATAGATGGGAGCAGTACACCAGAGAAATGCTACGAAATACGCAATCTCGTCATGCTTTTATATGTTCGAGACCGCGCTATCCTGATAGTGATATTATTTTTTCAACAGGACGTCTCCTCTGTGCACGCATCACGAAAGTGGATGGACTTCAAATCTATCTTAACGTTAGAAGGCTTCGATGGCTACCAAAAGAGCCTATATGAACATAATTTAGCATATATGGGGCAAAAGAAAGCCGAACATCTTGAGGAGCGAATGCCATGGCATTTTGGCAAGTGCGCTCTCGGAGGCGGCAGAAAGGAAGTGAGACTGTGCGAATGTCGACTCCAGCTTCTTTGACGCACTGTACAGACCGCTGCCTTCTCGAATAGAGGATGTCACTGACCTCCAAGGAGGCATAACCCGACACTGGACCTGAGGTGACGTGCAAGGACATATGAATTAATTCACTGAAATTTGGCGTCACCTACAGCTGAATCCTAAACCTTTCAGTTGCTTTCGTTTACGCCTTTATTTTAATTGTTAAGAGTATGACTACATAGGATAATATCTCAATTAAATTTCTTGAATTTGGTGACTCGCAGTATCAAAATGGGCATACCATCTTTTCATATATTCGCATAAAAGTGCTTTCAATGTAAAAATAGCGCTGAGCCTCAAGGGCGTAGGCGGGGGGGGGGGGGGCGGTTCTGGTGCTAGGAATACCTTACGCAGTAAAAGAGCACAGTTTACAAGAACATGATGACGCAGTGAGAATCCCTACTGAAATAGTCTTGCCAGTTAATTGGAGTGATAGCTTAGCAGGGGTTCATATGTTCGTTCCTGTAATATGTGTCATTCCCAGTTACTAAAAGGGCGCACTGTGATCGAACATGGTCATGTTACACGAATCGTTAGCCCATTTGCAAAGTGAGCTTTATGTAAAGATAGCCCAAGAGAGACGGACGCCGCCTTGTGTGCTATCTATAATGTGTGGATAGAAGAGTGCACTATGCTAAAATGCCCTGTCATGTAACACCAGTCATTAAGCTTCAGCGTGTTAGCTCATCCAGTGATAGCTGAACAGGGCTTTAAAGCAATACAGATAAGTGTGTACTAAGACTGAGCAGATGAGGAGTCCACCATGTCCAGACGGCGTCATGTAGCACTAATCATTTGTAATTGCCTCATGTGAGCCTACTATAGTGATAGTTCACCAGGGCTTTAAAGGCCATTTCATTTGATATACATCATGCATGTAGAAAACCATTGCATCACACCCGAAAGTGGTCATGTGGCAAAATATATTAGTGACTCGGTCGTTACCTTCATCGATTTAATAGTTGAAGAGGATTTCAAAAACGATATTGGTTGACATGCATCATGCTCTGGGATAGAAGCACGGTGCACTCGGTCGCTATGTGGCACTTTTATCGCAGTCACTAGTGTTGACCTAGTGTGAGCACATAAGAGTTATAGCCGAACCAGACTCCCAACACAATTTCGTTTGATATGCATCAGGCCAGGATACGAACGAGTCCAGTGCTTTCGAATACGGCCACGTGATAAGAGTCACTAGCGACAACATGAAGCCACATTGTAGCGATAGCCAGACTGGGCTTGAAAAACCATTTCGTTTGATATGCATCAAGCCAGGGTGCACGATATGGCAGCATGCCCGAAAGTAGTCACGTGACCTGAATCACTACTGAAGAGTCCGTGTCGACTCTCTCACTCTCGTATTCGTGGAGAGCTTCTCCATACGCGTCGTTTGATATGCGTCAAGGGGTAGTTTCCAGCGCTCTGTGTGGTGATCATGCGTCCCTAATCACTAGTGACTTGGTCACGTGACCTCATCATGGTGGTAGCTGAGCCGGGCTTCGAAAACCATTTCGTTTGACATGCATCATCCCTGGGTAGAAGAGCACTGCACTCGACTGAACATTGGTCACGTGACCACGTCACTAGTGATCATCCAATGTGGACTGATTTAGTCATAGCCAGACTGGGCTTGAAAAACCCTTTCGTTTGATATGCATCAAGCCAGGGTGCACGATATGGCAGAATGCCCGAAAGCAGTCACGTGACCTGAATCACTAGTGACTTGTCCGTGTCAACTTTCTCACTCTCGTGTTCGAAGAGAGCTTCTTTATCCGCGTCGTTTGATATGCGTCACCGGTATGTAGGGGTAGTTTCCAGCGCTCTGTATGGTGATCATGCGTCCCTGATCACTAGTGACTTGGTCACGTGACCTCATCATGGTGGTAGCTGAGCCGGGCTTCGAAAACCATTTCGTTTGATATGCCTCATCCCTGGGCAGAAGAGCACTGCACTCGACTGAACATTGGTCACGTGGCCACGTCACTAGCGATCATCCAATGTGGACTCATTTAGTCATAGCCAGACTAGGCTTCAAAAACACTTTCGTTTGATATGCATCAAGCCAGGGTGCACAATATGGCAGCATGCCCGAAAGTAGTCACGTGACCTGAATCACTAGTGACTTGTCCGTGTCAACTTTCTCACTCTCGTATTCGAAGAGAGCTTCTTTATCCGCGTCGTTTGATATGCGTCACCGGTATGTAGGGGTAGTTTCCAGCGCTCTGTATGGTGATCGTGCGTCCCTGATCACTAGTGACTTGGTCATGTGACCTCATCATGGTGGTAGCTGAGCCGGGCTTCGAAAACCATTTCGTTTGATATGCATCACCCCTGGGTAGAATAGCACTGCACTCGACTGAACATTGGTCACGTGACCACGTCACTAGTGATCATCCAATGTGGGCTGATTCAGCCATAGCCAGACTGGGCTTGAAAAACCATTTCGTTTGATAGGCATCAAGCCAGGGTGCACAATAAGGCAGCATGCCCGAAAGTAGTCACGTGACCTTAATCACTAGTGATTTGTCCGTGTCAACTCTCTCACTCTCGTATTCCAAGAGAGCTTCTTCATCCGCGTCGTTTGATATGCGTCATGGGTATGTAGAGGTAGTTTCCAGCGCTCTATATGGTGATCGTGAGTTCCTAATCACTAGTGACTTGGTCACGTGACCTCATCATGGTGGTAGCTGAGCCGGGCTTCGGAAACCATTTCGTTTGATATGCATCATCCCTGGGTAGAAGATCACTGCAACTCGACTGAACATTGGTCACGTGACCACGTCACTAGTGATCATCCAATGTGGACTCATTTAGTCATAGCCAGACTGGGCTTCAAAAACCATTTCGTTTGATATGCATCGAGCCAGGGTACACAATATGGCAGCATGCCCGAAAGTAGTCACGTGACCTGAATCACTAGTGACTTGTCCGTCTCAACTCTCCCACTCTCGTATTCGAAGAGAGCTTCTCCATCCGCGTCGTTTGATATGCGTCACGGGTATGTAGAGGTAGTTTCCAGCGCTCTATATGGTGATCGTGCGTCCCTGATCACTAGTGACTTGGTCATGTCACCTCATCATGGTGGTAGCTGAGCCGGGCTTCGAAAACCATTTCGTTTGATATGCATCATCCCTGGGTAGAAGAGCACTGCACTCGACTGAACATTGGTCACGTGACCACCTCACTAGTGATCATCCAATGTGGACTGATTTAGTCATAGCCAGACTGGGCTTCATAAACCATTTCGTTTGATATGCATCAAGCCAGGGTGCACAATATGGCAGCATGCCCGAAAGAAGTCACGTGACCTGAATCACTACTGAATTGTCCGTGTCAACTCTCTCACTCTCGTATTCGAAGAGAGCTTCTTCATCCGCGTCGTTTGATATGCGTCATGGGTATGTAGAGATAGTTTCCACCGCGCGTTGCGATGGTCATGCGTCCCTAACCACTAGTGACATGCTCATGTAACCTCATCATGGTGGTGGCAGAGCCGGGCTTCGAAAACCATTTCGTTTGATATGCATCATCCCTGGTTACAAGAGCAGTGCACTCGACTGAACTTGTATAGGTTAACATACACGAAGCCAGGGTACGAAATAAGGCAGCATGTAAGAACGTGGTCGTGTGACTAGAATTTATAGCGACTTGGTCATATAACCTTGTCATGCTCAGAGCCAAGCAGGGCGTTGAGACCCCAGTCGTTTCACATGTGTCGTGTCTTCGGAGCAAAAAAAAAAAAACACCTCCTGAATGTGGTCTCGTGAGAGGAATCAGTAGTGAGTCCATGTGAGATCATTTAGTCATAGCGAAACTGGGCTTCGAAAAGCGTTTCCTGCATGTGCATGATGCTTGAATTGCGAATCGCTGCATATTTAAACCGTTTGCATCAAATTGAGTTGAATTCTGCAATAAAGCTGCTGAAAGAGACCGCCTGCAAAACCCTGAAGCCACACTGCGAGCTGTCTTCCTGATGGGGGGTACGGTCACTTCCAGGAACAGCACTTTCTCCCAGAATTCCTAGCGAGTGTTGCCGAGGAGCGAACTCCGGTCGACGCTCCGACGTTGCAACTCATATTGAGCGCGGTAGTACCTCCCTGCCTTTCCTGTCTTTGCTCTCTCTCTTTCTCTCGACTGCGCTTCCCTTCTCTTGGCACCTATTCTGTAACTCTAACGGTACGGCGGTTATCATAGGCATTACATGGCCTGCCCAGCTCCACTTCTTTTCCCTTAATCTCAATGAGAATAGCGGCTATTCCCGTTTGGTCTCTGATCCATACAGCCCTCTTCCTGTCTGTTAACGTTAGGCCTAACATTCTTCGTTCCATCCCTCTTTGCGCGGTCCTTAACTTTTTCTCGAGCTTTTTTGTCAACCTCCATGTTTCTGCACCATATGTTAGCACCGATAGAATGCATCGATTGTACACCTTTCTTTTCAATGATAGTGGTGTTATGACGGGGTTCAATCCCATCGCTCGGGGTCCGTTGTCAAGATTGGAGTCCGGCATGAATAAGAAGGTAGCTGGCCCATGCCGTCGTCCAACTTATCCACGCTGAGGACGTTGCTGAAGGGAAGGACTGATTCTAATCGAGAACGAGGAATATGGGTTTATTTACAGTATTTACAGGTAGTTAATCAGTCTGGCATGACTGCTAGAGAAAGCACGTCAGTCTAACACGACTATTTGAGAGAGAATCTCAGTCTAACATGACACACACACACACACACACACACACACACACACACACACACACACACACACACACGCACACGCACACGCACACGTACATACACACAAACACACACACACACGCATGCACGTACGCACGCACGCACACACACACACACACACACACGCACAGTTCCTGGGTGACGTCGTTCGCCAAATACTTGCCGAGCTCATCCGGTGGCGTGCACTCTTTGGAGGCAATGAGACCGCAGTGCGGGAGCTTGAGAAACATGGGACATTTACGGCTGTAGATGTGTCGCAGTTTCTCGAGGAGGATGACACTCACGCTGCGCGATATAGTGTCTCGTTTCACGGGCAGCACAGAACGGATAACCGGAGACGACATCACCTTATTTCGCCACATCTGTGGCGTGGTTTCGGCGAGGGCGGCCGCGCTAGTGCCGGTTTGCCTGGCTGAACTGCTAGAACGGATGGACAAGCCGACGCCGTTGACCATTGCTGTCGATGGCTCTCTGTACAAGTACCATCCGACCCTGAGGGGGCACATGGAGAAACTGATCACAGCACTGGTGTCGGAGCGGCCATTCAAGCTCATGCTGGCCGAGAACGGTAGCGGGAAAGGCGCCGGACTCGTGGCCGCTGTGGTGGAACGGCTGCGATCAACGAAGAAATATGGGTATCATGAATACTTGTAGCCTAAGTGCAATACTTGTAGTTGCTTACTGCGATCACGTGTTTTAAGAAGAAAAGAAGTGGGAGGTAAAGGCTTTATGTCCTGCATGCAGCCTGGAGGTGTAAGAGTGTAAGTGCATCATTTTCATGTTAGTTTCTAAATATCATAATGCATGTTCTTCATAGCGTACAGTAACGCATATTATACCATTACAAAATTATAGCAACTTGTCAGGACGCAGAAGGCGACATTAAGGGCAGACGAAAGAGAAAACAGCTCGCTTGTGGTCAGAAAGGGGTGGAGGAGCACTTCAGGCCCGTACGCCTGTCCCGCCCCCTCTATCGCTCATGTGTGTGCCACCCCCCACCCCCCAAAACATTTCCGGTATTCCCGGTTACATCGATGCTGGTGCTATCAGAACCATAGAATTGGCACAAAATATATAAAAATTGGGCATAGTGCCCATACATACACATAGGCAGCGTATGGCTGTCATGATGATGACACAGCTCTGTATTCGTAAGCTGCAAATATGTGTTTGATGTCACCTGTAGTATAAGTTAAGGGGTCGCTAGTCAAGCGAGTCCCAACGAAAAGTCTGGCTATTCTACTGTGGCGCTCCCGAACCGAAACCTTGCAATGCGCTGTTGGGCTTGCTTAGTACGAGCAAATGTGGCATCGAGACGAACGGAAGCCAAAACGACTATTTACTGCAGATTTACTTTTCTGAACGCAAAAATTCAAACCAGAAGTAAAGACAAATGTTAAAGAAACGAAACTACAGAGGTTCCTATGCTGACTCTCGAGGTTTCACTTATGAGAGTTGTTTGCTTGATGTGCTGTAAAATTCAAAAGCAAGCGGGGATTTGAGAGAAGCAGTAGTGTGGGGCTCCGGAGTTTTGTTCCCAACCAAGAAATTTTTAGATTGTTCGCAAAGCTCAGGCGAACGAATTGTTTTCGCACTCCGTCCCTCATCGCACTGCGGCAGCTGCTGCCGGGAGTCGAACCCGAGACATTGTGACTAGCATAAAGATGTTATAGCCACAGATTGTATATACCACATCGAATGTTTTTTATTTACTTTTCATATATTACTGGCTTCAAATGGGAACGAAAAAAAATCAAGATGGCGGAGTGGAGGTAGTAATTTTTTTTTTCGAAAACGCATTACTGGCAGCAGTGGATGTCATTAAATTAATCATATCCCATGACGAAATAAGGTATCTATGATTTGCTAGCTTCCAAATTAATTAGTTTGGTGTGTTGCAGTTGCTGAATTATTAAAGCCGCCAGTGCTCAAGACATGTACGCTTAGTAGGGATTTTCAGATGGTCTTTACGTGCTGCTTTGAGCTGACTGTGCGACAGAGCGTTCGCAGAAGAAAATATAGTGGGACTATACGGACTCGACCATGATTCGCATATCAAACCACTACAGCCTTACTGTCCTGTTAATTGACGACCGGGCTTTGCGACCCCCTTTCAACACTCAGTGAACGCAGTTGTGTGCGCGCGCATCACCTTTTATTCAGAAGCGTAGACTGTTGGGCCAGTTGGTGCATCATGTAGTGTCGTTGAGCGTAAATACGACCGGGAAGGAACGGAGTGGACAGGACAGTGGAACGCCTGTCTTGTTCACTCCATTTCTTCCCGCCCGTATTTCCGCTCAACGACACTACACTTCTTATTATTTTTCCTTCCCTTTCTATTTATCTTCCTTTGTTCCCCTCCTACAGTGTAGGGTAACAAACCAGGATTACCCTGGATAATTCTCTTGCCTTTCTTTCCGTTTCTCTTGTTCCGTTGAGACTAGAGGCATTCACGGGATATCGCTGCTCAACCTTGCGTAGAGATGGATGGGCTTTTCACCTGATATGTTCCCAATATGCTTCCTCAGTGCAATACGAGACAAAGCTGAGTGGAACGCCAACTATAGTTTTGCGACACAGTTTTAAAGAGAAGGTCGTTGTAAATGTTACTTAGTTGCCAGATTGTTCACTACCTTGGTATAACCGCGCTTCGTAATGGTAGAGTTAGCAACATTATAGACGAAACAATGTAGTCACTGTTATTAATGCGTCTCCGTTACGAATCTAAACGCAGTTAGCAACACCGGATACAAAGTTTCTAGCCTATAAGGAATATATCGGACCAGCTCTGGCATATGCCAGAGTAGAGCCCATTAGTAACAGTGAGTGCCTTGTTTAGTCAATAATGTAACTAAAGTTACTAAGGTATCTACTGTTACCAACCGCAGTTATTGCAATGTAGTGAACACTATGATAACTAAGTAGCACCTAAACGACCTTTTCTTTCAAGCGAAGCTTCTATTGCCTCACTCGTGTAGGCGTCGGTGTTGGTGTTGCCGTACGAAAAAAACTCAAGCCGCGCGAAAATAAAAATCGCTTGTCGGGCTGCGAGACCAGCACGCTAACCGATTCTACCACTGTAGTTTTTTTTGTTGCACAGAATTATGAGTAGTGTCAATCCAAAATTGTTACTTTACATTTGAACATACATGAGAAACAAATGCACACACGGTACGCAGTCCAATGAATGTTCAAAATTCGGGCAAGCAAACACAAGCGTCCAGACGCCAAATCCATTCAGGAACGGGATCAACGGTAGCAACCACACTACGCGCTTCAGCGGCTTCTTCTGGAAAGACTGACCTTGTAGAGCGAAGTGGCTTGGCATGTCTGTCGATCATTCGGCTTCTCCATAATGAATGAAGTCCTAATAACATCAACAAATCTTATGGTGTATTACTGGCTGTCTTCTTGAAAGGAAGGAACCGGATACCATAAGATGTTAGAGGAAGGCGTTTTTTGATAGTTCTTTGAAAAATCTCCGAAAATGAAATGCGTCGCGACAAAGAATAAAGCAATGTTCTATTGTCTCGAGTTGATTGAAAGTCTGCAATTTGTATACCAGGGTATGTATAGTCCTTTTCTTGAAGCCACGTTTTAACTGGCAGGGTGGAGGTGTGCAGTGTAATGAAAAATGTTTTCGCTGCTGGCGTAACGCACAGTATACGGACACTGCAAATAACATCTTGACCAACTGGAGACAGATACGGCTTCCGGTACATAGGCTCAGGGAAATGGGTATGTATAAGTGCTATAGTTAGCGACGTTCCATCAATGGTCAACAAATATTATAGATTGAATCTGGCTTTTAAAAATGAAATAGTGTCAAGAAGTTCTTTTACGAAGCCCCATAACGGCAGTTCTTGAGCAAAATTTGTCGCGACGAACAGGAAAGGGAGGTGTGAAGCAGGACATGTTCGGTTAACTGCGAGAAGGAATGGATGATGGACTTTTTTAAAGTAAAATATTAGCATGACCAATTGTCGCACAAACAAATACACAAGACTCAGGCCTCCCTTCTCAAGCGGAAGAAAAAAGTTATCCCTTCTCATGTCTTCCCATGATGAACGCCAAATAAAACATGCAAATATTCTATGAAATGCCTAAATATGCATACGGGAGTGATGCAAGACCTGCAGTACATAAAGGAGCTTGGAAGCAGGAAACACAGTATGTTTCAGCGAACACTTTCAAAAAATTTTAAAGGTTGCCTGTGGCAGATAGCTCAATTCTAGTTTATGAGCCGGTCTACTCGAAGTGGCGGACACTACTTGTATGAAAAATTGAAATGCAATATTGACTAATTAACAAGAATTCACTAATTAACTATTTCACTAATTATCGTATGACCCATATTGCAATTTACAAATTATAGCGGTGTACTTCACAAGGCGGATTCACTTGGAACGAATTCTCACGATGGCACCAGTTTCGAGAGATAAATTCCCGAATCTTGCGGAGAAATGCATTGGGGTTCCAGTTGTGTGCTTCAGTGCATGAAACGACGTTTTGTTAACAAATTAACTGGAATCACAATGCATGGGCGCTATAACGTAATACTATTCCAAAGTTTTTATTCCATTTCTCCAACCAGCCCTCCGCGATTGGTCAAAAACTTTTTTGGACCACCCCTACTTCACCTGTCTTTCACGCGACGTCATGAAAACCGCGATAGCTCCCCATCTGATATGACGTGCACACGCTTATTATGCATGATTTGACCGAACAAATGAAAACTAGTTATTTCTTATTCGACGCCTTTTATTGGTAAAAAATTTTTGGGCTGCCTCCACTTCACCTGCCTGTCACGCAACGTCACAAAACCGCAAAAACTCACTGCGTCAAAGTGACGTGTACGCGTTAAAGTTGCATTACTATGCGGAACAAAACTGAATTTTCTTCTGAATAGCCGCAGGCTGCCCCGCTCCGAAAGCAATAAAAAATGGCTGCCGCCATTTGCTCAGGCACTAGCTACTCGCACCTGCCGGAGAGCATGGGTTATTTGCGTATAATAAAAGCTTTTGCGTGGCCGTGTAACGTTTTCGAGCGCTTTCGGCACGTTTACGAGCTCGCTCAGCAAGCTTTTCTTTGCTGAGGATCCTTTTTAGCGGCATTCATAACCTCCCGTTCATGCCACCACAATTTTCGACCACACACCGCAAGATAAGTAAGGGAAAGCAGACCAATCGCCGACGCCGGCACCGCCCTTTTCATCCGGTTATCTATTTTCAGTGCAGTGGCTCGGCCGCATCGAATCCCTCTCCCCTTGAGCGTGCTCCTCGCCTCTTCTCAGCCAATCAGATAAGAGAAGCCGCTCAGTGTAGGCAATGTTATTCGTTTTTAAAGCAAACAAAAGTCACCTCCTATGAATGAGGAGAGCGTTTGATTGGTCTGTTCAGACAACCCTGCGGATGACCGCCTGATGCTTGAGTCGGCGGTTACGCAAATTTGACGTCAGGAGATTGGAATAAAAAATATTGGAATAGTTTTCCGTTATAGGGACGCATTTCTCAGCAAAATTTGCGAATATATATCTCGAAACTGGCGTCATCTTGAAAATTCGTTCCAAGTGGATCCGCCTTGCGAACTCCACGGCTATAATTTGTAAATTGCAATATGGGCCATAATGTTTTTACTTAGAAGCGTAATTAGTGAATATTACTAATTAGTCGATTATGCATCTCAATTTTTTGTGCAAGCATTGTCCGCCGCTTTGAGTAGACCAGCTCATGAACTAGAATTGCGATATCTGCCACAGGCAACTTCTAAAGATTTTTGAAAGTGTTCTCTGAAACACCCCGTATATTTCATGCCTTAGCTCTCGCAAAAATGGAGAGGTCCCGTCCCTACCAAGTTGCCACCCTTTGACGGATAGTGGCTACCATGGTTCAGCCGCTGCTGGTTCGTCATACGTGCCCTTTAAAGCCGAGTTTTATATGCTTGAAGAAGTAGACGCAGCGCAAGGCGCGAGCGAATCCCAGGCGTTCAATCGTTCCGGAGGAGGGATTGGGTGTGATCGCGTTTTCACTCCACCTTGCGCCCGCCGTTTCCCGCCACTTCAGGCCCGGCAGTCAGTTGGGGAGGTCGCGATTGGTTCGTTCTGCCGAAGAGCAGGCTGCGTTGAAGGAACGGCAGCGAGAGCGGGCCGTGAGTCGTGCGTTCGGCCGAGCAGGCGGCGTTTCATGAACGCCACCGGGAACCCGCTCGAGAAAGGGCTCACCGTCGACGTGCCGACCTCGCCGTGAGATGAGCGTGAAGTCGAGACGTTACGACAACAAATAGCCGCGGATTCGGAGTTCCCCTTGCACCCCTCTTCACAGTAATGGAAGGGCGGTTATTTTTTTTTTCTCGAAGAGTGAACATCGCGATAACGGTGATTGATCTCAGTGTTCTTGCTATATGAACTTTACCAGTCACTAGCTTCAATTACACAGTTTCAACAAGTGGTCAAATAATTAATTATTCAATCCATTAATTAGGAAAACAAACAGCATTCCTTATTAGGTAATTAGCTACCACTACGCCACCAATAGCTCTGTGTAACCGAAAAAAAACATTATTATTTCCACTGCACTGCATTCACAAGTTCCTGCTAGTAGCATTGTAGCCCTGTCCGCGCAAGCATATGAAGCTAACATTACGTATACAACTTTTGCAGGCGGTAGTCTATCCCTGTTAAACTTTTCGTGACTGTAGTGCAACTCCAGAATAATTATTTTAGTTATCAGAATAAGTCCATTGTCGCAGTGGCCACACAAGTAGGAGACATACACTGCATCAAGACGGCAAGTTGGGCCAGCTGGCTAGGATTCATTGTAAGGTTCGTTACAGCGCAACACAAGACATGGAGAGCAGGAAGGTATGAAACAACGACACCAGCGCCGTGTCGTCATTTTATACCTTCCTGTTGTCCGTGTCTTGTGTTGCGCTGTAACGAACCTTACAAGTAGGAGACATTGAGTTGATAACCCCGACAGGTGCTCAGACAAGTAGCTATATAGTAAGCTTACTGGCAGTAAGGTGACTCCTCCCCCAGCTCTTCGCTGCGTATAGGCGCTAAACACCTCCGACGCCGCTGTGCCCGCCACTGTGTGGGTCGCATGACGACAGTTCTAGTGGAGTCGTACGTGTGCGGACCATTATTATTCGCCGTTTTTTTCCTCTCCAGATTAAGTACACGTCAATTATCTGATAGTCTTCAACGAAGTCGCGCATAACGCTACCATTACATATTGACGCCTTTGAACCACGCCACCTTATCAGAGAAGAATATATTTTTGCTAGTTTGTTTACTCCATGAAAGCGTACGACGGTGACAATCTTTAAATTAAGCGTTCACTATCAGAATCTGCACTGTAGCCACCGATATTTCTGCGGGTTCCACACCGAATAATTTGCTTAGAGCGCGCTGATTGCCCAAAGTTTCTTGCAATGCCGCCGGCACACTACGTTTTGTCACGATTTACTTTATTGAAACGAGCTCACTACGTTCAATAAATATGGTTTTTGGGTGCTAGAAGGGACATAGAAAAGTAGACACACGCGCATACACTACGCTGAACTTTTTTCACGTGGATTTGTTGATTGATATTATTTCATTGCTATTCTTTTGGGATCCTTAGTTTCTTCAAAAGATTACACTAAATTCCTTTTGCGTATCCTTTAGAAACTTGAAATCGCGAAAAATATCCCCAACAAATACTTCATGCATGACTGAGACCAGCTATGTAGTAACGGAAGCGTTACAAGTGATGCAGTTTTCTTATGTTGTAATCTATCACACTGTGGCATAATTTTGCGGATAATGCGGCTCCTCAAAGGACGTAATCTGAGGTGCCTAAACGGCGTTTTAAGCACTTAGGAACGATCGATTTCATGAAAAATGTGCAAACTGGCTGCATTTGATCTAAGTGGTGCAGATGTGGGATTTAAGGAAGAGGAATAAAACAGGAAGTTTCTCTAGCATATTTCTATGAATGGATCTTAAAGCAGCTCGCTATTCTGTTAGCAGAAACAACAGAACTTGCCTTTGTTGTGAACCCACACGGAAGCTTTATCCGCTTGGAGTGCGCTCATCCCCTTCAAGAGATGTGCGTACAATTGTGTACACCAACATAGTATGTCAAAAGCAATAACACTGATGGAAATAATGATATTTAAAACATGTTGCATGCAACCTGAAAGACTTCTGAGTGGACCTGTGCTCCAAGTTTGAATAATATTTGGAAGGTGTTTTAGTAAAGCGATTCAGAACATAGATGACCGGGTGTCAGTATTTCGTCATGCAGCAGATTCCCATCTTTAACATTGTTTTACAATGTTTTACATCAAGCATATTTTTCAAGTGGCTGAATACGTGCTTTCCAAGTATGTTAGGCGTTACACAGTTCTCATATCTGGCATCCCTATAGAGAGTTCTCATATGGAGTCCACCTTCTGTAAACGTGACAAAACTCACTAATAAATTCTAAATTCTGAATCTGTTCCGCAGCTGTATGCTTTTCATGATTCTTAAGATGCTAGAAATGTGTTGAAACTAAGTCTTCAAACAACAGAATTAACTTGTGCTGAACACTTCATATCCTCGGTAAGAAAATTTAAAAAAAATATTCCTTAGGAAACACCCGTCCGCGATCCGTTACCTGCAAGAGACTCCGCTCAGCACATTCTGCTATGAAAACTTATTCAGCTCATATTTTTCAAATAAAGATGCAATAACATGCGAGACCATGCCTGTCGTCACGTACTTACTCTGCCATTGCAGGCTCTATTCGCTAAAATTAATAAATGTGACTCGGTTTTAGTTTACATTTAATTTGCGTTGTTGTACCGATGGCTACTCCATATCAATATTTTGCGCGTGACGTCATAGACACAGCTTCTCACAGTGATAATACCAAAACATGGCAGCCACCATCACCTCACTGTACCGTGCGATC
Source organism: Dermacentor albipictus (assembly GCF_038994185.2). Lineage (NCBI taxonomy): Eukaryota > Metazoa > Arthropoda > Arachnida > Ixodida > Ixodidae > Dermacentor > Dermacentor albipictus. The sequence goes on from NC_091821.1 coordinate 15,635,954, forward strand.
ACAGGTATGTACATCGTTTCGCTTTTTGACGGCGGTCGTTTTTCACCAGATTATCATTATAATGAATTTGTCGCGCGATGAAAGACGCGCCAATCGTGCAGTCACGTTTATTTTTTTTTTACGCAGTTTCTGGACGCGCGAGTCGGCGGTGAAACATGCTTGTTTCATCGCTAAGAAATGTAACCTGTCAATGTTGGAGGATCACTTTCTGATGTTTCTGCGCCGATGTTGGCCTCCAGGTCCACCAGTGGAGATATAGGTGCTGCCATCGGCACGACGTCTTATAGCCAGTAGCGCTAACACCCTCAAAAATGTTTGCCCCCTTTGGGCCTTATCGTGTCCCACAACAACAATCGTCATCTTTCTTGCCCACGAAGCATCAAGTCCGCGTTACGTCACAGAACTTACGAGCAAATGACATCTGAAATCAGGGAAATGCACCACCATGCTCTGGAAAGAGGACACCACATTGCATTTCAGTGGATTCCTGCTCACTGTGGCATCGTCGGCAACAACCTAGCTGACAAGGCTGCCCGGTGTGCCCACGAAGATACAAAGACGCGTCCAACACCTTTGGCGAGGTCGGACGCTGCCAGAGAACTTCGCCTACTTGCGCGCAAGAAGTCCCAAGATCTCTGGACATCAAGTGGCTTCAATTGTAGATTACGTCAACTGGACCCCACGCTACGGCTACAACTGCCACCTAGCCTTTCCCGCGGCGAAGCAACCTTGTTGTGTCGCTTGTGGTTGGGAGTGGCGTTCACGAACGCATACTCCTACCGTATGGGAATGGCCGAGAGCCCGATGTGCGCCTCCTGTGGGTGCGAGGAGTCCATCGAGCACGTATTGTGTACCTGCCCTCGTTACGATGTCCAACGCCTCTCTCTGCGGGCAACTTTACATAGACTAGACTCGAGACCATTCACCGAGTCAAAGATACTCGGACCGTGGCCACAACCGTCACTGGCTCGAAAAGCGATTCGTGCACTAGTGCGGTACTTCAAGTGCACGGGCTTAAGAGACCGCTTATAGTGTCATTGTATAAGGTGTCCCTCCCGCATGTACTCAGTGCTGACTCTCTCCCTTTCTTCCTCTTTCTATTCCCCTTTCCCCGCCCCCAGTGTAGGGTAGCAAACCGGATGCTGTTCTGGTTGACCTCCCTGCCTTCCCTACCCTTGCTTTCTCTCTCTTTCTTGCCCACATTTACTTTCCTTACCGCTGCGAGCCCGGTACTTTCAAGTCACGAATGGCATTCGCGTCATCAGCGTGACATAGTATTCTCGACAGGAAAGTAGCGAGTGCTGAGTTTTCAAAAAACGAAGCGCAAGCAAGACCGATGACGATTATCGTTGTGGGACAAGATAAGCCCCATGGAGGTGCAAACGTTTTTAAAAGTGAATGACGGCTCGCCGTGGCCTTCGCAGAGGCACCAAGCGAAAAAGGAGGAATTGTCGTATAACAGGCGCTGTTAGTAATTTTCTTTTTTGCCGTCTTTATGTATGGTTGATCTGTCTGCTTAGAGGTTTGTGCGACTACTTTAGCAGGAGGAACTAGTCTACTGAATATCACACGTTACATGCTAAAATCCTGAAGTCCTGGCTGTGGATAAAATGTGTCCGCAATGAATGGGAGCTTTTCTCACTGGTAAATTGTGTGTCCAAGTGCTGGCTGTGGTTCTTACTACCACCGCAATAAAATTAATTTTGAATCAATTACGCAACCGATATAAACGTATTCCGCATGGCAAATGCAGTTGTACGCCTTTTGCAAAAGATGCAGCTTCGACAGACTGCACTGTTCTAAAACCAACGACTGTGGTCGTCTGTGTAACGACCCTGCATACGCAATTTACAGAACGAGTTGGCGTAATTAATAGTTGTAATTCGGCCTTAAGCCATGCGAAAATCTTGCAACAGCCAACAGGTGTATGAAAAACAACACCGCTGTATGATCAAACTTAGCTCACGTGGTCCAAGCCTGGCGTCGCACGTGCAGCCGTTTGCAGCGCTGTGTTATATTTTTGACGCAGTGTTTCTCGAAGCAGATATCACGGTCCGAGGGGCCAGTAGCGACGCTGTGCACCGCGCTTAGCTTGCGGTCAATGCCGGTTGCTAGTTGCATAGGCACCAAGGAAACTAACGGCGACTAATGTAATCACGCATTGAAGCCGCAATTTCGCCTAGATTATGTATGGATACCCATTTATAGGCCAGTGATTACTTTCTTCATTCATTGCTGTAGTCGTTTCGAGCTCAAACCTAATTATTATAAGCCATCCAGCACTGGCTTTATAGTTGCTCCGAAGGTATGTTTTAGATATTGGTTCCTAAAATACGTATTTCGGCCTTCTACTCCTACACAAATTCTCTATTAATATGCAATTATGCTTCCAGTTCAATAGATAACTGAAATCATTGAATGTTGGCACCACTGACGGGCTTCTCGCGCCCGAAATCATCGTCGTTGTTACCGTGGTGCATGACATAACTTTTGAATTAATTTCCTAAGAACTATATGTATTCAGGCCTTTCCGCATATACCTGTAAGATGGGCCATACTTTTTCTTATTCTAGTAAACATGCTGGCCAGTCAGATTTCACTATCTTCGTCGTCTGTTTTAAGACTGCGGAAGGGCGAACGGCACTAATTGGCTCACATTTACATATTGCAGTATGCTTTGAATTGGCACATGAATCTACATAAAGGCATTTAATTATTCATGTCTGAAAGGCGAGATAAACGTTTTTATCACGCGTAAAACCATCTGAAGTTTCGATAAAGAGTAGAGGCATCATTATATTTATAGCTTTGCATTCAAGCACACGAATTAACATCAGTAGCCGTTGCTTAACAATTTGTATTCAGTTGAATTGAAATGAACATTCGAAACACTACAGCGACCTTTACGGCCAGATGAAATTCTTCTCTACAGGCAAACAGTAACTATGCAGGTATTGACCTTAAAATGGCCAATTCCAGCTAACTGGGCAACAAATATTGAATAATACTCGCATCAGTAGGTTTAAGCATTCCAGTGGACAAGTCCCGTGTTGTGCTGTTTCTTTGGCTGCAGCGAAGGGCAACGAGGATGGATGAGGACTGACAAGATGATTAAAAAGTGCCCTTCATATGGCGCGAGAAGTCCTTGCGGTAGGGAAAACTGAGGATGCCTAATACGTGCTTGCTAAGCCGCTATTACAGTATGTCAATAAGTATGCGTAATATTTTGCTAAGTGAAATGCTTCTGACGTCATTTCGCGAACAATACCGTTGGTAATTAATTCCACTAGATGTAGGCAAGGTACACTGCGTGCTGCTAAGAAGATGAGGCACTGCTCCCGTCAGTTCAGAAAAAAAAAAAAGGTTCCTTCAAACTCTACATGCAGTGATATTTCTATGACAAGATTATCATAAATGGCTTAACTTTGGAGCTTGCTTGTGAAGATTTCTGTCCAAAGCGGCGAGAAGCGCGACAAAGGAGGGACGTGTCAACGTAGTCGTCAGGTACAGTTGATTGCAGTAGGCGTCATCATGCTCCTTTCCTTACATACGTGCAGCCTTGCTATTAGATAATGTTATTCGAGATCCAATAAGAATTTCGCACCTTTCAACTATTTACTGGGCGTTTGCACCCATGCGTTACAAGGCCATTAGACGTATTCCACTGAGCGTGGCACAGCTAAGGTCAGGTTGAATGAAACACGTCGACAGATCCAACTGCCATTCGTCGTGATCCCACTCATGTAT